>NC_139221.1:51366125-52566125 GCF_055691185.1 Crinia signifera | reverse complement strand
TATGTCGACCTAATGACCTGTCGACATTGTCCCATGTCGACCGTGTCCCATGTTGACCTTGCAGTATGTCGACCTAGTGGTGTCAACCTGATGACTGTCGACCATCTTTAGCAATACTGGAAATGCTATGCCTTGTATCATTGCTGTTCCATAGGTATACATGCTGTATATAAGTGTTGTTTTAGATTGTAACCCTGACATATTCCATGGTTTATATACTCGGTGGTGTTTAATTACAGTTTGTTATCACAAATGTACAGAGAATTAGTAGGAAGGAGGCATAATCCTTAGCAGGGAAACAACTAGTAACTAAACCATTGGCTACTCCCCAAGGGGATACGGTCATTTGGTCTACAGCAGGTCGGTCGACAAGCATTGGGTCGGCACCGTTAAGTCGACATGGTTCTAGGTCGACATGGGTCAAGGTTGAAATGGGTTTAGATCGACAGGTCATTAAGTTGACACATGCATTAGGTCGACAGTGACAGTCAAGAGATCGACATGGGGTTTTTCACTGTTTTGTGAGCCGACATGTGCCGACAGGCAGTATTTCATGCCTTACCATCCACTAGGGTGTGGTGGGAGAATAAAATAGTGTGCCAAGCACAGCGAGTCACCATTCCCGAAGCATGGCGGGGGAAGCGAGGGGATGCGGTGCACTGGAAACTGTGTCCATGCCGATGGTGTCAACATTCAGGTAAAAAAAAACAGTGAAAAACCCCATGTCGACCTTTTGACTGTCGACCTAGACACTGTCGACATAATACTTGTGTTGACCTATTGACCTGTCGACCTAGACCCATGTCGACCTAGACCCATGTTGATATTATCCCATGTCGACCTAGAACCATGTTGACCTCTACCCATGTCGACCAAAAGGTGTCAACCTAATGCTTGTCGACCGACATGCTGTATACCAAATGATCCCAACCCCTCTCCAAGAATATATAGATACTAGTAAAAAAAACAGTCAAATGTCAGACCCCAGCACCGGATTATAGAGGGGGAAGGGTCGCTTCTTACACAGTTGCTGACAGTCTGGCATGTGTAAACTCACCAATTCCCGCACAACTCCTGGCCAGTCTAGGGGTAGAGACCATTAGCCACCAGCAGCTGGTCTGGGAGGGGAGATTACAGGACTCCACCCCTCCACCAGGGGGGATGTGTAATATGGAAGAGAAGGTGGGTGCAATGTATATAGGGGCAATATATGGTGGGGGATGCAGTGTACATAGGGTGAGTGCATGAGTGTGTGTCCATGTGTTTGTTTGTGTGTGTGTTTATGTGTCCGTCCCAAAAAGAGCTCTGTCAAGGGCCCTCCAGTGGCACCATAGCAGGATATTTATACCATCATGTGGAAGGCTGGATGCCTTCAGCTACAAAAGTCCCAGGCCTTTACTTTTCAATAATGTCTGGGAGACTTCTAAATATAAGTGAATTGACCCTTCTAGGAAAGCAGGGAACAGCATCCCCCCCCCCCCCCTAGAGAAGTGGGCATTGTGGGGACACTTGATGACAAGTTGGGTGTTTTATTGTTTCTATGCAGGGTAAATACTGGCTGCTTTATTTTTACACTGCAATATAGATATCAGTTTGAAGTACACCCCACCCAAATCTAACTCTCTCTCTCTCTGCACATGTTACATCAGCCCCACCTGCAGTGCATATGGTTTTGTCCATTAGAGAGTGATTGTACCTTTCCAAGTGAATCAGAATAACCCCTAAATTGAACTGAAGCAACAAACTTGCTGAACCTTTAAGTACATTGACTCTTTGGAACGGACGAGACAAAACAACAACAAAGAGATGTGGAGACCGATGGGCCCAGGTCCAAATGCTGTCCAAGTCCCTGTACTGTAGCTACTGTACATGTCTACATTATCAGTCACTGTGACTGGCTAACACACAGTGTAGCAAATTGTCAGTGTTAATGTATATACAGCCAGAAAGAGGACATGATGTGTGAGATTGCATGAACACTGCTGTCAGCAAGTTCCCTTCATATCATATCCCTTGTTTCCCTAAGGAAATACAGGAATGTAGATTATTTATCTAAAGAGGAGTAGAGGGAAAAATACACAAATGCAAACAATTTACATAACTCTACGACTTCCACAAGACTTCCGCAAAGCCGCAGCTTCCAAGACACTACATGTGGAACCGAAGCAGCTATTAATGAGCAAAAACACATACTGTATATACAGTATAGAGCATATCATGGGGCAATTTTCCTACTTCTATGGAAGATGAGATGTTGCCCCTAGCAACCAATCAGAGTCTACTTTATATAGCACCTTGTACAAGATAATAGATAGAATTTGATTGGTTGCTATGGGCAACATCCCAACTTAATAGATGTGCCAGTCACTGACCCGAATACGCAGCAGTCTGCAGCTTCTTACCTGTGTGATGTGCTGAGAGTCTGGGTACAGC
Organism: Crinia signifera; assembly: GCF_055691185.1. Classification (NCBI taxonomy): domain Eukaryota; kingdom Metazoa; phylum Chordata; class Amphibia; order Anura; family Myobatrachidae; genus Crinia; species Crinia signifera. Next base: position 52,563,692 of record NC_139221.1, on the reverse strand, counting down.
ACTCTGAGAGCCCAATGTATCAAGCTTCAAAAAGTAATAAAATGGAGAGTGATAAACAGCCAGCCAATCAGCTCCTACCTGGCCATGTTACAGGCTGGGTTTGAAAAATTACCGGTGGGAGCTGATTGGCTGGCTGTTTATCACGCTCCAATTTATCACTTTTCGAAGCTTGATACATCTGTCCCTCAGTTCGAAAGGAGCAGAGGGTGCTGCCACCTTCGAAATTCTCCCAAACCCAAATTTCTCACAGGCACTCACATTAAGCACCACTATAATACCCCTTTTACACCGCCGCAAAAAAACGGGTCAGCGGCCGGCCAGACCCGGGTCAGCGGCGGTGTAAATGGGTCAACCCGTGTCCATTTACACGGGACTTCTACCCAGGTCCTGACCTGGGTTGAACACGGGTAGAGGGCAGTGTAAAAAAGTATGCCGGGTTATCTAACCTGCCGAGCTGCTTACCTTGGTGCAGGGCTTGCCCCTGGAGCAGCGGTCGGGGCCCGGCGTGGCGATTGGCGGTCCTGGCACTTGGAGATGATGTCATCTCCAAGAGCCGGCTCAGGAAGCGCCTCCACTGGGGGGGGGGGGGGGGAGCACATAATTGGATGTGCTGGTGTATGCTGTATGATATAAAGCTTAAGTAATGTTTTATATAAACATATTAAAGACGGGGGCAGACACTTGATGCTCTGCACAACAGAAATCCATGTGTTGCTCTGTTCTGTTTCTGTATGCATAACCATCCATCCCGCATAACTTGAGAAGTTGATTTGCTGCCACTTACCGATGTTTTCTTTTGCAGTAGACTATAAGATTATCAAATAGAAAGAAAATCCTCTCCTGAACGTTCCCAGAGGAGATTTTTAATAGGCCTCCGTGCATCAGCATTTCAGTGCAAGTATCCGTTATGCTGGATCCCTAATAAACGTAAATATTAAAAAATCCTCAAGTATAAATCATTTGTTTTTAGATCGTAATAAAACAAAACATCAAAACAATTAGCAATGCAGAAAAAATAATACAGAATGATGTACTCAAAAGCACAAGTTGCCAATGAATAGGGACAAAAGAAAACAAAATAATAGCAATACTCCAATCAGATAATAAAGCACAACTATACATTATAAAAATTGAGATTTTGGTACTTGTGGAGTATCACGGCTCCCAGGATGGGCATCGCACATGAAAAAATCGCATCGCATTGCATGCGATTTTTAACAGAAAAGCATCCAAATGCATTGAAATTAGTATGAAACATGTTCAATGGCCCCCAAATGGCATTTCTGAGGCTGTACCACCCCCACTATCAACGCGAACCCGAAGCGTGGCGAGCGGCGGCGGTACGCGTCCTACGACCTTTTCATACCCCCACTATCCACGTCGGTGTGGAGTTGAGAATCGAAAGTGTGGCGAGCGCAGCGAGCCACCGAGCCCGAAGTGTGGCGAGCGCAGCGAGCCCAGCGAGGGGACGAGGATACCTTCACAGGTATCTGCGTCCCCTCGCGGGCTTCACAGGTGTCCGCGTCCCCTCGCGGGGCTTGCTGCGCTTGCCACGCTTCAGGCTCGGTGTCTCGCTGCGCTCGCCAAACTTTCTATTCTCAACTCCCCGCCACGCCTCGCGGGCTCGCTGCGCTCGCCACGCTTCGGGTTCCCGTTGATAGTGGGGGTGGTACAGCCTCAAAAATGCCATTTGGGGGCCATTGAACATGTTTCATAATAATTTCAATGCATTTGGATGCTTTTCTGTTAAAAATCGCATGCGATGCGATTGCATGCGATTTTGTCAAAAAACTTTAAAATACGGCAAAAATCGCATCCCATCGCATGCCACTATATATGGCATGCGATGGCATGCGATGGGAGCCGTGATAATCCACAAGTACCGAGATTTTTTTTTTGCCAGTGTAGAACATATGCTACAATATTAAACCAACATTTGCAAAGTTATTTCAGAAATCACTATTAGAACTGTTAACCTAGACATGACATTAGTTCTAATAGGATTATTAAATCCTACTATTTACAGAAAGTGAAAGCAGAAACTACGAATGAAGTGATGGGAGATTTCCTATAATGTATCCACATACCAGCTGAGCTACGAAACTCCTTTGTCATATTTCTGGATTAGAGCCATCAGGCCTTTTAGAACATTTACTGGGTCAGAAATGTATGCTGGGTACACACCAGAACAATTTGGCCTCAATTCCCCCAATTTTGATACAATCTTGACCGATTGTATGTAAATTGTCTATGTTTTGGATCCGATCCAATGAGCATCCCCCCTGGTCGTTTGGTCATTTTGCAGATCCTACCAGCTCAGAAGATCTGCTGAAAGTCATACATGCAAATGTATGATCACACTTTGGTGGAATCCAATTGTAAGCACAGTTCTTATGTCCGCGAGTTAGCATTTACGGCAGCTTGAACTCGCACAGTTTGGTTCTTAGCCCTGTAGGGCTGCATACTAAATTGAGCAAATTGAGGGGGAGAGGGGTGTGTTTCATTGCCGCTGCAATGGCAACTCGCACCCTTCATCCACAATTGGATTCCCCCTTTGTCTACTGCAATGGGTATTTCAGCAAAATAATTGCATTGCTTGCAGCTGGTTCAAAGTACAGCTGCCAGGCTGTTAACTAGCCAGCCATGTTCCAGCCACATAGCACCCATTCTTGACTCCCGCCTCTGGCTACCTGTAGGATGGCAAATCTATTTTTACATTACTGGTTTTTAAAGCTCTATACACAGAATGGAATCCACTGTAGCATCCTTCAAGATTCTTCTGAAGTCTTCAAGTCTTTCCTGTTTATCACACATTTCATTCATTCATGTATTTTTAATTCCCCCAAAACATACAAGCCAGATTTTAGTTGTATTTTCTGTTAAGCATATTTTGTACCTTGTGTTTTTTAATACAAATATAAAACACTTTGAGCACAATTAGGAGAAAGGTGCCATATAAATAACATACTACTACTACTAATATTATTATTATCTGCACTCCTTATACTCGCAGTAACGGAAGTTATATGTTTACTATAATACTGGTAGGTTTAGGCATGTACTGTACAAAGAATGTAAGAACATTAATGATGGGACGTAGTCAGCATGGAGAGGGTTGAATTTCAACAGATGGCAACAGTAAATACATATATACACGTGTGTGTGTGTGTGTGTGTGTGTGTGTGTGTGTGTGTGTGTGTGTGTTTATTGAGTTTTTGAAGACAAACATAAAATGAGCAATGCACAAAATACCATCTAAACAAGTATAACAAAATGGTCTCAGCTAAATACAAAATGAGCTCCCAAACAATAACAAACTCACAATAAACAAAAACCGTGTAAGAAGACAAAGAGCAGACTGTATAGGGGGTGCAGATGGTAACTGAATGCTGTGATGTCCATGCTAATACACAGTATCGGCATATAGTCATGTATAGGAATGTAAGCCATGCTTTGATCCTTACTGATTCTAAATATATCTTTTTTTCTATTTTATTCCTCACTAAGCCCAGCCCTCCTGTTAAATGCTTCCTTCTGGTAGGAAATCACTTTGTTTCCACATTCCTATTCTTGGGGCACTGCTGCCGAAAACCAGATGTTTATTTACTGAAGCCAAACATGTTTATTGGGAAACCCAAACCGTAGACATATATTTGTGTTTTATTCATCTCTATCACGTTCTGTTAGTAAAATACGGGTTCCGATGAATCCATTTATGAAATCTATATTTTTTGATCTTATAAATGTTTGTGAACTGTGTTAATGCAACCATTAGCCCATACATTACTTGCATATGAGTGTCAGCTTGATGGCGTTATTTGTAGCTCTGTAATGCTGCTTTTCATTAATATACGACATGTTCAAAATAAAATGTACACTCTAAAACACTTTCTCTAGTTATTGGGCCAATACATCAGCCTTTGATGACCAAGATCAGACACATCTGAGGACTTTATCTGCTGTGAGATATTTTGTATCCTATCAATCTGATGGACGTTTCGCTCTTGTTTTATTCATGTATTGAAAGAGAATTCCACTTATACGGAGGGACTCTATTACAGGGGGTTTTCAATGCCGTGGGCGAGCGGTGACATCGAGCAGGGCTTCCTGCTCGCTGTCACCACTCACCCTGTCAGTATTCAACTCACCCCCCTCATACGCCAATTCCCCTCGCTCTGTTTTTTGAGCGAGGGGGAATTGGCGTATGCGACTCCAGAAGCAGCAAGACTCACGGCTAAATACAGCGGGTTTTCTGCATTAGCCGCGGGTCTCGCTATTTTTGGGAATTCTCAGAACGTTGAATAAGGCGAGCGGCTGGCGAGGGGGTTAAACAGCGAGGATCGCTGTTTTTCTGCAATCCTCGCCGATTAACCCTCTCGCCGGCCGCATTGACTACTACCCTATACATTTGCCTCCCTTCCTCTCCTGGTACAGTACACCTATCATAACTAGTACAGTATATGGATGTTTCCTATCCACCAATCAGTTTTCTATATCATTTCATTAATGTATGACAGCACTAATAGCGCACTATGGTATGACAGAGGGTCACTGGGACGATCATGCATTGGGTTGACCAATAAAGGTTAGCTCAACGTTGATTTTTCCCCTTTTTGTCCCTAAAAGTGTACCACATCCCCTCGCATGGCTTGCTGCCCTCGCAATGCTTCGGCCATGGCACCTTTGTTATGTTCTGCACACAATTATATTCTCCCACCATGCCCTAGTGGATGGACGGCACATGTTGGCCCCAAAAAAGGTGAAAGACGTGTCAACCTTTTGAATGTCCACCTAGTCATTGTTGAACTAATGCTAGTGTTGACCATCCATGTCAACCTTAGTCATATGGACCTGTTTCAGGTGCCGATCTAGGCCATGTCAACCTTGAGTGGTCAATCAAATGCATGTCGACCTTTAGTGTGTCAAACATATACCATGACAGTTATCTAAACTGGAGAACCGGGCATGGAAAGAAGCAGCAGTACTGCAAATATGATTACTGTAAATATTAGTTTTTTGCTCTCTTGGAAAAGTCTATTGGAAGAAAACAAATACACCCCTCCACAGTCTTCATTAGAGAAATAACCAATTTACTGTAAAAACCCCTTCAGAATAGAAGAACATTGTAAAGGTGACAGCTGAATCAGTGATTGGCTCTTACCTCCCAGCCCTCTATGTGGCTCTGCCATTCTTCCAACACTTCTAATTTCTCCATCTGCCTCTTAGCCTCATTAATGTTAGAGCACACGGCCTTCATTGCTTGCAAAGCCTCCGCCACTGAGGCATAATCACTGTGTCTCTTTGGTGTTCTTTTCAGTAACTCCTGTAGGGAGATATAATGAGATACATTAAAAGAAGATTTCAGCAGTAGGTGCGACTGCATTGACTCTTTCTGCGGAACAATATGAATGTGTGATCTTTTATTGAATGCTGCAAAATAAGAAGGTTCTCTGGTGTGAACTGCGGGGACTATCCTATATATATTTATTATGTTGTAATCAACTTTATTTAGTTTATGTGATTAAGGGGGAGATTCTCTAAGCAAAAAATGCGGTAAAAACCCCTTTATCAGGGTTTTTACCGCATTTTGGGATGCTGTAAGCATCCCCCGCCGGGTTACCGCGGCGGGGGCATCGCCAGAAAAATCTGGCGTTGCCCCATGGAAGCCAATGGGCTTCTATCGCAACCCTCCGCCGCCCCCTCCCCCCTCACCTGTGTCCGGGCAGCACAGCGCTGTGCTGCCCGGACCTGTGACCTCCTCCCTGCACTGATCCTCTTCCGGGTGCAGGGAGGAGGAGAGCCCGGCGCAGCAGCAGCAGCGCCGGGTGTGTGAGGGAGGGGGGAGTCGCAGGGACCTGCTGGGACCCGGCGACTCTCACCGCAAAGGACAGCTCTTAACGCAAGAGCTGTCCTTTGCCTTAATTATCGCATATGTTAGAACATATGCGATAATTAAATATGCGATGGGCGGCGATGGGGGGCGGAGATTCTTAGAGAATCTCCCCCTAAACCATATTTTGATGTAATATATTAGTTATGTAAATATTCATCAATATCACATTTGTTTTTATGTTTCTATTGGACAAAAGAAAGTAAAGCAATAATGGGATCTATTTATCAAAGAGGGAAAAGCCCCAAACTATACATTAAAGAGATTATCGCAAGCGATGTCTACAGTAACCATTATTGCCTATCTAATAAGTAGCGTCAGGATATGTGAAAAAAAAATGGCTGATGTTTTCTGATAAACTTTTTTTGACGTTTTTGAATATTTTTACAAAAATGATATTGATATATATATATATATATATATATATATATATATATATTATAGTGGATGGATGACTTTTGTGAGTTACTTCTATGATGGCGTTGACTGAGCAAATTGAAGCACTTGTTCCATTGATTTGCAGAATTATATTGGCATTGTAATTGGTAGCTTCTTTTCGGAGTGATGTGTTAAAACGTCCGTCTGGCAATTATAATGCATCACCTTGGTGAACTGTCACATGCACCTGCTGGGTAACCTGAAACCTGTAACCTGATGGGTGGTCTGGGAACTGTGACACTTATTTGCAGCTACCCACTAAGCAGGGATTTTTTTATTAAAATGTTCCACCTACTGTAGCAAACATTTCCCCGGTTTAAATTAGTTTTAAGTTTTTAATATAGCAGGCTATGCGGAAGGTAATTAAGAACAAAGCGGTTGCATGATCCATCCAGGATGGGTGATTTCATTGAGCCGCTGTTAAATTACTGTGTTTAAGAATTTCTAATATGCCAATGCTAAGTTCTTTTTTTTTTTAAATCACTTTTGTACAGTACATTAAACTTATGGTGTGCTGGCTACCCCTGCTTTTACTTTATCCGATGGAGGGACTATGAGGTTTGGATATTATGGGGGTAAAGAAAACAAGAGCAGAAAAATGCAAGTTTCACAGAGGAATAGGAAATATTGTGCGCACCCCCGTTTCCCTTCCCCTCAATGAATGTATTTTAACCTGTACTTAGATTGTAGCATTACCTACGGGCGCCAGTCGCCAATGGGTCCGTTGAGCCAGAAAAGCGGTGTATGAGGCGGACGGGAGATCAGCGGTGGTAACTGGAACACGCAGATCCTCTCCCCCTTCACCAGTGGCTAGTGTAGCTTCAGCTGCCTCCCAAGCAGTGAATCATCAGGTGTCAGAACGCTATTGGCACCGGGTGCTGTCACAGGCACAGTGGGATCCACCGGCAGCACACCCATCGGCCAACACCGGGTCACGGGAGTAGCCCTTAACACGCTTATCATTTAAAATGTCTGCCTTTCTTATATTGTATCCCTATCAAGAATTTACGGCATTCCTTCCCTGTTCCTTGGGCCCGATAAAAGCCCAGTTTCTAAGGGGATCAGTACCCCCACACAATACGGGCTATATACTAGGAGTCCAGTAATAAGAACCTATAGGGAAATATTACAGTGAAATTGTATTGTGAATTTATGGTAACGCCTCAACGAAAGACTTACTAAGAATATTGGGGAAGGCAATACAGTGGGGCCCCACTGTGTACTTAAGGATCTAGCATCCTTTTTATATATGTCAATATTTTGCAACATTTTATTAAGCATCTTTGACTAAAATTTTATTAAAAGTCTCCTCTAGTGCACCACACAGTGATACTCTTTTTTCTGTCTTCTTCCTATTTATATTATGGGGGTATTCAATCCCCCACTGGGGGAAATAGTGGCGGGTGCCTATTCAATGCTGTCTTTCCCAACAGCATTGAAGAGGCATCTTGGCAGAACGGACCCGACTTTAAAAGCAGTCGGGCCCGTTTTGCCGAGAACAGCCATGGAATGTTGAGCTCATGGCTGTATCTCGACGATCTCCGGCCGTTTCTTGCGGACACGCCCCCTTTTCGGTGCTCGGCAGGCGGGACATTGAATCTTGCTTGCAAAATATTCATTGAGCGGGCTGAGAACGGGCCAGGGTCATGAATGTCGGGACCTGGGATTGAATACCCTCTATATATACATATATATAAGACTGGCCCAGCAAAGTCATATGTTAAGGTCATACGTATATGTTTGGGTCGTACAGCAGCTGCACCAGCAATATTTTATTGTAAGTGGTGATTCGTTTTTTCATTGCAGAGATACGAATTGCTAAAAGTATCCCAAAAATTGGCAAACGTTGATAAAACTCTGAGAACACAAACAACAACAACAACAAATAACTGCGCACCAATAATATGTGCTTCAAGTATACATAGAAAGAGACCAAATATAAGGTCTCTTACTGGTCATTGTTGGATGCTCATGCTCTGCTTTTGTACCAAGTTATGCTCTGCATAATAACAGTCCTGTTAAAGGAAAGGAAATGATTGCATGAAAGAGATTTAAATACACTGAGGAACATGCTTCAAGCCTCCAATAACATCCCCTAGCAACCAAAGCATACTTACTCTCAAAAGAAGTGGGTACTTGCATATTCTCTGTATTGGTGCAACTAGATATCCTTCCAGCGGAACATCTGTGTTCTTCCGTCCACCGAGCAGCATGCAGTTCTGAGAGCACAAACAAAATTGGTTTTCAGGCAAATCTTGGCCGTGTTATTCTCTTTTTCCGCACAGTGATATTATTAAGTGGGCAATGTGTGCTAGCAGGATAATTACATTTTTATACAGGGTTTGCCAGTAAGACTGCAACAATTTGCTTACAAACTTTAACAGGAATTAATCTACTATCTAAACGTACAGAACATGGCCTTATTTGCCTGATATTCAAGATAAATCGCGATTCATTTAAAATGGATAATTCAGGTTATCATCACAACCTCAAGGGCCTAATTCAACGAGGATCTCAAAAGCAAAATTTTTCTCTAATCATGAGTAAAACCATGGGCCTGATTCTAGTCTGTTTGGTCCCCGGCGTATTTGCACCAGGGACCGATCTTTGCACTTTGCGTATGCGTATTTTCACATATGCGCATGTGCAGGGCTGCTGAGCGGACACCTTTGGTGACTTGCACAGTCACCAAGGAGTTGAAATGGGCAAGGGGGGGGGATCGAAGCGGGCATGGGGCCTTTTCCTAGAGACGCCCAGCGTCTATAGGCAAAAAAAAATTCTGGGCGTCCCCATGCGCAAGCAAGCGGGCAAGCGGAAGCAAGCAGGAGACTGACGTCACAGGACGTCAGTCTCTCCCTTCATTCTCAGACCGAACGGTGCATATATAGAATGCACAACAAAGAGAGTGGATTGGCTGATAGAAGCGCCAGGCAGCCTACGGTGGGTGCACCCAACCGTGGTGTCCCAACACCACAAAGATACTAGAGCAAAAAAAGGGATGTGAGTGTTCCCTCCGATGACGCCTAAAAACAAGTGGGAGAAGGAATACAACCCTGTAAATAGGGGAGCGATCCTCTTCTCCGTGTTCAGTAAACTGAATATACAATGCCAAACAAATACCGCACGTTCCTCCTGATGAAGTGGCGTCTCCTCTTCTCCAAACGGTCACACAATGTAATATTCTTACTCCCCAATGATGATTCCAATGGGAATTCCAGAATGTTATCTCCGGTGGGTACCCAAAAAGCAAAGTACAGGTATATGGTGCAATACCACTTTATTTAAAACACACACATATACAAACATGGGACATATGATAAAACAATGGCCAATTACCCAGATGGTGGAGAACTGGGGTGAGCAGCTCTCTTATGCGCTAAATGAGGAGGTGATACCCGGGATAAACCTCCAAAGTCAGGCAGGGCAACTGTTCCAAGATCCACCAAACGTCCCATCTGAAATGCACTAGGGTTGTATTCCTTCTCCCACTTGTTTTTAGGCACCATCGGAAGGAACACTCACATCCCTTTTTTTGGCACATATATATAGTCAAGACTGACTTATATTTGTGAACAGGGGAAAAATCATTAGATGGTCGGCGACGATTAAATAATTTCAGCCCGTACGCACCCTTGTGAATGGACGTTTATGCAAAACATCCATTTGCAAAGTGGTGGGGATGTTCGGACATTGGCGGGGGCGGGCATCATATGTGCAGCACATACTTTTGGAGCTGTGCGATGAGATGTGTGACAAAGCGCAGATCTCATCTCACCCAGCAATTGTACCGTGTATGGGCACCTTTAGATTTAGGTGAGTTATTTTGTTTATGTGCAGGGTAAATACTGGTTGCTTTATTTTTGCACTGCAGATTCCAAATCTAACTCTCTCTTCACAGATTACATTTGCCCAACCTGCATTGCAGCATGGATTTGCGCATTAGAGAAAAAGTTTGCTTTTGAGATCCTTACAGAATTATGCTGCATGTGTCACCATTATTATTTTAAGCAATGACCATTTGTCTTGCATTGAACCACATCGCTACAAAAAGCCCAAAAGTCAGTTGAATGTCACATTTTCCACACAAATGCAAAAAAAAAAAAAGCTGGCTTGGGTGTGGTATAACTGGGCGACGGTTGGGATCCCGACGGTCAGTGTACTGACATAGGAAGTTCGGTCGCCAGTACTCCGAAATGGGGTAAAGCACAAAAAAGTCCCTTGTGGGCTCGGTGGTTAACTACAGGTTCTTTTCTCCCTCTATGGGGAGATTAAGGGAGAATTGCCCTTTTGCTTGGGATCCCAACCATCGAACATTCGGGATTTTTACGTTGGTATAATGACCGCCATTTTATTGTTTTTGTGGGGATGAAGAGTCATAGTGGAAGCTCCTACAGTTATGAAGGAAGTGGGCTGAGTGGGTGGCAATTCAAATTGACAGTCCTGGACCTAGCATGCATTCATAATCTAACAGGAAGCTGGAAAAATGCCCATGCACAAAGCCCGGCTTTTAGGGACTGCATAGGCTGCAGCCCCTAGAAGCCAGATAAGACTGACAGAGAGGCAAGGGAGTGGCTTCCCATTGGAAGCACTTTTTACAATCTGGACTGGCAGACCCAGGAGGAGGAAACATTTCCTTCTGGTATTGGTCTGTCAGAATTGTGATTAGCAAAGAACACTTCAATGTGAAGTCTCAAATCTACATGCTCCTCATGGACTGTGGGCCAAGTGGGGAAGGGGGTGGATTTTACTGGGTAGAAGGGGGAGACGCTTAGGTAAAATCCACTATATGTTCTTCAGGAATGTGTCTCCAAATGTGTCTTCTTCAATGTGTCTCCTTCACAAGCATGTTAGCCCCACGCCCTAATTGTCTACCGAGCCCCTGGGATCATAAACGGATATTTACCCTATTAATTGTGTGTCTGCTGTGTCTCGTCTATAAGTGCTTGGGTCGCTTTCTCATAGACCTATGTAAAGCATGGGAAAGGAAATGGCACAGTTGGGGATTTCTGGTACGAAAGTCCAACATTTGATTATTCGGTTTAATGGGAAGGCAAAAGAATATGAAAAATCCAATATTTAACTCTGCACACACGGTCGCATTGTTACCCACCTGACATTATATATATAAGGTGCAGTAAATATAAATGCATATAATGTCAGATATGTGGAATGATTGTTTGGGCAAATAAGAGAGAAGGCCATCAAAAAATGTTCTGTTCCCCTTAAATGTACTGTACGCCTCTGCTCAGATCAGGTGCCCTGGGTAGTGTCACACGCCTCAATAGCTGAGTGCTGAGATATTTAATTCCCCTGTATCTGTGTTTGATCACTATACCCCACAACTAAGTCATATAGGCTCAAGGTGGCACACAACCTCAGGGGGGCTGCAGGGAATCCAGTCCTAGGCTCAGACAGAAAGGACCGGAGTTTATAAAGTATAATGTATCATAAACAAAGTTCACATTTCCCTTGGAGCAATGTAGAGGTTGAGTACTGTGTAAAAAAAAATAGAAAAGCAAATATTACAGAGTATGTTTGGGTATAAAAGTCATATTTGCTTCTTTAGTTAATTTGGTAAAACAAAGGATTGGAAAATATTTTCTAGAAACAAACAAATAGCAATAAATAAATATATGCTATAGTGCTTGACATAGGTGCCGATTCTGTGGGTACTCAAGGGCCCGAGCACCCACGGAAATTGATGAGCACCCACGGGCCCGGGTCCCGCTGCTGGGCTGCCATATTAACTTGCTAATTTGCGGCTGCAGCACCCACATTGCCGGACCCGCCACTTGGGAAACAGTATGCCAGGAAGAGTGTATTCTGTCTGCGGAGTACCTGCACTGTGGGGGCATTTATGTACCTGCACTGTGGGGGCATTTATGTATGTGGAACACTGTTGCCGTAATTCGAATATTGGAGACAACTGTGCTCCATAATATAAATTGGTATTATTTTGTGGCCACACCCCTTCCCCATGAAGCCACTCCTCTATATTTTTGGCTTGAGCACCCACCAGCAAAAACATAAATTGGCACCTGTGGTGCCTGACTCATTTACATGTGCAGTTCCCTATGCAGAGGACTTGCAAAAATAGGCTAATGACCCAGACACTGTCTTGTGTAAAGATGCCCGCTGCCGGTGACTCACCTCCGCCAATTACGGAAACATAAGTTGCAACGGACCTCTGAAGCAACAATGCTGCCGACCGTGCCCTATGAGCGCTTTAAGTGCAAAATATATTCACCTAGACATAGGAGGCCTCCATAAATCAAGAAACCATATTCAGGGATAAAAAATTCTTACCAGCAGAAATGTTCTCACTGTTCTAATCTTGTTCAGTTCAAGCAAAAGTTTTTGAGCCTTTTCATGGTTACTGCAGTACTCATCATATATGGCAAAGCGCTCTTTCTACAATTGAAAAGACAAAATGATGGATTAAATAATAGTAGCGATAGAACAACAATGCTGGAGGAAGACACAATGTTCCATTCATAATTAGCATTCGCCACCACAGCCCCGTGACATAAAGGGGGTATGCACAAGCACGAGCGTGTACATGCCCTCTAGGAAAAATAATCACTCACTGAGTGCGCCAATGGAGGTGGATGTAGGGATGAACATCAATAGTGGTTTATCATTAATTGGTCAGCATCAATAGGAAACTGATATGTTTTTATCCATCGATTTACACCACTGCTTTTTGACAGGTCAGGCAGCAAACCAATCAGGGGAGAGGGTGGGGCTAAAGATTTTCAAAACAGATTCTCCTTCGCTTTTTATTAACAAAGGTCTTCTAGTGTCCTGCGTCTGTTGCAGCTAGGGTTGCCGGATCATCCCTTTACTAAACCCACATATGAATTACAAAGGTTATTGAATGCTCATTGAAGGCTGGACATTCCCTTGGGCGAGACTATCCGCCGCCGCCCCACGCCCCCCGGCCACAGCCTTGGGTGGGTGCACCCTCGAACAGCCTGTTCGCCGTGGCTGCATGAACACGGCTGAGCATACACCAAACATCGGTCCCCATGAGAATGAACGCCTTCTGCGAACGGACCTAGAATAAGGTCCATTGTTACAATAACCAGGATATGAAACAAAAGCTGGAACTTACGAATTGAAGAAAGCAGATTCCCACTTCTTGATACGCATTAGGTTCTGGATGAAGAGACTGCTCAATCAGGGCTAGAAAGTCTCTGTGTACCACGAGAATGTCCTCAATGTTGGAGAATAGCATCTAGACAGATCACATTGTTATACACTCTGTAAATTAAGCACTGTTCAGACAGTCGCTGGAGAACTAAGTACATCACATTTATGTAAAGAAAATGGAATTCTATTCATACGCACACTCTGTAACATTGCAGAAGATACCTGAATAGACCAATTGGAAAATACTGAAATGTGTTAGGCCTGAAAATCGTTATCTGGTAGGTTAGTAATTGACTTCAGACCATAGCCACACATGAATCCCATTGTAGTAATTGTGGTAATAGTCTGACCATAGTAATATGACTCAGCAATACCACAAATGATACAGCCATATGCTAGTTTGGCAACCTAAAAGTGTGGTGCAGACTTCAGTCACCAAGGAAGGGCATTGTAGTTTGATTAGCATAAAGTAGCAGACACAACTGCAGGAAAAGACACAAGGGTGGCTGCAGCCAGCGGAGGATTGGTAGTACAGGTTGAGTATCCCTTATCCGAAATGCTTGGGACCACGAGCATTCAGGATAAGGGATTTTTACGGTTTTTGGAATATTTTTTTTTTACATACTTTTACCTGTCCCCTGGGGGGTCTCCGATGGTCCCTCGGCATCCATGGAGTCCTCCGGTGTCCATGGCAGGCCTTCAGCTTCATCTCCGGCGTCTCCAGCGGTCCCAGGAGTGCATTGCGCGAGTTCTCATGCGTGCCGGTGACGTCACCGGCATGCCTGGGAACTCGCACAGTGCACTCCTGGGACCGCTGGAGATGCCAGAGATGAAGCTGAAGGCCTGCCGTGGACGCCGGGGGACCCCATGGATGGGGGGGGGGGGGGGGGGGGAATTCAAACTATTCCAAAAGAAAAAAGTTTTTTGGAATAATTCGGATAACGGATATCCGGATACGGGATACTCAACCTGTAGAAGGTATAAGGAAGATTGCCAGTGGGCCAAAACCCCTGTGGCTGGAATGGGGTAGAACAGACAGATAGGCTGAGTGTGTTAGCTGGTAGAGGGTGGCATGCTGGTGTGGGTGTGCTATGGGGTAGAAGGTGTCAGGTTGGCAATGTGGGCATGTACATTTTGGAAATGTATCCAGGGCAACTTTAAATGACCAATCTGCCCATGATACTAGGAAATTAACATAAAAGAACCAGGCACAACTGCAGGAAAGGGCCAAACTCAGAATCAGGCCCTATGAGGAGGAATTCCATCTCTACAACAGACCCCTCCCCTCTAACAGATCCCATCTCCATGAGGGCTGCTGCAACTATCCCAATCTGCTCCTGGTTGCAAATGTGTCCTATGAAGAATTAGGCCCTATGGCTAGGAATCCTGCCCCCGCAACGCCCCCCCCCCCCCCCAACAGGCCCTACCTCCATGAGAGCCGCTTCCAGAAATTTTCCAGGCTGGTTCTCCATCCCAATCCGCCACTCTACATATTGGTACAATTAGAATCAACTGGATAATGATACGCATTTCAGATTGAGAACACTTAGTAGCGCTATCAGCGTACATGTGCTGTAAAACTGCCGCTCTGCCAGGTAGTTTATATACAAGGGCTTATTGTAGAGTTTACCCTTACTTTTAAAGCAGCAATTTAAAAGGAAAAACCAGGTTGGCTTTGGTGGTTGATTACCACTTAAACCTCTATCTCGTAGCCTCTTACTTATGGCACACATTCTGCCATGTAAACATGATATGATATAATATATCTCACCTAGTGGTTTAAAAACTTTAGTTTGGGAAAACAGATTCAATAAAGACAACTTTCATAATGGAACCAAAAGACATAAAGGGTGAACTGTAATAGGGGGAGAAAATCAGACAGTGAGAGATTTGGTAAGAAATCTCCAGTTTTTTTCAAACCAAGGGTTAACTAAACTACGTTAAAACCAATATCAAGGGTTTTAACATAGTACAGGAGGGACATTTTCTTCAAAGAAAAAGAAGTAATAGAACACGAGGACATGCACTGACACTGGAGGGAGGTAGGTTCAGGGGAAATGTTAGAAAGAATTACTTCACAGAAAGGGTAGTGGATAAGTGGAATAGCCTCCCATCAGAGGTGGTAGAGGCTAAGACAGTAGAACAATTTAAACATGCTTGGGATAGGCATATGAATATCCTTACAAAGAAATAAGGATTAAAAAGGGCTGAGATTACCTGAAGGGTAAAAAAAGGGGCAGACTAGATGGGCCAAATGGTTCTTATCTGCCGTCAAATTCTATGTTTCTATGTAACCAGTTTGATTTTGCAGTGTAAATGATTGCCGCTTTAAAAAACAAACTGGAGATTTCTTACCAAATCTCTCACTTTGTGATTCTCTCACCCTATTACATTTCACCCAAGATGTACAGGTCACATGATGTTATGTTTCTTAGTGCTTGGGCTTTACTAGTATAAAGCCAGTTGGTCCTTTTGTGGATTTCCCACTCGCCTCTGTTGAAGAGATAAAGATGACAGCGAGCGCGGTTTCTGTTTATCCATAGCTGGTGTGATATTATGGCAAACTAAGATCACTCTTCTGTTCAAAATACTGTATTAATTTTCCACGCATTTGTTTTTCCCAATGAACTGCAGTCAGTTAAATCCCCTGCGGCTATTTGCCAGTGATCTGCGGACACACACAGGGCAGCATACTCTTTTGTACATTTGCATTCTTTGTATGAGAATGCGCCTGAGAGAAATTACCTCAGTATCCTCATTTCTCTGCCCAGAGCACAGAATACGGCATGAAACTGTAATATGTCTGTGCCGGATGTATAGCAATGTAGAGGCAGCATCACAATCAGATAAAAAGATTAATGCATGTGGAGCACAAATTTATTCTGTACTAAGTTGAAAAATGTTTGCACAATACATTACGTGCGGAGGGAGGAGGCGCCGCGATGAATACCGAGCGATAAAACGATTCCTTAGAAACAAACATCTACTTCTGTTTGGCTGAGAGACTGCAATAGCTGTGTTCCTGACAAATATTCAAGTTCACGTGCAGTCAGTACTGCAAACAGTAAACTCGGTACTTATGTACTAACTGGGCTGCCGATTTTAAAACCGGGTCCATCGCATCGCATCCGACCATATCGCATGCGAGGCGATGCGATGGACCCGATTTTTCCATAGGATTCAATGTTAAAATGGACTGAGTCCATTTTAACATGGAATTCAATGGGAAAAAGGGGTCCTTTTCATACCCCTACTATCCAAGTGGGCATGGAGTTGGATATAAACCTGTGGCGAGTGTAGCGAGCCACCGAGTCCGAAGCGTGGCGAGCGTAGCGAGCCCCGCGAGGGGACACAGAATACCGTCCCCTCGCGGGGCTCGCTTCGCTCGCCACGCTTCGGGCTCGGTGGCTCGCTGCGCTCGCCACAGGTTTATATCCAACTCCATGCCCACTTGGATAGTAGGGGTATGAAAAGGACCCCTTTTTCCCATTGAATTCCATGTTAAAATGGACTCAGTCCATTTTAACATTGAATCCTATGGAAAAATCGGGTCATCGCATCGCATCGCATGAGATATGGTCGTATGCGATGCGATGCGATATCGCATCGCATCTGATTGTATGGCTTAAGTTAAGGCATACAATAAAAA
Source organism: Crinia signifera (assembly GCF_055691185.1). Classification (NCBI taxonomy): domain Eukaryota; kingdom Metazoa; phylum Chordata; class Amphibia; order Anura; family Myobatrachidae; genus Crinia; species Crinia signifera. The sequence continues at coordinate 52,546,563 of NC_139221.1, read as the reverse complement.
AATCGGCAGCCCAGATAATACATAAGTACCGTAAACTCTTATTTCTTTAAATCATGGGTAAGCAAAGGCTGGCAGCAGGGAATGCTGGGAATACTAGAGTAGCTGTGCATTAGCAGAAGATAAACCATGGCCATTATTCTGGTTCACTCGCAAAAGCAAATTCCTTCTCAATCGGCAAAACTATGTGCACTGCAGGTGGAACAGATGTAACTTCTGCAGAGAGAATTAGATTTGGGTGATGGCTTTACTTCAAAGTGAGATCTATATTGCAGTGTAAAAATAAAGCAGTCAGTATTTTCCCTGCACAGAAACAAAATAACTCACCCAAATCTAACTCTCTCTGCACATGTTACATATGCTAACCTGTAGTGGGCATGGTTTTGTCCATTTGAGAAGGAATTTGCCTTTGCGAGTGAACCAGAATAAGGGCCCATTTGTACAATCCTGCATTAGGCCACTGAGGTATGATAATTGTCTGTCATTAAACGGTTTTGTTTTATCACTGTTGTTTCCAACTGTAAAGCACAATGGAACTTTCTGCACTTTGTAATAAACCGTTAATAAATAAATAATAGCTGTATAAAAATCCAGCTTCTCTAAAACGTAGTAGGAGTGCATATATTAGGACCATCTGGGATTATGGAGATGTCAATAGGTGGGACATTCCCAAGTGCCACTCATTGGACCTGATTCAGTGACACTTGCTAGGCAAGCAAGTGGCCAATGTTATTTCTTCTGTGCATGCATCACAATGCATCCTGATTTGAGGCCAAATTCAGACCCGATTGCAGGACAAAATTGTTCTCAAAATGGGTAAAACCATGTGCACTGCAGGTAGGGCAAATGTAATTGCCCTACCTGCAGTGCACTGAGTGAGCTATTTTGTATCTGTGCAGGGTATATACTGGCTGCTTTATTTTTAACACTGCAATGTAGATTTCAGTTTGAAAAAAACCCACCCAAATCTAACACTCTGCACAAGTTACATCTGCCCCACCTGCAGTGCAGCATGGTTTTGCCCATTTTGAGAACAAACTTGCCCTGCAATCAGGTTTGAATTAGGCCCTTAGTCCGAGCAGAGTTGATAGATGCTCAGTAGCAGAATGTAAGGGGCAATCATGAATCGTGATTTGGAGATAGCAAAGGGGTGGCCAAAAAAGACACACGGAGATGTCATGCCTTATGGGAGAGGTGCAGATGTGTCGCTAAAAGCGGTTGGATGCAAATTTGCGGAACCGCTCACATAGGAGACCATTCTCTTATGGAGAAACAATGGTGCATTTACTGACCAACCAAGCAGTATTTCACTGGGTGTCCTGGAGCATGTGGAAGCACATGTACACCATAGATGTCTTTATATATATATAATATAGAGGAAGACAAAATGGAGGTGGCTATGTCATACTAAGTGTAATGACTGAGGTAGCTCTGAGGCTGATGTATATAAAGAAACATGACTGAGGGGTCATCGCTGAGGAATATGACTGAGGGGTCATCGCTGAGGAACATGACTGAGTGGTCATCGCTGAGGAACATGACTAAGTGGTCATCGCTGAGGAACATGACTGAGTGGTCATCACTGAGGAACATGACTGAGGGGTCATCACTGAGGAACATGACTGAGGGGTCATCACTGAGGAACATGACTGAGTGGTCATCGCTGAGAAACATGACTGAGGGGTCATCGCTGATGAACATGACTGAGGAGGTTTAATAAAGTAGAGATGTGCAGGAAGATCTGGACCATGTTTTAATTTGGATTAACAAAATTTGTGTGGGCTCAGATCTCCATAGAACGGATCCACACATCTCTAATATGAAGGAGCATTAAGGGTCTCTGAGGTAAAAAAAAAAAAAGGGACATAAAGGGGTTCTGAGGCATATAAAGGGGCATGATGGGGCTCTGAGGCATATAAAGGGGTTTGAGAGGGTTCTTCTCTGGCATATAAATGTGGATGAGGTTGCTCAGACAGAAGCAAGAAGTGTGGTTTTAGATGTTTGCCTATTGGCCCCCTGCCAGAGAAAATGAAAACATAATTATGTAAAACCAAACTTTCTCCTTCTGCTGTCATTACAGCAACTAACAAAGCAATTTAACAAGCACGCTATATGTTTCTCATCTATAAATGATTACAAAAATAAAATGTATCTAAAAAAAAAAATTAAAACTCGGGTCACTGTGGTAATGCTTTTTCTAAATTTTTTAATTATTTTTAGAGGCGGCTGAGAAGGATATAGCGCTCTTCTTACATTGCTTTACTTCTGTATTTTTGTCATCATAGAAGAACTGTTAGGGAGCAGCTAATCTTCCTACATCTATCATATTAACTGCTCTAGCACCTTAGCACCCACACGTCCTTCATATTTTATAACAGGGTTATGAGAGGTCACCTGTTTTATACTGAGGTCTTTAAACTATGTCATAATCCCTGTAACTTTTTTTCATCCAGATGACATTATCGGTGGAAGTCAGACTACGGTCACACAAGCTGAATATCGAACGCAACCATCAGCAATCTCGAAACTAACCTTTACGGTTTCCTCTGTGACATTTTTCTCAGATTTTGAAGCTGCGTATTGCATCATTCGATGTAAAAATGCCTAGGAAAAAAATAAAATCCATGTCAGTATACATTTCTGACACTGTCACACCAAAAGGAAATAAACAAGCATCATCCAATAGCATTTACCAAATATATTTTTGTTGCAAAAAAATGCTAAAACTTTCAAAACATCCTAAGCAAGACCAGATTCCCTCCCACCCTCTCCTGTAATATTATGTTCATCCACTAGGCCATTGCCATTATATAATGGATGTTATATGTAACCCAAAACACCATCTTCTAGCAGTAGGAGTGATATATATAAATAATAGATTCATAGGTTTGTTATACCTTATACTTACCTTATTTCTTAAAAGCGATAGATTATAGAAGCAACACCTGTGCACTGCTCAGTCTGCGAGCCATGTTCGGAGCATGCTTAGGAGTATGTGTAGCACGCTGGTTCCCGGGTGTTGAATCCCGGGGGGATCATCCAGCACAAACATTACAAAACTGCCTGGTATGGACCAACTCACATTTGATTGGGAAAGCAGCAAATATTAAAGCATGTTCCTAATGGAGCCTACACGGGGCATTTTCTATGGGATCAAAGTAGATGGCTTAGAAGATGCCATTACATTGCTCCATGTGTAGGGACCATAGCGATGGTGATGCGCAGCACGTGCTGCTATTGCCTGGTGATAAATATCCTGCATGCTGAATAAATCTTGTAATAGCACCGGGCAGGGCCAGTGTTCTGGAGAGTTTCAAGGGGAATGGAAAGGTACAGGATAGGACAGAGGGCCCGAGAGGTTCAGGGGGATGGAAAGGTGCAGGGTTGACAGGGGGACAGAGAGGTGGATATAAGGAGGGAGTGACAGGTTACATGATGGAGAAGTGCAGTGGAGATGGGGAAAGGGAGGTGTAGGAGTGGAAGGGGGATTGAGAGGTGCAGGGGAGGAGGGAATGAGAGGTGACTGGGATGCAGAGATGCAGGGAAGGAGTGAATGAGAGGTGACTGGGATGGAGAGATGCAGGGAAGGAGTGAATGAGAGGTGACTGGGATGGAGAGATGCAGGGAAGGAGGAAGTGAGAGGTACATGGGTGATGGGGATGAAGAGGTGCAGGGAAGGAGGGATTGAGAGGTGCAAACATATATGTATATGTGTGTATAATATATATATAACAATATATGAATGTGTGTGTGCATATGTAAATTGTTATAGCAAGCCACTTCATTCCCATTTTGCCAATCACGCGAGCGCAGCGAGCCCCGCAAGGGGACGCAGAATACCTGTAAAGTACTCCACGTCCCCTCGCAGGGCTCGCTACACTCGTCACGCTTCGGGCTCGGTGGCTCGCTGGGCGCGCCACACTATATAAAATCAACTCAATGCGTAGTTGGATAGTGGGGGTATGAAATCACCCATGGGTGACTATACAATTAAAAATCGGGTCTTTACAATAAAAAATCGCATCGCATCGCATTGTAGTGGCATGCAATGAAAAAATTGGGCACCCAGATAATACACAAGTACCGATTTTTCTACCAAAGATGGGAAGTGCTAAAAGGAAAATGCAGCCAAAAACCTGAAAATGGCCAGTTTTGGACTTTGGTCGCATTTTCCATGTGTACCAAGCTCAGGCATGCGATGCATTCCGAAAATTGGATGTGGTGAGCAACACCAGTGTTTTCTGATGTTACCCTATAGAAGCCTATGGGCTCCCCCCACAATTCACTTTGGGGAAACTCTAATTGTACCCCTCCCGGCACCCCCTGCAGCTGCTGAGTCACTCTGCACATGTACGGACAGACTATTGGAGCCCAAATCCAGAAGTCCTGTATTCGTGAAGGTCAGCTCTTCTCAGGAGATATATCATTTGCAGCAGTAAACAAATATGTAAGTACATATGCGATTACTATCTATGTGGTAAGTGGTGGGCTACACAGCATCACAGATGCAATGCTTAGTACATCCCGCCCCAAGTTTGCTGTGTGTGTGTGTGTGTCTGTGTATCTGAGCACCAGAGAGAGCATAAGTAAGTGGCTTACCTTGATCATTAGGCCTGAAGTACAGTACTGTTTTGCATGACCTGCACTTTCTTGGGGGAGACTATAGTTTCTTACATGCTAATTAAATCCTTCATGGGCTGGTGACAATCTCTCTAAAATCAAAGATTTGGACCACCTCCAGAAAATCTGTGTTTGCCCCAGAGTATAAGGAATCAGAAGTGCTTGGTAATTTAGGGGTTTAAATCTCAAAAAACCAATCAGGCAACAGGTATGAAATTCTACAGACAGAGAGTAAAGGAAACATGGGTGTTTTTGTAATTCCTGACTACGTTTTTTTGCTCCTCTTCTGGAGAAACCCAGAGAAGAGATGACTGGGAAATTTGCGGGCCTGGCTCTGACATCATCAAGCCCCACCCCCACATTCTGCAAAATCCTGCATTTTACGGGTCTGCCACTATCCAGGATACCACTAAGATTCTGCACATTATTACAGCTTTGTCATTTAGAATCCCCAAGCTTTATCCAGTTGGCTGCCCCAGAAGCAGCCTTGTTATTTGACTATGCCTTTCATAAGAAACTGATTTACCAGGATTCAGTTGCAGCCAGTTATCACTTCTTCTTAGCAATTGTCAGGAAGCTCCATTAGGATGAAACAGCCACCACTGTCTCCTGCTATCAGAAGATCCTCAAACACATACACTAGGACTGCTTTAGTGCTCTGTTATCCCCGGAATCCTGACTTCAGTATAGAAAATATCTATTCTGTTGACAGATGGGTTTCCATTTGGGATACAAATGTTTCCTTTAGCGATTCAAGATAAATGCATGTCTACAAAGACTGGAAAAGTTACAAGTCAGAAGCCTAGTCTTATTTCCCATGCCCAGTTGAGAGGGTACATAGGAATTGGGGTAGGTTGGTGCACAGGTTACAAAAAAGTGGCAAATCTACAAATCAATATTTGAAAAATATATAATGTCAAATTATATAGCTGAGTGGCGGTATTGATGGCAGTAATAGCGGAGATTGGTCTGGACCACAGGTTCTCAAAGTCGGACCTCAGGACCCCCACACAGTGCATGTTTTCCAGGTCTCCTCACAGAATCAAGTAAAATAATTAGCTCCACCTGTGGATCTTTTAAAATGTATCAGTCAGTTATGAGTGCACCTGTCGGGTAACCTGGAAAACATGAACTGCATGGGGTCCTGAGTACTGAGTTTGAGAACCACTGGTCTGGACAATGTGACACATCCAAAAACTGCAGGAGGCATGCCCTGGGCATCCTTTGAGCACTTTGGATAGCAATGCAGCAGCGCTGTTGTCTAGAATGTGCCAATTCAGCACTGGAAAATGGCCATGTATTTCAATACTGATCAGCCACACACACGCTGGAGGTAATCAGTAATGACTATCACTGGCCATGGTGCTTCTTTTTTAAGTGATTCCCATCACTTAAAAAAAAAGCACCAGTTTTCTAGGTTCAGGACTTTTCTCTGTATGATAAATAGAACCCTTAAAACATTTTAAGGTTGGAGAGTTTCTCAGCTCATAGCATCTGCCACACATGGAAATCTATCTAAGATGGCTTTAACACTATCATTTTTTGCCAATTACCAAGCTCTTTCCTACTATCACCCTGCTACAGCCCAGCCACTTCCCTGATGAATTGCAGCATTATACAGCGGGGGAGCGGCCATGTCCATGCAAACTGCTTCACCACCCCCCACACCTGTCCTTGTCTGTCTCCTGCAAGGTGTACAAGAGAGGGTGGTAAAAGGTAGATAAGCTATCTGGGAAATTTAAACACATTTTAGGACATTGGAAGGTGTGCTGTCCCTGTATCTGTACATACAGGGCAACAGGTACCCCATGCTGAGCGAGCTGCCTAAGCACAAATCGCTCAGCACACATCGCTGCTTATAGGCGATCTTAGAGGGGTAGACAGTGCATGCAATCTAGTGAGATCGCTTAGAAATGGGGCTTAAATTGCTCCATGTGTACTTTATGCCCCCTACCAGTTTTTCTACTATACAAAGTGTCATGAACCCCGGTTCTCGCACCGCTCGCATGTGCCCCTTACCGGCACGCTGGGGTAGTGTCCTCCGTAGATCAGCTGCCGGCACAGTCGGCAATCCCTGGCGTGATGTCTTTTGCTTCCAAGTCGCCCCTGCGTCACTGTGAACTCCAGGTGTATTCCCTAATCAAACTGCGGGTCACATGATCCAGGTAAGCTCCAACTTACTTCCTGGTCTGTGTGCTGCTGCTGCGGCTAATCCCATCACCTGCGTCTGATTCCCTAATCACCTGGAGGGATAAAAGCCTAGCTCACAGTCTCCTCCTTGTCTTGAACAACTTGTCAGTTTACCTGTGAGTTCTCCAGCGTTAAGCTCCTGTCAAGACTCCCCACGTGCTCCAGAGGTCCGGTTTCCTGAGTCCGCTGTCACCTGTGTTACTCTCAGCGTCCTGGTCATTCCACTCCTGCCAGAAGTCTCCACGTGTTTCCATCTGCCGTGTGATCCTGTCTTCTTGTGCAGCCCAGGTTATTTACTCAGTGTCCGGTTAGCAGTGGGTTCCGTGCCCGTCTCCCCTCGGCTCCCAGGCCGCTCCAGCGATCCCCAGTGATCTCCAGTATCGGCTCCCTAGCCGCTCCAGTGATCCCCAGTGATCTCAAGTATCGGCTCCCTAGCCGCTCCAGTGATCCTCAGTGTCTCCTGCGTCTCCCTGTGCTACCCTCGTGTCATCCCCGGCTTCCAGGCCGCATCTCACATTCCTCAAGTACCCTCCGTGTTGCTGTATAGCATTCAGTGCCATCGATCACCATCGATGGTTTTAGTACCCCGCTAAAGACTCTTGTTATTTAAACCCTGCCAAAGCCACAGGGGAACCTGGGCAGAGGGCCGCGACCTGGTCGGCAGTTGCAGCGAAGTCCATATCCCCTTGCGGGGGTCCCTGGTGAATACCACTGTCAGCTTAGACCCCGCGCCTCTGCTTTAGGTCTCAGCCAATCCTCTGTGTCCCCGGCAGGTCATCTCCTTCCAGCCTCCGTGCATGAGCTCCAGCTACCTCAAGCCTCCTCGCTTCCAGTTCCCTGCGCCCTCCACTGGCGCACCCAGGTCAGTGCCGGGAACACAGACAGTCCAGGCCGTGACAGATTGTTCAAGACCGATGGACTCGGCACGTGACCATAGTGTGGGGCCAGCGGCTCTCCAAGATGTCACCTCGCGTATGGAAACACAAGAAGCGACGCAGCAGCAGGTGATTACATACCTCCAGGATGTGTCCACTCGTCTGGATTCCCTCCAGCAGTCTCTCCGGCCTCCTCCGCCACCGGTATCTAATCAGCCTGCCACTCATGCCCCAGCATATATTCCTCGTCTTCAGCTGCCTACTCCTAATAAATATGATGGCAATCCCAAAGGTTGTAGAGGCTTTCTAAACCAATGTGACATCCAATTTGAACTTCTGCCGCAGAACTTTCCGACTGCCAGGACCAAGATAGCATATATTGTCTCCTTGCTGACTGGTTCTGCCCTAGATTGGATATCACCCCCCTGGGAAAGATCTGATCCAATTCTCACCGATTATGACAGATTCGTCTCTACCTTCCGACGGATATTCGATGAGCCAGGAAGGCCTGCATCAGCCTCTACAGAAATTCTCCGCCTTAAACAGGGCTCTCATTCCATGGGCCAATTCGTGGTTCAATTTCAGACTCTTGCCTCCGAGCTCAAATGGAACAATGAGGCGTTAACAGCCGCCTTCTAGTTGGGCGTCTCAGAACGCATCAAAGATAAACTAGCCACCCGAGATCTCCCTGAGCAGCTTGAAGAATTAATTTCCTTGTGTGTCAAAATAGACCTGCGCCTAAGAGAGCGAGGTTTAGAAAGATTAAAGAAAGTAGTTCCCCGAGTTCCGCCTCCGCCTCAGCACCGTCCTGCGACAACCGCTACAGAAGAACCTATGCAAATAGGTAGATCCAGGTTATCTACAGAGGAACGGTCCAGGAGGCAAAAAGAAAAATTATGTATTTACTGTGCCGCCCCCGGCCACTTCATTGGGTCCTGTCCCAAGCGTCCGGGAAACGCCAAGCCCTAACCTGCAGTGGGGGAGTCAGGTTAGGTTGTTTCAGTAAAACTCCTCCCACCACTGACTTGATTCTACTTGTTGCCCTTGTGTCCCCTGTGGGTACCCTGCAAGTCTCAGCCTTGGCAGACTCCGGGGCTGCAGGGAACTTTATCTCAGCCGAGCTGGTAAAAAAGTGCAAAATTCCGATTCTGCCTCTTTCCCAACCTCACTACTTGACAGCGGTGGATGGAAGTAGGATTCCCGGAAGTGATATTGTGCATCGGACAGTTCCTGTCTCATTCCACGTAGGGGTACTTCATCAAGAATGTATGGATTTCCTGGTCATTCCTAAATCCTCTTATGACCTTGTGTTAGGGTTGCCGTGGCTACAATTCCACAACCCCCGTATCGATTGGAGATCTCTCCAAATTGTGGAATGGAGTGAATATTGCCAGAAACATTGCTTGACTGAAGTAACTCCGGTTCGATCTTCTGCAATTAAAAGCCTTCCGGGTCTTCCCTCAGTGTATCATGAATTCAGCGATGTTTTCAGTGAACAAGCCGCTGATGTGCTGCCTCCACACCGCCGATGGGATTGTCCCATCGATCTCCTCCCTGGGAAGTCCCCTCCTAAGGGGCGTACTTATCCTCTGTCAATCCCTGAGACCAAAGCGATGTCTGAGTATATTCAAGAAAATCTCCAGAAAGGTTTTATCCGGCCCTCTACCTCCCCTGCTGGTGCAGGATTCTTTTTTGTGAAAAAAAAAGATGGAGGGTTACGCCCATGCATAGATTATAGAGGTCTCAATGAGATAACCATCAAGAACAGTTATCCTCTTCCCTTGATCACTGAGTTATTTGATCGTATCAAAGGTGCAAAATTTTTTACCAAGCTTGACCTCAGAGGGGCGTACAACCTAATCAGAATTCGCAAAGGCGACGAATGGAAGACAGCCTTCAACACTAGAGATGGGCATTACGAGTATCTTGTGATGCCCTTCGGTCTCAGTAATGCACCTGCCGTCTTTCAAGAATTCGTCAATGAAATTTTTAGAGATGTCTTATATAAATATCTTGTTGTGTACCTCGACGATATTTTGATTTTTTCTTCAGATCTCCAGTCTCATCGTTCTCAAGTCAAAGAAGTGCTATCCCGTTTACGTGCTAATAAATTGTACGGTAAACTCTCTAAGTGCACGTTCGAAGTTCCCCAGATACCCTTCCTAGGGTATATTGTGTCTGGCTCAGAGTTGCGAATGGATCCCGCAAAACTTGAAGCCATCAATAGTTGGTCCCAACCAACCACTCTCAAAGCAGTCCAACGTTTTATTGGCTTTGTCAAAGGATTCTCTACCCTCATTTCTCCCATCACAGCTCTCACCCAAAAAGGTGCCAACCCAGCTGCCTGGTCCGAAGAAGCCTTGTCCGCATTCCACCTGCTAAAGCAAGCCTTCATATCTGCCCCCATCCTCCGGCAGCCAGATACAGACAAACCCTTCCTCTTGGAAGTCGATGCCTCGAATGTGGGTGTTGGAGCTGTGCTCTCTCAAGTTACAGACGATGGCAAACAGCATCCCTGTGGGTTTTTCTCTCGGAAATTCCTCCCTGCCGAGAAAAACTACTCCATTGGCGATCAAGAGTTGTTGGCGATAAAACTTGCACTGGAAGAATGGCGATATCTGTTAGAAGGGGCCAAGTTTCCCGTGTCCATCTTCACAGATCACAAGAACTTACTGTACGTCCAGACAGCCCAGTGCCTAAATTCCCGTCAAGCTCGTTGGTCCTTATTCTTTTCACGATTCAGCTTTAAAATTTTCTACCGTCCTGGGTCCCAGAATGCAAAAGCCGATGCACTATCCCGTTCTATGGAAGCGATGTCTGAGTATATTCAAGAAAATCTCCAGAAAGGTTTTATCCGGCCCTCTACCTCCCCTGCTGGTGCAGGATTCTTTTTTGTGAAAAAAAAAGATGGAGGGTTACGCCCATGCATAGATTATAGAGGTCTCAATGAGATAACCATCAAGAACAGTTATCCTCTTCCCTTGATCACTGAGTTATTTGATCGTATCAAAGGTGCAAAATTTTTTACCAAGCTTGACCTCAGAGGGGCGTACAACCTAATCAGAATTCGCAAAGGCGACGAATGGAAGACAGCCTTCAACACTAGAGATGGGCATTACGAGTATCTAGTGATGCCCTTCGGTCTCAGTAATGCACCTGCCGTCTTTCAAGAATTCGTCAATGAAATTTTCAGAGATGTCTTATATAAATATCTTGTTGTGTACCTCGACGATATTTTGATTTTTTCTTCAGATCTCCAGTCTCATCGTTCTCAAGTCAAAGAAGTGCTATCCCGTTTACGTGCTAATAAATTGTACGGTAAACTCTCTAAGTGCACGTTCGAAGTTCCCCAGATACCCTTCCTAGGGTATATTGTGTCTGGCTCAGAGTTGCGAATGGATCCCGCAAAACTTGAAGCCATCAATAGTTGGTCCCAACCAACCACTCTCAAAGCAGTCCAACGTTTTATTGGCTTTGCCAACTATTACAGAAAATTTGTCAAAGGATTCTCTACCCTCATTTCTCCCATCACAGCTCTCACCCAAAAAGGTGCCAACCCAGCTGCCTGGTCCGAAGAAGCCTTGTCCGCATTCCACCTGCTAAAGCAAGCCTTCATATCTGCCCCCATCCTCCGGCAGCCAGATACAGACAAACCCTTCCTCTTGGAAGTCGATGCCTCGAATGTGGGTGTTGGAGCTGTGCTCTCTCAAGTTACAGACGATGGCAAACAGCATCCCTGTGGGTTTTTCTCTCGGAAATTCCTCCCTGCCGAGAAAAACTACTCCATTGGCGATCAAGAGTTGTTGGCGATAAAACTTGCACTGGAAGAATGGCGATATCTGTTAGAAGGGGCCAAGTTTCCCGTGTCCATCTTCACAGATCACAAGAACTTACTGTACGTCCAGACAGCCCAGTGCCTAAATTCCCGTCAAGCTCGTTGGTCCTTATTCTTTTCACGATTCAGCTTTAAAATTTTCTACCGTCCTGGGTCCCAGAATGCAAAAGCCGATGCACTATCCCGTTCTATGGAAGATGACACAGTGCTGCAAGAACAGCGTCCCATCATCAGTCCTACGGCTTTTGCCGCCACCCATGTGTCGCCTGTGCCACCTCGAGGAAAGACACTGGTTCTACCAGAGCTCCAGCCCAAAATCTTATCCTGGGCTCATGCCTCGCCCTTCTCCGGTCACCCAGGCGTTCACAAAACCCTGGAGATTCTTCGCCGGTCATATTGGTGGCCTCACATGAAAAAGGATGTCCAGGATTTCGTGGCCTCATGTCCTACTTGTGCCCAGCATAAAGTCCATCGTCAATCCCCTGCCGGTGCTCTCCTTCCGTTGCCCACTCCCATGCGTCCCTGGACGCACATTTCCATGGACTTTATTTCCGAGCTCCCAAAGTCCCAAGAATGTAATACCATCTGGGTGGTGGTAGACCGGTTCTCCAAAATGGCACATTTCATTCCGTTGACTGGTATGTAGGAGCTTTTGGTGATCAATTGCACAGGAAGGGAGATAGATATCAGAATAGTTTTTTAATTTATTTAATTGGCCCCCTCTGGTCAAGTTTATTCAGTTTCTATTAGATCCAGGGGTGTGCTCCCACCGACAATTTATTTAATGAGATTTTTACAAAAGAGAGAATGGATTGTCATATGGCGGTGCACCATTTATAGAAAAGAGTCATAAAATTTACCTTTTATTATTTATATTTTAAAAGTGAAGAACACGAAATATGACAAACAACAAATAACATTAACACAAGTGAAAACAGTGTGCTATTAAAAGGCACGTGCGAGTTCCCGGAGCAAATTCCCTCTATTCTATATTATCAATTACACTACTAGCTTTCTCCTTCTTGACCTTTTAAACAATTGTTTGAGGAGAGAAGTGTGTCAATCTTAAATAGGTTTGTGTTCTATATACAAATGTAACAGCCTGTCTGTTAGCTACTTGGATGTGGTGTTTGGTACTTAAGTTGATTGAGATTGAATTAATTAGCTCAATTAATTACCAGTTTATCTGGCGTGGTGCTGTTTGTATTATTTGTATATTGATAATACAATTGAGCTGTGTGTTATCACAGAAATGCAGTAATATCACTAATCGGTTACCCCTTTCCGTCTGAGGTCACTATTAAATCAGTGCTTACAGAGCGGGTTTTTAGGGTGATGCAGCACCTCTATTATATATATGGGTTACTGCTAGTGAATCAATTCAATGCCCGGATAAACTTTGCTACCTGGGCTAGGGTTATTAATTAAGCTGATGGTGTGGAGTTATTTCCTTACGCCGTTTATTGAGAATATAGCTTATAGTTACGGTCGCAGGGAGACTCTTTAACCAGTACAGCTTAAACCTGCCCTATATGGACGGTAAGCAATGATTCCCCCAAAAGGAGAGGCTGGTGGTAACGGTAACAATAGTATCACAGGTACTAGGTAGAACCCCGTGCTGTCGACCTGATACTATGGTCGCGTACAGCTAGCGGGGAGCCGTCCGTTCTCCGTATAACAGGTAGCTATCGGCGCGCACTCCCTGTCCTAGGGACAAGTGCCGCAAACAGGATTTCAGTTGCCGTATGTCTTTGAGTCCAACCCTGTGCCACTGTCAGCTCGTACTGCTGCTGGCGTGGTCTTAGGGTGACTAGTGACAAGAGGCTGCTAATACATTAGAGTCCTGAAAAGGACTAATAAATACATTTCATAGAACACAAAAAAAGGGGGGTAGGGAATTGCTGGAGGAACGTGCGCACGGCTGGGTCGGCCGGCGTACGCTTCGTAGGTCTTCCTCAGGGCAACCAGTATAGGTGCCCAGGGTAGGCTTATAAGGCTTGTTCTGATTTGAATGGTCCAATAATCAGGTTCTTGGTCACAGAGGCCCCGCCCCTGCTACAGCCCCCTTTTAATAGCACACTGTTTTCACTTGTGTTAATGTTATTTGTTGTTTGTCATATTTCGTGTTCTTCACTTTTAAAATATAAATAATAAAAGGTAAATTTTATGACTCTTTTCTATAAATGGTGCACCGCCATATGACAATCCATTCTCTCTTTTGTAAAAATCTCATTCCGTTGACTGGTCTGCCCTCTGCTCCCAAGCTCGCTCAGATCTTCATCCAACATATCTTTCGGATTCATGGACTCCCTGCAGATATTGTCTCCGATCGTGGAGTGCTTATTTATAGCCCGCTTTTGGAGAGCTCTCTGTTCTGCCCTGAAGGTAAAATTGAACTTTTTCACAGCGTACCACCCGCAGTCTAATGGGCAAACAGAGAGGGTTAACCAAGATCTGGAAGCATTCCTCCGCCTGTATGTCTCCTCGTCAGAAGATAACTGGGTCAGTCTGCTGCCTTGGGCAGAATTTGCCCACAATTTCAGATACCACACAGCTACTGGCTACTCTCCTTTCTACGTAGTGTACGGTCAACACCCTCGTCTTTGAGCCTTTACCAGCCTTGGAAGTGCCTGCCGCATCTTCCATACTCAAGCATTTCTCACAAGTTTGGAAAAATGTACATGTTTCTCTCAAGAAAGCCTCAAAAAGATATAAATTCTTTGCTGACCGTAAAAGGAGGGCAGTTCCTCAGTTAAAACTTGGTGACAAGGTATGGCTCTCTACCCGAAATCTTCGCTTACGAGTCCTGTCCATGAAGTTCGCCCCACGATTCATCGGGCCATTCCCTGTGATCCAAAGGATCAATCCTGTAGCGTATAAGCTGAAGCTACCACCATACCTGAAAATCCCAAATTCCTTCCAAATATCCTTATTGCGACCTCTTGTTCTCAACCGTTTCCAAAGTGCTACTCCTGAGCTCCCCAGAGTTTATACCCATCGAGGGGTTGAATTCGAAGTCGATAAGGTGGTGGATTCTCGCAGAAGATATGGAAGCATCCAATATCTCATCGATTGGAAGGGCTATGGCCCGGAAGAAAGAAGCTGGATCAATGCTGCAGATGTGCATGCTCCCCGTTTGATTGCAGCCTTTCATAAAGACAATCCGAGTAAGCCCAAAGGGTGTTCGGTGCCCACCCTAAAAGGGGGGGGTACTGTCATGAACCCCGGTTCTTGCACCGCTCGCATGCGCCCCTTACCGGCACGCTGGGGTAGTGTCCTCCGTAGATCAGCTGCCGGCACAGTCGGCAATCCCTGGCGTGATGTCTTTTGCTTCCAAGTTGCCCCTGCGTCACTGTGACCTCCAGGTGTATTCCCTAATCAAACTGCGGGTCACATGATCCAGGTAAGCTCCAACTTACTTCCTGGTCTGTGTGCTGCTGCTGCGGCTAATCCCATCACCTGCGTCTGATTCCCTAATCACCTGGAGGGATAAAAGCCTAGCTCACAGTCTCCTCCTTGTCTTGAACAACTCGTCAGTTTACCTGTGAGTTCTCCAGCGTTAAGCTCCTGTCAAGACTCCCCACGTGCTCCAGAGGTCCGGTTTCCTGAGTCCGCTGTCACCTGTGTTACTCTCAGCGTCCTGGTCATTCCACTCCTGCCAGAAGTCTCCACGTGTTTCCATCTGCCGTGTGATCCTGTCTTCTTGTGCAGCCCAGGTTATTTACTCAGTGTCCGGTTAGCAGTGGGTTCCGTGCCCCTCTCCCCTCGGCTCCCAGGCCGCTCCAGCGATCCCCAGTGATCTCCAGTATCGGCTCCCTAGCCGCTCCAGCGATCCCCAGTGATCTCCAGTATCGGCTCCCTAGCCGCTCCAATGATCCTCAGTGTCTCCTGCGTCTCCCTGTGCTACCCTCGTGTCATCCCCGGCTTCCAGGCCGCATCTCACATTCCTCAAGTACCCTCCGTGTTGCTGTATAGCATTCAGTGCCATCGATCACCATCGATGGTTTTAGTACCCCGCTAAAGACTCTTGTTATTTAAACCCTGCCAAAGCCACAGGGGAACCTGGGCAGAGGGCCGCGACCTGGTCGGCAGTTGCAGCGAAGTCCATATCCCCTTGCGGGGGTCCCTGGTGAATACCACTGTCGGCTTAGACCCCGCGCCTCTGCTTTAGGTCTCAGCCAATCCTCTGTGTCCCCGGCAGGTCATCTCCT
Source organism: Crinia signifera (assembly GCF_055691185.1). NCBI lineage: Eukaryota > Metazoa > Chordata > Amphibia > Anura > Myobatrachidae > Crinia > Crinia signifera. Next base: position 52,530,835 of record NC_139221.1, on the reverse strand, counting down.
TCCAGCCTCCGTGCATGAGCTCCAGCTACCTCAAGCCTCCTCGCTTCCAGTTCCCTGCGCCCTCCACTGGCGCACCCAGGTCAGTGCCGGGAACACAGACAGTCCAGGCCGTGACACAAAGGCTCTTATTCTGTTTGACTCAGTAAGCTGTGAAACTCACAGCTTACTGAGTCCCAGAGGGCACTCCCTGCCGAATAGCCCCCCCCCCCACAAACAATGGTAGGGATGTGTCCCCTTGCATGTCCCGCTGCCGGAGAATGATTTCTTCAGCCACTCAACTACAAATCAGTTTAGTCTGACTTGTATTTACATGGGCCTGCCCGAAGACATGCAACGTCAGCCGCCCGCCCGCCCCCGGCCCATCTCCTTCTGCCCGCTATCACATGGGAACACCCAATGTTTTCATGGGGACTCCCATGAAACACAGGACATTCCCACGGGGGGGGGGGGGGTAATTTATTCAGAATGACCCCCAAATTACAGTAATGCTGGGATATACTTCAAATACAGATCGAATATTTGTACAATCTCAAATTTAGAGATTAAAAGGATTTTTTTTTTTAAAGCAGTTTCATGTAAATGCTGCACGGTGTAAATTTCCATAATGAACTAGCATTGTACCAGGTGTTTTTAAATTGGGTTTGATCCCTGACTTTGAACTGCATTTGCTGGCAATGAAGCAGAGAACGATAGAAGTCAATCCAAGGACTCTCCTGAATGTCAGATGTGTCTTTCTACTTAAGCACTGACAAATGGCATAAAACAGAATGGCAATAATTGACTTGGCAGTGCATACCCACCGGGCTTCCTAACAGTTTATTAGACTATTTATCTTGTATTAACGGCAATTCTTCATTAGAAGCTGCAATACACACCACGTGGCCAGGTTCTATTCAACCTGCTCTCTTCTAGTAGGTGGTGTTTTTTTTTTTTTTTACATGATCCTTGCTTCTTTTCCACAGGTGGTGGAATAAATCATTTGCATTTGCATTACAGGTTTGTCCTGCCCCCAGCAAAACCCACCACAGAGTTGTGGGCCATCAAACCCCCCCCCCCCCCCCCCACACACGTGCGACTGTCTCCCCCCCTCCAGTTGCGAACTCTCCCCCTCATCTCTGCTTCGGCACCGTATGCAGGAGCTCCTGTGCCCTGCTGCTGCCCCAGCCACCGATCATAATAGGTGGCAGGCTCGGGGTGGCTCGGGAGGACTCAGGCACCCGAAATCCTGAGTCCCCCTGAGCCGCGCTGAACATCCCTGAGCCTGCTGCCTGCTTATTACTAAAACTAATGGCGGCAGGGGAGCTCCGGCGTACAATCGCCTGAGCTGAGAGATGAGGGGGATTGATGGGAGGGGAGGGCAGAGCGGCCACTGGGGGAGGGGGGTGCCCGGAAAGGTGATTTGCCAGTGGTGCACATCTGGACACCACTGGCACACTCCTTCATTTTAGTGGTATGCCCAGAAATTCTCCGGGACAACCCGCTGCGGCAGCGCAGCTGAGCCCAGAAAATTTCCGGCCATACCACTCAAGTGGTTAACAGTTTAAAGTTGTAGGCTGGAAGAAAACCAATGACAAAGTACAGGTGAGTTAGTATTAAGAGGCTTATTATGATCTGGAGGAAGAGAGGCAATTAGATGTCATTTCAGGTTAGTGTTAGAAAGGTGATAATGGTTTGGGGTTCAGGGATGGTACACAGACCATGACAATGGCGGTGGGTGGCAAATAGTGTCTTGGAGGAGGAGGAGGCATATAGTGGTTTAGAGGTGGAGGCTGAGAAAGAGACAATATCATTATTATGGGTCAGTATTAGAAGACGGGTATTAATTAGTGAAATAGAGCTTAAGTTATAGTTGTATGCAAATCCAGGGCGGATTACATTTCCAGGTGCCCTAGGCTAATACACATGTAGCTCCCCTTGTAATGCTGCTGTAAAAGCTAATAAGCACAGAATAAATGAGGCCTTCATTTTATTCCTCGGCTGTCACCTGCCAGGAGCCCCTCCCGGTCCTGGCGCCCTAGGCTGCAGCCTACTCAGCCTATGGGTTAATCAGGCACTGTGTACACCCGATTGTTACATACAAATACGATGTTTGTGGGTCTGCATAAAAGATATTGCTCAGAACCCCCCTGTCAGCCACAGTATTATTGGCATGCTGCAGTGTTTGATACAGTTGCAATGACATATAGACCTACTATTCACATTCAGTTGTGAATAATGATACAGGGAAAAAGTGCATGCACAGTACATGACCTATTTCGATAGATCAAAGTATATTTTTAAGTTTGAAAATAATTTGACAATTAAATACTTTTTGCACAGTTGCTGTAATTGTGTGTTTCAACATTGCTGAATACAACTCACCCCAAAAAAACTCTAATTATGCCCGACAGGTGTGTCCAAATTTCTAACTCAGTTCCCATTACATCGGCTAAGTTGTATAGAAGCCCATACACGCTCCGTTCTGGGTGTCCGATTTGTACTTTTAAAGTACACATCGTATCGCATCGCATGCCTTGTGCATGCATTGTGCATGCAATGCGATGCAATACGATGTAAAGCTAGTACAAAAAGTATGTGCAGCACATAAAAATATAAACATTTAGAATGAACCTGGATATATTATATCAGACGACATTAAAATATCTGACTTTTGTGGAATAAAGTTGGACACTCCATAAAATCAGAGGAAAACCATCTCCCATTATATCAAGGCCATAATGCTTTGGGGGTTAGAGGAAGAGGGACAGGGACATAGTTATCAAGTATTGTGTTCTAGATCCTATACTTATTCTTAAGGTGCCCATACACGGTACAATTTTTGGGTGCGATGAGATGCGCGCTCCCGTCACACATCTCATCGCACAGCTCAAAAAGTATGTGCTGCACATACTGTACTAGATCTCAGATCATCTCATTGTATTGCAACACCTATGCAATGCGATAAGATGCGATATTGTATACAATATTGTATACAATAATTGTACCGTGTATGGGCACCTTTAGTTATAGCTGCAATGAGAAAAATACCCCTTTTACACCAAAAATCCCAGATCCGACCCGGCATTTGGAATAAGGATCCAAGCCGGGTCGGTTCCGGGATTTACCCCATTTACACTGCAATGCCTACCCGCAGTGTAGACGGAGGCGGCGCTTGGAGATGACATCATCTCCAAGCACCGGGACCGCGGTCCGCAGGTTGGACGTCCCCCATTCATGTAAACGGGATCCGGGTCAGATTACCTGGCATACCCATTTACATCGCCCTCTACCCAGGTCCTAGCCATGTTCTACCCAGGTCAGCACCTGGGTAGAAGTCCCGTGTAAAGGGACACGGCGTGACCCATTTACACCGCCGCTGACCCAGGCCTGACACGCTGATGACCCGGGGTTTTATATATATATATATATATACATACATACATACATACATGTACTGTATATATATATATATATATATATATATATATATATATATATATATGGAATGGTTTGCAAAAAGACTTAAGACTTAGCTTAGCATATTCAGGATTATAGGGCACACATATAATCACCCATTCATAACAAGATAGCAGTCAACAATTCTGTTTCGTCCTATACAGCCTTCATCCTGGACTGACCCACACAAGTAAACAAGCCAGCCTAATATATAGCAATCATTAAAATGATCACAACACCAACACCTGTGAATATTAACTCTTGAACCAACCAGCAAAGGCCCCTGGTGCAGACACTCCCCCACCAAAACTCCTTCTAAGGAGTCTGTCAATCAAGTTCATTTACACGTGACTAGTGTAGCCCATCCCAGTAAACCAGCGCATCTAGGTAACCAGGGAAACCTAGCGCCTCTGTCACACATCACAGAGGCCCTGGGCTTCCGTGGTTACCGAGACGTACAAGATCTGCGTCTCTCATCCACATTCATTACTCACTCCCACTTACACTTGCAGGATTTTTGTCGGGCAGCACCCACCATATGGAATGCCCTTCCACGCACATTCAGACTCTCCTCTAGCCTCCAAACTTTCATGTGTTCCCCGAAAACTCACCTTTTCAGGCAATATTCCGGAACCTCACACAACCTCCAGTAGAATTCATATCTAATTTCATCCCATCTAGACTGCCTTGTAATCTGGTGGGACTGCAATACTATGGAATTCTATCCTTACGTATCCCTCCTATTATCCCTACAGATTGCAAGCTTGTGAGCAGGGCCCTCCTACCTCTGTGTCGCTTTGTTACTACCCAGTTTGTTTTATCACTGTTGTTTCCAGTTGTAAAGCGTAAAGGAATATGCTGCGCTATATAAGAAACTGTAAATAAATACATAAAATAAATCATTTCGGTACTTGTGTATTTTGGCGGCGCCCGATTTCAGCATCGTGCGATGAACGTATCGCATCGCATGCCATGTACCCGATGGCATGCGATGCGATGCGATTTTGACCCCCTATGCGATGAAAAATCGTATAAGCACCCTAAAGGGTGCTTTTGAGCACCCTAATGGGTGCTTACAATGTTAAATGCACCCCCACGCCACCCCCCCCCCACTATAAACGTGAACCCGAAGCGTGGCGAGCGCAGACGCGGTGCCACGCGGACACCTGTGAAGCCCGCCAGGGGATGCGGATACCTGTGAAGGTATCCGCGTGCGCTCGCCACACTTCGGGCTCGGTGGCTCGCTGCGCTCGCCACACTTTCTATTCTCAACTCCACGCTGACGTGGATAGTAGGGGTATGAAAAGGTCGTAGGACGCGTACCGCCGCCCCTCGCGGGCTCGCTGCGCTCGCCACGCTTCGGGTTCACGTTTATAGTGGGGGGTTGCGTGGGGGTGCATTTAACATTGTAAGCACCCATTAGGGTGCTTAACATTGTATAAGCACCCATTAGGGTGCTTATACAATTTTTAATCGCATCGCATCGTATGGCATTGTATGCCATGTACAATGGCATACAATTTGAAAATTGTATGCCATCATACACTATGGCACGAAATTGCGTCGCATCGCATACCATTGCATGCGTTATGGTATACGATGCGATGGGCGCCGCCAAAATACACAAGTACCATAATTTCTAAAGTTACCCACAAGCATACAGAGAAATAGGCTTCTTTAAATGGTTTGACTGTTAAAACAAGGCAAAAATAATGTTTGCCTAAATAAGATGGATTTTGTCTTTTATAGCACAATATAATGTACATGAAAGTCAATCCGTACTCAGTAACTAAAGGAAATAACCAGAAACAACAACATATTATAACACCCAGAAAATCGATTTCAGTCCTTTCTGAAATCATACAAGAAGAAAATTGCCTAGTTCTTTATACAGCGTGATTTGTAACCTTACGCTTTCCTTTAACAGCAACACAAACACCAGCCCCTGATCTGTACAGGTTAGTGATTTCTGCAGATCCCTTCCTCACAGCACAAAGTCAGGAGCGTTCCCACAGAGTATCATGCTGAGATTGAGCCAATAACTGTCAAGCAAAAGTAGGAAATCAATATATGTCTCAAATGAGTGGGTCACTTTCAGCACTGTTGCGCCTACTCAGTTTGCAAGGGAGCTATTTTACATTCAGCTGCCAGTGACACTGGGGAACTGCAAGCAATTACACACACAGCATATCCAAAGGACAACTACAGATAAGGAACAAACCAAACCAATTACAGAAATTAGGAAAATATCAAGCTAGCTAGAATTGGCCTGTCAGCAAATTGTGACAAGCAAAGTGCAGAGAGGTATAGGTTTCATGAGAGGGAGACACAGAGAGAGAGAGAGTGAGAGAACAAGGTGCCAGTGCAGAGGAGGGGGACGAGAGAGAGAGAGAGAGATGAAAGCTACCAGTAAATATTGGAGAGATCCCAACAGAGAGTTAGGGCGGGATGTATTAAAATACATCGCCGCCCTTCGCGCCCCCCCCGCCGCGATGCCGCCGCATATGTACTAACATATGCGGCTGGCATCGCGATGCGGTGACGGAGGCCCCCCGCGATACCTGTACTGTGGTCTGCAGGGGGTCTCCGTCACCTCCCAGCCGGCTTCTGCAGCTTTCACGCCGGGGACAGCTAAGCAAGCTGTCCCCGGCGCTTACTCCTCCCCCTGCAGCCGGAAGGACGTCCGGCTGCGTTGCTAGGGGGAGGAAGGGCTTACCTTCCGGGGTCCAGGAGGACCTGCAAGAAGGTAAGCCCAAGGGAGGGGGGAAAGGGGGGGTCGGCGAGGCGGCGGGTTGCGGCGACGCGGCGGGCGGCGAAAAGAAGCCCATAGGCTTCTATAGGGTATCGCCACCCAAAGGTGGCGATACCCTGCCCTGCGAAACCGCTGCGAACGGGTTTTAGTACATAGGAAAATGCGGTAAAACGGGGGTTTTACCGCATTTTCCCTTTAGTACATCTCGCCCTTAGAGAGTGGACAAGGTGACAATGCAGAGAGGAGGGATACTAGGAGATCCATTAGGTATCCATTCAATTGGAGACCATTAAGTTTATAAAAAGGGCCAATTTTGTACCTTTCTCTATGATCCATTTCCAATCATTTGGCAATATGTAATTGTTAAAAGAAATCACCACAAACATTTGAAAACCCCTTCGGAAGTCCTGGGTTGGGTGACAACGACAACGACAAGGTTCACACCCTAAGGGGGAAAAGTGCTTAAATATAAGTTATCATTCTGATGTATTAGTTGATATTTTAAATTTAATATGAAGTACATCATTTTTAATATACTACTGGATTAGTGTTATTTTGGGTTCTCATGATAAAACCTTTTGGTCATAGAAGACTGCCCACTAATATTTAGTTATATTTAGATTGGGAATATCCAATCTGCTTCAATGCGCTCCTTTTACTGGTCACTCTGGCATATATAGCAATGATTCAGTGCCTGTTTTTATTTATGGCACTTTTGTCAGGTGCCGGATGACAGACAGTCGGGATTCCGACAGTCATTACACCGATTTCAGAATCCCGACTGTTAAAACCCTGACACTCGGGGTCCTGACGGCCACCAGCTTTTCCCCCCCTGCAGGGGGTCCTCAACCCCCATAGAGGGAGAATAGAATAGGCTTTTGTTGTGCTCCCCCGCTGTCTTAGTCTGGGCAGTTGGGGTCCCGACGTCAGGCTAATGACTGTTGGGATCCCGACTGTCGGTGTACTATACCACACCACTTTTGTCAGGATATGTATGTATGTATCTATCTATGTACAGTGGTCAAAGTAGGAATTTCAAAGTGGGGGTATGAGTGTCATTAAGAGGAGATGGACAGTGAGGCAGACTGTGGTGAGGGCTCAGTGGCTCGCTACGCTCGTCGTGGATAGTGGGGGTATGAAAAGGTCGGGCGGATGCGTTCCGCCGCCCCTCGCGATGCGATTTCACTACGTTTGCGTACGTAGTAAAATCAGGCGCCGTGCTAGGAAGTACCGATTTTTATTTACCAATACAACTGACTTATGAGAGAGGCAGAGAGAGACAGTATTTCCTTTGTTGCCTCTCTAGATCAGAAAGTCAAACAACTGAGTTTGGGGCAAACCTGAAAATGCCTCAGCCTTTTATGGCTACCTGATGGGTTGTCCCTCATTTATATATTTAAGGTCATAGACACAAATGTTTTATTTCAGAAACAAGAAACAGTTTTATTTTTATTTTACTTTAGTATTACTTTATGTTACCTTCTATGCATACTTGCCTACTTTTGAAAACTAGTTTCAGGGAGATTATAGTTGGTAGTAGAATTTTGCCCAGTGCTTCATTGAGGAGGCGTGTCATGCTCCACCCAAAGTGCGTGTCTAGTTCCATATATGGAGAGATTGTGAAAGAGATTCTTGACCTGGCACCTAGAAGCGTGGGTGTGTAACGCTACATCTGAGAGGAATCTTTTAAAATGACTTATATACAAATGTAGATGAGCCCCAGAGCAGTTAGTAAGGGCAACTATACTTGTGCTGGGAAATGGTGCTGATTATTCAATGTAAATGTATCTATCTTTCATTCCTTTTTCCCCAAAAAATGTAGCAGTGTGATGTGGGCTAGGTGAAATGAGGGAGATTGCTAGACTAATGAGGTAGAGAGGGAGATTGCTGCAATTTCAGGGAGTCTCCTGCAGAATACAGCATTCCCTGCTCAGTGCTGAAACCAAGCTCCTTCATCCTCAAATGTTACACTGGAGACTGAAAATCATCCTCTAAGTTCAGGATACTGCTCAGGTCTAATCTTTTCAATGACTTGTGATAGGGAACAGTCGGAGAGGAAATCTCCACTCCCTACAGCTACTCACCAACAGGATGTAATTAGCCCAGTGACAGGCAACCTAGGTGACCACTAACCTTTATAAGGTCCTCACATTACTCTTTGTCTCAGAAGCAAGTTAAACGTAGGCATTTAACTAATGAAAAAGACACATCTAAGAACAGTGTTTCTCCAGCCGCAGTCCCTAAGACACACTCATGCTGCTTTCAGACCGCATAACTGGCTTTGACCCTGTATTTGGAAACGTTTCCAAAAACGGGTCTGCCAGATAAAACCCCTTTCACACCGCAGCACTTAAACGGTATATTACCGTTTAAGTGCCGATTTTTTGACACTGGCAGACCCGTTTTTGGAAACTTTCCAAATACAGGGTCAAAGCCAGTGCAGCCTTCAGCCCTCCCCTCCGTGCAGCTCCCCCCCCCCTCGCGTGTCGACCGAGAGCATGTCGACGCCCCCCGCGCATGTCGACGCCCCCCGCGCATGTCGACGCCCCCCGCGCGTGTCGACGCCCCCCCCCACCCCCACCCAACCTTGCGTGTCGGCGCCCCCCCCGTGTCGACTTACCCCGTGCCGGTACCTCCGTTGTGGACTGCAGCTCAGTATGCTCGGAAAGCACTTATGAAAAAAGTGTCTTCCAGAAAATGGCTGCCCCATAGGAAACCCTGTTTAAAAAAACTGTCTTCCGTATGGGGGGCAGACATTTTCTGAAAGACACTTTTTTCATAAGTGCTTTCCGAGCATACTGAGCTGCAGTGCCGGGAACCACAACGGAGATACCGGCACGGGGTAAGTCGACACGGGGGGGCGCCGACACGCGCGGGGGGTCGACACGCGGGGGGGCGTCGACACGCGCGGGGGGGCGTCGACACGCGCGCGGGGGGTGTCGACACGCGCGGGGGGGCTCCAGTGCTGTGAATACTTAATGAGCGCTCATTAAGTATTCACTGTGCTGAATTTAGGACCCAGCTCATTGGCTGGGTCCTAAATACCGTTTCTGAGCCGATTTTTGCACTAAAATACCGGTTCAGAAACGGGTAGGACCCTGCATTTTAACCGGTTAGAAAAAACGGCATTTTCTAACCGGTTAAGTGGGACTGGACCTTTCAGACCGCACACATTACCGTTTTAAAACGGTAAAAAAACGGCAATTTACCGTTTTAAAAGTGCGGTCTGAAAGGGGCATCATAGTCCTGGTGACTACTGTATATCAATGCTTCAGAAACAATGAACACAGGCTTGCCTACTCTCCAGGAACATCTGCAAGGCTTCCGAATCTCCTGTGGTGATACCGGTCACCTGGTAAAGTATTCAAATCTCCTAAAGCTGCCAACATCCGTCCGACACCGCCCCCTTCCAGAATGAACTGGATGGTCTACTCGGAGAAAGACGCAGTTTGAGATAAATTATAGCCCCGGTATATGCACCGTACATGAACACACCTGCGGTAATCTAAAATTGGGCCAAGGTACACAAGGTTTTTTACTTTGTTAAAACTTGCAAGCAATTGAATTCCCCTCTAGCAGTATAATTAGGTGATATCTTTCATATTCATGTATGTAGACCATACATGCCTACTTTTGAAAACTAGTTTTAGGGAGATTATAGTTGGTAGTATAGTTTTGCACTGCGCCTCATTGAGGGGGCGTGTCATGACTCACCCAAAGGGCGTGTCTAGTTCCATATATGGAGAGATTGTGAAAAGAGATTGTGAACGTGGCACCTAGAAGCGTGGGGGTGTACTGCCACATCTGAGAGGAATCTTGTAAAATTACTTATATCCAAATGTAGTTGAGCCCTAAAGCAGTTAGTAAGAGCTACTATACTTGCTAAAGTGCTGGTGATTCAATGTTAATTTATCTATCTCTCATTCCTTTTTTCCCCCAAAAAATGTAACAGTGTAATGTGGGCTAGGTGAAATGAGGGAGATTGCTAGACTAATGAGGGAGAGTGTGAGATTGCTGTTATTTCAGGGAGTCTCCTGCAGAATGCAGGAGGGTAGGTAGCTATGATGTAGACTCAGGGCCGGCTCTACCATTAGGCAGCTTTAGGCAACTGCCTAGGGCGCTGGGATCTGAAGGGGGGGGGGAGACACCAAGTCTGCAAATCAAGGATGTCTATGAGGATCCTTGTTGTACTTGACAATGCAGGTGGCGGCTGTGGAACTTCTAAGACCTCACCTCCATACTTTCCTTTGAGACATACTTCCCTAGATTGCTGTCCCCTCCTCCTTGTACTGTGTTGCGGGTGTCAAAGGGGAGGGTGCAGAGGGCCTCCAGGGAAAGCAGATGACCTGCCCACCCTCCCGTATGGGGGCTGGGAGGGCCATATGATTTTTTTTGGGGGGGGGGGGTTTGAAGTTTTGCCTAGGGCGCTGAGAAGCATTACACCGGCCCTGTGTAGTCTATGCAAGCCCTATAAATAAAGTATACAAATAAAAAATAAGAGTTGAAGACATAATGCTCTTTGAAGTGAATGCACAATTATTGTGTTTTAATATGATCAAATATTTTTGAATTAGTTGAAAACTAGCAGAGCCCACTGGCATGTTTGTTTTTGTTTTTCGTATTACTCAGAGGCTTCTAAAGTCCCTGTGTGCCATAATAGTTAGCAAGCTGCTATAGCCATTGCTTTCTGCCCAGAGCTAGTTAAAGCAGATTATATTATACTTACCAAGAGTTTTAATTGTGTTCTTGCTTAGAAATCACTGTATTGGTGTGGCCTAACGCCGAGGAGAACGGACGCCATCAAGCAGAGCTCCCTCAGGCTAACTGCTTCAACGACAGCCTGCATACATCCCTGACCCCCTTGGACCCCCTGGCATACCTGCCTGAGAGGTGGGGACCCCCCCGAACCGGGATTACCAGCGCTGCGGAGCCGGGGGTGGGAGACATCCTACCCTGCAGGTTGCGGCCTGGTTCCCTGCACGAAGCCGCGGACTCCACTCCAGCACTTGCCCGACGAATGAGCTCCGGGGCCCGCTCGTGACGAAGCCGAAGCTGCAGGAGGACGCCACCGGACCTAGGGAGGTAAGCGGAGCACTCCCCTGCCCGAGTGGACGATCCCCCCCTGTCTGAGTGCGCCCGGCAGCCGGTGGGAGGCACGAAGCTGCGAGAGCTCCCTCCTTCCCCTAGCCGCGGCGGCCATCTTAGATACGGCCGGCGGCTCACAATCCCTGCGGGGAACACAACTGGCTCTGCTCGCCTCCCCCAAGCCCCAGAGACATCGGGTGGGGGCTGTGAGGGAGTAGAACCGGCGGCCCCTACTGCCTGAGACCCCGGAGCCCAAATTGCAGCCACTACACCACCAGGTGCCTGCTGTCCTGTCTGTGACAGGCAAGATCTGTCTCTAAAAGCCTGACTGGGCAGGGAGTGACAGGGACTGGAGTGCAACCACTACAGGTGGGCTGCCCTGACACCCATATCTAAATATACCACCAGTACCTCAGTACACTGCCCTGTCTAACCCAAGCCGATATCCACCACTTGGACCTCATAACCAGAGCCCTGAACGGGTGTCTCGCCCCTGGGCCACCCACTGTGTCCTGTCGGCTGGACCGGGGACACAGAGCTTCAACCCCCCTCACAGACTTAACCTGGACACCATTGTGGGGTGCCGCTCACCAGTCACCCTGTGAAGGCTTACTGTACCTCCACTCAAGCCATCCTAAGGCATCTATTCTAGAGCAACTCTATCCCCAGCGCTCATCTGCCATCTAGTGTCCAAACCTGACCCCTGCAAGCTCTCGATATACTACGATCAACAACTGATTGGGATATCCCTACATTGAACTGCTACATATATTCTCTCCCCCCAAAGAGACCGATATGTTCTCCAATATGACCTACTATGACTAGCCTACCAAGACCGCCACCTCCACCATAATACTCAGCTGAATACTGCCGCCCTGCTTAACCTTAATCTACACGCGCTGTGCCCACCATAATGGCGCCTGGGAAAAAGACCAAAGACCCTAAGCCCGCCTCACAAGTACATTTCTTTGGGTCCTCCTCGGCTGGGTAAAAACCCCGACCTTCCCCCTCAGGGACTGATCCGACCTCAACACCCCCTCCAGCCTCACCGTTTCATCACTCCACTGAATCTAACTCTCAAGAACAAATGGACTCTCTAGATGGACCAGTTACCCTCCGCTCCATCCATTCCATGCTAACCGCTTTCAAATCTGATATATCAGCTGACCTTAAATCCAATATCCAAGCTCTCAGAACTGACATCTCGGAGATCGGAGACAGAACCGATCATCTCGAAAGCAAAATGGAAGAGCTGGTCACTTCTCATAACAACTTGATAACTACCCACGATTCCCTACAGGAAGAATTAGTATCTATCCGCGATAAACTCACAGATCTGGAGGATCGCTCCAGAAGAAACAACATAAAGATCAGAGGCATCCCTGATTCTGTCACAAATGCCGAATTATACCAATACGCCACAGAAATCTTCCAGAAACTTCTGCCGAATGTTTCCCCGACAGACCTATTAATAGACAGAATCCACAGACTCCCAAAATCAAAACAAGCCCCTTCTCAGGCCCCCCGAGACACACTCCTCAGGGTCCATTTCTTCCACATTAAGGAGAAAATTCTGCGAGCCACACTACCATCCTCTGCCACAGCGGACTCCCTGGATAACCTCCAGCTCTTCGCAGACCTATCTCCAACAACACTTGCCAAACGAAGATCCTTCCACGATATCACCTCAGCTTTGAGGAAAGCCAACGTCCAGTACAAATGGGGCTTCCCCACTAAGTTAATAGTCCTCCGAAACGGAACCACCACGACTAACTCTCCCGAAGAAGGCCCTGACCTCCTGGAAAAATGGTCGATTGCGTTTACCAACACTTCCTCATCCGCGGCGGCTCCACCTAAGCGAATCCCCCGGGAATGGGCATTGGCACCGACATGAAGACCGTCAAATATCTTCACTACTTGTTTCTAATTCCAGAAAACTGCGTTAGAATAACCTTAAAGATTTTACGCTATTAAGGCCCCAATTATGGGAATGTTTAGAGTTAACATTAGGTACACAGTTGAATATGTTAAATCACAGTTATACTTCTTACTGCCTATGGCGGCAGTTGTGTTTTCCCTTCTCTGGTCTTTAACTGATGGTCTGGAGGTGGCGGTGGGCACATAGTTTAGCCCGCCCTCCTACTGTAAGTACCCTTCCGTCACGAACCCTGCAGTGACGGCATTTCTAGCTCCTATATGGAGTCTACTTTTGTTTCAACCTTGTACACATTATTATTTTCCCCCTGTTTCCCATGTTTGCTGATACCTTCTACAGCACTAAGCTACAAATATCGATCACAACAGAGTTACGTCTACAGCTGGCGTCACAAGTCACACTGTATGTACTGTCTGATTAAGTTGTTCAATAACCACTATAACCCCTCTCTCCATGGTTAAATTTTTGAGTCTTAATGTGAAAGGCCTGAACTCACCTCAGAAAAGACGTGTAGCTCTAAAATACTTTGCAGATCAGAAAGCAGAAATAATTGCTGTCCAGGAAACCCACTTCCCCTTACACTCTCCCCCACAATTTCATGATCGGAATTACCCTGTGTCCTATATCTCCTCCGGCCCTTTTAAAAAAAACGGAGTGGCTATACTGTTTCATAAATCCTGCCCTTTTAAACTAGAAGGGAAATGGGTAGATAATAATGGCAGATACCTAATATTAGTTGGTAAAATAGGTTCCCGCACAATCACCTTAGTGTCACTCTATGCCCCAAACTCCAGACAACCCCGTTTTCTTAAAACTTTCTTTTTAGAAACTACATGAGGTGAAAAGAGGTGCAGTTTTCGTCATGGGGGACTTTAACATCGCTCCTGACCCCTCTATGGATAAATCCTCCAAACCTGATAAATCCACTAATAGCCTCTACCGCTCTTTGGCCTCTTCGTTCGCACAACTGCTCGCTGAGTTCGACCTATACGATGCCTGGAGAGTTAGAAACCCTGGCTCCAGAGACTACACCTATTTCTCGGCAGTACATAAATCCTACTCGAGAATTGACCTGCTACTCACTGATAAATGGTCCTTACAATCAATCCCCATGGCCCAAATATTGCCCATAACCTGGTCAGATCATGCCCCCCTTATATGGTCTTGGCAGCACACCCCCAGTAATTCCCCCCTTAGACCCTGGAGATTGCAAGATTATATCTTGAAGGATGAAGAGGGGGTCTCTATTCTGCGAGAGGCTCTATCTGCTTATTTGGAAATTAATGACCCAGCTGACACATCTATCACCAATCACTGGTGCGCTCTTAAGGCGGTCATGAGAGGTGCCGCCATCCAAGCTGCAGCTCGAATCTCACGCAGGAATCGAGAGGTTCAATTAGCCTATGAACTAGAACTCTCAAAACTTGACTCTCAACATAAACAGGCCCCTAAAAACCCAGTAATATCTGCCGCCCTAAACGCAGCCAAACAGAAACTTAACAACTTATATCTTACCAAAACCCAGAGAGCACTCTCAAAGCTACATCAGAAATTCTATACTTTGGGAAATAGAGCCAGTAAACTACTAGCAAGGAAACTGAGAGGCAAAAATGTAATAAACAGAATTAAAAAACTCTCGAACCCAGATGGCACTGCGGCCACTAACCCTAAAGACATTGCTAACTTATTTGCCTCCTACTATGAAAATCTCTACAACCTGAAAAAAGACCCATCCACACCCCAACCCTCCGCCCCTTTAATACGAGCCTTTCTAGACTCCATAACACTACCCTCGATAACCCCAACTGACTCTGCCACCCTCTGCTCCCCATGGACAACTGAAGAAATCCACAATGCCCTGTCATCGCTAAAGAAAGATAAAGCCCCAGGTCCCGATGGGTTTATAAACCTGTTCTACGTGGTCTTCCGGGAGATTCTCTCTCCCACACTCCTTAACCTCTATAACGCTATCTCTGAAAATCCCTTCCCTGCAGAAATGCTGGAGGCACAAATAGTAACAATACAGAAGCCAGGCAAGGACCCATTTCTTCCCCAAAACTATAGGCCTATAGCACTCCTGAACACCGACCTAAAGCTATACGCTAAACTCATAGCAACCAGATTGAACCCCCTCCTACCTAACTTAGTCGACCAAGACCAAGTGGGCTTCACACTAGGCCGGCAAGCTCCAGACAACACAAGAAGAGTGTTCTCCCTGTTAGAGGCTCGCTCTAGAACTCGAAGGCCTTTGCTGATGTTATCTTTAGACGCAGAAAAGGCCTTCGACAGGATTCACTGGCAATATATGCATGAGGTCCTGGTAAAGTTCGGACTCTCAGGCATCTTCTTACAAAACATCCTTCGACTATACTCCAATCCCACAGCCCGGGTCTTTAGCAATGGATTTTTGTCCAAACCCTTTCCTATAACTAATGGTACCCGCCAGGGATGCCCATTATCTCCCCTTATTTTCGCGTTAGCAATAGAACCGCTAGCAGAGAAAATTAGACTATCCCCCACCATTGAGGGCATCCATATCGGCGCCCTACAGCATAAAATCTGCCTCTTTGCTGATGACGTTCTCCTATTTGTAACAAACCCTAACTCCTCTCTCCCAGCTGTCCACTCTATTCTCCAAGAATACTCCAATGTCTCATTTTACAAATTGAACACCACAAAAACAGAGGCACTCCCTTTCGACATAGAAGACTCCCTCCTCCTGTCCTTAAAGTTAAAATACAAATATGCCTGGCAAACCTCATCTCTCCAATACTTAGGAGTTAAAATCCCATTAAACCTCTCAGACGCGATCACACTCAATTACCTCCCCCTACTAGCCCAATTTCATACCCTAACTAAGCAATGGATGACATATACTATATCCTGGATGGGCCGCTTAGCTTCAACCAAAATGATGCTCCTTCCCAAAATTCTATACCTATTCCGAGCAATCCCTCTCCTAGTCCCCCTTAATATACTGAACAAGTTCTACTCTGTTATATCCCGCTTCATCTGGAAAGGAAAAAAACCACGAATAGCCAGAGCCAGACTTTATAGATCCAAAACTAAAGGGGGGCTCGCCTTCCCCTGCCTTGAACTATATCAGTTCGCTTCCTTGCTGGATCAATTGAGGGATTGGCTGTCGCCAGCACCCATTAAACCGTGGGTAGACATAGAACAATCATTATGCTCAGCCTTTCCCCTAGCGGATCTCATGTGGACTAACCCCTCTAACAGACCCCACTCAGCTAGATCTACAAACACTATAGCTCATACCCTTCGCGTCTGGGATAAACTGATTAACACACTGGGCGATTTCTCCCTTCCCTCCTCTAAACTGTCCCTTTTGGCGGTCTCGAAGATAATTCCGGATCTGCCCATACATAACTGGATAGAATCAGAAATTTTACACATTGGTGAACTATTCGACTCCTCAGGCTTTCTCTCCTTCCAACAGTTACAGTCCAAGTATAATATCCCCACAAAAGATTTCTACAAATATTTGCGTATTAGACACTGGATACAGGCGCAGTCTCATACCCCACAATCTATACCCCCGCCCCCTCCCTCATATATCCTCTCTAAATTAAATACCAAAGACCACAAGCATGGCATAACCGATTGGTACTCTACTCTCCTCTCCCCTCAAGAAGACACTAAACTCCTAATCCAAACCAGATGGGAAACTGATTTAAACATCTCTATGTCAGATGAGGAGTGGAACAACACCTTCCTCAACATATTCAAAATGTCTAAATGTATAAATCACTCTGAAATGATGTTTAAACTGATACACGGCCTCTATCTCACCCCTGAGAGAGTCCACAAGATTTGGCCCGAATCCTCTAAATTCTGCTGGAGACAATGTGGATCGGTGGGTACACTGATACACATTTTCTGGTCCTGCCCTGTCCTCCAACAATTGTGGACGGAGATCTTTGACTTAATCAAACACGTCACTAAAATCCCCTTACCAAGATCCCCAGAAATTGTATTTCTGCACAGATTCCCCCTGGAGCTCCCGAGACATCTCACCTATGTAGTGAGACATATTCTCATAGCCGCCCGGGCGGCTATTGCACAATATTGGAAGAGACCAGACCCTCCCAGATTATCTAAGATCATAACAACCATACAACATAGCTATGAAATGGAAACCGTAGGTTTTAAATACTCCATGTCTCCAAATTCACCCTTGACGAACTGGCTCCCATGGTCTGACCACTACGACTCCCTGACGAGACTACAACCACCTTAACTGGAGTAGATTATTACAAGTAACCCTGTTTCTTATTCCACAATTAGAACCGGTAACTGGAATGACTATCCTTCTATGATGGTATCATGCTTCCCCCCCCCCCCCCCCCCTCTTCTCTATTTTTTCTCCTCTTCTCCCCCTCCCTTTTATCCGTTTTTATGTTACTCAAATGGTTGCTATTATTCAAGTTCGTATTTTATGTTGTGAAAACAGACATATACAATCCCTGTATTGATATTTATACATTTAACCAGTACTGTCTGTATGTTTTGCAATCAGAAAATTTCTCAATAAAAACTACATTGTAAAAAAAAAAGAAATCACTGTATTACTCTTCAAGATACTAGCGTCGCATTACAATCTAAACAACTAATAGTAAATTAAATTAAATTATTCCCTTTAGACAGTCAGTGAAATCCTGGGGATTTAAAACTGTGTGAAAGCGCTGCAGTAATAACGGGGTAATTACACAAGAATGTCTCAAGCACACATAGACGGTTGCTTCAATTGATGGGGAACATTTACACAAGGCAATATACCAAATAGTGCTCCCTGGCTGTCAGCTTTTTTTTCACTAGCTTCATTATTTGTAGCCTGTGAATCTACTAGGCTCATGGCCCTTTTAAAAACCAGAACCACACAGAACCTTCCTGTACCACCAGTGGAGAAATATCATCCCAGTTGCCTGGAGGCAAGATAAGTATTATATTACTAGCTGACCCGCCCGGCGTTGCCCGGGAAAACCTTGGGGGGTTTTTATTTCCAAAATTTCTGAAAAATGTCATTTTACAGTATGCTGTGCGAAAGACCTAAGATTGTAATTTGTTAAAGATTCCACCATAATGTTAGAATGTGTTTGCATTGATACTCAATGATGGCAATGAAATCAGGTGTGGTGTTGTTGTTGTTTGAAACACAACTCTCCTGAGTTGATAACTTGTATGTGTTGATGAATTCCACATCCACTCCTGAGATTTAGCACCTATGGCATACCCTCCAACATCTGAGGGTCAGAAATTGGTACAAAATCAGAAAGGGATGTGGCCACACCTCCATTTGTATACTTTCAATGTTACAATTTCTAGGGTAGGTGTACCAAACACCAATTATGCCCACAATATCCATACCCCCTCCACCTGAAGATTTGTTTCGCAACCCACCCCCATCCAAACAATTATCAGTTTGAATCAGAATTTATTTTTTAATCCTACTTTCATTTCTTGATTGTACTTCTAATTACACATATTTATTTCACGATTAATTGAGTAAATTGTACACTATAATGTGACAAATCTTCATCTCGGTCTTATTCTTTAACTTCTTACACTTAAATTCAAACAAATCGACCAAACATTATCTATGAACCAAAAGAGTTTGGGAAACCCTTAAGTCAGTGCAGTGCCTAACATCCAACTGACTAACAGGGTGAGTGCAGTGTACCCACTTTGTATTAATCAACGGGTGCATTGGCCAGGACAAAGATTTCTCAGTGCAACTGGCCGGGGAGCGCAGAGACGGATATGGGGGGGAAAAAAAACAAACGGTAAAATTAGGTACAGTTTTTATTTGCCGGTCCAGACTGTTAAATAAATGGCAAATTCTTTTTTATGTGTTTGTGTGTGTTGTACTGTTTTTGTGTGTGTGTTGTAGTGTATGTGGTTGTGTTGTATGTATCTGTCCAATGCATAAGTGTGTGAGGTGTGCGATGTATATACAGTATGTGTATGTGTGTGTTGTGCCTTTGTGTATCTGTGCAGTGTTTAAGTGTGTGTTTTGTGTGTTGTACTGTTTTTTTTGGGTGTGTGTGTGGTGAATGTGGGTGTGTGTTGAGCTGTTAGAGGTATGTTATGTGTGTGTTGTGTGTATCTGCCCAATGTGAAGTGCGTAAGTTGTGCTACGTATAAATGTGTGTGTGTAGTGTGCTGTGTGTATCTGTGCAATGTGTGTGTTCTGTGTATTATACTGTTTTTGGGTGCGTGTTGTAGTGAATGTGGGTGTGTGTTGTACCGTGAGTGGTGTGTTATGTGTGTGTGTGTTGTGTTATGTGTATCTGCCGAGTGTGAGGTGCGCTACATATATATGTGCGTGTAGTGTGCTGTGCGTATCCTGGCAATGCTTAAGTGTGTGTTCTGTGTGTTTCTGTATCTGCACAATGTTAAAGTGTGTGTGTTCTGTGTATTTGTTGTACTGTTTTTGGGTGTGTGTTGTAGTGTATTTGGTTTGTGTTGTACTGCATGTGGTGTGTTATGTGTGTGTTTTGTTGTGTGTATCTGTTCAATGTGTAAGTGTGTGAGGTGCACTACGTATATATGTGTGTGTTGTGTGCTATGTGTGCATATGTGGTGTACTGTGTGTGTGTGTGCGTGTACAATGTGTATGTACGTGTGTGTGTGTGTGTGTGTGTGTGTGATGTGTGGTCTATGTATATCCTCAATTATTTCCTAATTGTTTAAAGCCTTCACCATAATGTTAGAATGTGTCTGTCATACTCAATGACAGCAATGAAATCAGGTGTGGAGTTGTTCCTTCGACAACGGTTTCCGCGATCGTCAATCTTTTCCCCAGATCATCAATGAAGGCAAATTAAAAGTTGGTGTTTTTTAAAATTCTAAGTGAAATTTCCCAAAAACGGCTTCGAGGTGCACACCACCGGGTCCAGAGGTACCTTTTTGCCAAATTTGGCAGCTCTGAGTGCCACGGTGTGCCTGCAATGCAACGGACACGCACGCACACACGCACACACACTCCAACTTATTATATTGAAGATGTACTGACACCGTATCACACTGAGGTTCACACAGAAATACAGATATTACAGATAATTAACATAATCATATGTTGATTCTAGGCATTACACTGGAACATGATGCGGCAGCATCTGCCGTCCACAGCCAGCCGCCATCTTTCCGACAGAATGGGGCGTGCGTGCACGCGATGATGGCGCACCCCATTCTCCCGGAAGATGCAGCAGCCCTCCATCTGTCTCCCCGCTCCGGCCCTCTCTGCCCCTGCCTGCACCCACTCCCTGCCCATGTCCCTGAAGCAGAGACGGCAGGAAAGCCTTCGGTCCCCGCTCCCCGCCGCCTTACCGACAGGGACACACGAGCATGTGATCTGCCCCCCCCGCCAGCGCTCGTCAGCTAGGGGGATCTGGCGAGCACTCAACAAGGTTGAGGGCGGCTACATCTGTATTTGGTTGCAGCATTTAGGATGTGCTCTGCTAGGCACATCTATAGTCTGTAGAGATCTGGTCAAATAAACACAGAAACAACCGCATAATTAAACAAACAAAAAAAACAAAAACAATGTACACAGGAAACTGAATTTAAAATGACTCTTCCAAAATAAATGTCATTTAATTAAATGAACTAAAAGTAGATTATTTTATCTCTCCAAATTAAATGTACCGTATATACTCGAGTATAAGCCGACCCGAATATAAGCCGAGGCCCCTAATTTTACCCCAAAAACCTGGGGAAAATCATTGACCCGAGTATAAGCCTAGGGGAGGCTCTGGTGACCCCTGGAAGGGTGGGAAGCTCAGGCTGCAGCTGTGTGAGGGGGACCCAAGGGGCCACAGTACCCAGTAACTGCACAGTGAGGGACCACATGGAGGAAGAAAGCATCCAGGCAGGTGTGATAGCACGTCCAGCACTAGGGACAGAGGACCAGTACCCACTGAGGGTCCAGTATCAGGGACAGAGGAGAGGGTACCTTACACCTTGAGGGCAGACAGTGAGGGAGCAGCACCACAGTAGACCCCTGGGGCACAGGGCAGGGAGCAGAGCCCAGCTGGGGACAGTAGGTGGGTCAGTCCCCTCCATCTCCCTGACATAGGGATCAGCAGCACTAAGAGAACAGATTCCGGCAGCACCCACCTGGCACAGGAGACAACCGCCGACGTCCATGTCAGGACGGTGTGAAGCGCAGGCAGTCTGAGCCCCAGGAAGAGCAGGCCAGTGAGAAGATGCTCCAGCATCTTTGTCACCCCGACCGACGTGCTGCGGGAGGTGGGCGGAAGGGAGGCGGGCTCCCACGGAGGTTGCTGCTGGTCTGGGCTGTGTGCGGCCTGTTCTTAATAGTGGGCGTGCTGTTTTACGCGTCCCGGCTGTCGCACATCCCGGCCCGGCACTTCCGGCAGTGGCAGCTGCGTCCTCCCTTCTCCCTGTGTCCCTGCAAGGTAACCCTCACTCGAGTATAAGCCGAGGTGGGATTTTTCAGCACAAAAAATGTGCTGAAAAACTCGACTTATACTCGAGTATATACGGTAACTTATAAACGGAAGTGCAGACCAACATTTCAGCATGCACATATGTTTGTTGTTTATTATTTCAAACACTTAAAGACACTTAAAAAAAAACTGTTGAGCACAGATAAAACTTTCCCATGTGGCGAAGCCAGCAAAGCAAATGTGCTGTGAAAAAAATGAAAGTATTTGTTCTGTTCTAAACATTTGAAAATGCGCAATTCCTTGGAGAACGAGCTCTTTAAAGATGCAACTAGCGTGAGTATTCTGCAGGGAGGAATACGGAGGCGATTATCTTCTATAAATATACATATGAAATATAACATTTCAACAGCGCTATCAGCAATTCCTCTTCTGGAGGAATAGTCCCGCTTTTAACCCAAATTCTCATGTCCCCCTTCCTTCCCACAGTGCCTTTGCTGGCTGCTAATAATAAAGAGCCTGTTTCTTTTTATTTATGGGATTACAAATGTGCGGCTTTTGGGGGTTAGTTAAACCTGATTGCTGGGCTTTGAATAGCAGCCTGGCCGATGATCGATTGACTGCGCAGGCGTTCTTATTGTAGCGTGTATGAGCGAGGGCAACCTGCGAAAAAATCCAGAGTTTTTTTCTGATCGCAAATGGTTTGCAAGTTGATTGATAGGAAGTCGGGGTCAGAGGGTGGTAACCGGACATTTTCTGGGAGTATCAGGAAAAATGCAGGTGTACCCAGGTGTTTTCTGGGAGGGCGTGTGACGTCAGCTCCATCCCCGATTGGCTTGTTTCCATCGAACTGGCAGAGGAAGCCCTGGGTTATGCAGACACCGGGAAAATCGCTAGAGCGTGGGGACTATGTAAAAACCAGACCCGGACAAGACCCCGGACCACCGGACCAGACATCAAAATCTGCAGTCCGGATCTTGTAGTGTCCGGTCCAGGGGGTGTCCCATCCTGAGGGTGTCTTGTCCGGGGGGGATGCCTGTGACAGCTTTCACCAGGGATAGGAGGAAGGGAGATTACAGCCTCCCTGTGTGGTCCGTTCAGGTTTTTGCTATATGCCCGGACCATACAGGGAGGCTTTATTTTCCCCCTCCTACTCTCCTTGGTGACAGCTGTCAAGTGAAGCCCCCCGGACAGGACACCCCCAGGACGGGACACCCCCCTGACCGGACACTACAAGCTCCGGATTGCAGATTTTGATGTCCGGTCCAGCGGTCTTGGATCTTGTCTTGGTCCGGTTATTACCCATACCCCACTGGTGGTGTGTGTATAGCTGGGTACACACTATATAATATTATGGACAGTTTGTCATTTTTTAGTCATTTCGTAAAAATAAATTGTTGACATTGTATAGTATATATGCACTTTATGTGCGCTCCTACGGGTCGGTAAGGACTTCCTCTGTTGTCTCTACATACAGCTCAATCTGTATTAATCTCAATCAAGGACATTATTAATGACTGCATGCTCGGGAACGTAGCCACAGAAGATATAACGTTGACCACCTGGAAGATTGCACAGAGTGTAATTTATATATATCGTTTGACCGGGAATTCAAGGGAAATCAAGTATAAAATCATATAGTTTGCATTTTGTATAGTGTGTACACAGCTAGAGTGTACCTTTCCACTACACAGTCCAAAAATAGTGGGATGCTCCCAGAAGTATGACTATATTTAGAGACTTTTCATTTAGTGTGAATGTGATACAAATTCACAATGAAGAAATTTATATTTTCACTCACATTTTTCTTTTGTGATGAGATGGAAGAAGTGTGACAGCTTGCAATACTTTCCAGTGTGTGTGTGTGTGTGTGTGTGTGTGTGTGTGTGTGTGTGTGTTTCCGGTCTCTCTCCTAGCCAATGCGCATGCCCAGCCAGCACTGGCAAATGCATTACTGGTGCTGATCTAGGGGGATATGCAGGAAACAGTAGACCACAGGCTAACATAGGAAATGGTGTTAGTTATTGGGGTTAAGCCAGTGGTTCCCAAACTTTTTTGAATCACAGCACCCTAGAGCATCAAAATGTTTTCAAGGCACCCCTAGGTCAAATGTTTCTTATTGACTAATTCAGGAAAAAATATAAAAGTAAGTGCATTGTGTTTATATGTCACAGTTATCTGGTGAGGGACAGGATTTGCTTCTGTTTGTCCACATATATTATGATTGGCAGCCACCAGCACTGCTTTTGCCTGTTACATTGCACATAACTAACATGAATTGATCCTGGTCCACCAACCCAAGGCACCCCTGTAAGTGTCCTGAGGCACCCCAGGGTGCCTAGGCACACAGTTTGGGAACCACTGGGTTAAGCACTGGAATGCTTATCTATGTGGTCTGCATTTGTAGTCAAAAATGAATTTTTTTATTAAACAGAATAGAATTACAGTACAAAACACAAACACCCCCCCCCCCCAAAAAAAAAAAACCCCAGCAGGAACACCTAGAATATACTAAGCGTCTCCTATTGCATTGAATCCAATGGACAACAAGAAGTAACCCTTCATCTACTTAAGGAGTACCTCTATATATGCCCCGGTTAAAATAAAATGTTGAGTACTGACAACAAAAAATAAAAATAATAATAAATCAAGACAAAATACAGTATATGTCAGAACATAAAGTAGGTAAAAAAAATAGATATACAGATTAGAGGTGTGCCAAAGCCACACAATTCACCTTTGTAATAATTGTGGTAATTGCTACAAATAGGGCAGCGGGGGGGGGGGGGGGGGGGGTACTAATTACCCGGCCTTGCTGGAGGCTCACTGACATCGTGAGAGCTCATACTGAGCCTGCTGTCAGCTCAGCACATGCTGTACAGTAGGTGTGTGTTGTTGCTGAGGTGGGGGGGGGGGGGTGGGTGGGCAATAACACTCCCCCCTTAACTTTAGAGTGTTTTTCACCCACCTTAAACATTTTGGGGACGAGGGCCTAATCGCAGGTGGCCACGTCTACTGTGATTAGGCCACACCCCCAACATTTACCAGGGCCCAGCATACCTCTCGGCGGCCCTGGCTACAAACAATATAATTCTGTTTCATGGGTAAATAACAAGTGTGATTCAATGATGCAGTATGTTGCCACATGTGAATATGCAATCTCTATGCAAATAATAAATTCCTGGTCTACAAACGGGACTCTCACTACATGGCTTAGAAAATGCCCCTATATCGCTTTGTGTATAGGGGCCATAGCAACAGGGATGCACGGTCCGGCAGTGATTAATATAAATCTAGTTCATTGCCGTTCAGGACCAGTGTTCTCACCGGAGAACAACACTGCCCCAGACAGATTGCTGTGCAGCGTGTCTGCTGAGCAATCTTGCTGAGCATTCTGAGCGAACTACTGTAGCATCAGTCAGAACACTCAGCATTGTCGCTGTGTATGTAACCCCCTTAAGACTCACGGAATGCACAATGATTGCATGTGGATAAACACAAGATGCAAATTGAATGGCAATATCTAATACATGCAAAGCTGTGCAAAGAAATTAGATCTTTTCAGAGTTTTCTGTCCACTGTCTGACCATTTTAAAAAGAACCATGCCTGC
Source organism: Crinia signifera (assembly GCF_055691185.1). Classification (NCBI taxonomy): domain Eukaryota; kingdom Metazoa; phylum Chordata; class Amphibia; order Anura; family Myobatrachidae; genus Crinia; species Crinia signifera. The sequence goes on along the minus strand of NC_139221.1, from coordinate 52,505,590 downwards.
AACCCAAACCTAATAAAAAAACTTTTTGGGAATAGAAGCTGTTAAAACATATCTGGCGATACCGTGATATTGATCAAAGATTGGCTAAGAAGGAAATGCACTGGATCTTTTAATTAAAAACATTAATACCAACTGGACTAAACAAAGACTTCGAACTTAAATGGTTCATGTAGATTTAAATTGATGTTTTTATCAATAATTTTATATTTAGATTTTTAGATATGCACTTGTATATATGCACTTGTATATATATATATATATATATATATATATATATATATATATATATATATATATATATATATATATATACAGCATTTCACGCTTTGCAAGAGAAATGCTGCGGTGCCTTCCTGGGAAACAAGGAAGGGCTTGCTCCAATATAGATGTGTGAAGGAGGCGGCACTCGTCAGTCTTCTTTCAAGGTAGTAAAAAAGCCTTTATTATCCGACGGCGTTTCGGAACTTAATCCGTATTCATGGACATATATATATATATATATATATATATATGTGTGTATATATATATATATATATATATATATTTGACCGCTTATTTTAATTTATCACAATATACCATGCACTATTACTATACGTTCCTTTTTCTCTTTTTCTTTTTATATCAAATGTGGAGTCCCCTGATAATATACCAACATATCTCTCTTGGTCTTCGGCTACTTAAACATAAGAAGACAGCATGAAGATTATTCAGCACCAAATATAGAGTGAACTGCCACCAACCGGGAATCCCGTTGGCCATCCACCAGCGGAAACCGGAAGTCGTCATCACAAGCCAGTACCGCTATCAATTGCACTCAAGATTGCGCTAATCCTACAAAGACATCCGCACCCTGCCCCTCTCCCCCATCATTATTGTGGCTTAATATTTTAATATAGATTTTTTTAACACACATTTTAACTATGCACCGCGAGACCAGAAGTGACGGCGACGCACTTCCCGTCACGGATGTTTGAGCGCCATTACCTCCATAAATACCGGCCATTTCAGATACCAGTCACTGCGCCCAGGAAGAAGAGCACTAGATGCTCGAAACGCATCAGCAATGACTGGTATTCCCTTCCATAGATTGGACCTGCCCAGTGCTAAAGTATTTGGAGCCAAAGCAGGGTACACTTCCAGACTGCATCCCTGCCTTTACCTTCCCTGCTGGCTCCAAATATGATTAGGGGTAAGAAGTTGACATGTTTTATATCATTCTTGTTGTTTATGTATAATACATTTTTTTGAGTTTAACTCCTGGCGCCTGACTCCATTATCACACCAACACCTCTATTCTGTGCAGAGAAATGTTTCCTGAGAGCGAATATCAGAATGGTAATGGGGAAAGGGAAAGTACTTTGCACTAACAAGTTGCTGCTTCTGCTGGCTGCTGCCCCCCCCCCCCCCACCCCCAAAAAACGCCCATCCCACAGCTGACCTTTCCTGTTTTCCTATACAAAAAAACGGTAGACTTAGATGTGCACAAGGTGCGCTTCATAACATCATCACTGCGCATACTTACCTACTTTTTAAAACTAGTTTCAGGGAGATTATAGTTACGTACCATTGGGGGGGCGTGTCATGCTCCACCCAAAGGGAGTGTCTAGTTCCATATATGGAGAGATTGTGAAAAGAGATTGTGAACATGGCACCTAGAAGCGTGGTTGTGTAATTTAAAATTACTTATATCCAAATGTAGACGAACCCTAAAGCAGTTCGTAATAGCTACTATAATTTCTAAAGTGCTGGGAAATGGTGCTGATGATTCAATGTAACTGTATCTCTTTTTCATTCCTTTTTGCCCCAAAAATGTAACAGTGTAATGTGGGCTAGGTGAAATGAGGGAGATTGCTAGACTAATGAGGGAGAGAGGGAGATTGCTGCTATTTCAGGGAGTCTCCTGCAGAATGCAGGAGGGTAGGCAGCTATGTCACTGCGTGTAAATAACCGGTAAACTTTAACACAAATTTAGATAAAATAATAAAAAAAGTTTAGGAACTCAAATGACAAATAAAGGGAACACATTTTTTACTCAAGTGTCGTTTAGGGTCTGGTACAGAAAGTGTTAAATATCCGATTGCTTATAGAACTGCACCAACAATACACTGGGGAAGTCAGCCCTTACAAATGACAGCACCATAAATGACAGCTCCATAAATGACAGTGGTTCTCTCAGAAAGCTACAGAATTCCTTTGTGTACCGCGCAGTGGGCCGTCCATTCTTCATTATTTATAACAACACAAAAACCTCCAGCAGAAAATGTGATTTTCCTACTAGATCTCGGCACCTGAAACAAGAGAACTAGGAACAGAACCTGAGAACAGCTCTGTTGGAACCCAGCAAACCTGATTATGGCAGTACTACAAAAGAGAGAATGATAACTGCCATGTGAAGTCCTGTATTGAAATGCTCCATAAAAGCATGGACTAAATTTAATTTGGAAATGTAAGGTTGGGGGCAGCTGGGGTTACTGTATTTGGAAATTAATTTAGTAGTTGGGGAAAACAACTGCAGATTACACAATGGGGGTTATTCAGACCTGTTCGCTGCGTATATTTTCGCAGCCTAGCAAACATTAAACGCTGCCCCGCTGAATGGCCGCACGGAGGAGAATTAATTTGATGGTCAATCACTATTGAATGATTTTATTTTCCTGTTCTTGGATAAAAGTCTAAATAAGCAAAACCTGAATCTGAAGACGATGCAAGGTTAGTGTTAGTGCCAATTAAAATGCAGCACCGGCTGGTGAGCCAATCAGAGCTCATGTACCAGCAGCCACTCTGGCTAACGGTACATGAGCTCTGATTGGCTCAAAAGCTGGTGCACCATTTTAATTGGCTGCCAGCGTCCTGCATTGAAGAAGACTGCTTCGTTCAGTGCACCGAGCGCAGTGCAGGCAGCACAGCGGAGAAAGTCAAGGTAGAGGTTGCGGTGGGCAAAATGAGCTGCTGTACCCACAGCACCCCCCTATCGGATGCCCTGGTGATCTATCTATTGCCCATTCATAAGGGAAATAGGTAGGCAATGGGCAACCTATGGAAGACTTGTCTAATCTTCTGGGTGTCTGCGAGAGACACCCAAGATTCACAAGTCTCCTGGTCATTTTGGCAGAATAGAAAAGTGTTATTTTAATTTTTTTTTATCAAAGAATAAAAAAATAACATCATTGTTATTTGTTATCATTGAGGACACATCAATCACCATGCATGGTTGGCCATATGTCATGGTTTGCCATATGGTTAATGGCCAACCATGTGGTCAGCTGGTGCCTGTCTGGTGATCCCCATGGTGTCATGATGATGGGCCTATTTTTATGTGGAGGCCTGGAGCTGCAGCTCAATTCGCCCCATTATTAATCTGGCCTTGATTACAGGCAAACCGTCTATTTCAGTTAATCTGTATAGCTGGTTCATAAATGTTATACCCCTTTTACACCAACGAAAAACCCAGGTCAGACCCAGGTCGGACCCAGGTCAGTGTTGGTGTAAATGGGACCAACCCAGGTCCATTGACACTGGTCTCCTACCCAGGTCCTGACCAGGGTTGAACACTGGTCGGACCTGGGTCGTGAGCGGTGTAAATGGTCCCAACCCAGGTCGGGACATCTGGGTAGTGCTAAAAGGATACCAGAAGCATGGGACGCCTTTCCGTAAGTCAGTACCATGCATTCCACAGTGCATTGCAGCAGCAGAAGACAGCAACCCGTGCGGACAGTGCACACAGGCTGCTACCTGGCACTCCACAGTTGGACCTGCCACAACCCTATCTGGCACTAGGATGCAGCGCTGTCAGGCAGTAGTGGGACCAAGAGCTTAAAGGAGGAGGGTGCGTGATGTGCCTCCCACTCCAGTGACTCCATTTGTTAAGGGATATATACTCTACCTACAGAAATCATTTATGTTTGTTTTGGGGGGGCTGGGGGGAGGGGTATGGATTGTATGATCGACCTAAAGATTGTCGACAGTCATAAGGTCGACATACTGCAAGGTCGACATGGTCTAGGTCGACAGTCAAAAGGTCAACATGGGGTTTTTCACTGGTTTTTTTTTTTCCCGAATGTCGACATAGTCGACATGGACACAGTTTTAAGTGTCCATGCACTCGACACACTATTTTATTCTCCCACAATGCCCCAGTGCAGTGATGGCTAACCTTGACACTCCAGCTGTTGTTGAACTACACATTCCAGTATGCCCTGCATCAGTTTTAGCATGGCCAAATAGTAAAACTGTAGCAGGGCATGCTGGGATGTGTAGTTCAATAACAGCTGGAGTGTCAAGGTTAGCCATCACTGCCCTAGTGGATATAAGGGCATGAAATACCGCCTGTCGGCTCATTAAACAGTGAAAAATCCTATGCCGACCTAATGCTTGTGTCGACCTAATGACTTGTTGATCTTGTCCCATGTGGACCTTGCAGTACAGTATGTCGACCTAGTGGTGAGGCTCTAATGACTGTCGACCATCTTTAGGTCGACCAACTAAATGCTGCTGCAGGGGCAGAGGACTGGGGGGAGCACATGGGTGATGCTGCACTTTTATACCGCTACAGTATGTGCGCTTCATCACTGAATATAACTTTTTGACAAAATATTTTGCTAAATAAACCAACCAACATTTTTCAATGCTAACTTTTCATGTCTTTTCATTTTTATTTAAATCATTGAGGGAAGATTGCCTGGCAGTTTATCAGTCCTAAAATTGACATTTTTAATGTCATCCATAGGGAAAAGCAGGGCTGACCCAGGTTCAGTGTAAATGGTGCAGACCCAGGTCCGACCCAGGTTGAAGTGCTGTGTAAATGGGGTATGAAGCAGGGTCCGACCCTGGAAACTTCCGTGTTCAAAGACCAGGGTCCGACCAGGGATTTTGGTGTAAAAGGGGTATTACATAGTTGCCAATATTTTAAATGGTTTCCAGGGATCCTTTTGGCACCCGGACATGTAAGCACACTACATGTGGTGATTTCTAGATCTTCCCCCTTTTGGAATACATTGTAAAGCGGATATGTTCAAGACAACTATAAGTAGACAGAGACGTGATATACAAAACATTTCCATACTATAATGGTGTAAGCTTGTCAGTAACTCGGAATAAAGAAGACAGTCCTGACGTTGTCACTTGTAACACTTGTGAGCTGAATGGATCCCATGCTAGCTTTGTATAGTAATTGTGTTTGCACTTCCTTTTGACTTCTCCTGACGTTCACTGGCCTCTTTACAGCACATAGGAAAGGAAGAGGAAATCACAGTGCCTTATCGTTGATTACAGCAAGCCAAAACCCTTCCCTTCTATTCATTGGGATTTGAAAAAAAAATGCAATTATTCCCCCATTCCTCTCGCAGAGTTCTATGTGTTGGAGAGCTCATGCAAAGTTTATTTAAGCTGAGTTGGGAGAGCTTTGCCATTGATACCGGGTCATTAGAACACATCCTATTTTGGTTTGAGTGTCATTGCATTGTCTATCAAGTTATGGGCACCTCCTTGGTAGGATTAAATGAAGATCACCGGGATGCTCTCTATAGCATTTGTAAGACTGGAGAACAGCACTGAGGGACATATTAGCCCATTTCCACATGAATTTAATATTAGGCTAGAAAACACTGCAGATGGCAGTATTCATTAATGCCAATGGGCCCTGCATTCTATTTATAAAGTTCTGGAAAGCTTAGGGGTAAATTTACTAAGATAGAAGTTCTATTTCAGATAGGATGTTGGTTGCCCACAGCAATCAGAAAATACTTATTTGTTTAGCACCTTCTAGACATAGGTGAAACTAGAAAGTTGGTAATGGGTGTCCCAGTTAAAAATGTCATAATTTGTAAAAAAAAAAAAAAAAAAAAAAGGGCATATCCTCACTGCAAGGGGCAAAAATGGTGGCCGCAAGCTGAAGTGGCAAGCGACGGCCGGGAATGGTGGGCTGTGCAGTGTCCAGCAATGGCGGGTGGCTGGGAAGGTGGGCTTTGATGGATGACATTAGGTGCACACTGAAAAAGAAGGGTGTATAATGCCCGTAGTAGTAGTAGTGCCTCTTGCACACATAATGTGTCCAGTAGCAGCAGTGCTGTAACCAGACATTTTGGTGTGTATCCCACCCCTAACCCACACACACACACAGAGCAAGTATAGGGACAGTGCGTGAAGGGCTGCATAATAGTACCACAGTAGTGTCCTATATTCACGAAACCCCACAGAGTGGTGCCACTTATACACATTGTGCAAGGAAGAGCCTCTTAGGCACACTGCTCCAGGTAGAGCCCCATTCGGCACACTGCACCGGGATTATGCACACTGTAATGCCTATTAAACATTATACCACACACTATAATGCCCATTACACATTATGCCACACACCAAAATGCCCATAGCATATTATGCAATACATTGTAATGCCTATAACATATTATGCCCCACACCCTAATGCCTATTAAATATAAGACACAGTAAGGCCCAACATAATAAGCCATACACCATAATGACCATTACATATTATGCAATACACTGTAATGCATATTACATATTATGCCACACACCGTAATGCCTATTAAATATTTTAACACACACCATAATGCCTATTAATTATTATAACACACACTGTAATGCCTATTATATATTATGCCACACACTGTAATGCCTATTACATATTATGCCACATAAGTGCTGCTTACCTACATGCTTGTTGCCTGAAGTTACATGCTCATTGCAAATTACATGCTTGTTGCCAGGGAGTTACATGCTTGTTGCCAGGGGGTTTCACACTCATTGCCAGGGGGTTTCACGCTCCGTGCCAGTGGTTACATGCTTATTGCTATGGGGGGTTACATGTTTGCTGTCCAGGGGGAGTTAAATGATCATTGCCCAAGGGAAATTACATGGTCATCACGGGGAATTACATGTTCATTGTCATGGGGGATAACATGATCATTGTCACAGGGATTACATGCTCGCTGCCCGGGGTTACATGCTTGTTGCCCAGGGGGATTACATGCTCATTGCCATAGGGAATTACATGCTTGTTGACCAGGGGAGTTACACGCTCGTTTCCAGTGGGGTTACATGCTTGTTAACACATGGGGGGAGGGGGGCGTTACATGTTACAACAGCGTGGCCAGCACTCCCAGAATCCACACTTCGACAATAATGCTGAGCATCCTGCTCTGCCCTGTCAGACAAAAGGTAAAGAAGCACCTCTAGCCAGGCACGGGAAAAATGGTACTTGTTTCCTAAAACGGCCACACCGATGTTGATCGGGTCGGTCGCATCGCATCGATCGCATGCGACCAAATCGCATGCGATGCGACCGGCGCGATGGTCCCGATTTTTACATTGATTGAAATGTGAATAAGGTCCCTGGGACCCGATTTTACATTGGATTCAATGTAAAAGTCTCCCCAGACCCCAATATTAACCCCCTCAACGGCACCCCACGATTGTCGCCAACCCGAAGCGTGGCGAGCGTAGTGAGCCCGCGAGGGGCGGCGGTACGCGTCCTCCGACCTTTTCATACCCCTACTATCCACGTCGGCGTGGAGTCGAGAATATAAAGTGTGGCGAGCACAGCGAGCCACCGCGCCCGAAGCGTGGCGAGCGCAGCGAGCCCCGTGCGGGGACGCGTATAACTTCACAGGTACGCTCGCCACGCTTCGGGTTGGTGTCAATCGTGGGGTGACGTTTACAATGGGGGGGGGGGCATATACAATGAGAATATTTGGCCCATTTCCCATTTTTTTCCCGATTACAATGTTTTAACATTGAACCCTATGGCAAAATCGGGTGCATCGCGTCGGTCGCGTCGCGTGCCATGTTAATGCACCCGACCGACGCGATGGACCCGATTTTGCCTTTGCCGCCAAAATGGACCTGATTTCATAGGAAATCGGGTCCATCGGGGGTAATGGTGTACCTTAAGTTAAGGTACTTGATTACCCCCGATGGTGGCCATTCTAGGAAACAAGTACCGGAAAAATCCCCAAGCAGCCCGGGGGGGGGGAACGCTAATGACTGGCCTGGGGGGGTGCTTATGCTAATGACCGGCTTGGGGGGGAGGGTGCTAACACTAATGACAGGGGATCCAGCTCCTGGCCTTGGGGGGGCCGCCACTTACCAAGCTGACACGGTGCCACGCTGCTTGCGGCCGCACACGCTTGAGGCCTCTCAGTCCCGGATGACGTCACCCAAAAGCGGCCATAGTAACACTGTAATACCGGGTGACGTCACCCGAAAGCGACCGGGGGCCATATTGACTGTGGGCAGCCAGTAGTTGGTGGCTGCGGCCTAAGCGCTGTGGTAGCGGTCCGAGGCCCGCGGCCCAGCCAGGGAAAAAGCGGCAGCCCAGACAGGGAAAAAGCGACCTAATTAGTACCGGCCAACCGGGAAATGACCTGGTTTCCCGGCGGGTCAATCCGCCCCTGCCTCTAGCATCTGTCTCCAAACAGGCGGCGGCCATCTTTGGAGGGGCACAGAGTCTCTGTATGCTGACAGACACTGTGCACCCCTAAGGCACCGCTCTACCCCTCCCCCCTTGCCAGAAGCTGCCTACTCCTGGCTCACAACAATAGTCCAGTGCGCCTCCGGACCACAACACAGTTTCGCCTATGCTTCTAGAAGTTAATAGATAGAATCTGATTGGTTGCCCGTAGCAGCATCCCATTTGAAATTGAACTCCCTTTTGCTGTGATATGTAGTGATAAGGAATGGGAATTAACAGGGCCTGTTTCTCAATAATGATCAATCAGATGCTAAATTGAGATAATTCTATGATAATGAGAAATTCTATGATAATTCTGTATAGCCATTGGCCTAATTTGGGGAGGACAGCCAGCACCTGCTGACCATACAGATAGAGCCATTGGAGAGAGGAGCTGCCCAGTGACAGGCTCAGGCAGCACACGTGCAGCCCAGCCACCCCGGCCCATCCTTGCACTGCCCCATGGACTGGTGTGGTAATTAAGAAGGTAATAGCAATCATTACTATACATAGAGAGGAGGGGGTGGAGAGGAGGGGGCTGGAGGTGGGGGGCTTCCTATTTGGTCAGTCCTAGGCCCGACAATTTCTGATGGCAGCCCTGATGGGATGTTGCTATGGGCAACCAATCAGAGTCTATTTCTTATTTATTTAGCACCTTCTAGAAGATGATACAATCTGATAGGCTGGCCAAAGCAACATCCCATTTTCAATAGAACTCTCATCTCAGTAAATAAATCCTTTTCTCACTACTGACTAATTGTATGTAGTGTGGAACTGGAGCAATAATCTAAATAATGACTGAATAGACTGCTGAAGGGAAAATCTCTCTCTGTATGCTAATACAGGCCATCTGCGATGGGGTTAGCAAACTGTGATAGGGCCCCATGTAAGGACTGTCTTCACGGCAACTGTATCTCCTGTCATCTCTATAGTCATGCTGTCATCCCCCTTCAAATTGCAGGATGTCTTGATAAATCCCTTAGGTTGATGTCACATAGAGCTACAATATGTCTGCAGCAGAAGCGAAACAAATTTGGAGTTTTAATCTGTGCTTTTCCTTTCAAATTTAAGCTATGTAGATTCTGAGTTCCTGTCCCATGAGCATTAGCCAGCGCTGCATGGACGGGTGCCGGACACGTTCCCGACAGTCGGGATCCCGACAGTCATTTACCCGACGTCGGGATCTCGACTGTCAAAACGCAGACAGCTGGGTGCCCGATGGCCACCCGCTATTTTCCCTCGTGGGGGTCCACGACCCCTAGAGGGAGAATAGAATCGGTGGCTCGCGTAGCCTCTGTGTCCGCAAGGGGCTTTTTTGCGCTCGCCATGCTATCTGAGTCCGGGCAGTCGGGATCCCCAGAACCCCATACCATACCCGCATGGACAATAATAGGCAAAGAAAGGGCCAGATTCTCTAAGCTTCAAAAGTGATAAAATGGAGAGTGATAAACAGCCAGCCAATCAGCTCCTACCTGTCATGTCACATGCTGGGTTTGAAAAATGTCAGGCAGGAGCTGATTGGCTCTCCATTTTATCACATTTTATCACTTTTGAAGCTTAGAGAATCTGGCCCACAGAGAGATTAGAGAAATGTCCCAGCAGTATAACAAGTCCACAAGAACACACGCTGCAAGATCTTTTGGAAAGGTATAGATTGGAATTAAAGAGAACAATATGTAATGGGTGCAGCCAGTGTAAACTAAGGCAGAATTAGAGAAAATAACTTTGACAATTGGTAAATGATTTTGCACTACATATATATATATATATATATATATATATATATATATATATATATATATAAATGGTTGGAATGAATCAATTATTCATTTATAAACAAACTGATAAATACCATTGTATAGCAGTAAAACTTTCTAAGCTCATAACTTATTTTTCATCTTTACGGTCTATTATAAAATAGGAAACATTATATAAGCAAATATATTGGTTGTGGTGGGGGGAGATGTACCAAGCCTAAAGACGGATAAAATGGAGCATAGTACATCTGGCCCTCTATGCCGACACGGATGGTGAAGCAAGAACATATATAAGAAATTAATAAAAAATGTGAAAAAAATAATGTTGACCTTTTGACCCTGTTCACCTCTTGTATGTCGGCCTTTTGGTGTTGAACTATTGATTGCCTAAAAACTGTAGAGCTATCAGCCGGATACCCAAAAGTTTGTCTCCGATACTCCGACAGTTGTCTGAGAACATAAGGGCAGATGTATTAAGCCTTAACAAGAGATAAATGCAAGGGTGATAAAGAGAGATAAACGTCCAGCCAATCAGCTGCTAACTGACTTTTTTCAAACACAGCCTGTGACATGGCAGTTAGCAGGTGATTGGCTGGACGTTTATCTCTCCTTATCACCCTTGCATTTATCTCTTGTTAAAGCTTAATACATGTGCCCCATAGTAACATATTCTCCCTATAACGCAGACCTCAGGTACTTTTTTTACACCCGGAGAATGGAGCAGTTAGATATCAGCTTTCGATGACGGGGCACTCTTGGTATCCATTGACCACATGCACGGACATGCACCGTATTCAGCATATTGACATCTGCATCATTTCAGTGAAGCATCTTTATTACAATACAAACAAAACTACATTTGCAGGCCTCTTCTATTTGCTTTGGCAGAATCTCTGTCCAGGAAAACCGCTATATCCTGGGTCAAGTAAAAATAAAAACTTCTGATGCGCTCCCATATGTTTTCCAGATGACACGTATAATAATGAATGTAGCACAGCATAATATTTGACTTAAACATGCTTAGTAACAGGTCAGAGTCTAGTGCATACACGTCACACATAATGCATATCATCACAGTAGTACTAATAAGATTTTCATGTGGTTTTGCGAAATCAATCATACAGTATGTTCCAGGTAGGATGTGTACGTTTTGTTCTTTTGCAGAAAATGTCCAGAGGTGTAAAGTTATTTTCATTTTAATCTGACACGATCCGTGAAACAAACGGATCATTTTACCAATATGGGGATTGATTCTAAAGTCAGACGCTTCTGGTGATTATCAGAAGACTGCACATGTGTATCAAGAAGAAGCAGTCGCAGACTGTGCATGTTCTGCACCATGCATACGCACCTTCACCAAGGATAGGAGAGTGGACAGGTGAGTGTATGCTGTTTGCAGGTAGTGGTGCAGTGTTTTTGGGGAACAGCTTTATTTTGCAGGTCTCTCCGGATCGAAGTGGAAGATTTTGGTCTCCATAATGTCTCTTCTCACACAGGTCCAGATGTACTAAGCTTAAAAAGTAATAAAACGGAGAGTGCTAAGCCACCAGCCAATCAGCTCCTAACTGCCATGTCACAGGCTGTGTTTGTAAAATGAGAGGTAGGAGCTGATTGTCTGGTGGTTTATCACTCTCCATTTGATCACTTTTCAAGCGTGCTATATCTGGCCCACAGTCTCACTGTACTGAGGATGGCGGCAGTAACAGCCATCCTACCTGGATCCGAGGAGGTTATTCTAGTTTAATCAGTCCCCCACACGTTCGCATAGGGGACAGTTTTTTCAGCATCTGTGCATGCGCATTTATGTGCATGTACAGACGCTTGGTGCAAGCGGGCATGGAAAACTGCATGTTCGCCGTTCCCACTCACACCTAGCAGTGCGGGCGGTGGCAGGGGGCAGAGCCCATGAAACGCTCGGCGTTCCATGGGCTCTGCCCCCCGCCCATGAAAATGGCCCAGAGACACGGGTGCGGCGGGGGGGGGGGGCAGCTAACATCAGAGGATGTCAGCTTGGTGCAAGCGGGCATGGAAAACTGCCCACTTCCCGCACAGGGTGCCCGCAGAGAGGTGTCTCAGATCTTCGAGCCCTTGCAGAAACATGAATGATTTTGTCCCTGCACCCAGTGGTGGATCCACCAAGGGGCGGCTAGGGGCGGACAGTCAGCGGCAGGGTCCACTCAACAACATCCATTCACAGTCGTGCGGGGGATCACGGCGTGCGATGGGGGGGGGAGGGGCAGTCCTGTGGGCGGCGTAACATCCACACGCAATGCAGTGTTGCGTGTGGACCAGAATAAGTTCCCTGGTGCCCAGCATATAGTATGTGCAGTGGAGAAATAGTGTTTCCATTCAAATATACCAGACCAAACATTGAGAATTTGGGTCTAATAAACAATATATCCTCCAATTCCTCTATGAAACAAACAGATGGACCTACTTTTTATCTGCAAAAACAATGCATTTCTGTAAATGTAATAAAATCTGTATTATTCTTGCTCATTATGTTCCAGATCAAAAGACAATTAGTAAGATATGCTATATTTTACATTTCTATCATTATAAACAAACATCATTTTTTTGGCTTTGGCGTTTGTTATAAATTTGTGTTATGTAGCCACATTCTCCAATAGCAGAGGTACATTCAGTGCATTCATTTTTTAGAGAACAAATGAGATGAAATAGAAATGACAGGGCTATGATTATTGTTACATGTAGGATATTAGAAGTCACTGAGGAGTTCCGAGATCATATGAAAGGAAAGGCATGTATGGGAAACATGGTCTCAGAAATCCTATTTGATGGCTAATATACATAATAATTTAAAACAGGACCATAATAAAAGTTTTCCTAGTGAATACTAAATTATTATATAAAATATAAAGTCATTAGGTACCAGTTCGGAATATATGGGCACATTAATTATCGAGTGTTGCAGCTTGAGCGCCTGATAATGAAAATTATGAAATATTTAAAATACTTCAATCAATCAATCATAATCAAAAGGTGCTTCATTGTTGTGTACTAATATACCATGTTTGATTAGCAGGTGTCTGTTTCAGGTGTTCGATCATTGGTTAGTGACTTATGGTGCGTACACACTGGCTAATATATCGGGCTTTCCATTTAACCACTTGAGTGGTATGCCCGGATATTTTCCAGGCTCATCTGCTCTGCCGCAGCTGGCTGTCCCACAAAATTTCCGGCCATACCACTAAGATGAAGGTGTGTGCCAGTGGTGCCTGAAGCTGTGCACCACTGGCGCATCACCTGTCCGGGCTCTTCCCCCCCCCCCTAGTGGCCGCTGGTGCTCCCCTGCCATCATTAGTTCTAGTAAGCAGGCGGCAGGCTTGGGGGGGGGCTCTGAGAATTTTGTGCGCCTGAGACCTCCCGAGCCACCCCGAACATCCCTGAGCTTGCCACCTGTTATGATCGGTGGCTGGGGCAGCGGCAGGGCCCAGGAGCGCCGGCATACAATCGCCGGAGCAGAGATGAGGAGGAGGGGGAGTGACAGGAGGGGGGAGAGACGGGGGGTTTGGCCCACAGCTCTGTGGTGGGTTTTGCTGGGGCAGGACAAACCTACCAGGTTTGTCCTGCCCCAGCAAAACCCACCACTCAAGGGGTTAGTGGCCGATATATTGATGGACCATCAGCCAGTGTATACCATCGATATATCTGTGAACGGCGCCATTCACGGATATACTGGGCGGTATTCAATGAGCCTGATTCGCCAGGTTTTTATGGTGAATTTGTGCTGTTTGGCGAATTTCTGACTAAAACGGTGAATCACCCTATTCAATGACCAGTTGGCGAATACATTTGAAGGTTTTGGTCACCATGATTCACCGAGCAGCAATCGCTATCTTTTTATGGTGAAGTGGAATGTGAACTTTTAAAATAAAGTGTTCTGTTTTTTACATTTGGTGTCAAAAAATCAGGAATTTTCTTCTGAGGAGGGGCATGCTATTTTTATTCATGTGCTGTAAGCACATGAATATATATTTAATTTTAAAAATAATATTTTTTTTTTTTTTTTTTTTTTACACAGCAGCCAGCAGGTGGCGCCAGAGCGGAGCCGCTCATTACATATTCATATATTCACTGCACGATCATTACGATCCTGTGTAGTGAATATACGCTTGCCTGCTGGGACCCCCGGGGGGCAGCCTGTGCTGCCTGGCACCCGGGGAGCACACCTAACCCCCCACAAAGGTCTGGGCTAGGCAGAGAGACTACCATCTCTCTGCCTGGCACCGTCCTGAGGCTCCCTGCGGCAATCGCCGCAGGAGCTCATATTCGCCTGTCAGGGGCAGCGAGCCCCTGACACGTTGAATACCGGAGCCCGCTGGCTCCGGAACGTGGCGAATGTGCAGCGAATCCTAAAAAGGATTCGCTGCACCTCGCAGGGTATTCACATTGAATACCGCCCACTGTGTCGGCTATGCAACACAGCCAATGCCCTGTGTATACGTGTGATCCGCTAACCGCTCATACAGACACTGCAGGAGCCACCGGTGATTGACAGCTCCACCCAGTTTCGATGTCAATCAAAACGGCAGTGTGTACACATATATCTGATATATGTACCCAGCTTTACAGTGCTTGATCTACATCATCAGTAACTATGGAAAATCCAGTGCTAATATTTTATCCATGTGAGCATTATTATGTAGCATGCTACTTTGCCAGCAAGTTATGCTGCCTGCACAGTTTTAAATGTCTTAGGTAGCATTGGGGGTTATTCAGACCTTATTGCAAAAAATTCTCAAATGGACCTAACCATGTTGCACTGAGAGTTAGATTTGGGTGGGGTGTGTTCAAACTGATACCTATATTGCAGTGTAAAAATCGCAGGACAGCCGTACTGCACACAGGACGCTGACAGCACCCTGGCTTGAGAAGCAGGGACAGTCTGGACAGGCAATTGGATGGTAAGAATGTCTGTTTAATTATATGGATCATGACAGAACCAAAGGTATCAGTATTGACCTGGTATTGATGGTAAACTATATTGGTTGGAAACTGAGCAAACAGGGTCCGGACTGGAACCAACTAAGGAGACAGGCAGCACAATCAGGTAGATTTCTGCAATGGAAATTCTGACCAGAAGCAGAAGCTCCCGCTGGAACACCCAGCACATGGTTGTGGCCGGACAGCTTAAGACTTCTTGGTCAGACCCTTTACTCCAGGGGTGGGGAACCTTTTTTGTGCCAAGGGCCGTTTGTATGGGGAAAAAATCGTTCCGGGGCCATATGTAAAAATTTCTCTTACAAATTGTCCTGCTGCAGCCATCCCATGCTCCCGCGGCTGCCGCTGTATAGGACTGACAGTCTCTGGCTGCTGTTGATTAAGAGGAATCTCACGAGAAATACCGACCTCTCGCGAGAATTCCCCTGTACTTGACTCGCGGCAAAGTCACCGGGCAGGTAGGCGGGCCACATACAGCCCGTAAACAGGGATTGGCTTGTCTTGTCAATTGAGCCTACTTGTCTGTTGTCTCTCAGGATTGGCTGGGAGGAAATCATGTGACTGAGTCCAAGATGGTAGTACCCAGTACCCAGTGAGCTTCTGAATTCCACGTGGTCCTGCATGAACAAAGCCCCCTCCACTACAGAATGCCGCAAGTCTTTCCAGGCAGATAATGGTACAGTGTAAGTGTAGGGAAAGGTGAAAAGTGGGACTCCCGCAGAGACAGTGAAAGTAGGTATATGGAGTGATTACCAACCAGGTACAGGTTTACAGTACTTCAATATCAGGTATAGTTGTGGAGTGATTGACCATCAAGCACAGATTTAAAAAGTCAATTATTGATCATTATTGACTTTTTATCGCACTGGTTTTGGTTAATTGATTGTGACAATAGGGGAGGATTCCCAGACACTGGTGCAATGTGCAATCCCAGAAAGGCATGTCTTGCCTGCTGGCATCACAAGTTTATTCTTGAACGCATACAGATGTAAGGTAACACGTACTATATCAGTACTAAGGTAAGTGGTTCCATGGCCCTTATTCTAGTTGACGGATGCGTATTTTCGGACAGGATCCGAGTGTTCTTAGCCCCGCCTACTGTATGGATCGCTCACACCATCCGAATGCGGTAAGGCGCCGAGCGAATGGACCGCGAGTGGATGTTTCGTATGAACACCTCCTCCATCTGTGGGAACCTCCCCCATCCTCCGATGGTCGCTGACCATCGAATGATGGACCGAGCAGTCAGGCAGCACCGAGTGCTCCAGACCACTCGGACATGTTTCTGTATGAAAGCAGGGATATGGGCCGGCAGCTGACATCCGGCTATGTCAGCTGTCCGCCCCCCACACGTGCGCCACGGCTGCTTTACCATACGTACACCCAGCGTTTTCATGGGAACGCCCATGAAACGTGGGGCGTACGCATATGGTAATGAGCCCAAACAGCCCTTCACGCCCCCTTCTCCACTCCCTGCTCGGATGGTTCTGACCGATAATTTTCTGCATGGAACTCACTCCGTGTTCGGACGTGTGACGCGTTCGCACATGCGCAGATACGCCTTTGCACATGCGCAAATACCAAACATCGGCCGTCCGACCGCACACGGAGCCATCCGACTCAATCAGAATAAGGGCCCATATGTGTGCTGGTGGCACTTCCCATTGAATTGAATTACACACATAGGGCCAGATGCACTAAGCTTCAAAAGCCTGGTGAAGTGATAAAGTGGAGACAAAATGGAAGGTTATAACATACCAGCCAATCAGCTATGTTAGAAAAATTACAGTTAGGAGTTGATTGGCTGGTGCGGTCTCACCTTCTACTTTATCTCCATGTTATCTCCACTTTATCTCTTCACCATGCATAATACATCTGCCCCAAAGTTAAATACGCTGTATTAGAATTTACTAAAAAGTCTTGGTAATATGCGTAAATCTGTAAAGAAGAAACAGTATATAATATATTGACTAGTGGTATATTTATTTAAGAGGCCTCATGCTGGACAGAACCCTTATTTACAGCTCATAACGATTAAACCAAAATATATATTTTGCTTTAAAAATAAGTCTTTTTTTTGATACTTTAATCAATAAAAAATCATTAAAAGTGTGCAGCTGAAAGCTCCAGTGATCCTTTATCAGCTCTGCGCATAATAAATAAATAAATGAACCAATAAAAGTGCTAGCCGTCAGCAACATTGACTGCAACAGTCCTCTGGAGAATACAAGTTTTCAAGGATTCCACAACTGATTAAGAAGTGAACCGACTATTATGGAAGATTTACCTCTGGACGGACCGCCCTGTCATCATAAGGGAATCATAATGTTTCACAAACAGAAGGGTTCTGTGATACTGGCAACTACTGTTATATACTGTAATGACAGACCTGAGAACAGCATTTACTAATGATTCACTGATGAAACGCTGCCCACACATGGCTTTCTGCCATGACCGTCCGCTAACCAGATCAGTCAGCAATTTCACCAAATCTGCTTTACAGATCATTTAAAAATGTAAAAACCCAGATGTTCACAAGGTTTCATCTTGTGTCCAGAACAGACAAACAAGTCAGGGGAAAACGTGGAGAGATGTGAAGAGAGAATAGAACAGGACCATTTACATTCACTGTATTAATGAATGTACTTCATAGTGAATGGAGCAGTAGGAACAAGGTTACCGGAGCCCAGTATTGGCAGAGAGCTAATTTCATATGAACAATGGAAGCGCAATTAGTGTGAGAACCGAACCAACCAAAGTACCACAATGTATTCAAAGAATACGTATGTGTTAACTCCTTAACTACTGTGTTCTTATTCATCCAAAAAATTAACTACTTACTAACTAGAGGGTTTTTTTTTCCTCTTCATGACCAAACTGGAGATTCATCAGTTTCAATGGCAAATTTCATTTTTTTATTCCATCAAGCTATGATTTGTCCATGCTGATAGGACTACCATTTAGTATTATATTAATTCTGGTAGATATCATTTTTATTTTCCAGGTGGGAATAATATTTTCTCATTATTCTTCCCAAATTGAATTCCTTTATTCTAAAGCATTTATACTCTATGTCAGTGGCGTCCCTACTTCTGTGACACCCGTGTGGTTTCTTATAATGAAGGGGGCAGGGCCTCACAAGTAGGGATGTGGCCTCTCGCCATTTCCTGCTCTGCTTAACCCCTTCCCGACACATGACGTATATATACGTCATGTGTCGGTTGCGGGGGAATCAAGCCAGCTCACGGAGTGAGCTGGCTTGAAAGAGAGCAGGTAATGGCTGTATATTACAGCCAGGCACCTGCTCTCACGGCCACGAGCGGCGAGTTCGCCGATCGTGGCCGTTTAACCCTTTAAGTTCAAATCACCCCCCTTTCCCCATTTCACAAATAAAAATAAATAAAAAATAAAAAAAATAAACATATTTGGTATCGCCGCGTTCCTAAAAGTCTGATCTATTAAAATATAACATTAGTTATCCCGCACGGTTAAAGGCGTAAACGGAAAAAAGTTCCCAACGCCAAAACTACGTTTTTTGGTCGCATCGCCTACCCAAAAAAAAATAACTAAAAGAGATCAGAAAGTCGCCCATATCCCATAATGGTATTAATTAAAAAGTACACTTCAGCCCGCAAAAAATGAGCCCTCACCCAGGTCCGTAGGTGGAAAAATAAAAAAGTTATAAGCCGCAGAACATGGCGACGCGACGCAAATTAGAAAAACCGTAAAATTTTCTTTTTTTTTTTTAGTGGTAAAACGTATCGAAAACTATTTAAGTTTGGTATCACCGGAATCGTAATGACCCATAGAATAAAGATAACCCATCATTTTAAACGAACTATGAACTCCAAAAAAACCGTAACCAGCGCAAAATTGTGGAATTGCGTTTTTTTTTCTTTTTACCCCACATTGAATTATTTCCTGATTCCCCAGAATATTATATGGTATAGTAAATGGTACCATTAAAAAGTACAACTTGTCCTGCAAAAAAAAAGCCCCTTATGTGTCTATATAGCCGGAAAATTAAAAAAGTTACGCTTATTTGAACGCGAGGAGGAAAAAAAATAAAAAAGTTAACAAAAAAGGCCCGGTCGGGAAGGGGTTAAACATAGTACAGAACCAGCTGGCACTAGGACCGGCTGAGGCTCGACTGACAGGTCACTCAGAGCAGAGGCATAAGTTCATCTCAGTCGCCCGGAGGCAAATTGGAGTTTGGTGCCCCCCACCCCAAATATGTTATATATTAACATTTACCTGTGTGTATCATCTCAGAATCCAGCACCATCACTTGCTGCAGTGCAGGCTGAGTGGTACAAACATAGTGCATATCTCACCGTGTGTACGAGCTATTAAAATCCCGGACAAAGCCCCTGTACTCCAGCTATAAATAAATAAGACAGATGCAACATTTTAAAAATCAAACCTTATTATCAAGCCTTCAAAGAAGTACAAGTGAAGGTACTGCTCATAGTTACCAATCAGATTTCTGCCGTTTATTTAATATATTCTATCTGTAAAATGATAGCTAGAATCTTATTGGTTGCTACAGCCAACACAGAGGGCGGGATGTAATGCGGTGCAAGTCCAGCAGACGTGCAGCATGAACTCGGAGGTTTTTAAAAAGGGGAAGTCATTTACAAGGTATGTCTGGGTGAGAGGGGAGATTTACAAGGCATGGTTTTGCTTTTTAAAAGAATGCTTCTTTAAATAACCTCTCTGCTCATCTAATATACCACACGGCCGCCAGACTCACACCGCTTTATGGGCCTAATTCGGCATGAATCGCTACTTAGAGAAAACTGAGCGTATATTGCGAATGAAAATGCAAACGCTTAGCAATCACATAACAGTCACAAATTGACTGTCAGAAACAGGGCAGGAGCATGGCGTTTTCCAGGTGTGCCAAGGCATTTTTGGGGTCGATCTCTGATGTCAGAGCTGACCACTTCCAGTCTATCTCAGTCGCAGATTAGTGTAAGCCTCACACTTAGGGGGGTATTTAATGCCGTGGGCGAGCGGCGACAGCGAGCAGGGCTTCCTGCTCGCTGTCACCACTCACCCTGTCAGTATTCAACGCACCCCCCTCATAGCCAATTCCCCCTCGCTCCGTTTTTGTTGAGCGAGGGGGAATTGGCGTATGCGGCTCCAGAAGCAGCGAGACTCGCGGCTAAATACAGCGGGTTCGCTGCATTAGCCGCGGGTCTTGCTGTTTGGGGGAATCCTTCCCGTCCTGTGACGGCGAGGATTTCCCCAGAACGTTGAAAAGGGCGAGCGGCTGGTGAGGGGGTTAAACAGCGAGGATCGCTGGTTTTCTGCAATCATCGCTGTTTAACCCCCTCGCCGGCCACATTTAATACCTGCCTTACTCACATTTGCTCAAGTACTCTTCTATGTTGCACGGCGATTTGCGATGCACTATGACATCCCTCCCAGCTCTTCACCAGGATGGACTCATCGGAACCTGTCTTCTCGCAAGATGGCGTCACTTTCAAACTAAACATCATTTTTCATTTTTTATATTTTAATGTGTTGGAAGTGGACGTTTAAATACTTTATATGTTGTGTATTTGTGTGTTGCTTACGTTTGTCAGCCCTGTAACGAGTAAGTCAGGATGAGCCTCTAATTGTGTTTCTCTCTATTGCATATTTCTCCGCAGTGCTGTTCTGAATGATAATTCTCTCACTCACAGTAATGGAGCAGTATCTTTTTCATCCGGTGTTATGAGTTCTACATGCACTGGTCAAACACATTCTAAGAGAAGCGGGCACTGTGCTTGCATACAGATGAGCGAGAAAACAAAGGTTAAATTCTTTACACATTTTCAAAGGGTATTCAACACCAAAGAGAGCGGTAATTCCTGCGTTAGGCTTTATATTTCCTAAGAAAATCAAGCACATAAAAATTTTGCTTATTCATCTCGCTAAGGAAATTAGCTGCAATGTAAAGAGCACATATAATTACAGTAATCTAAATGGCCAATTTAAGTGAGCATGTGCTAATTAGAGGCAAAACATTGTATCTGAGTGCAAGTTTATAGAAGGCAGCATCCTAGGCAGGAAGTCAGCCACAGGGGATGGTTCCCCTAAGTGTTCTGCAGGGGGCTGGTGAGCAGATTTTTTCAATGGGAAAAGTTCCAGAAACTAAACATAGGAAATGAGCAAGTACATGGAGCCCAGGCTCCGACATCTGCAACTCTGGTTTCTAACTGATTATATAATAACCATCCATGCGTGGTTCCTTTGGCTTTCCCTTATTTCCTAAATCCTCTGTTGTGCTCTCTTATCTTGATATGCTTTCCATGACCCTGTTAATAGCTATTTTTACAACTATCTAGGATAAAGAGCAGTGCATATGGTTCACTTGAGGAGTACCTTGATAAATAGCCCTTATCAATAGGGGTGTATTTATAAAAGTTCCTTAAATCCAATGCCCAATGTCCTCCTCTGCTAAGGATGGTAACAGTGCCCAATGTCCTCCTATGCTGTGGATGGTAACAGTGCCCAATGTCCTCCTCTGCTAAGGATGGTAACAGTGCCCAATGTCCTCCTCTGCTAAGGATGGTAACAGTGCCCAATGTCCTCCTATGCTGAGGATGTAATAGTGTCCAATGTCCTCCTATGCTGAGGATAGTAACAGTGCCCAATGTCCTCCTATGCTGAGGATGGTAACAGTGCCCAATGTCCTCCTATGCTGAGGATAGTAACAGTGCCCAATGTCCTCCTATGCTGAGGATGGTAACAGTGCCCAATGTCATCCTATGCTGAGGATGGTAACAGTGCCCAATGTCCCCCTATGCTGAGGATGGTAACAGTGCCCAATGTCCTCCTATGCTGAGGATGGTAACAGTGCCCAACGTCCTATTATGCTGAGGATGGTAACAGTGCCCAACGTCCTACTATGCTGAGGATGGTAACAGTGCCCAATGTCCTCCTATGCTAAGGATGGTAACAGTGCCCAATGTCCTCCTATGCTGAGGATGGTAACAGTGCCAAATGTCCTCCTATGCTGAGGATGTAATAGTGCCCAATGTCATCCTATGCTGAGGATGGTAACATTACCCAATGTCCCCCTATGCTGAGGATGGTAACAGTGCCCAATGTCTTCCTATGCTGAGGATGGTAACAGTGCCCAATGTCCTCTTATGCTGAGGATGGTAACAGTGCCCAAGGTCCTACTATGCTGAGGATGGTAACAGTGCCCAATGTCCTCCTATGCTAAGGATGGTAACAGTGCCCAATGTCCTCCTATGCTGAGGATGGTAACAGTGCCCAACGTCCTACTATGCTGAGGATGGTAACAGTGCCCAATGTCCTCCTATGCTGAGGATGGTAACAGTGCCCAATGTCCTCCTATGCTGAGGATGTAATAGTGCCCAATGTCATCCTATGCTGAGGATGGTAACATTACCCAATGTCCCCCTATGCTGAGGATGGTAACAGTGCCCAATGTCCTCCTACGCTGAGGATGGTAACAGTGCCCAATGTCCTCTTATGCTGAGGATTGTAACAGTGCCCAACGTCCTACTATGCTGAGGATGGTAACAGTGCCCAATGTCCTATTATGCTAAGGATGGTAACAGTGCCTAATGTCCTCCTATGCTGAGGATGGTAACAGTGCCCAATGTCCTCCTATGCTGAGGATGGTAACAGTGCCCAACGTCCTACTATGCTGAGGATGGTAACAGTGCCCAATGTCCTCCTATGCTATGGATGGTAACAGTGCCCAATGTCCTCCTATGCTGAGGATGGTAACAGTGCCCAATGTCCTCCTATGCTGAGGATGGTAACAGTGCCCAACGTCCTACTATGCTGAGGATGGTAACAGTGCCCAATGTCCTCCTATGCTGAGGATGGTAACAGTGCCCAATGTCCTCCTATGCTGAGGATGTAATAGTGCCCAATGTCATCCTATGCTGAGGATGGTAACATTACCCAATGTCCCCCTATGCTGAGGATGGTAACAGTGCCCAATGTCCTCCTATGCTGAGGATGGTAACAGTGCCCAATGTCCTCTTATGCTGAGGATTGTAACAGTGCCCAACGTCCTACTATGCTGAGGATGGTAACAGTGCCCAATGTCCTATTATGCTAAGGATGGTAACAGTGCCTAATGTCCTCCTATACTGAGGATGGTAACAGTGCCCAATGTCCTCCTATGCTGAGGATGGTAACAGTGCCCAACGTCCTACTATGCTGAGGATGGTAACAGTGCCCAATGTTCTCCTATGCTATGGATGGTAACAGTGCCCAATGTCCTCCTATGCTGAGGATGGTAACAGTGCCCAATGTCCTCCTATGCTGAGGATGGTAACAGTGCCCAATGCCATCCTATACTGAGGATGGTAACATTACCCAATGTCCTCCTATGCTGAGGATGGTAACAGTGCCCAACGTCCTCCTATGCTGAGGATGGTAACAGCAGATGTGGGTTTTTTTATGTACGTGTGACCCAGTAATATTGTCTTTCTTTCTTAATTGCGATTCTTTCCACAATACCTATTCTTATTTTCAAGAATTTGTAAGTTGATGCCTATCGAAAAAGTAGACAAGCTAGTGAATGTCTAAATACGATATTTAGATATGATGAGCAATGTAGTGCAACAAGACTATGTACTCAGAGGCCTCAGCTCAGCAGATATGCCTGCTATCAGTGTCAGCTATCACCTGTAGTAACAAGTTCTGGTTGGGAGGTCAGACAATAAAAGTGATTGTTAAATTGGTTGCTAGGGGTTAGGGCACACTTACACCTTTGTACTTTGTTAGTTAGTAACTCCAATTTATTGTAGACTGTGGGGGTCACTTACGAAGTTCAACTTAACTACAACACACTTAGCTACATGTCAAATAAAAACTGCTGAGGCATGAAAAGGTCAAACGGTTTTCTGTTATTTGGATGACTTGAGAAAAGACGCAGTAATCAGCTAACCTTCAATAGAACAAGACTATCAATAGCATGATACATAATAGCTAAGATCCGTTGTACACTCGCACAGTGATACCACTGGGGAATTTATAGATCCTTGAAAGGAAATTATAAATTTAAGGCAAAAAAAATGAGCAAGACACCAATACTATAGGTAAAAATTGTTGTTCCTGTGTTCTGTGTACCTCTGCTGGACAATATCTTTTTGCAGTTTCTGTCTGTTTGTAACCTAAAGATGACCAGTGAATTATTTATTACTAGTTACCAGCCTGTCAAAATGCTGGAACAACATAACAGTAATGTCAATCCCGGCGGTTGTTCACTGTAGAACAGAACAACACTTGAATTGCTCCTTCGGGAACCATGCAGTGGTTGCTGGCGCAGGAAATAAAGGCAAGGAGCAGTGTTAGCCTTTAATTATATAGCAGGGATAGGAAACCTTTGGCACTCCAGCTGGTGTTGAACTACACATCCCAGCATTCCCTTCAACAGTTATAGCATGGCTAAATAGTAAAACTGCAGTAGAGCATGCTGGGATATTTAGTTTAACAACAGCTGGAGGGCCAAAGGTTCCCCATCCCTGTTAAATAGGATAGTTAGAGGCCCAGTTGAATTCCTAGTGACTGTGAGGTGTTGAAGTGCATACCTCCCAACTTCTCAGTGACACCGGGAAGTGGTGTGGTCTGCACTCACTCTGAGGCCACACCCATTTTTGCCACTGTAGGGGCATGCCCAGCAGCTCGTTCTGAATGTTCTGAATAGCGGCATTAACTGTAAAATGAGTGAAGATTCTCTAACTGCTGTAAGTAAAGAATCTTATTAATCTTCTTTGCACAACATACACAAATGCTTTACTGGAGGTATTCTACATTTTATGCAACAATGTAATACTTTTTTCAGGTATTACTATCACTCATCCCTTGTAAATCATAGTGATATACTTTGTATAGATATAGTAGGCAACCTGTGCTTTACCATCAGGGCAATAGAGAGCCTGGTTGGGCCCATGTACTTTTCAGGGGGTGTCCTAATCATGAGAGGCATGGCCATGCACTCTTAAGGTGCCCATACACTAGTACGATTTGGGCCATTTTCACCTGATACCGACAGATTGGGACAATAAATCAGCCGAAATCATGTGTGTTTGATGTCCCCCTCGTGTCCAGTGTGCAGTCCAGCGGGCATCGGACCTGAGCCGGAGGTCCGACACCCGACTAGGCCCCTCTCCCGGTGGCGGGGAGCGGGGTTGCAGGTGATACATTGCATGCGATCCTGCCTCCAGTGAAGGTTCCGAGCAGCTCAGGGGGGGATCGGATGGCCTATACACTGCTGGGATACATCGCAGTAGTGTATGGGCACACTATAAGATCATGTTTGCAATCCGACTGGTTGGAATGAAAATCTGGTAATTTCTGGGAGAAAATGACAATTGACCATTTGCGCCCTAACAGGGAAAACAGACAAAAATAGGTATTCAGACAAATTGGTAATTCAATTTATGCAAATTACTGTTTTTGTCCATTTCCCAGCCTTTGAAGCAAATGGTTAATTGTAATTTGTCCCAAGACATTACCAGATTTTCATGCCAACCTGCCAGATTGAGAAAAAAATCTTATAGTGTGTGTCCAGTTACAGAATACAGAAAACATAGCCTTATAGGCACCTCTCTGGCCACTGGTATGCAGTCAGTGGGTAGACAATGTCTAGGTCGCCAGTCACTAGGTCGACCACTAATGGTCTACAGCAGGCATTCCCAACCACGGTCCTCAAGGCACATCAACAGTCCAGGTTTTAGTGATATCCAGGCTTCAGCACAGATGGATTAATCAGAATCCCTCAGATACTAATTAAGTCACCTGTGCTCAAGCCTGATATCTACAAAACCTGCACTGTTGGTGTGCCTTGAGGACCGTGGTTGGGGAAGCCTGGTCTACAGTGACTAGGACAACACCTAAAAAGGATGGACATACCTTAGGTCGGCACTGCCAAAAGGTGAAAAACAAGCTTATGGTTGTTGTCAAAAGGTCAATAAGAGTTTTTCATGATTATTTTAAAAAAAAGGTGGTTTTTCATTATTATTATTATATTTTTATTTATAAGGTGCCACAAGTGGTACGCAGCGCTGTACTTATAGAACACATTAGAACAGTACAGGGTACACAGAAGTAGACATAACTTTTTCATTCTTACTGTATACAAGTGGGCATAGACGGGGGTAATATAATAGTGTGGCGAGTGCAGAGAGGCACAATGCCCGAAACATGACAAGCCACGCAGTACATCTATATGCTGTCTATGTCAACATAAACATGGCACACTGTAGTCCAGTACTCTGTAGCATGTGGTGGGTTGAAAAGACTGCTGGGTCCCTCCATTAAACCAGGGCCCGGGTAATTAGTACACCCCTCCCCCCCACCCATCTCTCTTTCATAACCACTGTTCACCATTGACAGTTACACAAACGTCCTATCCTGCCTGGCCATCATCAGACTACAACTTTCACAGTAATTAGGAACCTACAGCCTATGTACAGTGCAAGCAAACCGCGACATATCCTGTAGTCTCCAGCCACACAATTTATATACAAAAACACAATACTTCCAAGTAACAATGACCCATTTACTAAACAGAATCAAATCTATAGATTTCTATAATCCATCACTGTGGAGGAGACAGACCTCAGATGTACTGTATCTATACATCCCCCTAACTGCCAGCTCCTTACAGCAGTGCCCAGGATGAGCCTCTCTGCCCATGCATGCATGTACCACAGCAATCACTGTCTCTTTATTCCCCGCAGCACAATTGGGCAGTGTGTGCTTTGTGCTGCACAGGGACATGGCAATGCAGCACATTCTCACAGACCAAAACACAATCAGAGTGACATAAATCACTGGGAGGTGAGAGCTACTTCTCTGTAACATTATCCCACATCCCCTGTGATCTGCCAACAGCAATATTCCCAAATCCACATGTAAATCTTTGCTAGAGGTGGTGCCTGGTGCACATCCCATCACAACCAGCAATAGCATAGGATGCTGCAAAATAACCAACATGTCCTGTAAAATAACTCACCATGTAATAGTATAGCATTAGCAATGTATTATTAAAATATTTGCACAATGCAAAATGATTTGCAATATCTGTCTGTCTGTCTATCTATCTATCTATCTATCTATCTATAGTTGTATTTATTTATATATTTATTATAGTATTTGATGTTTATAAGTTTGAAATAGTTTATATTGGCTTATACAAACTTCACCAACTTTTTCAGGGAAGTATTCATGTCTGACCTCTGCTTATGGAGATAATTATTCTCAGCAGTCTATTTCTTTGTGTCACCTTTTGTTTTGGTGCCTGCCAATAATCCCATTACTTTGGCTGGCTGAGCAGCGATACAAGACATCCCCATCCCCCCATCATCACACAACTCACCGAGACAAGGAACTCCAGAGTCCCCACATAGTCCCTCTCAGTCTTCCATAGCTCACTGAGGACGCAGACCCTGAGCCGCAGCTGCCTGTCCAGGTCCCTGCCATCAGTCCTGTGTTCCTCAGCCATGTTGCTGCTGCTGCTGCTGCAGTATATTGCTGAGTGCCCCCCAGGTCGTCTGCACAGTGCAGGAAAGTTATCCAAAGTTTAGCCCAGTGGTAGGTACTGTAGATCCTCTTATATTACAGTTTTCTCTTCTTCACAGGCATGGTCCCTGTTCCCAAATCCCTCCAGTTCCCTGTAGTGATGTGAGACAAGATCAAATAAATCCCTTTAAAAAAATAAAAATGAAAGCAACACTATAGAAAAGTTTCCTGGTGCCTGCAGATATCCAGCCAGTGGGGTTGTTGAGAGCTGAGGAAGAAATTTGGACATTAATCAAAAGATTGTATCCATGTGATTCCACCAGCCCTTCATCCTGGATCCAGCCTCTTTCCCCATCACCCACCCCCTAAGGAGATGTCCCCTCCTTCATCCTCCAATGAATGGCAGGAAAGAAAGCAGAAACCTTGGGAAGTATAGCCTGCCAACAATGCCCAGCTCAATCACAGGGCAGGAGCTGTGACCAGGGGAGATGGATGTTAAAAGGATGTCAGCATCCAGTCCAAGCCATAAACACTGGTTCAAGTGTAGGGCACTCACCAAACTTCTTCCTGCACTCCTGCCTGGGCTCTGCCTTCTCCCAAGCAGGGAGAAACTGCAAGCTACTCCCCAAACTGTGCATGAGCCCCAAGGTTTACATTCCCCAAATTAATCAGCGCTCCTGCAAATGTAATGTAACACAACCCAGGAAAGAGAAGTCATTCTCAGCACTGCAACATTAGCTGTAATGACGGGACAAGGAAAATGTTAGCAGATGTGCCTGCACTCAGCAGCAAGCAGGACCAGGACAGTTTTACGACAAGCTCAAAGTTTTCCTATTAGTACAGAAAGCAGTGAGCACAATGTAACTGAGTACCAGCTGTGTCACAGAGTTATGGGAACACTTTGTAGCCACTTTAGTAACAGAAAGATTAGCAGCCAGGCTGTTTAATAGAAGGATGTCCATTGGGGCAAAAGCAATTGTGTTCATTAGTGCACCTAGGACCTTATTCTGGTTGATTCACAAGGCTGCGAATTTGCAGCCTGGCACCACTAGGCAGCTCTAGGCATTTGCCTAGGGTGCTGGCACCTGGAGGGCGGCATTTCGCACCTCACCCCCAGCGAACTGTGTAAAAAAATTGCTGCCCCGGCGTCCCTGCAGTGCTGGGGCGGTCAGGGGTGTCCGTGCCGTAGGGGTACCTGCGGCGCCGTCATGTGTATAAAGCTGGCTGCGGCCGGCGGGGTCCCTGTAGTGAATAGCAAATAACTAGCGCTATGCGCGCGGCGGCGCGGGAAGCACTAGTTATTTGCTATTCACTACAGGGACCCCGCCGGCCGCAGCCAGCTTTATACACATGACGGCGCTGCAGGTACCCCTACGGCACAGACACCCCTGACCGCCCCAGCACTGCAGGGACGCCGGGGCAGCAATTTTTTTACACAGGTACCACCCCCCCCCCCTCCCTCCCCCGGCACCGGGGCGCCCCCACCCCGACTCGCCTGGGGCGCTCCGGTGCCTTGCACCGGCCCTGCTGGCAAGTCCACCAGACGCCGCCCCTCGCACGTGGCGTTCGCACACGCAGGCTGCGAATGGATGTTTAACATAAACATCCATTTGCAGGCTGTGGGGGAACACCCACATCATTCAATGGTCCCTGACCATTGAGTGATGTGGAAGGCACACGCATATCTAAGGTTGCTCTGAGGCAACGTAGATGTGTGTGGGCATTCAGAAGGAAGTGGGTGGGCAGCTGACATGCGGTGATGTCAGCCGCCCACCCTTGTCACCAGGCGACTTCCATGGGAACGCACAGCGTATTCATGGGAACCTTAGGTGCGTGCACGCAGCGAACAGTGTGTTCTCCGTGGCCGTGCGCACCTGGCGTATGCACGTGCACAGAAATGTGGCTGCAGATATGCAAAACATTGGTCCCCATGCGAACAGAGAATTAATAGACCAGAATTACCCCCCTAGAATGATGGTTCATCCCCCCAGCAGTAATCATGTTTACCTAGGGGTGAGTACTGTTAGTGCAATATGGTCCTTAGGGGTAAATGTAACAAACAGAAGAACACTCATCCCTCATGGCCACATGTGGTGAATTGGAATGCTCTATCAGGATAAATCTATCAAGAATCAGAGCCAGTGCTGGTGAATGCTAAAGAAGGAATTGATAGCATAGCATAGTAAAGCGCAACGGAATATGCTGCGCTATATAAGAAACTGTTAATAAATAAATAAATAGGGGAGATTATGACCCATCCGCAGTACTGTGCATATTCAGCCATCCTGCTGCACGTGTGCACTGCCAAGCTGCATGGGTAAAAACCTGAACCAGGGTGGTCTGCCCAAATGCCAGACCAGACAATCTCCAGTCATCAAACGGTGTCATTCCTGAGCTTGTTTTCTCCGGTCCTTGGGGTGCCTGTCCGGTGGTGGTGCCTGTGACACAGAGAAACAGGGAGGGAGAGGTTAACAGTATGGACCATACTGTATTTTATCCCTCCACATCTCACAGGTGACAGCTGTCATAGGCACTCCCCGAACCTGACACCCCCCCCCCCCCCCAGACAGTTCTACAACTTACCTGCACATTTTATGGGGAATACGGTGTATATGCTGTCATTTTGTTGTCAAATGCGGGAGATATCTGAAATATTTCCTGTATTTCACATGCATAGACCCTGCTACCCTAATACAGTACTTAAATAATGTGAATAGTGCTGTCGTGGCATGATTGCTCGAATAGTGCTAGGGGTACAACAGCAGGGAAGCGGGTCCTCCAGAACAGAACATACATACTAGAGCATTGAATGTATGGAAACTAGAGGGAGGGAAATTCCGGGGAAATATGAGGAAGAATTACCGGTACTTGTTTCCTAGCACGGCGCCCACGATTTTCAATCGTATGGCATCTTATGAATTGTATCACATTGCATGCCATATAGCCGCATGCGATGCGATTTTGGCCCCCCTATACGATTTTTAATTGTATATGCACCCTAATCGGTGCTTACAATGTTAAACGCACCCCCACAACACCCCCACTATGAATGCCAACCCGAAGCGTGGCGAGCACAGCGAGCCCGCGAGGGGCGGCGGTACGCGTCCTCCGACCTTTTCATACCCCTACTATCCACGTCGGCATGGAGTTGATTTTAGATAGTGTGGCGAGCACAGCGAGCCATCGAGCCCGAAGCGTGGTGAGCGCAGCGTGCCCCGCGAGGAGACGCGTATTACTTTACATGTATTCATACCCCCACTATCTAAAATCAACTCCACGCCGACGTGGATAGTGGGGGAATGAAAAGGTCGGAGGACGCGTACCGCCGCCCCTCGCGGGCTCGCTGCGCTCGCCATGCTTCGGGTTGGCGTTGATACTGGGGGTGGTGTGGGGGGTGCATTTTAACATTGTAAGCACCCATTACAGGGCTTATACAATTAATAATCTTATAGGGGTGCCATTTAACATTAAAAACACCCATTAGGCTGCTTATTTAAAATCGTATACCATTGTATATGGCATACAATGGCATACAATGCGATGGTATATACGATTTTAAATTGTATAACATCGGGTGCAATCGCGCAACATCGCATCACATACCATTGTAAGGCTTATGGTATACGTTGCGATGGGCGCCGTGCTAGGAAACAAGTACCTAATTACTTCACAGAAAGGGTTATAGATAAGTGGAATACCCTCCCATTAGAGGGGGTAGAGGCAAATACAGTAGTAGAGTAATTTAAACATGCTTGGCATAGGCATATTGATATCCTTACAAATAAATAAGGACCAAATATGGTTTGAGGTAACATGTTTAAAAAAGGGGCAGACTAGATGGGCCAAGTGGTTCTTATCTGCCATCTAATTCTATGTTTCTATGTAATTTTACTATTACTTTGGTTAGATAGAGCAGTTCCGATGGTAAATGACTGTTTCTACAGCACCACAAGCTCTCATTGTCAGCTTGTCAAATGTGACTGACCACACAGGGGATGCGGTCAGGACCTGGACAGTCAGAATACCGACACCGTTAATGTTAGGCACAGGGGGGCGGTGGGGTCATTAGGTAGTGTCTAGGCTGACAGTCAAAAGGTTGATTACTATTGGTCGACAGTCAAAAGGTCGACACATGAATAGGTCGACATGAATTAGGTTGGCCTAGTCATACTGTTGACACAAGCAAAGGTCGACATGGAAAAAAGTCAAAATGAAAAGGCCAACATGAGTTTTTCACGATTTGTTTTAAATGACTTGATCATACTTTACCATCCAAGTAGACATAGTGGGGAATTTCCAAAGCATGGTGAGCACAGTAAGCCATGCGATGGAAAGCAGTACACTTATACGGTGTCCATGTCGACCTATGTCGACATAGACACAAAAACATAAAAAATTCATGCCTACTTTTTTCACGTGAACTTTTTGTTGTGTCTGACTGTCAACCATAAGTTTGTCGATCCTATGACCCATACCCGGCACAAGGAAGAGGGTTGGTGTAATGATACGGGAGGAGGGGTAGTAGGGTTACAATGCAGTTAGGGTTAGGAAGCTGGAGGGGACATCAGGGTCAGGCTGTGGGAGGTTTGGGTTAGGGATAAGATTCTTAACAGGATTGGTCAGAATTTTGACCATTCGCATGCTGCCAATGGCATTCTGACACTTTCTTTGTGGAATGTTTCTGGGGCGCATAGGTGTAAGAGCAATCCCCACTCCCAACCCAGCATTGGGTGGGAGTGAAATAATATTTTTATTTTCCAGGCACTAGGAGAATGTAAATAATTGTAGAGAGCAATGAAAGACCAAGTAAGAAAGGGTGTGGGTTGTTAGGTCGACACACGCATTAGGTCGACATGGGCAAGGTCAAATGTCGACATGGGGTTTTTCCACAGTTTTTACCCAAATGTCGACACAGTCGACATGGGCACAGTTTGAAGTACACCGCATCCACTCACATGGCTCGCTTCGCTCTATATGCTTCGGGCACAGTGCCTCACTACGCTCTATGCCCTAGTGCAGGGGTAGCCAACCCTAGTCCTCGAGAGCTACCAACAGTGCATGTTTTGCAGGTCTCCTCACAGAATCACAAGTGAGCTAATTAGCTCCATCTGTGTATCTTTTAAAATGTGTCAGTGATTAATGAGTGCAGATGTGCAGCAGCTAGGTTGTCTGGAAAATGTGAACTGTTGGTAGCTCTCG
Organism: Crinia signifera; assembly: GCF_055691185.1. NCBI lineage: Eukaryota > Metazoa > Chordata > Amphibia > Anura > Myobatrachidae > Crinia > Crinia signifera. The sequence goes on along the minus strand of NC_139221.1, from coordinate 52,472,698 downwards.
AGGGCTCGGGTTGGCTACCACTGCCCTAGTGGATGGTAGGGCATGAAATACCGCCTGTCAGCACATGTCGGCTCAAAAAAACTGTGAAAAACCCCATGTTGACCTTTTGAATGTTGACCTAGTGTATGTCGATCGAATGCTTGTCTCGACCTAATGACCTAGACCCATGTCGACCTAGACACATGTCGACCTTGACCCATGTCGACCTAGACCAGGGGCGGGCTGGGTCGGAGGGGCAGGGTGCCACATGCCCCCCAGGCCGGTATGACTATGTTCTGGCTGGGCCGGCTGAGTGCATCTTGCACACACTGCCGCAGCCATCACCACCGCAGCCGCCGGCCACCTCCTTGTTCAACAGCTTCCTGGCCGCACAAATGTAAGGCAACGGCCTCTCGAAAAATGGCTGCCGCCTTAGAGGAGACAGACACTAGAGGTACTGCCATACCTTTAGTGTCTGTCAGAAGAGAACAGCGCAGCCAGAAGATTCGGGAATCACTGGCGCACTATTTAAATGGAACCCCTTGGCGACGAGCATGCACCCTGGCTCCCCCCTGGCAAAAAATATATCACTCCCCATGGCAACAAGAATGAAACCGCTGGCAAGAAGCATGTAATCCCTGGCAACAAGCAATATTTCTCTGACAATGAGCATGTAGGTAAGCAGCAGTTATATGGTATAATATGTAATAGGCATTATTATGTTTAATGGGCATTACGGTATTGGCATTATGTGTAATGGACATTACGACGTGTGGAAATGTGTTTTATGGGCATTACATTGTTGGTATTATGAGTAATGGGCATTATGGTGATGGCATTATGTGTAATGGGCATTACAGTGTGTGGCATATTTAATTGGCATTACGGTGTGTGGCATTATATTTAATTGACATTACGGTGTGTGGCATTATGTTTAATGGGCATTACGGTATTGGCATTATGTGTAATGGGCATTACGGTGTGGCATTATGTTTGATGGGCATAACAGTGTGTGGCATTATGTTTAATTGGCATTACGGTGTGTGGCATTATGTGTAATGGGCATTACAGTGTTGGCATGTGTAATGAGCATTACGGTGTGTGGCATTATGTTTAATTGGCATTACAGTGATGGCTTTATGTGTAATGGGCATTATGTGTGTGGCATTATGTTTAATTGGCATTACAGTGATTACTTTATGTGTAATGGGCATTACAGTGTAAATTTTTGCAACGCGCCTTCGGCGCACACTGTCCCCATTTCTGGTGTGTGTGGGGGAAAGGATTGTTTAATCCTTGCTGCACACTAGAGGGGAGAGGGTAGGGTGGAGAAATGATGGCGATGGTGATGGGCCACTTGCTTGTGTTGCCCCTAGGCTAAAAGTTGCAAGCCAGCCCCTGATCTAGACCCATGTCGACCTTCCTGCCTGTCAACCTAGTGGTGTCACTAGGTTGCTTTCATGCTTGTTGACCTAGTTAGTGTAGACCTAATGACAGTATCCCGTAAGAAATCATTAAAAAGAAAAAATACATATATATATTTCCCTTTTAGGCACAAAATTTTAATTAATTTAATCCTCAACTATTCAGTTGCAGACTTTTTTTTACCGCTATTTAAGGCATGTTTTGCCAATGTTTTTTCACTTTTTTTTCCAGTGAAAAAAGCATTGGTGAAAAAATGCCTCAAAAAGCATCGAAAATTAACACAATTTTGCTGGTAAAGACAAAAACACGTGGATTGACGGCTAATTTGCCGATTCAGGTGTTCTTCACCATTTTAAAAGTTTTCGCCTAGATGAAAAGTTGTCTGTACAATTGAATTGGGGGAGTCCCCATTCGCCTTTAAAATGGAAAAAAGGGCAGATTTTTCACCCTCATAATGAGCCTTATTCTGGTTCACTCTTAGTGAAAATATGTCATCTCAATTTGACGGAGAGGATGTCGCCATTTGCGAGTGGACGTCTGACTTTTTCTGGGAGTGTCAGGAAAAAACGTAGCCTTGCCCAAACATTTTATGGGAGGGTCTGTGATATCAGTGCTGACCCCCAAACAGCCTGTCTCTGTTGTAGTTAGGAAAGGGTCAGACTTATACCCCTTTTACACCAAAACGCCGGGTCGCACCCGGCTTTTTTAGACCCAGGTTCAAGCCGGGTGCGACCCGGCGTTTAGTGCAATTTACACCGGGTGGACAGCCCGGCCCGCACCCCCCCCCCTCCCCTCCCAGTGCTTGGAGATGACAGGATTATGTAATCTCCAAGCGCCAATCACCGCCGCCGCCGGACCGGAACACTGCTGGGAAACACAGACTGGGAAAATCAGGGCTGGCAACAGAAATCTTGGGGCCCTGTACAATTATATTTCTGGGGCCCCCACCTAATCCCAAATCCAAACAACCCTCTTCTGTACGAGCCTCATTTAACCTTTCGCTGCTCCAGATCCTGCTTTCAGGTGCAGACTTCATCTCGTTTTCAGTCCTGCTGGCCTGGCTCCTGGCTGCTGCCTTCTGCTGGCCTGTCACTTTCACAAAAGAACGCCGAGCACTATGAGCAGGCACGGAACAGACGATCCACGCATGTGCTATAAAGTACAGGAGCCAGAGACTGAGGCTACAGTGCCAGCGGTGGTTATGGCTGTGCACCTGCGGCCACAGGCTATGTGCGCACACAGAGTAGATGGCTCTGAGCACCAAACGGCAGGGCACACACACAGCAGACAGCAGTGGCACACAGTGTCAGTCAAACTCAGCCACACACAGAAGGTGCACAGTAGACGGCCTGGCCCCGAGGGTCACTGACAGGCCAGTGTCCATGATGGGGTATGGAAGCTCTGGGGCCCTTGAGATTGCTGGGGCCCGTCACACTTGTCCCCTTTGACCCCCCCTGTCGCCTGCCCTGGGGAAAATATGGACATGCGACAGGTTTGCACAGGGCGGCTGAACACTCGCAGTCATTAGCACATTTACAGAAGAGTGATCAAGTGGGATGCAGGTAATTAGTATCTTTGCTATGTGCTGATCAGACAAGAAAAACATTTACAGTATTTGTTTAAATATCCTGACAAATAGAATTTTTTTGTAGAATTGTTAAGTAGTTTTTTTAAGGATTTTTTTGATTAAACTAAAAGAAAATAGTAAATATATACTTTATAATTTCTTCCGTTTATACTGATGCCTGGTCTGTTTAGCTTTCTCTAGTGACACTGGAATGCTGACAATGTTTAACGTTTTTGTTTACTGATGTTGTGTATGTAATAGTGCATTATTCCCTCTGTCCGACAGGTAATTGTTTTATGTCTAGAGCTATTTTGGGCCGTGTTACACCACATCCTGTATGTGCTATACTGCATTTATTTAATGCTGTGCAGCTGTGATCATGCCGACAGAGACATTAATAATGGCTCCTGGCTGTCTCTCTGGAGTCCTAGGAGGTTATTCTGGTTGGTGTGCTCTCATGCCAATTCGCACGGGAGCGCAGTGTTTTTGTCTGCGCATGTGCTGAGTGCGAGCGGCCACAGTAAACAGATTGTTTGCCGGGCACTCGCACACAACAGTGCTGACGGGGACGTGGGGCAGCGAGCCGGGGGATGAGCCCATGGGAATGCCCAGCATTTCATGGGCGTTCCCATGATAATGCTCCTATGACGTGGGTGCTGTGGATGGGCAGCTGACATCAACGGATGTCAGCTGCCTGTCCTGTCCTCCCACAGGTCACACGCAAAATGAAGATACCTGTCTTAGTTTTGCGTGTACGCACCAAATCATTCGATGGTCGGTGACTATCAAATGATGTGGGTGTCACCCCATAGGCTGCGAATGGATGTTTATGCAAAATGCAAGTGGTGGGCGGGCTAAAAAGACATGCAGCACTGCAAACTTCGCAGCGCTGCATGTCAACCAGAATAAGGTCCCTAGACTGCCAAGTACAACCTGTTCCATGGGTGTAGCTGCACTCAGGAGTGTGCGGCTGCCATTTTTCTGCATCTTACAACAAAAAACAGGGTGCATAAGAATATAGGTCCAGACAATTTGGTGTCTGGAACAAACCATGTTGTTATTCAAGGGGTGCACACATACCTCCCAACAGTCCCGATTTTAGCGGGACAGTCCCGATTATCAGGGCCTGTCCCGCTGTCCCACCCGCGGGCGGCAGTGTCCCGCGGTGAGGGGGGGCTGTTGGGAGTCCCCCCTGTCGGCTGCTAAGCAGCGGGGAATAAACGCTGTGCGTCTATTCCCGCAGCCAGGGGGCTGGGGGCATGGCTAGAGGCTCACAGAGCCTCTGGGTAATGCCCCCATAGTGTCAGAATGGGGGCGTGGCCTCGCGGGAGAGCTGCGAGTATAGGCCACGCCCCCAAAATTAAGCCTTGTCCCCAGAAAATTTTGGCGCGCCGAATCAATTGCGTCCCGCGTCCGGCTCCATCAAAGTTGGGAGGTATGCGCACACATAATCTGCAGCGCTTTACAGAGAATGTTTGAACACTCACATCAAACCCTGCCCCAGTGGAGCTTACAATCTATGGGCCTGATTCTGTTCAGCAGTTGTGGTGCCACCACGCCGCCCTAAACCACTGAGGAAGCGATCAGTACATCTCCACACTGTCAGTACTCACAAAGATCACTTCAAATAGGACCAAAAGAACTGTTTGAGCAATGAAAACCCCTGGAAAATAGAAACAGTGGCATTACTTAGGTGGCTATACACTAACGTGACGTATCTATTGTTGATGTTGCATTTGATTTCTCTTGAAAGCCTTAGTAGCTTCCTGGGAGTCTTGTACTTAGGATTTTGTACATGATTGCTTATTGTCACATACAATATATGTTAAGATATATCTTAAGGCCCATACTACACACTGGGCAAATGCAGCTCAGTTTACTTGTTTGAGCTGCTTTCAGATTCCAAGCCATCCAGTGTGTTTGGGCCAGCGATGAGTGCTGATGCAAGCTCCCACATCATCGCTGTATTACCAGCAGGTGAGCAACGGAATGGATCGCTTTCCATAATGTGTGCATGCACTGAGCAAGCCCCTCCCACTTCCCCCAGTGATTTTCCCCATCATCTTTATCAATACACGCTGGACAAAATCGCCCAGTATGTATCTTAAGGCAACAGATCGCCTAAGATGTATCTATAGCAGTGGTTCCCAAACTTTTTAAAATCACGGCACCCTAGAGCATCAGAATTTTTTAGTCCAAAAGTTTCTTATTCTGTAAATTGATTTGTACGTCATACAGAACTTTCAGAACTAAATGGAGCCGGCCTAGTTCTTGCTGGCATGGGCTGGCGACAGAATCGCCAGCCCCCGCCAGCGGCCAGCTCTCACCAGGGGCGTGCGCAGGTATGAGAACCTCGCGTGCACCCCGTGGCTACGGTGATTTCACCGCCGCCTCCCCCGGTGCCCCTCGCCGCCCCGCTGTCCCCCGTATCCCTGCTTGTCTCCCTGAAGAGGAGACGGGCAGGATGCCGCCGCCGCGGCGCCGTCTGGAAACTGGCAAGCACCTGCGTGTGAGATTGCCTCTAGACAACTAATCCAAGGCACCCCTGCAAGTGTCCCGAGGCACCCCAGGGAGCCTAGGCACACAGTTTGGGAACCACTGGTCTACAGCATACACATTGTACTCACGATTTAACTTAAGGTTCCTTCTAAACTTAAATAATGGACTGGACAGTCAAGTCACCATTTTGACCGAGTTTAAGATAAATAAAAGTAAATGACATAAGATCAGGGCCGGATAAAGCCTTCGGGGTGCTTCAGGTGGACCCCCTCCAGCAAACTGCACAGGAGAATATTACACTGTCAAAACACAGAGTAAAGGCGGTATAAACTTGGTCAATTTGTAACCGCAGTTTTTAAAAATACATGCTGACCCCCTGTGCCCCCCCTCTAATCCGGCCCTGCATAGGATGTCAATCTTTTCATGAAATTTATCGGGCCGATGCGTGGAGATAGTGTCAAAAAATCGCACTCATTTATTGGCACCTTTAGAGATATCAAATCATCGGAAAAAATGGAAGAGGCAATATTTTTACAGAGATTTGCCCATGCCCAGTACACTCCGTGTAAAGGCTGCTAATAGATCAGCGAGAGGGGGAAGGGGGGATGCATGTAGACTGCACACCGGCCCTCTCCTCTCTAAACCACCCTTCTAGGTAACTGACATCTGTAAAATTCTTGTTCATTTATCAGCACTACAAAGGTTACACAGAGATAACATATTAGTCTGATCACAGTGAGGGACATTGTTTTTTTCTATTGATCCCCTCATACAGTTTGTGCCCATTGTTGAAGATCTGAGTTTGTCTCTTGTTAGACAGTGGAGGTTTTTGTTTTTTTCATGGTTGCTCTAAATATTTCTGTCCTTTCAAGCCAGGTCGTATGGCTCCCTTTGAAGATATCTTGCAGGATAAACAAAAAAACAGATGCCGTATAGCATGAAACACAGACCAGGTCCCTGCATCTGGGTGATAGGTCTATGCTCTAGCATACAATGTAGCCTATGTAGAAAAGATACTGATGCTGAGTCTTTGTATCGAGCAAAAGAAATACCTTTTCAGCAGATACAGGATTATTGAATCTATTGTTTTCATTTTGTTAAACTGATACAAAACATCACCTAGAAGACACTAGCAAAAAAACAATAAAGTATATTGGGCCTAATTCAGTATGGGACGAGATGTAACAGGGTGCGATTTTTGATTTTCAGCAAAAAATGGCCGAAGTCGCACATTTTATGAAAATCGCACAGGGTTAAGTGTAGCTTACTTAACAACAGAATAGTGTAATGTAATGTCATTTATTGTAATGTCATTTATGAAGGAATGCAGCTTACTGTTCTATTTAACAGTGTACAGTACAGTATGTACATGGTGACATTACAATCATTTCAGAACATGACCAATATTTTAATAGTAAACTCCAAGGACAGGTAAATGGGTTGTCATCATTGGTTGTTCATCCTTTGAAGTATCAATTTTTTATTTCTATTAACAATCTGTCAATTATTGAATCTTTATTGATGTCAGGTAGAAAAAAAAATAATTGCAAGTGTCTACGGTCCATTCATCTCTATGTAATGCACTACTGTATTAAATTTAAGTGAGCCTTAACGTAACAGAAGCCAATGTGAGATTACAGCACAATGCTGGTAAAACCACTTGTGTTAATGTTAAGGGCTGGATGTACAAAAGTCCATGTGGGATACCGCCAAACTGACTTTAAGGGGCAATCATTTACAAGGCAGTTCCAGCCACTGGCCTTCCATACATCCAGCCCCAAGTGTGCATGTATGCAGTGGCGGTTTTTAGCTATGGGCTGCAGGGCTGCAGTCCCCTCAGGTAAAATCCACCACTGTTCTCTGCCTATGAAGTCAGATACAGTCTGTGAGACTGCTCTGGCTTCAATGTGACTGGCAGTGACTTCCTATTGGAAGTCCGACCTGCCAGTCACTCAATGCAGTCCCATTGGGAGGTGTTCCCTCCCTCCGGGATGCCTCTCTGTGCGCAAATGCGGGGCAGCCCCCAAAACGGGTTCTGCACATGCACAGTACCGTGGACGATACTGCACATGCACCTGACTGTGGAACCTAATTAAGTCTCCGGGAGTTGCTGCAAAGACAGCACACGGAGGCTTGGGCCAGCGCATCACGGCAGCCCCCCTCCTCTGCAAGGGTAAGTGCCGCCACTGCATGTATGTAATGCTGTACTTTTAATTATCAAGAGTTTTGAAGCATGTGGTGACAGGGGCAAAATCGAATTTTGGGAGCCCTGTAGTAACATTTTGAAGGGGTCCCAGTCCCAATGCTTCTTGAGAGACACCTCTATAGCAGCATAAATGCCATATACTGTAATTGTGCCCTAGTTCATGTTATGAACCACAGTAGTCTTCTAGTTAATATTATGCCCCATAGTAATGCGCTAGTTTATTTTATGGACCATCATACTGTAGTTCCCTAGTTTATATGATGTCACATTGTAAGGCTGCCAGTGCATATTGTGCCACACAATAACCCTAATCCACATTGACATACAGGTTTACCAGTTCATATTATGCCACATTATACTGTCCTCAAATTGTTATATTTATGAAACATTGATACAACAAACTGGGTATTTACAGATGGTCAAAAAGGTAGGACGGCCCTGCTCTTAAGATTACAATTCTTAGGGAAATAGGCATTGATACACAAGGATAGGTGCTCTTTAATGCATAATGGCCGCCGGAATGCTTATTTTCATGGTGGACTGTATGATATGCTCGGTAACCCAGCAGTTTGACCAGTGGTCAGGAGGATAAAAAATGTGAAAAAGAAAGAAAGAGGATATGTGTGGCCTGTACAGTAAGGATGTGATTGGATAGGAGAGGTTTATGAAGGTTGTGTGGCTGGTTCTGGAATTTGATTTAAAGTCTTCAGGGAATGCTTAAAGGATTGGAGACTGGAGGAAAGTCTTATTGAGCGTTGGAGGGCCTTGTACAAAGTGGGTGCAGCCTATAGAAAGTCCTGCAATCGTGAATGGGAGCAAATAATGTGTGTGGAAGAGAGACGTAGATCTCATGAGGAGCAAAGAGGTCGAGTAGGGAGATATTTTGAGATAAGAGAAGAGATGTATGTTGGTGTAGTTTGGTTTATGGCCTTGTGTGCATAGGCGAATCTAGAATTATGGTAATGGGTGGTCCCAGATCTAGACACAATAGCAGGGGGACCTTTGCGTGGCATAGCCATGCGGCAAAAGGGGGTATGGCCTCATGGGAAGGAGGTGTGGCATCACAAAAAGGGGTGTGGTATTACAATTTAGATCATACACAGTAATGCCCATTACACATTTTAGCAAACTCTGTATTACCCATTACACATAAAGCCACACGCCGTAATGCCAATTACACATAAGGCCATACACCATAATGCCCATTACACATTGTGCCACATAAGTGCTGCTTACCTACGTGCTCATTGCTAGCGGGTTCTTGCTTGATGGCACCATAGTACCCATTACACATGATACCGCACACCATAGTACCCATTACACATGATGTCGCACACCATAGTACCCATTACACATGATGCCGCACACCATAGTACCCATTACACATGATGCTGCGCACCATAGTACCCATTCCACATGATGCTGCACACATAATGTCCCTTACACATGATGCTGCACACATAATGCCGCTTACACATGATGCTGCACACCGTAATGCCCCTTACACATTAAGCCACACATTATGCGTAATGCCCCCACATACCGCCACTTGTAGCATCCCTTAAGCAATGCCCCCAAAAGTGCCACTTACTGTAAATTTTTATATGAGCCTTCGCTGCTGCTGCAGGGAGAGATGGAGAGTGGTGCAGCTGCTTCTATGGGGAGAGGAGCAGAGCGCAGCGCAGAGCATGCTCCCACTCCCCTCCTGGTGTCCCCTCTAGCTGAGTGGACATTTGATATATTGTGTGCGCTGTTGTTGTGCGTGACGTCGGGGGAGCACGCCAGGCGCCGGCACCACATGATTAAAGGGGGGGGGGTGGGCTGAGGTGAAAGCGGGGAGAAGAATTGGAGCGGCAGCTGCAGGGGTGACAATCATTGACAGCTGGGCAGAGAGCAGGGGGCTGCCCGTCTGTATTCAGAGCACTGCAGGTCACGGCTGTTTGAAATAATACCCCTTTCACAACAGAAAATGCAGGGATTTACCCGGGAATATGGTCCCAGGATCATGCAGGGACATTCCCAGGTTGACCCCTTATACACCAGCCTAGTCCCTGCATTTTCTGGTGTGAGGGGGAGAGACAACCACTCCCCTCTCCCTACCTCCCTTTAACCAACCAGCTATATCTTCGGAACTAACTGACCAATTTACATGAGACCAGTATCATATTGAAGAACTTTTGAATTGGCTTCGAATGATTTTAGTTCCGTGAAACTGGGCTGTTTGGTTCCAGAGAAATCTGCCCTCAAAAAACATAAACAGTCATGAAATTACATTTATGAAATGAAAAAAAAAAAAAACGGTTTAACCTCAATATCCCTGGAACCAATTAACCCATATGGATCCAGCCTGGTATCAGATTGAAGGCCCAGCAATTTGGGTTCGACTGAGATCAACCTCGAGCTTCAGTGATGCTGAAGGAGGAAATGGCAGCCATTGAACTGGGTGGGTATGTTCTTAAACCACTTTGCGCTGCTAGATGGATTATAACGATTAAGTATACCACTGGACAGATGGACACTGGACACACTGTTGTGTAATTTAGGAAAATATTTTATACATAAGAAATAAAAATAATATACACAAGCATATAAAAATGACAATATTAAAACAGGCAACAAGTAATCATATAGCTTAAATGGCCATCAAGAGAAATAAGAGGGTCACGTTTGCAAACTTTTAGTAGGAGCTCCTGGGAATGGTTAATGGTTAGTAACAGTCATGTGATTGGTGATGATCCGTCTTGAAAAAGTCTCCGCCTCCGAGACGAAACGCGTCGACGTCACAGGTTACGTCACGTCTGCAAACCCACGTGGTCCTCCTCCTCCAACTGACTCCCACCTGGGCTGGTCTGCCGCGGTCTACAACACGCTGATCCACCGTCATCTGGCAGCAGCCACTGAGTTCAAGTCAGCGGTCGAGATCCCACTCCCGCTGTGCGGTGTTACTACAAGCCGACTATTAAGTGGATGTCACATTTCCCACTTTCATCTACAACATCACGGGTAGAGCGTTGCTCCCCGCGTCACCAGGACCCTGCAATCGGGTTGAGCTTGCCACCCGCTCCCCGTCCCAGCATCAATCTATAACTGGGTGAGCCTGCATCCCATCAGAAGCTCCCCTATCCTATCATCAACGGAGGGTGAAGTATTTCAACTTATTTCTTATACCCAGCGTTTATCCACGGCAAGTGACTGCCATACTAACCAGCTAACTGACAGTGCTATTGGCTGTTTACTCCCATCCATTCCATACTCCATTTCATTCCATAAACTTCATCATCACCAATCACATGACTGTTACTAACCATTAACCATTCCCAGGAGCTCCTACTAAAAGTTTGCAAACGTGACCCTCTTATTTCTCTTGATGGCCATTTAAGCTATATGATTACTTGTTGCCTGTTTTAATATTGTCATTTTTATATGCTTGTGTATATTATTTTTATTTCTTATGTATAAAATATTTTCCTAAATTACACAACAGTGTGTCCAGTGTCCATCTGTCCAGTGGTATACTTAATCGTTATAATCCATCTAGCAGCGCAAAGTGGTTTAAGAACATACACTCCTTTGTACTCTATGAGTTCTAGCCAACTCATATAAACCATCTGCAAGCAGCAGTGGATTTATTATACTATATATATACTCTATACGCATTGTTTTCAACAGCGCCAGATAATTGTGCAGTACGGTGCTCGCACCTACCTGCATAACCCACCCCTCCCCTTATTGAACTGGGTGGGGGTCGGAATTAGCGGGTTACATTTTATCCTATAGGGAAAACTTTACAGCTTTGCCTGGCAGTATCTCTGGTTCCCAGGGGGCTAGAGACACGGGGCTGTGCACCCCCGGACCACCCCCTAGATTCGCCTATGCTTGTGTGCTCATAAAACCCACAGATCATTTGCATCACACTCTCTTCTCTTTATGTATTTCTTTCCTCATCTTCTGTTCTGTTCACAAGACTCTGATTGAGAGAAGATGGCGACAGGTTAGCTCCAAGAAAGAGAAGGCAGGCCTGGGACCGTGGACAGCCTCATATGACCCTATCTCACACAAGACACTACTAAATCTCTTATCCATGCACACACTTATATGCTGCATTGATTATTGCAATAGTCTCCTAACTGGAAGAACAGACTCTCGCCACTGCAATCTATTTTAAATGCTGTTGCTAGATCTTCCTAGCAAGACGCTCATTGCCTGCTGATCCACTCTACCAGTCCATCCATTGGTTGCCTGTATTATACCATATTCAATATAAAGTACTTTTACTCGCATACACAACTAAACCATACTGCAAAAGCATATATCTCTTTACTTATCACAAAATATCTCCCATCTTGTGCAATATCTGCGTCTCTCTTCTGCACAGATCACCAGCTCCCATTCACTATTAACCCCTTCCTGACACAGCATGTTTTTGCCTTCCTGACAGAGCCCTTTTTTTCAAATCTGACATGTATCACTTAAGTGGGGATAACTTTTTTTTGCTTTTACTTATCCCAGTGATTTTGAGATTGTTTTCTCGTGACACATTGTACTTCAAATTAGTGGTAAATTTGGGTCGATACAGTCTGTGTTTTTTTGTGAAAAAATACCAAAATGTCGTAAAAAAATGGAAAATTTAGCAATTTGCAAAATGTTAAATTTTCTGCTTGTGAGACAAATAATCATACCACTCAAAATAGTTAATAACTAACATAGACCATATGTCTACTTTATGTTTCCATCATTATTTCAACTTCCTTTTAATTTTTTTGGACACTAGGAGGCTTACAATATGAATAGCAAATTCTCAAATTTTCAAGAAAATTTCAAACACTGATTTTTTTAGGGACCAGTTCAGTTCTGATGTGACTTTGAGGGACTTGTATGTGAGACACCCCCATAAATGATGCCATTTCAAAAACTGCACCCCTCACAGTCGTCAAAACAGCATTTTGGAAGTTTGTTAACCCTTTAGGTGTTTCACAGGAATTAAAACAAAGTGTAGGTGAAATTTCAAAATTTCATTTTTTTTGCAGATTTGCAATTTTAATACATTTTTCTAAGGAACACAGTAGATTTTACTAGAGAAATGTGACTAAAAATTGATTCCCCCAATTCTTTTGTTTTCATAAATATCCTATATGTGGCCCTAGTGTGCACGTTGACCAAACCACAGGCTTCATAATAGAAGGAGCACCTACTTGATTTTGGAGCCTCCTTTTTATGAGATTATTTTGTAGGCACCATGTAGGTTTCTAGGCACCATAAGATGCTAAAATTTAGGAACCCCCCCACAAGTGACCCCATTTTGCAAACTACACCCCTCAGGGAATTCATCTAGGGGTATAGTGTACATTTCAAACCCCCAGGGGTTTCACCAATTGTGGTACAACTGGGCAGTGAAAATGAAAAATTAAATTTTTTACACAAAAATGCAGTTCTGGCTCAAAATTTTTCATTTTCACAAGGAATGAAGGAGACAAAGCACCCCAAAATCTGTGCCCCAATTTCTCCCGAGTACGGCAATGCCTCACATGTGACCAAAAAATACCATTTGGGTGCATGGCAGGACTCAGAAGGGAAGGAGTGATTTTTGGATTTTGCAGCTTAGATTCTGGTGGAATGTTGGTGGGTGCTATGTCGCATTAGCAAGACCCCCCAAGCACCAATACAGTGGAACCCCCCCACAAGTGACCCCATTTTGCAAACTACACCCCTCAGGGAATTCATCTAGGGGTATAGTGTATATTTCATACCCCCAGGGGTTTCACCAATTTTGATACAACTGGGCTGTGCAAATGAAAAATTACATTTTTTACACAAAAATGCAGTTCTGGCTCAAAATTTTTCATTTTCACAAGGAATGAAGGAGACAAAGCACCTCAAAATCTGTGCCCCAATTTCTCCCGAGTACGGCAATGCCTCACATGTGACCAAAAAATACCATTTGGGTGCATGGCAGGACTCAGAAGGGAAGGAGTGATTTTTGGATTTTGCAGCACACATTCAGGTGGAATGAATGGTGGGTGCTATGTCGCATTAGCAAGACCCCCCAAGCACCAATACAGTGGAACCCCCCCACAAGTGACCCCATTTTGCAAACTACACCCCTCAGGGAATTCATCTAGGGGTATAGTGTACATTTCAAACCCCCAGGGGTTTCACCAATTTTGATACAACTGGGCTGTGCAAATGAAAAATTACATTTTTTTACACAAAAATGCAGTTCTGGCTCAAAATTTTTCATTTTCACAAGGAATGAAGGAGACAAAGCACCCCAAAATCTGTGCCCCAATTTCTCCCGAGTACGGCAATGCCTCACATGTGACCAAAAAATACCATTTGGGTGCATGGCAGGACTCAGAAGGGAAGGAGTGATTTTTGGATTTTGCAGCTCAGATTCTGGTGGAATGTTGGTGGGTACTATGTCGCATTAGCAAGACCCCCCCAAGCACCAATACAGTGGAACCCCCCCACAAGTGACCCCATTTTGCAAACTACACCCCTCAGGGAATTCATCTAGGGGTATAGTGTACATTTCAAACCCCCAGGGGTTTCACCAATTTTGATACAACTGGGCAGTGAAAATGAAAAATTACATTTTTTTACACAAAAATGCAGTTCTGGCTCAAAATTTTTCATTTTCAGAAGGTATGAAGGAGAAAAAGCACCCCAAAATCTGTGCCCCAATTTCTCCCGAGTATGGCAATGCCTCACATGTGACCAAAAAATACCAGTTGGGTGCATGGCAGGACTCAGAAGGGAAGGAGTGATTTTTGGATTTTGCGGCTCAGATTCTGGTGGAATGAATGGTGGGTGCTATGTGGCATTAGCAAGACCCCCGAAGCACGGTGAAATTATGAACCTAATAATCCATAGATGTGTGGTATATTTTAAAACACTCCTTTATACATAGGCCGGGTTTGTCGGGGCAAGTGTCACACTGGAAAATAGTTTGCTTTCTTATTCCCTTTTTATAGCAAACTTTGCACCTTTTTTGTGTCCTGCCCTTTTTTCCAGTGGAGGGGATTTCATCAGGAAAATGCTGCCCTGGTACAATACGGGGGCCAGTACTAGAAGTACTGGGGCCCTCTGCCTGCTGGTTCCCAAATATTAGGCCCTTTATGACTTCCTCTTGAAAGTGCATAAATGTCCCCCTCTGGCTGGTAGAACGGAATAGCACGTAAGCGTTATACAGTGCCATCTGGATGATATACACGGCCAGCTTCTTGTACCAGATTTTTGTTTTCCGCAGGGCACTGTACGGCTTCAGTACCCTCTTATTGGGAAGGTACTGGCGGAATTTAACCCTTCCTTTAAAATGTATAAGGGACTCGTCTATGCAAATGAATTTATCTGGGATGTACATCTCTTCAAATTTGGCACTGAAATGATCAATGACCGGCCTGACTTTGAATAGCCGGTCAAAGGTGGGATCATCTCTCGGTGGGCACTGTGCATTATCGTTGTAATGCAAAAATTTAAGGATTAACTCAAAACGAGTCCGGGTCATGGCCATACGGTAAAGTGGGGTGCTGTACAGAACATCTGTACTCCAATATTGCCTAATTTCTGGCTTTTTTACTATGCCCATATGAAACACCATACCCCAAAACGTCATCATCTCTACTGCATCTACAGGGGTCCACCTAGCAAATGATGACGTGGGGTTTTGAGCAATAAACTGCTGGGCATATAAATTAGTTTGGTCCACCATTAAATTTATAAAATCATCAGAGAAAAATAATTTGAAAAAGTCAATTTCTCTGAGACCTGTGGAATCAAATTGGATTCCTGGGATGGCCAAAAACTCAGGAACCTGGGGCTCAAAATTGTCTGGTGGTGGGGTCCATACGAGATCAATTATTGGGGGGGGGTCTCAGCTGCTCTACAGGGGCGTCTTTGAGGGGGTCCCTCATCACTAGAGGAGGAAGAGGAGCTTAAGATGGATCCTTCAAATTCCCCGCTTGCCTCACTGGCTGTGTCAGAGTCAGAGGCAAGCATGGCATATGCCTCCTCCGCTGAATACATTCTTCTGGATGACTGGGATGACATTTGGGATGACATTTGGGATGCCATTTTTATTTTTGTGTTTCTGGTAGTGAAATGTTTCAACACGTGTATAGTGTAGGGGGGGTACAAACTTTATTTCAATGTAGTATGTAGTGTGTAGTGTGTATGTAGTGCAGAAAAAAAAAAATGGTCCTGCGCCAAAAATTGAGCACTGATGTTGGTCAGTAACGTCCGTCACTGAACAGCGCTCAAAGGCAACAGGAATTTGAACAAAAAAATTTGATCAAAAAAAATTTAAAAAAAGACCCCACAGCACCCTCAAAAAAAAAAAAAAAAAGGTGATCAGTGATGCGACACTGATTACCAGTGAGGGGCAGCAGGTGCACAACCTTTGGTGCAACTGACAGTGCAACTGGCAGGTATATATAAAAAAAAAACTCTGCACCCCCAAAAAGTTGCTGATCACCTCAGATATAGTGATCAGCACAAAAGGGGGGGGGGCAACAGACACAAAATATAGCACTCTCTATCACTCTCTGTCACTATCTCTCTCTATCTCTCTCTATCTCTCTCTATCTCTCACTATCTATCACTCTATGACACTGCAGCAGCAGCACTGACAGTTATATATATAAAAAATAACCCCTGCACCCCCAAAAAGTTGCTGGGGGTGCACAAAAGGGGGGCAGCAGACACAAAATATAGCACTCTCTATCACTCTCTGTCACTATCTCTCTCTATCTCTCTCTATCTCTCTCTATCTATCACTCTATGACACTGCAGCAGCAGCACTGACAGTTATATATATAAAAAATAACCCCTGCACCCCCAAAAAGTTGCTGGGGGTGCACAAAAGGGGGGCAGCAGACAGAAAATATAGCACTTTCTATCATTATCTCTCTCTATCTCTCTATCTCTCACTATCTATCACTCTATGACACTGCAGCAGCAGCACTGACAGGTATATATATAAAAAAAAAAACCTGCGCCCCCAAAAAGTTGCTGATCAGTTAATTTATACTGATCAGCACAAAAGGGGGGGCAGCAGTCAGTTGCACACGCAGTACAGCTGTATATATATAAAAAATATATAGCACAATCTGTCACTATCTCTCTATCTCTCTCTATCTCTCTCTATCTCTCTCTCTATCTATAACTCTATCACACTGCAGCAGCACAAAATATAGCACTCTCTGTCACTAGCCCTCTCTATCTCTCTCTATCTCTCTCTCTCTATCTCTCTATCTATAACCTCGAACACACTGCAGCAGCACAACACAGCACAGCACAACACAGGAAGTCACAAGAAGTAACAAGATCCAGGAACGCTACAAGCAGTGATCAGGTAAGTGTTTGCAAGGATCAGGTCAGTATATCGCGGCAGATAGGCACGGTGACCGCACTGCACGCAATTCCAGACCGGAATGGCGTCTGCAGTGCAGTCACCGTTAGTTTAAATCACCCTCCATGGCTGTGATTGGTTCGTCGGTCCGACGAACCAATCACGGCCTTTGGGGGCGGGTGGGGTGAGGTGGGGTGACACCAGTGTCACCCTTACACCCCGTGGTGATTGGTGCTGTACTTTACAGCACCAATCACCACCGATCCCTGTGTCACCGGCGAACGTTATTCGCCGGTGACACAGAAAACGCTGTAATTGGCTGTTCACACTGAACAGCCAATCACAGCGATCGCCGACGGGGGGGGCGGCATCGCAGCCCCCCTGGGCATGCAGGGACATGTCTGCTGTCAGGGACAGCAGACATGTTTAAACTGTCACCGCGTCTATAGACGCGGTGACAGTTTAAAGCCATGACGTACATTTACGCCATGTGTCGGGAAGTACATCCCGGCCATGACGTAAATGTACGTCAAATGTCGGGAAGGGGTTAAAGGACTTTCATCTGGCTGCTCCCACCCTATGGAATGCCCTTCCACGCACAATAAGACTCTCGACTAGCCTCCAAACTTTCAAGCGTTCCCTGAAAACTCACCTCTTCAGGCAAGCCTATCATATTTAAGTACCACACACATAACCTTCTGAGGCACTTATGTATTATATAGCTTCCCTTCTGGACCTGTAACTTGGTGGGACTGCTATGCTATTACTGGTACCTATCCTTGTGTTTCCCTCCTATGTCCCTATAGATTGTAAGCTTGCAGCAGGGCCCTCCTACCTCCAAGTCTGTCTGTTGTTACCCAGTTTTTTTATCACTGTCTTCAATTGTAAAGCGCAACAGAATCTTCTGCGCTATATAAGAAATTGTAAATAAATAAATAATAAATAAATATGCAGAACCAATGATGGATGCTGCCGATCATAAGCGAAGTGGACAAAGAAAAGCGTGATTGTGTCGATCGCCTAGTGAGTGAGACAACACATTGCATGTGAGTATAATTTGAGGATTTTAGTATTGTTGTGCTGAGTTTCATAAATATATCCTTTTTTTTAGGGAGGGTGGCCTCTATCAAGCACAAGGTTCATCTACACTGCAGGAAGACCTTCCTAAACTGTCCTTGTACCTCTATTGGATATAATAAACTGCATTGCATTAGTGTGCAATGTTGGGACAGACTCTCATCATTAATTAATTGAATTTCCTTCTTGAACTAGGGGTACTGTGAACACTTCCATAGTGCCAAATGGCACTCTGCATAGTGAGAGTTATGGGACCATTGGCCTATAGGTAATCCAACATGATAAAAATAATATGTGTGATTATAATAAGTGAACATGAGTCAGTTGTCTCAAGCACAACATTTTAGGGGGAAGCAAATTAGTTAGAAACAGAGATGGAAGTAAGGCCAAATAGTTGGAATTCAAATGTATTTTTGATTCCACAATAATATTTTTTTAAACTGCCAACAAATTGCATACAAATGTTTATGGTCTTTTTCCTAAATGATGCTGAGTGGTGTCAGACGTCTGTCTTCAGATTTGTTTATATAATGAATGTTTAAAGATGCGGCTCCCTTTGATTTTGTATTCTGCCACTTTTTCTATGCAATTAGTTAACTTTGGTTTCCATATTGTCCCAATTGTTTGTTTATATATTTTGTGTAGGGTTTTCTATTATTATATGCTATATTCTTGCTCCAAAAAAAGAAAAAAATAAGAATTTTGAAAAAATAAAAAATATGTCATTAAATTTCTGAGAAAACTTGGGTAAAACCAAGTTACACTTCATGGGGGCAAATGTAAAATTAGCAAATTAGCAGAAGTTGGGGGGGGGGGGCATGTGCTAGTTCAAGTCTAAATTGACAACATGTAAAAAGTGAAAAATACAGTAAATGCATCTCCACCACATGTACTGGAACATGGCAGGAACCCTGTGGCAAATATTTTCTTTTTCTGTATATAACAATATAAGTGGTGATTAGAGAGATATAACTTTAATTAAAATAGATCTTTTTTTGTATATTTATGATGAATTGAGCAAGATTTATCTAAGATTAAAAAATGTTTATAGTAATATACATTTTTTTAAAAGTAATTGAAGTAACATTGGCCATTGAAGTCTATGGATTATACATTATACAGTATTTGCTTTGAACCAAATCTAAGTTCCCATAAATGAGTATACCTATATAAATATCTTAAGCCTTGTTCTTGTTCAATTTCTTTCTACGGTACTTATGTAATATCTGGGCTCCCGTTTTTCTTATGAGACCGTGTCCCCTCGCGGGGCTCGCTGCGCTCGCCACGCTTTGGGCACGGTGGCTCGCTGCGCTCGCCACACTATATAAAATCAACTCCATGCGTAGTTGGATAGTAGGGGTATGAAAAAATGGGGTGCATTTAACATGGGAGCCCAGATAATACATAAGTACCCTTTCTACTTATAGCCAATGTTTCATGAATGAATTACACACAAAACAGTGAATAGGGAAAGAATCAATATGTATTACTTAAAAAAGAGTTTCTTTTATAAAAGATATATTTGTATTTTAATGATACAGAGGAATGAAGACAAATAAATGACAATGAAGAACATAGTGAAAAGAAAATACAGATTAGGGCAGTATTCAATGACTTTTTTCGACATGTGCAGTGAATCCTGTTTAGGATTCGCTGCACATTCGCCGTGTTCCGGAGGGCTGAAGCATTCGCTGCCAGCCCTCCCTCTCACCCTATTCAATGCCGCAGGGGCTCGCTACCCCTGACAGCGATTTCGCAGCAGGGAGCAGGGGAACGGCGGCAGGCATAGAGATGGAGGTCTCCCTGCCTGCGCCTGACACTTCTGTGGGAGAAAGAGGGCTTTCGGGAGAGCTGGCAGGGGATGCGGTGGAGGGAGCCACAGCGCTGGCCCCGCTCATGCATATGTAATGAGTGGGACCAGTGTACAGTGAATATTAATGAGTGGCTCTCCGCCCCCTGCTGGCATATGTGTAGAATTTTTTATTAAATATATATTCATGTGCAGCAAGCACATGAATAAAAATATCATGCCCCTTCACAGAATAAAATTACTGATTTTTTTTACACCAAATAAAATAAAACATTTTATTTTAAAAGAACACATTCCAGTACACCTTAAAAGGATGGCGATTGCTAAACGGTGACACACGGTGAAAATTCGCCATCCAAGCATTGAATACACTCACGGCGAATGTAAGTGAAAATCCCATTAAAAAAACAACAGCGAATTGCAGGGTGCATGAAACGGAGAACTGGCCAGCATTCATTGTTCGCTTTCGGCGAACATTGAACATTGAATAGGGTAAATCACATTTTCATTTTTATTTCCAGAGTATCCAATTACAACTTTACTTTACACTCTTCCAAAGATTCATAAAGGGGTAAATCCCCACTCGGCCAAACTATTATTTTGCCATGTGATTCACTTTTTCAACCATCAGCAATTTTTTGTTAACCTGTGTGATAACTCTGCGCTCACCCTCTAGTATGTGAGGCTAATAAGATGTGTGCCCAAATATATTAAAGAAAATGGGTAGACATATGCAGTAGGTACTAAAACGTATGTTTATTTAACACAAAAAGGTTCATGTGGAAAAAATTCCCGTGGGTATTTAGTGGTGCTGGTAAAGGGGGTGGGGGGGGGAGGGTTAATCCCCTGTGCCAGAAGGGTGTGATTAAACCTAGATGTGTCTCTAAAGTCTATATGCTGCTGGTGATGACACCCAATTGCGCACCTGGGGGAGCAATTGATGGGGGGATGTGGGGGTGGGTGGATTCTGTGTTTTGACAATGCACAGAGTCACCCGGCTGAACAAGGAGTCAGTGGCTGGTTGCTGGAATAAAGTCAGATGGGTCAAGGCAAGTGTGTTAAATGGCACTGGAGGCTGGCGTCCCTAACCACCGGTGGTGCATCTACCACTTACCCGATACCTGCATGAATCTCTTTTCCAAGGAGTCCCTCGCCGCGTCTCTCTCCCGAAAGAGAAGGATGTTCGCTGTGGAGGTAAACTGTGTAGATCCACACAGCTTCTACGGCTATGAACGCTGCTTCCGGGTTCGGCTTGTGGGCGTGTACCCGGAGCAGCAATACTACCCATTTTCTTTAATACATTTGGGCACACATCTTATTAGCCTCACATACTAGAGGGTGAGCGCAGAGTTATCACACAGGTTAACTTGCTTCTCTAGGAGATTGGACCACTCCAAACTCAGCAGCCCCTTTGATCATTTGTTATCTCAAGCGCTGACACACCAAGCCTACTACAGCTATTTTTTTGTAGCCTTTAGTACAGCTTCATTTAAATGTTTTGCTTGACACAACAATGTTTAAAAATAAAATTGTAAATTTTTATATATTACCATCTGAGGCTTGGCTAGTGTGGGCTTATATAACTAGCCTATATACTATATTGGGTACTTATGTAGTATCTGGACGCCCGATTTTTTGATTGTATGCCTTAACTTAAGGCATATAATCAGATGTGATGCGATGCGATGCGATCGACCCGATTTTCCATAGGATTCATTATAAAAATGGTCTTGTTCATTTCCCTACTATCCAAGTGGGCATGGAGTTGGATATAAACCTGTGGCGAGCGAAGCGAGCCACCGAGCCCGAAGCGCGGCGAGCGGACGCAGATTATTTTGGTGACATGGAATACATTTTAAATAATCTGCGTGCGCTCGCCACGCTTTGGGCTGGCCACAGGCCAACTCCATGCCCACTTGGATAGTAGGGAAATGAACAAGACCATTTTTACAATGAATCCTATGGAAAATCAGGTCGATCGCATCGCATCTGATTGTATGCCTTAAGTTAAGGCATACAATCAAAAAATCGGGCGTCCAGATACTACATAAGTACCCTATATTGTCCATTGTGAAGGTATAATGGTAGTTAGGACAGTATCGGAATATGATAGATTGTTTCAAGGGCCATTCATAGAATTCTTACTGCAATTGCTAGAATTCATTTTTACATACATTTTTTTTATTATTTGATGGGGTTTATTACCTGCCAAAATCCAGAAGTGCCCTGGGGTCCTCAGTTGCCATGGCATATGCAAATTCCTATATATTTAGCATTAACAGGAGTTGTTCTTTAATAACACATAGGTGTATTCCAAAGTTATATTCTTTAGCAGGTTTATAGATGACATATTCCTAATTGGAATGGTCCTAAGGAGGAATTTGTCAGTGATGGAAGTACATAATTCTCCAATTGTCTAATTAAAATGATGTTCAATATGAGTCAGGACACTATTCGTTTTCTAGATGTCCAGATATCATGCAATGGAGGTAAACAGCTGTATTTTCAAAAGACATGGATCGTAATACTGCACTTTGCACCATATGAGCAGCTGTCATCTGAAAAACTTGAAGCTCGGTCTCCGATATTCGCAGATATTAGAATCATGAGAATTAATGACACCATACAGGTAGTAAGTCAACAGATGGATACAGTAATTAAAAATATCCTAGTGCTGGGATTTTATTTACATTCAAAACTAAAACTAAAGTGTTGCCTATGGATTGTAATGTTTAACTTGATAAAAAAAAATAGAGAAACAAGTGAAAAGTAATTTGATGTAATTGGTATTTAAACACATACCTTTTAATAAATAATACGCTTTAAAAAAACACTCTAGGGCAGTGGTTCCCAAACCGTACGCCTAGGCTCCTTGGGGTAACTTGGGACACTTGCAGGGGTGCCTCAGGTTGGTCGCCCAGGACCAATTCAAATTATTTATGATCAATTATTTCTGGACAAAACCAGTGCTGGCGGCTGCCAATCATAAAATGTGTACAATCAGAACCAAATCCTGTCCTTTACCACATAACTGAACCTAAGAAGCACATATAAACACAATCTACTTAATTTTATATATTTTTGGGGGGGCCTAGGGGTGCCGTGGAAAAATTCTGATATTCTAGGGTGCCGTGATCATAAAAAAGATTGGGAACCCCTGCCCTAGGGTGTTCTTGGTAAAAAAACGTGAAGGATCAAAATGTTGGACCTTACCTGTGTGTGGGTGTTTTAATCATTGCCTATAGCCAAATCCTTTTGAGTGCCGCTCGGATACATGGATGTAATTGATGGAGTTTTTAGTTTGCCTGGGAGGGCACCAGGGTACTACAAGTCCAAGGAGCGAGTGCCGACCAAGCTGACAGATATATACTGTATCATTGTATAATTTTGGTCGGATCTAAAAGAATGGTCTAAAAATTAGTGACACCTCTACCATAAATCCATGATATGGTTACCAGCCATAGAATGGTGGAGGATTATTTTCATGATATGTACAAATAGACATGTCACAGAGTCCCCTTTGCTACAGGAAGTAAAGAACCAATTAAAGAAACTGGCTTTGCATAACTTAAGCTGCCCACCCATCAGTGTGTGTTCGGAAAAAGTTTTCAGCACAGCCGGGGATCTAATCGGTGTAGGAGGCAAGATATAGTCTTTCATTTAGACTATAACCAGTCACTTTATCTCTCTCCAAGTCATAGTACGTAGACCCCCAAGTAACAAAGTGTTTTATTCATTGCCACTTTACGAATTCATCCAAATGTTTATTGCTTTAAATTTGTTTGGAGAAGAAGCTCAATCTTCTTATCCAGTTTTCTAAGTTGTCACTAGAACAAATTACAGATCTGAGAACCACTATCTAAATAGATCAGATAGTCTTTTAGCGAGAAATGAGCAGAGGGAATTGCATACACAGACACATACTTAGGAATACGATTATCTTTTTAGAACTCAGAAATTCTTGATTTACAGTACTTTTGTTTAAAGCTCAGATAAACGGTTTCTTATTTCTGCAATGGACATAAACGACTTCCCTTTAGATGCATTTTCCTTCTTTTACATTCATGGAACATTGACTTTTTATTGCTACTCATATTGTTAGTTAACTAGTTTTATCAGTTTTGTATACGTTCCCATAGATTTGTGCTTGTCCGAACTTATGATCATGCCACAAAAATGTTGATATCTAAAAATATTGTGACAGAGAAGAAAATACAAAAACATAAAATAAATATGGCTTAACTAGCAACACACAAGTCACTGAAAGAAGAATGGGGGTCTTGAAAGGGTCATTTGAATCAACGTTTTAGTCACTGTGGTGGTGATGTATCAAATTGTCTTAAGAGGAGTTTGAATATAGAAACCAATTAGCTTCTATTATTTCATGGAATGTACTTGCCCTCTTTAGAAATTTGGTACATCTCCCCTAATTTAGAACAAGTTACAGGCCTGGGCTAACACAATCAAATATCCAGTTACAGACGTTTCACCCTTGTCTAACTATATTTGCTCATTGTTCCAGTACAGACTCAACAGCAGCTGTATCTTATTATTTTATTTTTTATTTTATCATTCAAAAAGCATACATGGTTTGATGATCTCAAATGATCTGTTAAATCCTTATTCATCATGGAGAAAATAGGTAATCTTATTTAGCAGGTTATTAGAAGTAGAATAAAACAGGAAGGAATTAAAGTTGACTGAAATGTACACTGTATATGTAGTGTATATATATATATATATATATATATATATATATATATATATAATGCTCAGTGTGTATGTACTGAGTGTTTTTGCAGCACAGCTATTTTCCTCATCATCGTGCACCATACGCACTGGGCATAATCACCCAGTGTGTATGGACCTTTACCGTGGAAACTGATAAAATGGGTAGACTAATAAACAGGGCCGGTGCGACGCTCCCCAGGGAGGGGGCTTGCCGGGTGATGCGGATGACACCCAAATCTACCTCTCCTCTCTTGATCTGTCCCCCACTGATTTCTCTCAAATTTCCAACTGCCTCTCTGCCATCTCCACCTGGATGTCTGAGCGATTTCTGAAGCTGATTATGGACAAAACTGAACTTATTATCTTTCCCCCACCCAGAGCTATGCCTCCTACTAATATCTCTATCGCTGTTAACAACACCATCATCTCCCCTGTTCTCCAACTCCGCTGCCTGGGTGTCACTCTTGACTCCTCCCTCTCCTTTGCACCCCACATCCAAGCCCTGGCCCATTCTTGCCGGTTCCAGTTACGCAGCATTGCTCGCATTAGGCCCTTTCTCTCACAGAGTGCAACTTAGCTGATCATCCACTCATTGGTCATCTCACGGCTTGACTACTGTAATGCTCTCATCACCGGCCTCACTCAATCCCAACTGGCTCCTCTCCAATCTGTCCTCAATGCTGCAGCCAGGCTTATCTTCCTCTCCCGCCGCTTTAATTCTGCCACTCCCCTTCAACAAAATCTGCACTGTCTCCCATTCCCCTACAGAATCCTCTTCAAACACCTCACACTCACATACAGGGCCATCTCTAATTCCATTGCTCCATATATCTCTAACCTCATCTCCATTCATACACCCTCCCGCCCTCTACGGTCGGCTGACGACTGTCGTCTCTCCTCCACCCTGATCACTGCTTCCCATGCTAGAGTATAGGACTTTGCCCGTGCTGCACCCCTTCAGTGGAACGCACTCCCTCGCTCCATTAGACTCTCCCCGACCTTGCAAAGCTTCAAACGGGCACTGAAAACTCACCTATTCATCAAAGCATACCCTTCCACTGCATAAACCAGCTGGTTCTCCGACCCCTTGCCTGTTTATATCCTGCTATCTAACCACCACCCACTTGCTTGCACCTCTTGTAATCTGTCTGTCTCCCCTTCCTACTAGATTGTAAGCTCCTCCGAGCAGGGCCCTCTTGTCGTCTAAGCCCACTTCTCTTCACATTTCACTCACAGCTCTCCTATACTCCAACACTCAGTGACCATCTTCGTCTGTATACTCATCTCCATCATTGGCCTCAAGCCTCTAGTTGTATGTTGATTGAGTCCTCACTACTTACATTTAAGCTGTAATGTGTATTGAACTGTGGTACTCTTTATTTGTACTCTATTTTTGTTATTTATTCAATGTTATGCCAAGCTTTGTCTCTCTGTACTGTTCCTTTGTTTGGCGCTGCGAAACACTTGTGGCGCCTTATAAATAAAATTATAATAATAATAATATTGCGAGGCGGCGCAGGTCACCGTGACATTCCAGGGGGGTACTTGCCGGGTGATGAGATGCGGCGTGGGTCGCTGTGAAGTTCCAGGGGGGATGGCTTGCCGTCGCTCCACAGGGGGGTGGGTGGGTGATGCAGCGGCCCCCGAGTTGCTCCAGGGGGTGGGGGAGAGTTGTGGCTGCAACCAGCGCCGCTCACCTTCATCCAGGGGGGGGGAAAGCTCCAAACTGCCGCTCTCCAGTGGCCCTGCTAATAAACTGCACAACTGAGTCAGACTCTCTGTAGCATACAGTTTTTGCAGAGACTGATCACAGATGTATAGTGACCTGAATCTGTAGACTGACACTATTTCTACAAATTGGCTAGTGAGTTTAAATCCCCATACAAGCTAGGAGATAGGGACCGCGGCTGATAAAGTTAACCATTCCACGCCCCTATAGATTGTAAGCTTGCGCGCAGGGCCCTCCTACTGTACCTCCGTATCGATCCGTTGTTTTTATCACTGTTGTTTCCACATGTAAAGCGCAACAGAATTGCCATGTAATTGATTGCCGCTTCAAAAAAATTGAAACCCTCTCCAGTGTTCCCTCTAATTTTACGAAGGCTGTGTGCGGCAAAAGATTTTGGCGTCACTGGAAAATGACCTTCAGCATTTCTGTTAACTTTACTTCAAAATTATATTAAACATTTAAACATTCAAAATACAGCACACAATGTAGTTATTGGGTGAAACACATTAATTGAGTCCACAACTGCAAAAAGGGACCACTGCTGCTTTGTGCGCTCTGTTGTGATGTCTGTGCGCACGCTCGTCGAGTTGTGTGCGCGCGCACACGCGCACAGCTTAGAGGGAACACTAACCCTCTCCCAAAAATCATCTCACTTTCTGATTCTTGCCCCCTATTACATTTGGCCCTTAGAGCCAGATGTATCAAGCTTCAAAAAGTGATAAAATGGAGAGTGATAAACAAGCAGCCAATCAGCACCTACCTGTCATTTTTTAAACACAGCCTGTAACATGGCAGAAAGGAGCTGATTGGTTGTTTACCACTCTCCATGTATCACTTTTTGAAGCCTGATACATCTGGCCCTTAATCTTTCCTTTTTCTATCAGCTTAATACCTCAACACAATACATGCAGTACTTGTACAGTACAGTACGGGGAGCATATGACAACATTTGCAGTAGTAATAAAGTGGCGGCAATATTCCAGAGCAGTGGTTTTCAAACTCGATCCACAAGACCCCACACAGTTCACGTTTTCCAGGTCACCCGACAGGTGCACTTATTACTGACTGACACATATTAAAAGACCCACAGGTGGAGCTAATTATTTCACTTGATTCTGTGAGGAGACCTGCAAAACGTGCGCTGTGTGGGGTCCTGTGGACCGACTTTGAGAGCCTGTGTTTTAGAGTGAAAAATCACACATGTATCATTTTCCCCCCCCACATATTTTAGTCATCTTTAAAAGTGATTAGGGATTTATGTTATGTCTTTTTATGTTTAAAACAATTATCTTTGATGTGAATAAATACGTTACAACTGATAAAGATGTCATGACATGAAAATAATAAGATAATTAGACTACTCACGTTGTTTCATCAACATAGTGTGTCATAAATATTATAGACTTGAGACTGCGGATTTGTCACAGCGTCAATAAGATCGACTACCAGTTAATGCTTTGTTATTTAATAATGGTTCCCAGGACTAGTGATGCTTTAACATGTGGATTGCCTTAGATTATCTGCCATTGGCATTCTGAGAGAGTGCAACATTTAAAAGTTATAAAAATAAACATACAATCCATGTAAGCTCTCATAAGCAGGGCCCTTTCTCCACTTAGGGGGGTATTCAATTAAGTGCAACATTTTTAGATAGTCCAAAAATCCTCATTTTGCCATTTTAAGGTTGAATCTACATTTGACCTAATAATTTAAAGTCACAATTTTTGAAAAATCCAGCATAGTCAAGAAATATTTTTGTCCATTTTTGTTGCTTTTGTGAAAACTGCAACAGTTTAAAAAAAAAAATTAAGTCATGTTTCGAAAATGCAAAACTGCATGGTCAAACCATTACTAAAAAAACATCCGAAAATGGCCGAAATGATAAAGGAAAGTCTGTTCTTCCGACTGAATTGTATACCCCCTCAGACTATCTTCTACTCCCTGCACATAAATGTAGGTTTCTGTCTCCCTGATACTTATTTCAGTGTCATATTCGACAATGCATTAATGTTTATATAAAATGTATTTGTCCTATATTGTTTTGTTATAAAAGTTGCTGTTTTCTTGTATTGCTTATTTGTATATGTACTTTGTTAAGTGCTACAGATTACTTGTGGTGCCATCATATACAGTAGATAAAGGATAATAATAATAGTAATAATAGCAATGTAGGAGATTTATTTAATCATTTTAATTCTATTACAATCACTTTGGGCCAGATGTAAGCTACAAAAAGTGATAAAGAGGAGATTGATAACCTACCAGCCAATCGTCTCCTATCATTTTTAAAGCAGGGCCTGTAGCATGACAGTTAGAAGCAAATTGGTTGGTTGTTTATCGCTCTCCATTTTATCACTTTTTGAAGCTTAGTGCATCTGGCCCAAAATGTGACAGAAATGTATTTGAATTGAGCAACTATGATATCATTCCATGTTGTGCTGAAATAACTTTTATTCTGGCTAAATAAACTGTATGTCCTGCATGTGAATGTGTGTGTGCTGCATATGTGGTGCATGTGGCACATTGGACCTATTTCTGATTTGGAATCATTGCAAAAAAAAGCAATTATCTTTGTATCTTGAACAAATCATGTTACCATGCAAGGGAAACAAACTGCTGTATGTAAAACCTGGACATCTCTATTTTTACACTGCAATTTATAAGTCAGTTTGGACAATCCTCACCTAAATGTTAGGGGGATATTCAATCCCCGGCAAGCATCTCCCGTCGGGGAGATGCTCGCCGGGCCCTATTCAATGCTGTCTTTCCCGACAGCATTGAGCAGAGTTTCTCGGCAGAATGAGCCCGAAATCACTAGCTGTCGGGCTCGTTCTGCCGAGAACGGCCGGGAAGTGACGAGCTGCCGGCTGCAGCTCGCCTCTTCCCGGCCGCAACTCACGGCCACGTCCCCTTCTCGCTCCCCAGCAGAGAAGGGGGCAAGCTGAACGAGAACGGGGCTGGGTCACGGCGGTCGAGCAAGTTCGACTGCCGTGACCCTCAGATTGAATACCCCCCTTAATCTCTCTGCATATTTTACTGCTGCCCACCTAGGACTTTATTCAGGTCCGTTCGGTAGTCCATATGCGTTCGCACAAAGGCGATGTTTGCGCAGACACATTTCTGTGCATGTGCAAACTGTTCGCTTGGGACGCGCACCCAACCTTGTGGCTGGTGGGCGAAGGGGGAGGGGGGTGTGGGGTGGCAGGCAGGGGAACTCGTTAATGATAATCGCCCGGTCACCGGATTTCAACTGCCCACCCATTTCCATAACAATATACACACAGCACGCACTAGGTCGACAGGGTCAAAAGGTCAAAATGCAATAGGTCGACATGAATATGATGATACAATGAACATAATAGTGTGCCACGCGTGGCGAAGCAGCGAGCCCGAAGCATGACAAGCAAAGTGAGCCATGCGAGGCAAATGTCTGTCCTGCATCTGCCTTCGCAGCCAGGCTGTGCAGGCAGGGGGATACCTTAGAGATGCATTCGCATCACATTTCTATTACGTGATCACATTTTGAATTCAGATGTAATTAGCGTTAGTATTGGAAAATAACTGTTAAACACTGCGCTGATTGAAGAAAACAGGCGCGCCTGACTGGAAGGATTGACACTTAGAATAATATTTAATTAATACAATATATGGATTTATTTTACTAATTCTAACAATAAAAAAGCAAATAAAAAAATATATAAATGTATAGAGCAACCGGTTGTATTTTGTAATATTTAATAAACATATAAACCATAGAACGCGTCCTCCCGACCTTTTCATACCCCCACTATCCACGTCGGCGTGGAGTTGATTTTATATATTGTGGCGAGCGCAGCGAGCCACCGAGCCTGAAGCGTAGCGAGCGCAGCGTGCCCCGCGAGGGGACGCGGATTACTTTACATGTATTCCGCGTCCCCTCGCCACGCTTCGGGCTCGGTGGCTCGCTGCGCTCGCCACACTATATAAAATCAACTCCGCACCGACGTGGATAGTAGGGGTATGAAAAGGTCATAGGACGCGTTCCGCAGCCACTCGACACGCTTCAGGGTGCCTAAAGCCTCATTGTATGTCATTATTGTATACCTAATGGCATTGTACACCCTATACAATATAAATAAAAGAGCACTGAATACATTACATAGGAAAATCGCATCGCACGGCACTTACAATGGCCCATGCGATGCGATGCGATATCCCTACTCAGAATAGCCCACTAAGCAAATAGCTTAGTGGGCGCCGTGATAATACACAAGTACCAAATAATTTATTGTTCAATTTGGAATACAATATTAAATTAAGTAAATGGTGCCTTAACTGTAATTTTTAGGTTTAGTTATGTGCTGGTGCACATTTATGCTTCTAATTGTCCACATGTTTTATGATTGGCAGCTATTAGCACTTGTTTTGCCCATCAATTTAACCCTAAATAATTTATAATGGTCGTGGACCACCAACCCGATGCGTCCCTGGAAGAGTCTCATGGCACCCCAGGGTGCCTAGGCACACAGTTTGGGAACCGCTGATTGTATGCAGGGCCGCCGAAAGGGGGGTGCTATGGGCACAACTGTCCCGGGCCCCACCACTCTGACAGAGGGTAGGGCCCGGGTAGCAGCCTGCCAGCACACCCATTCACCTGCCCCTCGTCCATTGGTCATCATCCCCTACTTAACAGCAGTGGGCCGCGGGTCCTTTGCAGCCCGCTGCACATACACAGACGTCCCCCAGGCCCTGCCCGGCCCGATCCTCCTGCTTCTGCTGGGAACATACACAGCAAGGCAGTGCAGCGGGCTGTAAGCCGTGCGTGGTGTGACATCATCGCGCGGCTCACAGTGCGGGCGCCCAGCATGCCAGGGAGGACGAGCCGGGAGGTCACAGGTATGCTTTCAATACACGGGGGGGGGGGGGGTGCGGACAGGGCAGGGGCTGGTAGGGGAAGGGAGGGGAGGGGCCTGGGAATTTCCCCACAGTTTCTGGCGGCAGCCCTGATTGTATGTCTTAGAAACAATGCCATCTGTTGGCAGCGACTGAAACTACATCTCTCTCTCACCCTACATCTCTCTCTCATCCTGGCCTGGTCATGGATTTACTTTACTTTTACTTTATCGTGAAAATTTATGTTTCAATGTTTCAATCAGTTAATAAATAGAAGAACATCTTTTTATATGTACAATTATCTTATCTGAAAACAGAATAATAAGGATTGTGAAAGAGATTTTGAGGTATTCTTATAAATCTTCAGTCAACTAGTAAACATGTTGTAATCAAATTGATGTTTATTTTAGTTTGTTTTACTTTCATCTGACATTTAGTTGTGTACATTTTAGGGCTATTATAGTAGGTCCTTTATAATTTACAACATATTCTCTAAACCAACAATTCTTAACATTGTTTAGTTGGTAATCTAAACGTCTGTGTGAAAAAACATGGTTCACAGTAAAATGCATTGGCAAAACCATTTCTGGCCTAAACCATAAATCTTTACCTCTTTTACTACCAATAGCAGAGGACAGGGAGAGACCGGTATCTGACTGCCGGTGACTGCACATTGAGTGACATGGTGGCCAAGAGTGGTTTTTTGACACTCATTTTGTTGACATTCATCATGACCGACCATACCATATTGACATTGTGTTTACACTTGTGGCTCCTTCCCCAGAATGAGAGGAGTCATTGGGACTTCCCTCAGCCTATCAGGAGTGAGCTCCAGGGGAGTACCACTCTTGATAGGCTTTGCGCGACTCCATAGACATGCATGTTATAAATTTAATTCCCACCAAGTGAATGTCTTAACATAGGCGTCTATGGTGGGAACTATCAATTCAGACAGACCACAAAGTCAATTGGGGTCAACCTAGTTTTACACAGAGAAACATTGCACGGATCTTCATCAAAATAAGGATGTATTTTGGATTTGTATTTTGAGCTGAATTCCTGGCCAAATTCTGCGGTATGTATGTTAGTAAATGATCTGACCACCATAGAATTAATGGCCATATACTGCTAAGTTCTATCGATGGTGTTCTCATTCATACACCTGAATTTGGCTAAGCTTGACGTACATAAATATAGCAAATCAGCTGAATTCAGCCATATTTGAGATCGAATGGGTATGGGTGCATTTGTATCCATTTGATCTTAGTAAATTTCCCACTTAGTCTTACTATCACAAAATGAAGGTGAGGCATCCTTGTTGAATTAATGCAAATGGCAGGTGTTGAACTTCTAAGACGCCACCAACACATTCACCTGTGGCACTGGAAAGTGGGTGGTGGTGGTGGTGGTGGTAGCAGGCAGCTGAGGTATTGCCTAGGATGGCAAACAAAACATGCACTGGCCCTGCTTGTATATTACTTAAGACAGGTTAGACTCTCTCTAGCACATGCTTTAACCTTTTGTAGCAGTGCTCATGCATGGCTGGGAAGCTTGGGCGCATAAATTAGCACCTGTGAATTTGGTATTTGTACTTAACATTCCCCTTTATCTTCCCTACTAGCAGTACAACCTCCTTTACAGATCCCAATTCAGGGTTTTTTTCGAATGCAATGGTTTCCAAGCGGTTTCGAAACACGGCACCCTAAAGTACCATAACAATTTTGTGACACCCCTAGGCCAAAATTTTATTATTGAGTACTTTACAAAAAATTAAATAAGTAAATTGAGTACTTTACATCAAATTAAATAAATTGTATTTATATGTCATCCTTAGGTTTAGTTATGTGGCGGGGGACAATATTACCTCCTGTTTGTCCACATATTTTATGATTGGCAGCCACCAGCACTGGTTTTGCCTGTTACATTGACCATAAATAATTTGAATTGGTCCTGAACCACCAACCCAGGGCACCCCTGCAAGTGATACGCGGCACCTACAGTTTGGGAACCATTGTCCTAATGGGTTATTCTACCGCAACACTGTATGGTCCATTACTGGCCAAACAACAAACGGTATTAGTAAAGCCAGATGTGAGGAAAGGGGTAGAGGATGATCGGATTTGACAGGTCTATCTGTGACTCACACACAGTTTTGCTCTTGCCCACAGTGTGCTTGTTCCTGATTTCATAGCAGACACATGGTAAGAAGGCAAGGAAATCTTTACAACTCAAAACTTCATGTATGACGTTCAGGTGAGAGGAACACTGTGGTCATCTTATCTCTATTAGATCATTGAGTCAAACCCAACCCTAGCATGGTGGACATTACCTTGCTGATGCCCCATTTATATAAACCTCCTGAACTGACTGATCCAGATAATTTGAATAAGGTTTTACCTTAAACAGTTCTGTACTTTGCCGGATTAACAAATAGACAAAGTGGCCATCAGCCCATAGGCATCACATTTTTTAGAGGCCCCGTGTCAACCAATAAAAATAATATTAATTTGATCTTAAGAGAATATTACTATCAGGCTTTTTTTTTTTTTATTGTTTCCCCCCAAAAAAATCAACTCAAAGAAATGAAAACTTTACATTAGAGATAATACAGTATGTATTTGTACCCATTAACAACTTAAAGTACATAAACCATTGACATTACATGCACATTACAGTTTCCAAATAGTAGGCTGTTAGTAAAATGAAAAACTTATTACGAGATCATTTAGAAAGTGGCCCCGAGATTTTGACCGCCTAGAAGCAGAAGTAGAAACATCAATATGTATTCAATGAGGCAGATTCAAGTGGTGGATGAGAAATTTATAAGAAGCCTTTTTCTTTGAGTGCTGTATAAGAAAACAATTTTGTATGAAATGCTGCTTTTTTTATTTTCACCCAGTTATCCTCTCTGCAATGGCTTCAGTATGATTTCCTGACAGATTGACAGCAACAGGGGAAAGCAACGGGAGTCATGTACCCCGACGAGGGAGACTAAACCCTGTGCACCAGGATTCTTTTCCTCCTCTATGGGGGTCATGGACCCCCACAAGGGAGACAAGACCTTGTGCATCAGGATTCTTTTCCCCCTCTATCGGGGTCATGGACCCCCACAAGGGAGACTAGACCTTGTGCATCAGGATTCTGAATTGGAGTATAGATGGCAGTCAGGATCTTGGAGTCGGAATCCTGACTGCCGGGATCCCGACTGTTGGCATATTAACTACATTCCCTGAAATTAGGTAAGGGTTCTTTGCCGAGTAATTGTGAAATAATTGGTCACATGTTACTATTTCACTTCTTTATGTTATAATGCTTTTTGTTGTCTGTTGACATAGGTTGACATAACCACCATATTAGTCTACCGCGTCCCATCACCATGCTTTGGCCATCACTCACTGCACTCGCCATGCTTCAGCCACGGTTCCTCACTGCGCTCGCCACAATATTACATTCTACCTGTATGTAGGTTGGTAAAGTATGAACAAGTCAGTTGGTGTTTTTCTATCCCATGTCGATGCATGTCAATGTGTCGATCTTCTACCTGACGGCCAATAGTGGTCGACCTTTTGAATGTAGACCTAGACACTGTCAACTTAAGGATCACATAACGTAGCCACAATGGATTTAGATTTTGGTGACATACATTGTAATAACTTTTAGGAAAACGCTCCACAAAAGGGGCGATCTTATTAGCTGTTCTGCGGTTTTCGTCACACAGCAGAATTCTGGTAAATGCTGCTCTCTTTAAAAAAAAAAAAATGTGAATTAATCATCAGTGACATCTTTGTTTGCCAGTAATTATGCCAATGTTTATTGACATTTTAATGCATTATTCTGAAGAAACAATCGTATTTGTCTTCTCCCTTTGCAAGAGAGTGCATAGTAATGAGATTACACTGACAGCAAAAAAAGAGATCCGCATGGTGGGAGAAGTTTTACGAATAGGAATCCACATAAAAGTAAATCCAAGGACAACCTAAGTACACTGTAAAGGAAATGCAAGCGATCATTGTCCGTGACATCTTCCTTAAGTGAATTGAGGTCTGCATAGTGAACATTGTTTAAATAATTTTCTAAGCGTTTAGGAAAAACAAATCCATAAACAACGTTATTTAGAGCTGTTTCCGTCCCCAATTATTGGATCGTTTCCAAAATCAGCATTATAACAGACAAACATCATATCCTCCAGCCATTTATTAATTCCTTCATATTCCAAATAGATACTTGTTCCCGGAAGCATCCCATACTAGGTTCATGTGTCAAAGTAAAATTAATAAATACCTGTCAACAATTAAATAATTACGTCACACCCATCTCAGACTGGCATTTACAAAACCCCAATTTTCTGTCACACCTTGGTCTGTCCATCAGCCCTTAACTGTCATGTACAGACTGTGTTTGAAAATTGTCAGTTAGGGGCCAACTGGTAGGTACATTACCACTCTCCACTTTATAACTTCCTAAATACATGGGCCAAAAGCAATGCCCTTCTGTAGACATTTCTTGTTTGAATTCTGTAAATTGTTTTTTCATTAATATGTTGTTTTATATTACATTGTGTTCCAATATTCAGCTATATGTTCTGATATGTAGTGTTTTGTTCTGTTGTCCCACCTCATTATATTTCTGTGTATAACCTCTTTATTGGGCAAATGAAGAAAAAAGGCATGTACAGTAAGCTAAGGTCAAGATTGGCAGCAGTTGTTACAATAATTATATTTCTAAATTAAAAAGACAATTTACATAGAAACATAAAAATACATTATATAAGAGATAATTGCATTGAAATAAAAAAAAAACTAATTATGAGCATGTTTAGAGGTAGCAGAAAAGCATTTTTTCTTTTTAATGAACTAGGAAAGATGGTCAATGATATATGTCAACATTTAGGGTGAGATTTAATAGGATGAGATATTCAGAAAGTGAGAGATTTGGGAAGAAATCTCCAGTTTTTTTAAAGCGGCAATCATTTACACTTCAAAATCAAACTGGATTTGCAGTGTAAATGATTGCCGCTTTAAAAAAACTGGAGATTTCTTCCAAAATCTCTCTCTTTCTGAATATCTCATCCTATTAAATCTCACCCAGTATGTCTTCAGATTGCCCTTCAGGTGAACATGAGGTTTCACTTTCTAAATAATATTAGCCATCAGTGTACCATGTACCTCTGTATGGTTCGCCATGCTTCGAGTGTCTTACTCCTCCACCGCTGTGCTTGGCACACTTTACCGTTCCCAGTCAAGTTAAAAAAATAAAGAAAAAAAAAACTCATGGCATGGTGGATCTCTCCCACATTTTGGGGAAAGGTTTAACCTTCTGTGGCTCAGGGAAGAACCACACAATTTTCTGATTCAAATGTATTTATTGTAAATAAACCAAATTTTTGTGTGTGTGTGTTTTAGTCACTGGGAAAGTGGCCACCACACCAGTGGCGGAACTTGACGGTTGTGGGCCAGATGCAAAAATATAATTAGGGCACTCTTACTCCACCACAACCAAAGTTCACCATATGTAACACGGCAGTGGGTGGTAGGGACAGGCAGAGGGTGACAGAGAAAAACAGTGGGTGACATGGGCAGCAGTGGGACCATTAGTCCTCAGGAGGCCCCAGTGCATGACACCTGCTGCACCAATGGTAGTTCTGCCTCTGCACCACACCATTTTTCTGGAGATATGCGTACACACACACACACACGATTCTGGCAAACCATTAGGGTCACCGCAGAGACTTATGTGCTGCTGTCTAGGGTGCCCAAATGGACACTGTACATGGCCACCCTCCGCCCTTAACATGTAATTGACAAGAAGATAGTTGCGGTGCTGTCTATTCCCCATTACAATCACAGGATCAATGACTGAATGGCATTCAGTAAATACAGTATGTCATAAACCAAGCCAACTCCATCAGAGTTTTATGTCCATTTGTAATTTGTTGGACTCAAATAATTAGACCTCACCGGATTGGAGTCATGTACATCAGTACGGCAGTTTTGGTAGTGGCTGAGCCATTTTGATATATAACCACATTACTTTCATGTTTTATCACAAATATGTGCAAGCCTAATCGGATTGTCTTCACTACACACTGTAGGTCATTTGTATTTGCAGCTTAATCAGTGAATCTCTGCCAATGATTTAACTTCAACTGTTAACAAATATGCTTTGCTTTCTTACACTAATCTTCTTTCTATGTACATATGATAGATATGGGCAATGGAACTTGTAAAGCCATCTAAAAAATATTCCAATTAGGTTGTTACATTTGGCAGAAAAGCATTTGATTGAAAAGTTAAACATTGCAACATTTCACTTCCAGTTATCTCTGCTGCTGAAATAGACTGCGATAATCATGCAGAGAAGAATTCTTTTAGATACACAAACAACAATATCTTTCATTCAAAATGCAAATTAGGTTATGGTGCGGAATACAT
Source organism: Crinia signifera (assembly GCF_055691185.1). NCBI lineage: Eukaryota > Metazoa > Chordata > Amphibia > Anura > Myobatrachidae > Crinia > Crinia signifera. The sequence continues at coordinate 52,435,026 of NC_139221.1, read as the reverse complement.
TCTAAGTATGCCTGGCTAATGCTAGCTACGCCAAGCAATCTAAAAGTAGAGTCAGAGTAGACTTTCAAAGGCATCTGCATCACAATGTCCTTACTTAAGATCTTGGTAATTTGAAGGATTGGCCATTTTTTACTAACAGGTAAGAGTTGCACTATAAGAAAGTTTGCATCTATGAATTTTATATACCTAAAATTATAATTATATTACCTTAATTTGGCCAGAGAATTCTCCAGGGTGTTGGTTCCATCCTGTTTTCTGTGTGCCCTTGAAACTATGGGGTAGATTTATTATATGGCGATCAGGGGAATCTGCGATATCCCCGTGCGTTATAGCAGGGGATAGCGCTTCCCCTGATCTATCACACCCGCCGAGCGTTTACTCTAACGCCGGCGGTGTGGGGCAGGAGGCATAGAGCAGGGGAGATATTTTGCACTGCGCCCCTGCCTCCTGCCAGATTTATGAACGGTCAGCATCGCTGACCGTTCCGCCGCCTGCAGCTGACGACTTCGCCAGCTGCAGGCGGCGATGCCCTATACCTAACATCAGCTCTGTCCCTGCTGCTGGCGCTGAGCTGCGCTGGGATCCCGCGCATGCGCAGTGAGCTGGCCAGGGGGAAAGGAGACGGCGCATCAGTATTAACTGATGCGCTGTCTCCAGGAGGGACATCGCCGGAGGGGGGAGTTAGCGCTCCCCCACTCCGGCGGCAAGATCTTAATAGATCTTGTCGGTGTCCCCTCCTGCTTCGCCTCGCTAATGAGGCGAAGCAGGAACTGTTATAGCGGCACGATAGGCGCCGCTATAATAAATCTACCCCTATGATTTTCATTGTACAGTGTATTGCCACCCATCCTGCTGACACTGCAGCCAATCCCCGCAGGGCCGCCGACAGGGGGGTGCTGTGGGTACAGCTGTCCTGGGCCTTGGCCTCTGGAAGAATTTTGCCCACAGCAACCCTCTGCTGTGTGCTGCCTGCGCTGCGCTTGGTCCTCAGCAGGTCCCGACGCACAGCCTAGCTTCTTCAATGCAGGACACAGACAACCAATTAAAATGCTGTCCCGGCTTTTGAGCCAATCAGAGCTCGTGTACTGTTAGCCAATCAGAGCGGTTGTGGTACAGAAGCTCTGATTGGCTCACTGGCCTGTGCAGTATTTTAATTGGCCACCGGCGTCCTGCATTGAAGAAGTCAGGCTGTGCTTCAGGACCTACTGAGTCGGGCGTTAAGTGAAGGGAGGGGGGGTGTGGGGGTCCGCGCACTGTCAGCTCATCTCTGGTGCCCGGTGGGGGGGAGGGGGCAGACTAGAAATCAGTCCCGGGCTCCAAAATTCCTGGTGGCAGCCCTGGATCCCATTGTGTCTGCCAGGATAAACCCCATTAGGCTGTGTGAAAGTTCCTTCTCCACTGTCACAACTGTGGTCAGATCAGAGCTAGAAATGACCACAGGCATAGGGACTGCCAGCTATACGAATTGGGGTGCCTTGATAAGGCTACTGTGCATCAGCAGGAGGCACCCAGGACAGATAGAGAAAGGACCACGAGGTAAAAAGCACACGTCTTTATTAATACCACAGATGGTACAGATGGTAACTGGTGAGACTTGACGTGAATATGAACGGCAATAAATACAACAGGATTCAGTACCATAAGATGATCATGAATAACAGTAAGAGGTGCAGCGTTGATGCAGTCTATGAAAGCACAGCGTGCTTGGTAGCAAATGCAGCAGTGTAGCACACTGATGGGGTCCTTATAGGATATAACACAGATGAAGGACTGGCAATTGGTGCAGTGTGAGAACACTGAGGGAGTCTAGACAATAATAATAGTAGTGATAGTATCGGTGCAGTGTAAGAACACTGATGGAGTCCAGGCACAATAATAACTGTAACAATAGTGGGGCATGGTGCAGTGAAAGAACACTGATGGAGTCCGGGTAACAATAATGACAACAACTGTAAAGATATTGGGGTATGGTGCAGTTTAGGAACACTGATGAAGTCCAGTCTGAGGAAATGCAATAAGAAGAAACAGCAGAGTGGTGAATTGCCATGGAAATTGGGTCCAGATGATAATACAGGACATAACTGAATAACCCTACCCTGGTGGAACATCAATAGCGTTGATGATCACTGATGAAAGTGGAGGTTCACCAATGTTGCAGGAGAATCACAGATGGTAGATATCAATGAAGAATAATGAAGGAGCTGCAGAATCACTGATGGTGCTTGGCAGTCACTGATGGTGGAACATCGACGGAGTTGAGGAATTACCAATTGTGCTTGGAAGTCACTGATGGTGAAACATCGACGGAGCCAGGCGAGCGGAACACTTGGAGTACTCATGTTCTGGACCTGGATGGAATGCTCTGGAGAACGGCACCTCGAAGCAGCTAAGGAAACAGAGAGAGAGAGCACCATACAGGTAGCACAATCTGATCAGTAGCACTGGCAACTGGCTTTAATTACCCAGCACCTATATAGCAGCAGGAGAGTGGTGATTGGCTGGGCAATTAACACTGCTGAGAGCCTCACAGGATAGGCTGAGAAATATCATGTGACCAGGAAGAACATGGCTGCTCCCATGTTCAGGAAAGGCGGGTAAAGCTGTTTGTACAGCACATGGAGCATGGCTATGGTAATGGCGGCGGGGTGGAAGGTGCAGGAGATGGAGGCTGTCAGACTGGCATGGATTGGTGTTTATCTGCTGCAGTTGCCGTGCTGGGAGACTACTGGATCGTTGATACAGATGCACCCTTTGAGTGCTGGATCCATGCCCTGCGTGCAGAGTGCACACAGCGCTGATGGAAGCATATTCTAGAATGCAGCGACAGTGTTGTTAAACACTTGGAATGTAAATATACTTGTCTTTATACTTCGTGCCATCCCCTATGTCTTCTCTACATAATGAAGTCAATTACACAGTGTAATTATGTATTCATGTGAAACTCCTAACTTGTGTCTATAAATCTATACTTCTGTAATTTATTGTCGGTTTTATTCCCCTTTATGGTCCTACAGAACCCTTGGGGCACTTTATAAACAAAGGATAATATGAATAAATAATCACTTAACGCCTAGAGAACAAGTGAGACTATTTTATATCGTTAAATATTTATCTAAACAGTTCTACAATTCTTGACAACACAATGGGCGTACAGGCCATACTTGGTGACACCATCCGAGCTGCTAGGGCCATAACTGGGGTGGTGCGGCACATAAAGCACATGCTCTGTGGGTACAACCAGTGGCATCCACCCCGATTGCCTTTGTGGCTGTCTCTATGCTCCACCGCCATCTGCTGTGTACAGCTCACTGCAATGTATAATAGTAGTGGTGCACCCCGCTCCTTCTCTGCCAATACACATTATAGAGGGCTTCACTGCAACTGCCTGCCCCTTTTGGCATACCCCTCCCCTGTCTCCTGCAGTGTCTTCGGGTAATGCGATAGACATCATGACATCTCTCCTATCCCAGACCCACAGTGCAGCATTGAGCAGAAGAGGCACCGACTTATGCCCCTTTTGCACCAAGATGCCGGGTCGCACCCGGGTTTTTGGATCCAGCTCCAAGCCGTGTGCGACCTGGCGGTTGACCCCTTTTACACCAGGCCCTCACTTGACATAATACAGGGTGGGTGACGCCAGCGGAGGTGGGTCCTGAGCCAATGATATCATCTCCAAGAAACGGAATCTGCCAGTCGCGACCCCCGTGACGCCAACCAACATGCTGGGGGCAAGCCCAACACCCGGAAAAGCTGCCAGGCTGCCCCAAACCTTCATCCGTGAGGTGAATGGATGCCACACACACCTTTTTCTTTTACCCCATTTACACCAATGACCTGGGTGGACTCGGCAACAACCTGGGTTATTGCTTTGGTGTAAAAGGGGTAAAAGCTATCTGTCAGGACATGGGCAGCAGAGGTTTGGCCCTGGAAACTTCATTGGGAAAAATGTTGGGAAACTGCCTGAAAGCTTTGAGGGGCTGGAAGTCATAAATCTTCTGATGGTGCCATTTGGCAGATAGTGATAGTAGTAATGGGAAGCCACCAGTGTGATGAAAACAGGGGCATGACATGTAATCACTCCTCCCAAAATTACATGACAGAGGTGTGGCTTATGGTCATGATACCACGCCCTCTTGTATGTAACTTGTGAGTAACACCCACAAGTGACTTCATTGCTCTCATATACATATATCTATTACTGCATCCTCAGCTTACTTCCTATAGGGAAAACTGCACAGGTGATGTCTTATTGCTGTGTAGTGCAATTATTGCCTTTGATAACACAGTGCCACAGTTTTGTTGTACATAATCTTTAAGTGATTAATCCTCTTTATTGTCTGTAATGGTATGAACAGAATTAACCACTTGAAGGTTATGTACAACAACACTGTATAGCAGTTACCAATCAGATATCTCGATCACTGTTGAGACTATGACAATCACTCCTACCACTGAAGCTTGCTGCCTATGGGTCATCCTTGACTCTGAACTGTCCTCTGTACCCAACATTCAATATGTCTCAAAATCATGTTACATACATCTAAAAAACATATTCAAAATACGCCCTTATCTTACCCCAGACACTGATAAAACTCTAATCCATGCTCTCATCATCTCACGCATTGATTATTGCAATAGTCTCCTTATTGGCCTTCCCCACTACAGACTCTCACCACTACAGTCCATCACGAATGCAGCTGCGAGGCTAATCTTCCTAACCAGACGTTCATCGTCTGCAAAGCTACTCTGTCAGTCACTTCATTGGTTACCTGTATTCTACCATGTTCAATATAAAATACTTTTACTTACACACAAGGTCATAAACCAATTTACACCAATGTATTTATCTTCTATTATGTCAAATTATCTCCCAACTAGTCCTGTTCATTCTTCACAAGATCTATGTCTCTCATCCACACACATTACCTAATTATATGCACGTGATTAATAAAATATGCAATGCGGAGTTTGTGTTTTGTGCCCATATTTGTGTGGGTTTCTTACAAGAAATCAGTCTCCCTCTAAGAATCCCAAAACATACTGGTAGGTTAATTGGCTTCTGACGTAAATAAATAACTACATGAACCCTGCTGTGTATGTATAATGATGTGGTAAGAAATAATGACTTGTAGGCTCGACTGGGGCAGGAACTGATATGAATCACTAACTATCTTCTCCTTGTAACTGTGTTTAATATGGTGGTATAACAAGCAATGGATAAATGAATCAAAATTCTTTTTTGCGCTTTTCATGCCCTACATTTTGCCAATACCTCTATGACAATGGTAACATTAGCAGTGGACCATAGGGGATGTTAAGTAACATCGGGCCAGATTCTCTAAGCTTCAAAAGTGATAAAATTGAGAGTGATAAACAGCTAGCCAATCAGCTCCTGTCTGACATTTTTCAAACACAGTCTGTGGCATGGCAGGTAGGAGCTGATTGGCTAGCTGTTAATCACTCTCCATTTCATCACTTTTGAAGCTTAGAGAATCTGGCCCATTATCCTAAACACTGGTGGAAAAAATCACATCACAAATAAACTATTATTTCTTATTTGTCTTATTATAAATGTGCTTTTCATGCAATAAGAAACCATGGAAAGATTATTCTACTAAGGTCTGTTCCTTTCAGCAGCAAAGGGTGGAACGCCGGTGGAATGATTTCATGTAAGGAATGCAGGTGGCTGCAGTGTCGCACAAACTGTTCGTGGCTTTTAGCAATGGCATCTAAGATCTGTGAGACAGGAGACCATCGTGTTTCTCCTTCAGTCGAGGTAAATATAAGAAAAAATTGGAATGTACAGGATGAAGATAAACTCACTGCCATTGAGTTTGTAATTCTGTTTTTAAATTGAAGCCCTCGACTTGTGTGCAGACACCACTGTCTACCAGTTTTTACATGAATGCCATATTGAAGGAGCATGAGCCACAATGCCATTCTAAGAGCTGAAAGGTAGCTCAATAAGTATACATGGCACCCTTTGCCTGTGCCCCATTCTCCTTCCCATGCACTACTCAACCTTTGCCCCCATTCTCTCCAATTCAGCAACTCCTCCATCCCATTCACACACTCAGCCATTGCCCCATCCTATCTACCATTCACTCACACAACATGTGCCCCCCTCACTCTCAGGCACCCAGTCAGCCTGTGCCCCCCATACTGCCATCAATTCATAAACTCTGCTTGTGCCCCATCTTCCTTCCCATTCACACACTCAGCATATGCCGCCATCCTCCCTACTATTCACCTTCTGTACTCTGTCTGTGCTACCATCCTCACTCTCATGCACCAATCGCTCTGTGCCCCCATCCTCCCCCTGCCAGCACACAGTCAGCCTGTGCCTACACTCCTTGACACCCAGTCAACCTTTGCCCTCTTCCTCACTCCCAAGCACCCAGTCAGCCTGTGCCGCATCCTCCCTCCCAGGAACCCAGTCAGTTAGTGCCCCTTCCTCGCTCCCTGGCACCCATTCAGCCTGTGCCCAATCATCAGCCCCAGGCACATAGTCAGCCTGTGCCTCATCATCAGCCCCAGGCACCTAGTCAGCCTGTGCCCCATCCTCCTTTAGTCTACCCTCCAGCTCATGCATACCCTCCAACATGACCCATTCCATTAGGTACAAAATGCTCTGTTCCTTGACTTCCCTGCCAGTGGCAGTTGCAGAGTTGGGGCTTCAGCACAGTCCAATATTCAAAAAGGGGAGCCACACCTAATGCCACTCCAAACATCACTGTCCTGGACTCACTGACAGTTGATGTGGCTCCCCTCTTTGAATTTTGGACTGTGCTGGAGTCCAACCTCTGTAAATGCCACTGGCAGGGAAGTCCAGGAACAGAGCATTTTGTACCTAATGGAATGGGTCATGTTGGAGGGTATGCTCATGTCCCCCTTCCACCTCCCTGCATTACTTACATCCTGCTCAACCAGTTACTGTCCTTTTTTACTGGTGCAGCCATGGAAACAGGATCACAGTGGAATGGCAGAATGCTCAGATTTCCAGCCAGTGCGGAATAGCACCTAAATCTGCTAGTTCGGCTAGCTTTGGTTTCTAGGAAACAAAACCCTCTCATCTCTAGTCCTAACACCCGGTACCACAGCTAAGAAATAATGTAAATATTGGGCCAGTTGCACTAAAGCGTGATAAAATGGAGAGAGACAAACAGAAAACTAATCAGCTCCTAACTGCCATGTCATAGACTGTGGGCCATATTCTGGTTGATTTGAAAAAGCAAACGCCTTCTTTAATGGACAAAACCATGTGCACTGCAGGTGGGTCAGATGTAACATGTGCAGAGAGAGTTACATTTGGGGGAGTTATTTTGTTTCTGTGCGAGGTAAATACTGACTGCTTTATTCTTACACTGCAATTTAGATATCAGTTTGAACACACCCCACCCAAATGTAACTTTCTCTGCCCATGTTACATCTGCCCCACCTGCAGTGCACAGGGTCTTTCAGGAGACCAGAAACGTACTGACCTTTTATACACACACACACTGATTACAAGCAAAAAATCACAGGCGAGGATGGTTACCTTTAGTAGCCATTCAAACCCGTTTGTGCCAACTTGTGTGAAAGTTATCAGGCCAAAATCTCCAGGGTATGTAAACTTTTGATCAGGGTCATTTGGGTAGTTTCTGTTGTCATGATGATTTAAAAAGAGTAAACACAGTTGTTTGCCAATAAATGGCTTCACCCAACCACTATCCATTAGTGAAAGCAAAGTTAGTGAGTTATCATTCATATTCTCTGACAAATGGCCAGAAAATCACAAATTCTGCTAGGGTATGTAAACTTATGAGCACAACTGTGTGTGGATATACTCTGTGCTACTGGGGGACCCTGTTCCTCCCACTATATAACTCTCAGTCTGTTGCTTCCTGCTGCCTCCATTCCCCTCCGATAGTGTATTGGCCAGACCCCTTTTCGAGGATCTTTGTGTCCAGATTAGGCTCACAGCCACTATTAAGCCACCTCACGTTAGATCAGTCAAAATCGGTCCAGCGGTGTCCAAAGGCAGACCAAACAAATGATAGATGGGCGCAGACCCCTGTGTTTTGGTTCTAATTCATCACCATGTTTCGGTAAAATTACTGTTTTGGTTCGGATGCAGTTTATATATATATATATATATATATATATATATATATATATATATATATTTTGGTACTTATGTAGTATCTGGGCTGCCGATTTTTTGATTGTATGCCTTAAGTTAAGGCATACAATCAGATGCGATGCGATGCGATATCGCATCGCATCGCATACGACCATGCGATGCGATGCGATGACCCGATTTTTCCATAGGATTCAATGTTAAAATGGACTGAGTCCATTTTAACATGGAATTCAATGGGAAAAAAGGGTCCTTTTCATACCCCTACTATCCAAGTGGGCATGGAGTTGGATATAAACCTGTGGCGAGCGTAGCGAGCCACCGAGCCCGAAGCGTGGCGAGCGAAGCGAGCCCCGCGAGGGGACGGTATTCTGTGTCCCCACGCGGGGCTCGCTACGCTCGCCACGCTTCGGGCTCGGTGGCTCGCTACGCTCGCCACAGGTTTATATCCAACTCCATGCCCACTTGGATAGTAGGGGTATGAAAAGGACCCCTTTTCCCATTGAATTCTATGTTAAAATGGACTCAGTCCATTTTAACATTGAATCCTATGGAAAAATCGGGTCCATCGCATCGCATCGCATCGCATCGCATGCGATATGGTCGGGTGCGATGCGATGCGATGGACCCGATTTCAAAATCGGCAGCCCAGTTACTACATAAGTACCTATTTTTTATATATATATACCCATACCTCCCAACCGCCCGATAATCGCGGGAACGTCCCTGTTTTCGGGGACGTACTCGCGTCCCTCCCGCCACCGGCAGTGTCCCGCGGTGGGGGGGACAGTTGGGAGTCCCCCATTAGTTGCTGGCGAGCGGACAATAGACGCTGTGCGCATGCGCACAACATCTATCCCCCACATCCAGAGGGGCTGGGGGCTTGGCTAGAGGCTCACAGAATATAGGCCACGCCCGCTCCCGCGGCAAGCCACGCTCCCTAATTTCGGGCGCGTGCAAGTGTCCCTCCTTGGGGAAGCTAAAAGTTGGGAGGTATGTATACCAGTAAATGATGGGCGTCACTCCAGGACTTGTGAATCAAAGGTGAAGTTTAATGGTGTCCCATGGTCTACGCCGTTTCGGGCCTACGCCCTTCGTCAGGACCAAAACACAACAAAGTGTTACATATATATATATATATATATATGAGATGTGTCAGCGAGGACAGGCCTGCATCATTGTAAAGCCCAACGGAATATGCCGTGCTATATAAGAAACTGTAAATAAATAATGTGATAGGGGCAGCGACATGATGTGAATGGAGGTAGCAGGAAGCTACAGACTGAGCGTTGGAGGAGGAGGGTCCCCAGAGCCATGATCTTACAGATTTGTCATCTGTTATTTGTCTGTTTCTTTGTCCGGTATGAATTTGCATTTATTTGGATGAAACCAATGCTAGGTGGCTTGATTGGGTTCAGATTAGGTTCATGGCCACCTAAGACCACCAATTCCGACCTAGTAGGGACATGGGGTTTAAGAAAAAGAACACCACAGAGAGGTATATACCGAGTACACTACAGGCATGGGGAGCATGTTCAGGGACTTACGCTGGACTGATTTGGAAGAGAACTTCAGGTAGGGATGGCAAATGGTCTGGGATGCTTTTTGGAGTGGCCATGACACCTGTCTGATCCAATGTCAAATTGATGTACATCAGACAGACCTTTGACCCCAGGAGCGTTTTCAGAACCTGAGCAACACTGGGTACCCCAGCTAGTGTATATATAAATTAATAAAGGCTCATATCTAAATTAAGGAAAGTTATATTTATATATATATATATATATATATATATATATAATCAGAGTGCAGCTGTAGGAAATATGCTTGTATATTATTTTGGTGCTGTCTTGCACATACCATACACAGAGATCCTTCAGTGATTTCTACATCCCCATCACCATTTATCTTCCTAGCCCGTTGTTCTGGCTGTCTCTGAAGGAATGCCTGTATGGTGCCTCACATGTTCTATATAAATGTGGGGCCACAGCTGTCCCTCTGCTGACAATAACAATCTGTGGGGTTAGTAGAGACAAACATGAGGAAGGCGTTGAATACAAATGTGTCCACTTCAAAGACTGTAATAAGTTCAAATCCCGGCTCTCCCCCACATGCAGAAGTGAGACGGAGATGTAACTGCTTCTAGGGGCACTGCAGACACCGATGCCGGCTGCTGTGTACTTAAGGGGCCAACACACGGGGAGATTTGCTGAGTGTGATTCTGATTATATTGTTGCTAAAATGCTTATTAAATAAGTGGTTTCAATTTTAAATACAGTGTATCCCTGTGTCAAATGCACTCTCTGCACTGGTGGTTTGGAGGTTTTTCTACCTTTTCATGTGTCTACCTTTTTCACGTTGACATTTTGACCCTGCCGATCTATCCCATGTCGACCTTTTGACCCTATTGGATATTGACCTTTTTGGGGTAGACCTATTGACTGTCTGTTTAATAATCCATACCCGTGATGGAACACATAGATAGTTTATATTATTTTTACAAAGCCTCCTTAGTCTTACATGGCTTAACAATTCATTTGCCTCATGTATTATTTCTGTCTGTAACAGTAGCTTGAGCAAAAGCTATCAGAGGCAGCATAGCTGAGACAAAGCAATGTATTGATTCCCGAAGACATGGTAGGAGTAATGTTTAGATTTGTTTTGGTTATCGTCTCTCAGGAGCATGAATATTGCCGTGTGTGCCGGCTTTCTCTGTAGAAATAACTATAGCAGATCTGTTGTAATGTGAGATTATTTCTCAGGAACGCATGTGAGACAGTGTTTGAGTTTTTACCAGCACCAATTTGTATTTGTGATATATGGAAGCACATAATAGTTATCAAGTTTACATTAATTTGAGTGTAAGTCCTCCCAAGACTGCCGCTGGCTTCCCCTCCTTACACCTCCACCCTATCAGTCTACACTTCTTCAAATTCTCCCCTACTAGAAGGTTCTAGGGGACCCTTAGAATGCACATGTTCCTCAAAACAGCATCTTGGTTCTCATTCCTTCTCTTTCCTCCTTGTTCTTCCCAATTCACCTAGCACGAGTTGGGTTCTCCTCCCTATTTGGAGATTATTAACACTCGGAGACCTATGCATCGTCAAATATGGGCCTTTTACACATGATGAAATACGAATTTTCACATGCTTTAGTAATTAGCCCATTCATTATTAGGCAAACTCTGAAAACTTTTAGTATATAAAGTTTCCTGCAAGAACCAACACCATCCCAGAGTCCAGGGGTGGATTGGGAACTAAAAGTAGCCCTGGAAAATTTCTAGAAGTGGCATCACATATGCGGTACCACATCAACCGTACAGTAGACAGAATCAAAATGTAATGGATTAATACATCACTGCACCCTTGTGGAAGCTGTTGGTTTCAATATGCTTGGCTATCTGGCGACCCCCCAGACCTTTAAGCTGCTGTGACAAACCACAAACCTTCACATGTCACATAAAACCCACCTCTGTCCACTGAGACTGGGGGACAGACCTCCAAAACCTCCATTAAACAACTCATAAACATAATCCTCTGAATATCACAAATATCCCCACCCCTACCCCCAATGAAGCCCATAAACACAGCAGAAATTGTTATACCCCCAGATAGCCCCCACTCCTGTAACAGATGTCACAATGGATATAGATGGGCACCTGCCTTAGATGAGTATTTACAGCATAGGGTACTCTGCTCTGTGAAACGGTAAAGGTTATTTGTGTAGGAGACAGTAGGGGGACGGGGCCACAATTCTGGGCAGGGCTGCAATAGGCAATCTTTGTAAGTTCTATGGCCAATCCGCCTCTGACAGAGTCCCTATAAGTATATACAGGTTGAGTATCCCGTATCCAAAATGCTCGGGACCAGGAGAATTTTGGATAACGGATTATTCCGTATTTCGGAATATTTTAATATTTCAATGATGTATTTTGAAGTATCTTGCATTTATGCTGTATAAACACATAATATATACACAAATATATTTTATTACCACATAAAATACACACAAATATATTTTAATTGTTCAAAAAACAAGGTTTCAAAACGTGAAACAAAATTTGTGTACTATCTCAGCACTGAATTTGAATGCCAAGCAATCATTGTCTTGCACATATATAGTACCAGTTACATATCATGTCCCCAGTGATGCTGTTACAAATGTCCCCAGTGAGTTTTTAGCAAAAAAAAAAAAAATTTCACTTTCTGGAAAGTCCGTATTTCGGAATAATTTGGATAACGAATATTCGCTTACGGCATACTCGACCTGTATATCTAAGGTGGCCAAGAGATCTGATCAGATCCCTCTGCCACCTCCACACTTCAAGCCCTGCAATTCTGTGCATGTGTGAATTTAGGCCACCCATGTGCATTGAGCCACATAGGCAGGAAGATAAAAACAGGCCCATGTAATGGGTGTGTCACCAAATTAGGGATTTATGGCCATGCCCCACCCAAAAAAGTGTAAACAATGTGTCACGCAACGCTAAAGGTCATGTTCCCAGAATCGATTCCTATTCTATATAACCTATTCCAGTCATTTTATTGACTAAATCAATAATGCTAAGAATGCTCTGTGCATGTTGGTTAAGCCTCCCACAAAATGGCTACTTCCGCTTTTTACAGACAGCAGGAAAACTAAAAACTTCAGTTCTACAACTCTTTTTATATCTAAATTTTTCATGATGCCCAATAAAAAAAAAAAAATGAAATGGTCAACAACTGAAATCTATCTCTGTAACAACCATAATGCAGACAAGTGACTTTCCTTATATTTTTGTAGGTCAATAGTAGGATGGCCAATCCCGGGATCAGGATTGGCGAGATCCTGGGATTTGGCCTTAAAATTCCCAGGATTTCAATCCAGGGATTAGACTGCGCATGCGCAGTCTAATGCCTGGCAGCATCTGACTGGCTGTTCCCGACCCCGGGGTGCGGCTCTGCACAGCGACCTCGGCTCGGCGGCTGAGGTGCAGGTGTGCCAGACCGACAGCTCCGGACAGCACACCTGCACTTCAGTCGCCTGCCTGCACCAACACAGCGCTGCTGCACAATCATTAGCTCCCGGAGTCACATCTGCCTCCACCTGGTGGCTCCGCCGCAGGGCTGCCGCCTGCTCTGCTCCCCCAAGTAAATTGATGTGGGGGATGGGGGCGTTTTTCTTTTAGGGATGCCAATCCCGAGATCATGAGAATCCAGGGAATGTAGCCTTTTTGAATCCCAATTCCCGGGATTGAAAAAAATGCCCCAGGATTGGCATTCTTAGTCAATAGAGGTTACATACATTACAATTTTAAATATTATTAAAAAAAATCCCATTTTTATTACTCAGAATTCTCATCAAACTAATATCTCTAGCATTTAATATCACATTTAATTAAAGAGTTAGGTCACTAGATAATGGCTTTGTCTCCCAAGTTAATGAAATGCATTTATCATTTTATATTTAAAATCACAAATCTTTTTTATGAACAGAAGGATGAGTTGGTCTATTTTCATCATTGCAGCAGAGACACATTACTATGTATTATATTACATTCACAGAGACAATCAGTGTTCCAAACCAGTGTTACTAAATTGGCTAAATGACGATTTTAAGCCCCTTAGAATGATCTGCACTCCTGTGTTCATTTCACCTAGAAGTGATCATAGTAATAATAATAATAATAATAATAATAATAATAATAATAATAATAATAATAATAATAATAATAATAATGTGGGGTAATGGTTATGGGCAGGATGTTCTCAACCTGAAAGCTTGGCCAAAACTACTAATGACATTTTTGGAGGTTTGGCCATATTTCCATATGTACCAAGTTTCGGAATGGCAGCGGAGTCACAAGGTGGGAGGGGGAAGTGTGGACTGCAGCACAGTTTAAAATTCAAATAGAGGTCCAGAAAAGTGATACAATGGAGAGTGATAAACCACCAGCCAATCAGCTCCTAACTGTCATGTCACAGGCTGTGTTTGAAAAATGACAGATAGGAGCTGTTTGGTTAGAGGTTTATCACTCTCCATTTTATCACTTTTCAAGGCTTAGTACATCTCACCTAGGGGAGGCACAGCAACTGCCACTCCAAACTGATTCACTGGCAGTTGGTAAAGATCCCCTATTTGAATTTTGGACTGTGCTGCAGCCGCACCTCTGGATTCGCCACTGCTCTTGCCTGTTGCTGAATGCTGTGCTGTACTCTACCATAATGGCTGTGCTAAGACTTCACATTCACAAGTGACTTTGCTCTCTATAATGACTGGGAGGAGTTTCTCTAAAAATCACGACTCAGCTCCGCCCCCCTCCGCTGCCCATTGCATACGTTATTATCGTATATGGTCTAACATATGCGATAATTATGGCAAAGGACAGCTCTTTCGTTAAGAGCTGTCCTTTGCGGTGAGAGTCGCCGGGTCCCATCGGGTCCCAGCGGCTCCCCCCTCCCTCCCTTACCCGGCGCTGCTGCTGCATTGGGCTCTCCTCCTCCCTGCACCCGGAAGAGGATTTTAGTGCAGGGAGGAGGAGGTCACAGGTCCGGGCAGCACAACTCTGTGCTGCCCGGACACAGGTAAGGGGGGGTCGATGCGGGGTGGCGGGGCTCCGTGCAGGGCGGCGGTAGGTCGTGCGGGGCGGCGGTGGGTTTGCATTAGAAGCCCATAGGCTTCTATGGGGCATCGCCAGATGCGGTACTTATGTATTATAGCGGCGCGCAACGCATACCAAAAGGCATACGACGGTATGCGATGCATTATCGCGCAATGTTGTACAATGTCCTACAATTTTAAAATTGTATGACATTGTATATGGCATACAATGCCATACAATGCGATGCGATTCGATTAAAAATTGTATAAGCACCTTAATGGGTGCTTACAATGTTAAATGCACCCCCACGCCGCCCCCCCCCCCCCACTACAGGGCCCGATTATAATGGGGGCACAAGGGGTCAGTGCCCCTGGGCCCCCCTCGAGCTAGGGGCCCCCTTTTTTTTAGCTAAAGGTTTTGTGCATGGGAGTGGGGTAGTGCTGCAGCTTCACCTATCTGCCAATGTGACAATGATTAATGGTGCTGAGCATTGGGAGCCAAGTGTGAAATGCATTACTGGGAGTTGAGTAAGTCCCGTGACACTTTGCACCAGAGAGCAGAGCCTGAGACGTTTGTGCTAAGATCTGATTGGTGGAGCTCATTACATGCTTCTCAGGCCCATGGATAACAGCAGCAGCAGCCTATCATGGGAGGGTTTTTAATCAGAGGCAGCACTGGGACTGTGAGGTACAGTATCCTACAGAGTAAGGTGCAGAGGGACAAACACAGGCTTTTCATGTGGTATGTATGTATGTATGTATGTATGTATGTGTGTGTGTGTGTGTGTGTGTGTGTGTGTGTATGTATATATATATATATATATATATATATATATATATGAAAAAGAGAGTGAGAAGGGTGCCTCCTAGTGCAGTGTATAGATATATTTCTGTGAAGTAACCCTCCACCTGAGAGATAAATAGCACCCCCAAAATTTAAGGAGTACCGTGGGCAGTGGTATCCAACCACTGTATTTTTAGCCTGACGGTACTCCTTAAATTTTGGGGGTGCTATTTATCTCTCAGGTGGAGGGTTACTTCACAGAAATATATCTATATACTGCACTAGGAGGCGCCCTTCTCACTCTCTTTTTCAGATAAATTTCAAGGGTTGAATTGGAACTAGAACCATTTGGAGAAGGAGCAGCTGCCCTGGAATATTATAGAAAGAACTCTATAAAGACTATCATTTTTAAAGTATATACAAACCAATAGGGGAATATTAGGAGGTTTTGACAGCGCTAGTTCCACCATCAATCGTATATATATATATATATATATATATATATCCCCTGAAGTTACCCATTGACCAAGTTTATACTGCCATTACTCTGAGTTTTGACAGTGTAATATTCCCCCATGCAGTTTGCGGCCAGTAATGACAAGTGCAAGGGGGCCCCCCTGTCTAAAGTGCCCCGGGCCCCCCGAAGGCTTAATCTGGCACTGCCCCACTATAAACGTGAACCCGAAGCGTGGCGAGCGCAGCGAGGCCGCGAGGGGCGGCGGTACGCGTCCTACGAACTTTTCATACCCCCACTATCCACGTCGGCGTGGAGTTGAGAATATAAAGTGTGGCGAGCGCAGCTTGCCACCGAGCCCGAAGCGTGGCGAGCGCAGCGGATAGCTGTGAAGCCCGCGAGGGGACGTGGATACCTGCGAAGGTCGTACCGCCGCCCCTCGCGGGCTCGCTGCGCTCGCCACACTTCGGGTTCACGTTTATAGTGGGGGGGGTGGCTTGGGGTGCATTTAACATTGTAAGCACCCATTTGGGTGCTTAAAAGCACAAATACACAAGTACCCAAGATTTTTCTGGCGATGCCCCCCACCGCGGTAACCCGGCGGGGGATGCTTAGAGCATCCCAAAATGCGGTAAAAACCCAGTAACGGGGTTTTTACCGCATTTTTAGCTAAGAGAATCTCCCCCTGTGTATGGGGGCGCGCTCAATAGTGCTGTGTGCTGCGCTGTCCTCTGCTCTATTGGCTGGCTGTGTCCAGAGACTCCAGACTCACAAATTACTTTGCTATGTATAGTCATTGTGTATAGGGGCACGTTTCTGTCTGCTATGCGATACTCTGCTGTAAATTGTACCGCTTGGTTGCACTTTATCTTAATGCACTCTGTTTACAAGCATCTATAATCCCTGTGGTTCCATGCAGTTTAGACCAAGCTGCAAGTTCAAAAACAGAAAAATAAATAAAAAATATATAGTTAGGTTCTTATGTTTGCAGTGTTTGGTGTTCTTTGTACTACTGTGCTTTGTTCATATGTATCTATAAGCCGTTTCAGTGCATGTAATGACAGATCACCGCCACCACCCCACAGATGGTACAGAATACTGGTAGAGGTGTACATGGCTGGCATTTTTCAGATCTGGGTGCTGGGCTGGCACAGAAGTGTATGCACCTGCTGGGGGGCATTGTCATCACAGGCTTAGGCACTCCCTCTAAGGAAAGGAAATAAATATAAGACAGTATACTATAAATATAGAAAAGGAGTGAGCTGGCACTGCCAGCACTGGTGGATGTCACATAACTTCCTAGCCACTGGCACTCCCATGCCACCACTGTAATGCTGCTATAGGACATGTACTCTGCACATGGAAACTTCAGGGGTTATTAGACTGATTTTTTTTACGCTATTTTCTATTTTCCTGATAGCTGCCGTTTCTGCAGAGCAGGTGTAAGAACGATCACATATTACAGTGAAAATTTCTGCTGGGAAACAAAACGTTAGACGATGCAGAAAAAAGACTGTGATACAATAGCGCCACCTACTGGGGCTGCAAGGTGTGCAACAATGTCTGAACATCATTTCTGTGCTCTGGTGTGTCAGCCCATACACATTATGCAACACTGTACACTCTTGTTACGATTTAGTTCCGTACACTATTGTATAATGTGTACACACGATGCATCGTAAGATGCGCATTCATCTATTGGATGATAGTCCTGCATGCAGGCTTGATGGTAAGATATTGGGTGATGATCTGCACATATTATGTTACATCATATAGTGTGCACATAAGATCGTAATATGTCTGGGAGAGCAAGGGAAATTGTATACAATATTTTATTGTATCCCTTTGTACTAATGTGGTCAAAGCCTTAAAGTTCTGGGGTCAATTTAATAAGATGGGAGTTCTTTGGAAGATGTGATACTGCCCATACTAATCAATCAGATTCTACTTCTTATATTATTAGCACCTTCGGTGTTCTCCCAAGCAATGTTTTTTCAGGCGCTCCGCCAGGCAAGGCGCACCCTGCCACCCAGCATTGCCCTGGCCGGGCAGAGTGGTGTGCTTTGGTGGCGTGGTGCGCTCTGCACCGGTCTCCATGTTGCAGCATCAGCCCTATAGGCTGTGTCCCTCTGTGCTCCCCATCCCTAGCAGTGGTTGTTCCCCTGCCCCCCCCCCCCTGTGTCAGTTGTAACCAGAAGGCCTCCTGAGAGTAGCAGTCAGCGCACCCTGTGAGGTGGTGATCTCCTGCTGTGGCAGTGAGAGGGGATGGTGCTGTGTGCAGTCTGTCACTGGCTCCCGGCAGCTATTACCCCCGGAGGGTGGTTACAATCACGCCGGTGAGTTCCCTGTTGCAGGGCCGCAGTGCTACATACAGGGAGGTTGTTCATCGCTCTGCCTGACTCCCTGTAACCGCACCAGGGCTTCCCTCTCACTGCATCGGGGGGGTTAAAGAAGAAGAGAGTGGGGTGTACGTGCTTGGGGGGGCATCAAAGAAGGAGAGGGTTGGGTGTAAGTTTGAGGGGGGTGTCAAAGAATCAGAGGGTGGGGTGTAAGTTTGTGGGGGTGCAACAAAGAACAAGAGAGTGGGGTGTAAGTTCATGGGGGGGTCAAAAAAGAAGAGGGTTGGATTTAAGTTCATGGGGGGATCAAAGAAGAAGAGGGTGGGGTGTAAGTTCATGGGGATCAAAGAAGAAGGTGGTGGGGTGTAAGTTCGTGGGGGTGCAACAAAGAAGCAGAGGGTGGGGTGTAAGTTCGTGGGGGTGCAACAAAGAAGAAGAGGGTGGTGTGTAAGTTCATGAGGGTGTGGTGTAAGTTTGTGTGGGGATGACACAGAAAAAGAGGGTGGGGTGTAAGTTCATAGGGGGGTCAAAGAAGAGGGTGGGGTGTAAGTTTGTGAGGGGGATCAAAGAAGAAGAATAAGGGGTGTAAGTTTGTGAGGGTGTGTCAAAGAAGAAGAGGGTGGCGTGTAAGTTCGTGGGGTATAAATTTGTGGGGGGTGTCAAAGAGAAGAGGGTGGGGTGTAAGTTCATGGGAGGCATCAATGAAGAAGAGGATAAGTGTAAGTTCATGAGGGTGTGTCAAAGATGAAGAGGGTGGGTGTGTAAGTTTGTGGGGGTGGGGTATAAATTTGTGGGGGGTGTCAAAGAAGAAGAAGGTCGGGTGTAAGTTCATGGGGGGTCAAAGAAGAAGAGGATGGAGTGTAAGTTTGTGGGGGCATCAAAGAAGAAGAGGGTGCGGTGTAAGTTCATGGGGGTGTCAAAGAAGAAGAGGGTGGGATGTTAGTTTGTGGGGGGCTTCAAAGAAGAAGAAGAGGTTAGGGTATAAGCTCATGGGAGGTGGGGTGTAAGTTCATGAGGGGGGTCAAAGAAAAAGAGCGTGGAGAGTAAGTTTTTTTGGGGTGTCAAAGAAGAAGATGGTTGGGTGTAAGTTTGTGTGGGGGCATTAAAGAAGAAGAGGGTTGTACTAATTACCCGGACCCGGGCTTGCTGGAGGAGCCCGGCGGGGGCCCTGATCCGACCCCCTCCCTCAACCGTCCCTCCTGGGCGGAAGCAACAGCACACACGTTCACACTGCTGCGTTGACATCAGGCTCAGCATGAGCGTCTCACTGAAAGCATGAGAGCTCATGCTGAGCCTGCTGTCAGCACAGAACATGCTGTATGTTTATGCTGCTAGGTGGGGAGATAATAGCACTCCCCCCTCGACTTTAGAGGGTTTTTTCACTCTCCCTGTAATAATTTTGGGGGTATTGACTAATTGCAGGAGGGGTGGTCACCTCCCGGGATGAGGCCATGCCCCCAAATTAACCGGGCTCAGCATACCTCTCGGCAGCCCTGTCTGTATGCTCCCTATACAGATGAATGTATAGGGGTGCAGTGAGGTGTATTAGGGTTAGGTGGGAGGCTGTGTGTTCCCTGTACAGGAGGATGTATAGGAGTGCAGTGTGGAGTATTAGCGCCTGTGTATTCCAGTGGGACATACAGGGGGGTGTTGGGGATTTGGGTCAGGCTGTATTCCCTGTACAGCTGGGTGTATATGGGTGTATATGGGTGCAGTGTAAAGGGGGACTGTGTGTTACCTGTCCCTTTACAGCATGATATACAGTATACAGGTGCAGTGTATTGCGGGGCTGTATGCTTTCTATACATTCAGAGGCAGAACTCTGGGAGGCAATGGAGTCATCTGCCTCCGGGCTCCTGCTCCTAAGGAGGCACATCTCCGCCCCTGTGAGTTTAAAATACTATACTAATATATATATATATATATATATATATATATATATATATATATATATATATATATAATGTTGTGTGTGTGTGTGTGGGGGGGGGGGGCAGCAATATATATCTTGCCTCCTGGCAGCTGGGACAAACTTATGCCACTGTATACATTGGGAGGTATAGGGGTGCAAGGTGGTGTATTGGGGTGTCTGGGAGGTGGCTGTGTGTTCCCTATACAGGGGGAAGTAAAGAGGTGCAGTGCTGAGTATTTGTGGGGTCTGGAGGAGGGCTGGGTGCTTCCTGTCCCTTAACAGCAGGACATATAGGTGAGTTTCGGGGGTTTGGGTCAGGCAGTTTTCCCTGTATAGCCAGGTGTATAGGGGTGAGGTGTATTGGAGGGTCTGGGGGGAAGCACTGTGTTCCTGTCCCCTTGGAACATATATGAGAATACCCAGGGCTTTGGCTTAGGCTGTGTTCCCTTTACAATGAGGTGTATAGAGGTGCAGTGTATTGGGGGGCTGCATGTTCCCTGTACAGAGGGAGGAGAAAGTGAGGGGAGTGAGAGACAAAGCGGGAGATGGGGGAAGAGAGGGTGTGATATATGGAGGGGAGTCAGTTTTACACATAATAGTAGTAGTGCCCATTACACATAATTCCCAAAGTAGTAGTGTTACGCATAATGCCCGCAGTAGTAGTGTTCATTACACATAATGGCCACAGAAGTAGTGCCAGACATAAAGCTCACAGTAATAGTAGACACTATGTATAATGCCCACAGTAATAATGCCACACATAATGCCCATAGTACTAGTTACCATTATATTGTGCCCATTACATATAATTCCCACAGTAGCAGTGCTGAACATAATGCCCCTTACACATAACACACACGCTAGCAAACTAGTAGTGCCCCTAATACTTTCATGACAGTAGTAGTACCCATTATACATAATGCCCACAGTAGTTGTAGTAGTTGTACCAAAAACAATGTCCACAGTAGTAGTGCACCTATAATATATGTCCACCGGAGCTGAGGAGAGAGGGAGGAGTGCAATACCTACACGGAAGATCAGTGCCGGGGTGACTGGTGACTGAAGAGCCTAACGCTGCATTCACGCAGCACTGCCGGTGCCACTACCATGCCACTACCATAGAGGAGTGTGGGTAAAAGCCAGATACATAGTAAATGCATTGAAAAAGCCGGAAACCATGTAAAGTGTATTAGAAACACTGGAAATTCAAGTAAATGCATTGAAAAAGATGGAAACCATGGAGCTGATTCTCGTTGACACGTTCCCCTGCGTGTGCATAAACATTTATGCACATGTGCAGCCACTTGGTGTGAGCGGGCACGGCCAATTTCTTAGTCGCTGACCCACTCGCACCTAGCAGTGCAGGCGTAGGGTGGCGGCATGAGGCTGTCCCCTTGAAAACACTGGGTGTTTCCATGTAAATTGGCCGGTGGTGTGGGTGGCGAGCAGCTGACGTCAGCGGATGTCACCCACCCGCCCTCTCCCCGTACAGATCTAAGACACCAGAGAGGTGTCTTAGATCTGCAAGCGCTTGCAAAATCATTCAATGGTCGTCAATGGATTCTAAACATCCATTTGCATGCGTGCGGGGATATTCGGCGTGTGAGCGGGGGCATCTGTGCGGCGGCGCATAGATGAGATGCAGAGCTGCGAATTTTGCAGCTTTGTGTGTCAACCACAATCACCCCCCATGTAAAATGTATTGAAAGAGCCATAAATCATAATAAAGCATTAAAAAAAAAAAGTTGGAAATCATGTAAAGTGGGGCAGTACGGACAGTATAATGATTAGCATTACTGCCTCACAGCACTGAGGTCATGAGTATGATTGCCACCATGGCCCTTACTGTGTGGAGTTTGTATATTCTCCCCGTGCTTGTGTGGGTTTCCTCTGGGCACTCCGGTTTCCTCTCCCAATGCAAAAATGTACTGGTAGGTTAATTGGCTTCCAACAACATTAACCCTAGAATGAATGTGTGTGTGTGTACATGTGGTAAGTAAGAAAATAAATTGTAAGCTCCACTGGGACAGGGACTGATGTTCTCTGAAAATTCTCTGTAAAGCGCGGCTGAATATGAGTGTGCTATATAAATAACTGGTAATAAATAAATCAGTGTATCAGAAAAGCCATAAATGATAGTTAATGCTTTGGAAAAAAAAACGGAAATTATAGTAAATGCATTGGAGAAGCCGTAAACCATGTAAAGTGCATTAAAAAAGCTGTAGATCATAGTAAAGTGTAGTAGGAAAGCTGGAAATCATAGTACATTTATTTAAAAAGCCATAAATCATAGTAAATGCATTGCAAAAATAGTTGATACAGTATGCCGTTGATCAAAATACCGTCTACCGTCTAAAGGCCTGGATTAATGCCATTGATGACTTGCCGATGGCAGTTGGTGACAGGATACAGATGCTGGCATCCCGATTAAAGTAAGTATAGTGGGATGTGCTTGTATCTTGGGGGGGGGGGGGGGGGGGGGAGATGTAAGTTTAGACAGATACACAGATAGTTGGGTAAGGATATGCCAAAAAGAATATTTAATTAATTGTCACAATCTATGAAGGAGGTTTAGGATACAGTAAACTACTATATTTAGCTCTACCTGCGGGGTGGCACAAAAGCTTGTCAGACTTCAGACTTATGGCCCTCTGTGGAACTACACATCTCAGCATGCCATGTAACAGATTTTCTATTAGGTAGTGTATATTTATGGCAAGGCATGCTGGGATGTGTAGTTTCACAATAGCATGAGGGCCATCACTAGTGTCACAATAGATTTTGCACCACTCTGCAGGTAGAGCTAAATAGAGTAAAGTTTACTGTATCCTAATCCTTTCTCATATGACATATTCATGTTGTTTATGGCAAATTTTTCAATACATGTATTATAAATTCCTGCTGTTCCATTTTACTAACATGTATGGCTTTTCTAGTATAATTTACATGGTTTCTGGCTTTTTTAAATGCATTTACATTGATTTCCGGATTTTTTAATACACTTGATATGGTTTTCAGCATTTTCAATGCATTTACTATGATTTCAGTCTTTTACAATACATTTATTACGATTTCCATCTTTTTTCAATGCATTTACTATTATTTACGGCCTTTCTAATATACTTTACACGGTTGCATTTACTATGATTTCCAGCTTTTCCAATACAATTTATATCGTTTTCGGCTTTTTCTTTGAATTTACTATGATTTCAAACTTTTTCAATACATTTACAGTTTGAGTATCCCTTACCTGGATATCCCATATCTGAAATATTTTCCGAAAACTGTAGGAAGCCCCCCCCCCCCCCCCCCCACACACACACACACCTTAATTCATACTTGCCTCGTCCCCCGGTGCACCAGGTGTGCCGGTGACGTCACTGGCACACGCGCGCAACGCATCCTTGGGACCAGGGATGCTGCTGAAGAGGATTCCGATGGCCGTCGTGGACTCGCGGAACCATTGGGGCTTGGCCAGGGGAACATGTAAGTATTAAAAAAAAAATATTATGAAATCCACAAAAATCCCTTATCCAAAATGATCGTGGTCCCGAGCATTTCGGATAAGGGATACTCAACCTGTATTATGATTTCCATCTTTTTTCAATGCATTTACTATCATTTATGGCATTTCTAATATACTTTACATAGTTTCTGGCTTTTTCAATGCATTAACTGTGATTTCCATATTTTTCAAAGCATTTACTAGGATTTCTGGATTTTTCAATGCATTTATTATGATTTCCGGCTTTTCTAATACACTTTACATGGTTTCTGGCTTTTCAATACATTTACTATGATTTCTGGCTTTTTCAATGCATTTACTATGTTTCCGGCTTTTACCCTCTACCTATAGAGAGGTAGGCAGCGAGGAGAAGAGGGAGAAGAGGAATGAACCCTAAGGATCTGATGCCGGAAGAGCCACGCTTCTCAAGCTGCCATTGCTGCTGCCATGTGGGGGAAACATTTAATGAGATTTTGAACTTCAATATACTTTATATCTCAATGGTTTGAACTTCAATATACTGTATATCTTAATGGTAGATTCTATTTAAAGTAAGGCATGGACATATACTAACTCACAGCAACAAACAACAGACACAACACAATTTATTGAAGGCATTCAAGACAATCTTATATGGCTGGCAGCATATTAACACCAAGATGGATAAGAAGACTTTAAACTATACAGTGTGAAATGTCTGAGAATGTTACAAGATTTTTTCCAGGTTGTATCTGTCTGTATCTGAGGTTAGCGAGCCTTTGAAGACTCATGCAGAAATGTGTAGCCCACCCCCCCATCCATAAAGTGGCCCTGTGTTTATCATTCCATTCCTTCCCAAATTCAAACTTCTTAAGTTTGACTGTGAATGATTCAATCTTTTTAGCTGAAACCAATAATTAACATTTAGGTTGATTATATTATTTTCTTTTTTTTGTGGGTGGAATGTATGAAAAAATACAAAATACCTGACTTGGGGTCATGGAAGCTACATAACGGCCGTGATAGTTGCATAAAAGTATGGTAGGAAAAATGTCTGACCTAGTTGTTTGTCTTAAAGCCTCAGATCTTTCAGCATAAACCTAATCTATAACGCTACAATAATTGTTTCCACTTTCAAGATATTTTGTTCCTGGACAGTTTGTGTACGGGGAATCCAGGAAATTCTAATGCAAAGTGTTTTATTTTCTCCTTTAGTTTCCACTGTTTCTATTTATTTAGCATTTATGCTATTTAACTGCTTTGTGATCTGGCAAACTGTACGCATTTCATGACAAGCCAAGTTATATTGCGATTCATCTTTTTTTATTTCTTGGTTTACTCAGCTGAATCTGACACTGTTTAGGCAACTGTTATATGGGGAACATTGGCCACAAAATGACAAACCATATTAATGCTATTGTATGTATCTCCAAAGAATATTTTGTTTGTCAAGATATTTAAAAAAAAGTATATGGTTTATGAATAAATTATAATAAATATATATAAACAATGGCGTAAATGGGTGAAACCGGTTTTCTGACTTGCCCGTTCAGCCATTGTTATTTAACAGTACAGCATTGGTTGAGGCAGATAAGGTAGCCTAGCAAGGAGTTTAGGACTTCAATCGTGCATCAGAGGATGACGCCCACAATCTGTCATGTCTGGTTGACAAGGCGGTAGTGTAGTTGTTGGAAGTCAGCCTGGGACTGACCCCAGCAGGAGAGTTCCACCCAGCAGGGACTTGGGCACCCCGCAGGTGAGTTCCATTGTACCCAATTGTTTTGTATAATTATTATGTATCATATTTATGACCAATCTTTTATTATTCAGTTGTATACTGTTGTCCCTGACAACGAGGGGAATCCCAAAACCATTGGAATAAAGTCTATCCAGCACCACACTCCTACACTCCAACTCTAACCCTTAAGTTACTCCCACCCTCCACCTAACTCCCTCCTACTAGCTCTCATGCCCAAACATCACTCCCAACCTCCATCTCTCCTGCCTGCACCTCGATACCACCCTCCAGCTCTTGCCTATAAACAATAGGTAAAACCCCACTCAGCATGATCGCTCAGCACTCAGCATCGCTGGGTGCATCGCGGGCTTACTGTGATGTGTGCTGAGGGATCCTGCTTAAGCCCATCGCACAGCATGGAGGATGGGTCATCCCGTGTACGGAGCACAACTCAATTTATTTGCTTTGAGAACATTATTCATCAGTTTTCAGTACTTCAAATGTAAACATTTAAATGTGAGCTTCTACTATGTTCGTTCCTCTGCAACTAAGAAAACTTTGTCATAATGTAGCAGCTAGTTTTCTGTGGTGGTGGATCATTAGCAAAAATGAAACAAAAAAATGCCACTTGGGGGGAAAACAATTGAGGTTTAGCAAGATAAAAAAAAATCTTGCAATTTTGGATTACTGCGGGTACGCATGCTCCCGATACTTGCAGTACTCGCTCCATATTTTTATTTGGTAGGGGTCTGCCTGGAAGGGGTGCTAGGAGGGTGCAAGGGCTCCTGGGAGATGTAGTTCTCCCTGTCGATGCCTCTGGGGTGGAATACACCACACTCATACGCACAAACACTTATAGATACACACTTGCAAACATTGACCCACATTACTATACTCACCGCTGCTTGAAGAGGAACGACTCCTGATGTTGGATGCAGAAGACATCACTTCAGAACGTGAGTAATTATGGACTAATTAAGCTAATTGGAAACTTACAACTGCTAAATTAGTCCCTAGTTGCTGTGATTTCTATAGCAATTACTAACACAATTTATGAGCACAAAAGTGCTGGCTGCAGTGTTATGGGGAACAACCTAGCTAACATAAGTATAGTACCACTGGCGTATTTATAATGGATGCAGTGTGTGTGGTGCACACAGGCACCTGGGTACCAGAGGGGCCCACATCACACACCCTGCACCCATTTTTAACACCTACTCTTGGAAGTCCCAAAGCACCAGCAGCAGCACTGCAGAAATTACCAGGAAAATGGCATATGCGCTGTAGACTCTGGTGGGCCGCTTGAGCTCAGATAGGAGGGGGGGGGGGGTTCCATGTGTTTGTGTGTGTGTACTATGTATGTGTATATATACTATGTGTTTGTATGTGTCTTCTATAAATGTATACTGTGTGTGTGTGTGTGTGTGTGTGTGTGTGTGTGTGTGTGCTATGTATGTGTATGTATACTATGTTTATGTGTCTCTGTACATTAGTTGTCGTACTTGCCTACATTCCTGGAAAGGACAGATGGTTCAAAAAAAATGCACTCCTGGCCCCCAAAATGGTTGGCAAGTCTCCCGAAGTTGTATGTAGACTGTGTGCATTTTATGTATAGTGTGTGTGTGTGTCTGTGTGTTTTTGTGTACATGTCTCCCAACTTTTGATTCTCCCACAGAGGGAGTGTGAGCGTTTTGAAAATTTGGGGGTGTGGCCTAGCTGGAAAGGGGCATGGCCTGTACTCTCGATACTTCTGCAAGGCCACGCCCCATTATCGCCGCTGTTGGGGCATGCCCAGCAGCTCCTTCAGCTGCTGGCTATGACCCCAGCCCCTCCGGCTGCAGGAATAAATGCTCTATTCATGGATAACAAGTGGAGGGAAATGCCAACTGGTCCCCCCCACCGCGGGACTCTGCCGGCCCCAGGAGGGATGCAGGAACGTCCCTAAAAACGGGAATGTTCCTGCAATAATCGGGACAGTTGGGAGGTATGTGTTTGTATGAATATATAATGTATGTACAGATGTTAAATATACTACTTTTCCAAATTGTGTTATGTCACAGCTTTATTTAAAAATAGAATAAATAAATTTTTTCCCAAAAAATTCTACACAACGCAATACCCCATAATGACAATGTGAAAAAAGGTTTTTTTTTGTTTTGTTTTTTTCAATAGAGTAATTTTATTGTTGTTTCATAAATTAATTATCACATACAAAAATCAATGTAATAATAACAATGAACAATATTACTGTTAAAAATTACCAATTCAATAAAAATTTGTAATTAGCAATCTTATGGGTACTTTCCCATTTTTAGGAAAATCGTAGAAAAGTCATAGAATATTTATGAACGACTAATTCTCATCAGTGGCTAAAAATTATAATAGAACATTTTAAGCATTAACTTATAGTCTCTCAGATAGGATCGGCATATACTGAGTTGATCCATCTATGCCATAACTTCTCATATTTAGACATTTTTTCCCTTAACATATATATATATATATATTTTTTTCCATGCTGTAAAGTGGAATTGACCAACACCTTCCAGTCTTTAAAAAATGGTCCAGACTGTGCCATCCAAGCGCGTGCTATACATAACTTTGCTAAAGCAATCAAATTAATAACATACTGAGTATCATCCCTATAAAGTAATTCAGCATCCCCTGCACCCAATAAACACACCCTGGGGGTAAGATAGTCCCATGGGATACCTGTGACTATCAAGGCAGTCTTAATTTGATTCCAAAATTTCTGAACTACAGAGCATAGCCATATAAGGTGCCAAAAGCTGCAATCCGCCCCATTACATTTAGGACATTTAGCTGAATCTCTACCACCAAACTTGACCAGTCGCATTGGAGTCAAATAGGTTTTATATAATATAAATAATTGAACCTGATGAGTCCTAATTGAAGTTGTGGCAAGGGATGGAAATTCCCTAGCAGCATCCCATTCCATATTATTAAGGGTACCCAAATCTGCCTCCCAACTCTGACGTTGAACCAGCATAGAATCAGTATGATGTTCCGATATTAGAAAGGAGTAATCCATAAAAATACTCTTTTTCTCTCCCAAATTTAAAATAAACCTTTTTAAAGGGGAAGAAACAATATTAGGGGGAGTATCTTTAAATTGGGCTTGTAGGGCATTTCTCAGTTGTAGATAGTGACAGAAAAGAGTATTTGATCAATTAAATTCCACCTGTAGTTGTTGGAATGTTTTCAAAATACCAGAATTATATAATTGACCCAATGTCTCAATTCCCCAAGTCCATACTTGAACACCAGAAATTTTCTTTCATCTCGGTAGCCGACGGGAGTGCCAGAGAGGAGTGTCAGGGTCATAATCACAATATATAAACAAGACTTGGATGTCTCTCCAGATTTTAAGAGCCTGTGTGAGAATAGGGGATCCTCGAATAGTGGTTTCACTACTCAAGAGTAAATGAAGCGGGGTTCTCCCAGATGCAGTATTCTGTATAAAAGCCAAAGATAAAGTATCAGGAGACTCAACCTGTAACCATTGTCGAATATGTGTCAATTGCGAAGCGAAGTAATAAAATGTAAAATGTGGTAAAGCTAGCCCCTCCTCTACTTTTGTTCTAGTAAGATTATCAAGCCTAATTCTTGGACGTTTGCCCAAATTAAAGAGGAAATCAAATTATTCAGTTCACGGAAAAAAACTAGTAGGAATATACACAGGAGAATGCTGGACCACATATAAAATGTTTGGTTGTACAACCATTTTAATTAGAATCACTCTACCAGTTACTGTTAGTGGAAGTTTACACAAGGTTTTTGTTTTATCTTGAAGATACGAAAGAATTGGTAGAAGATTCATTGAAAGATAATCTGTATAAATATTAGTTATAATAATCCCTAAATATTTAAACCGATCAGTCCAGCATAAAGGTAATGAGATTTCGGGATTAACTGGAGGACTACCTCTCAATGGCATAATGAAGGATTTATTCCAATTAATTTTTTAGCCCTGAAAATCTACCAAAAGTTTCCATAACCCGTAAAACCATTGGCATAGCGGATTTATAATCCTGTAGAAAGAGTAGGAGATCATCTGCATATAATGCAATTGTGTCCATCCTTTTACCAATCTGCAAACCCACAATATCTGGGTGGGCTCTAAGGATACAAGCTAGGGGCTCTATTGCCAATGCAAAAAGGGCTGGGGAAAGTGGACACCCCTGTCTAGTTCCTCTTGAGAGAGGAAATGATGAAGATACAAAGCTGTTAACTGACAACCCATCTTACATATTTTGGTCCAAAACCCATAGATCTCATGACCTCCCACAGATACATCCACTCAACAGAATCGAATGCCTTCCTAGAATCAAGCGAAACAATAACTGAATAAGTTTCACTTTCATGCAAAGCCTGAAGGTGCATATATAGTTTCCTTAGATTAATACTAGTCGATCTGCCTGGCATAAAGCCAGATTGATCTGAATGCACAATAGAGGAAATTACTGCGTTCAATCGTATAGCCAGCACCTTGGCCAGAATTTTTGCATCAGTTGGAATAAGGGATATTGGGCTGTAAGAATCTGGGAGGACAGGATCCTTTCCTGGTTTAGGTATTACAATAATGATTGCCTCTGACATTGAGGCAGGAAAAATGGTTTGAAAAAAAGAAACAATTCACTTGGTTGACAAATCAGGTTGGCCACTAATACACCAGATATAGTGAATATCTTTTTATCTTTCTATAAAAATATTTATATGTCACATATCAACTATACGAAGGAGGAACTGAAGTCATACTTAAATGGGATAAACGTTGCTGTCCTATCAGCTGAGGCTAGAGATAGTTTGGATGCTGTATTCACTGTTGATAAGGTTGAGGTGGCCTATGGATCTTTTAAGGCTCCTGGATCAGATGGCATCCCCATTGAATTATATAAGAGCAATTTGGAGGTACATGCACCGCGATTGTTCAAATTGTTCAATGGTATGTTCAATGGTATATTTTGAAATAAGTATTCTCAGCCTTTGTTCAATACTTTGTTGTTGCACCTTTGGTAGCAACATGAGCCTCAAGTCTTTTGAATTTGATGTCACAAGCTTAGCACACCTATCTTTGGGCAGTTTTCCTCATTCCTCTTTGCAACACCTTTCCAAATTCATCAGATTGGATAGGAAGTGTCGGTGTACAGCCATTTTCAGATCTCTCCAGAGATGTTCATTCGGATTCAAGTCTGGGCTCGGCTGGGCCACTCAAGGACATTCACAAAGTTATCTTAAAGTTACTCCTTTGATATCTTGGCTGTGTGCTTATCATTGCCCTGCTGAATGATGAAACCCCCCCCCCCCCCCCCCCCCGTCTTAGTCAAGAATGCTTTGAAGCAGGTTTCATCAAGGATGTTTGCATACATTGCTGCATTAATTTTTCCCTTTATCCCGACTAGTCTTCCAGTTCCTGCCACTGAAAAAACATCCCCACAGCATGATGCTGCCACCACCATGCTTCATTGCAGAGATGCTATTGGCTTGGTGATGAGCTGTGCCTGGTTTCCTCCAAACATGATGCCTACAATTCAAGCCAAAGAGATCAAACTTTGTCTCATCAGACCAGAGAATTTTGTTACTCATGGTCTGAGAGTAGTTTATGGGCATTTTTGGCAAACTCCACCCGCACAACAGCAAATCATGATTGGGGGAATGGCTAGTGGGCAGGCCACACTCTTCTCCTCCTCCTACTCCACTACCTCTCCTCTTGATCCTATACATGGACAAGTCAATAAAACTCTATCGCTTGTGCTTATCCCAATCTTAACTAAAATCTGCAATATCTCTCTTGCTACTGGTACTTTTCCTTCTTTGTTCAAACATGCAGTGATTATTCCCCTTCTCAAATACACAATTCTGACACTATCGCTTTCTCCCCAACTACCATCGCAACTCTTTACTTCCATGCCTCTCTAAGCTACTCAAGAGATTTGTCTATTCTCACCTCACACACTTTCTTAACTCTCACACCCTATTTGACCCACTTACAGATGGAGCGGGCCTCGCTCTTGCAGGGATGGCGATTCCCCGCATCCCCCGCTGGCATCCCCAGCCGACATCCCCTGCCAGCCGCCATCTGATCTGCGAAAGGGGACGTGCACGCACGAGATGCGCGCGCGTCCCCTTCCGACGGCGCTTCCCCCGGGTCCCCGCCGGCTTGCCGGCGGTCACCCGGGGTCCCCACCACCTCCACGCTCTCCCACCTAACCCTGTCCATCTCCCTGAAGCGGAGACGGAAAGGGTTCCCATTGCCCCGCCGCCCGGAAACTGAGACGCTCGTGCATGTGAGACGCACGCGCGTCTCAGTAAGATGGAGCGCCCCACCGCTGGCGTATCGCCAGCGGAGACAATCTGGTGATTCACCAGCAAGAGGGAGGCTGGCTCCATCTGTAAGTCAATCTTTCATTCCCAACACTCCACTGAGACAGCACTGACTAAAGTGGTGAATGATCTGGTAACTGCAAAGTCTAAAGGCCACTACTGACTACTTATTCTTCTAGATCTTTCTGCTGCTTTTGACACCGTTGATCACACTGTTCTCATACAAACACTACACTCCCTAGGTCTTAATAATACAGCTCTTTCCTGGTTCTCATCTTTCCTATCTGATTTCTCTTTCAGCATTTGCTTCTCTGATTCTACCTCCTCCTCACTACCTATGTCAGTCAGGGTTCCGCTAGGCTCAGTTTTAAGCCCTCTGCTTTTCTCAATCTATACCATATCTCTTGACAAACTAATCAGCTATTTTTGGATTTCACCGAGAGTTGTCACCAGTGGTTTTGAGCCAAGTTTCTGTATGCCTCTCTGCCATTTCATCTAGGATGTTACGCCACCTCAAACTGAACATTTCCAAAACTGAATTAATTATATTCCCACCAGCCAAGAGCAGTTACAATCTTGATATCTCCATAACTGTTAACAACTCGACAATCTACCCTACCCCACAAGCCTGCTGCCTAGGGGTCATCTAAAAAACATATTCAAAATTCATCCATATCTTACACAAGACAAAACTCTAATCAATGCAATCATTCGTTTACGCATTGATTATTGCAATAACCTCTTTATCCATTTTTCCTAAGAAAAGACTCTCGTCACTGCAATCCATTTTGAATGCAGCTGCGAGGCTGATGTTCCTGGCTAGACATTCAATGTCTGCTGAACCACTCTGTCTGTCCTTCCATTGGGTACCTGTATTTTACCGCATTCAATATAAAATACTTCTACTCACATTCAAGGCCATTAACCTATGCTGACTACATCAACATGTCTCTTCGCTTATCTCAAAATATATCCCCACGAGACCTCTTCGCTCTGCACAAGATCTGCTTCTCTCTTCTGCATGGATTACTAGCTCCCATTCACTATTACAGGACTTTCATCAGGCTGTTCCCACCCTATGGAATGCCCTTCCACACACAATAAGACTCTCCACTAGCCTCCAAGCCTGCAAGCCTATCATATTTAAGTGCCTAACATAACCCTCAGAGGCACTTATGTATTATATAGATTGCCTTCTGGACTTGTAACTCGGTGGGACTGCTATGCTATTACTGGTGCCTGTCCTTGTGTTTCCCTCCTATGTCCCTATGGGGCACCACGTGCGGTGTAGTGGTTAGCATTACTGCCTCACAGCGCTGAGGTCATGGGTTCGATTCCCACCATGGCCCTACTGTGCGGAGTTTGTATATTCTCCCCGTGCTTGCGTGGGTTTACTCCCACAATCCAAAAATATACAGGTAGGTTAATTGGCTTCCAACAAGAAATTAACCCTAGAATGTGTGCGTGTACATGTGGTAGGGAATATAGATTGTAAGCTCCACTGGGGCAGGGACTGATGTGAATGTTCAAATAAACTCTGTAAAGCTCTGCGGAATATGTGTGCACGCTATATAAGAAACTGTTAATAAATAAATATAGATTGTAAGCTTGAAGCAGGGTCCTCCTACTTCCAAGTCTGTCTGTTTTTACCCAGTACTGTATGTTCTATCACTGTCTACAATTGTGAAGTGCAGCAGAATTTGCTGCTCTACATAAGAAATTGTAAATAAATAAATCATTTAGGGAAGCCTTTTTGAAAGAGCAGTGGATCCTATATCATATTTGGGAGAAAGTGATAAGGACATAATTATCAGCTGGGACTTCAGTAGCAAAAAGAGATTGAAATTTAGGGTTGTGTGGATGTTGTCAGACCAATTATCCTAGGATGAGGATATGTATTAGATCTTGGTTCACCCTTTCAGTTTAACCGTTGCACTGCGGATGGTAGTCTGATGACAATCATAATTTTACCTGCATAGCAGTACATATAACTCTCCAAAATAAGGCCATGAACTGAGGTCCACAATTAGAAACAATGTCAGTAGGAAGATCATGTAAATAAAAATCGTACACAGAAAAACTGTGCTAATTTAGTGGCAGATGGATGACTAGGCAGTGGTGCAAAATGGGCTATTTTA
Source organism: Crinia signifera (assembly GCF_055691185.1). Taxonomy (NCBI): domain Eukaryota; kingdom Metazoa; phylum Chordata; class Amphibia; order Anura; family Myobatrachidae; genus Crinia; species Crinia signifera. Next base: position 52,401,134 of record NC_139221.1, on the reverse strand, counting down.
GTAAACATGTCCACTATCACCCAAATAGTGATAAAATTCCAGGATTCGGGTAAATCTGTGATAGTGTCCACGGTTTCTTCAGAATAGACAAAGGCTGTAGTAGTAAGCCGAGCATCCTTATATTGAGTACACTTAGTATCACCCATCACCCCACCCACAGGAACCAGCACCTATTTGGTATACCAGTTCAACATTTGATCTATAGCAGAGGTTCCAAAACATATTTGGCCTACCTTCCCCTTTTCAGAAAAAAAAAATTACTTAGTGGCCTTCTGGAAATCTACTTTATTTAAGCGAACAGACAGATACAGTGACAAATTTGCATTCTTTTATGTACAGATGTGCTCACATACATCTAGCCTCCTTTCACATTAAACAGCCCATCTAGTCGTGCCCAGTGGTGTCTAAGGGTACTCTTTACCCAGGCCCGGGTCTGATGGAGTGGCCCTCTGGCTCGCTACCCCCTTCCCATGTTGGAGAGAGGGACAGTATGCCGCTGCCCAGCACACCCTACTCAGTGCTGTGTGCTGAGCTCGGGGGGGGGGAGAGGCAGCTGCAGCCTGTCCTCTCTCTCTCCCTGAGTGGGTTTTGGATCCCACCCACACCCTGGTGGGATCATTTTTTATTTTTAAAGGGACGTGGCCACAACCCTCCCGTTGGTCTCACCCCTTCATTTTACCGGGGTCCTGCAATACTGTCGGCATACCTGGTTGTGTCAGTCATGCGTCTTCTTTCTAGTGACTTTCTCCATTAAACTGTTGTAACATAGCGCACAAGCAGCTTCTGATGATAAGAATGATATTGGGCATGTCTATATTCTGTGTGTGATGGGCATCTCAGTGGGCATCTCAGTCCTTGCAGTGTCATGTGTTTGGATGTACAGAGATGATGTTCATCCAAAAGACTTTGCTTAAAGTCATAGACTGGCAACTGCCAAATGGAGCAGATGCACCTGCCTCCACCTCTGGTCCTGACCCAATACATTCCCCCCCCCCCCCCCGTAATACTGGTAGCAAATCAACTTCATAAGTCTTACAACAAGTATCACCCCCTTAGCTAGCCGTACAATCCCTCCAAATAGATCTCTGTGAACTGTGCAAACCTGCAAACCCATGTAGGAGTTAGTGACCAGTGCATATTTCCTAGCTAGCAGCTAATAAGACATTTGTATCATAGCCAGGCAGGGATGTACTTTCCACAGCATCCCGCTCTATGGACCATGGCATGGATGGCCATTAACTCTGCTTGGTGACAGGCTGATTATTTTACAACATGTTTTTATTACAGTCATTTGTTCCATAGTACATACTGCACGAAGAGAAAAGACCGTAGCAAAAACCAGAGAAGCCTGATCCCTGCTACAGCCAGTATGCAAGGTGTGGCGGTGTGACATTTATTGTACAAGCTGCTAATGTTATTCCCGGTGTAATTACTTTATCCATAAATGTACATTTGTATGTCATATCTAAACCCAGCAAAATATCTGTTGTGGTTTTAATGGAAGACGAAATCTAGATGATTATTTTTCAGAAATACGTCCCCACCACCATCACCACCCTCCACTCAGCTGGCAGAACAGCAGATTACCATGTTTATGATTTGCACACTTCAGTTCCCAATAAACTATAACAAAAATAACTTTATCAGTTCTTTATATCCTGAAGAACTTTATGCATAATAACTAAAATGGCAAATATAATGACTTACTTAGCTGATGTAACCATACCTCCCAACATCGCTGGCAGGTAGGCTGGGACACTTGCATGACAAAGGTGTGCTGGCGCCCCCCAAAATGGGCTGGGCTCATAGAAATGCCGCTCCCTCGACCCATATCTTCTGTTTTTGTCACTATGGAGGCATATACAGTACTCTGTGAGTTTCTGGCATGGCCCCAACACCTATGTCCTGCTGCCCTACATGGGGGCAACAGTGACTCCCAGTATGTGTGCGGGGCGAGGGGCAGTTGTCCCTCCCTGTACATCGCTGCTTTGCTTAGCAGAGCAGCCGTTAATAGATGCTGTGCCCATGCGCTAAGCAAAGCAGCGATAGACAAGGAGGTACAACTGCCCCCCTCCTCCCCTTGCCGCACACACACTGCGGGAAACTGCTGCACCGGGGTGGGACAGCAGGACAGTCCCTAAATAAAGTGACTGTCCCATAAAAATTGGGACAGTTTGGAAGATTTCTGGGCATGAGTGCAAAATGCTACAACACTTTAAATGACCCAACATTGTACCACACCACTACAGACATGGGTCAAATGTACTAAGCTTCAAAAAGTGATAAGGTGGAGAGGGAGAAAGTACCAGCCAATTGGCCCCTAAATGTCATTTCTCAAACTCAGTCATTCATATGACAGTTAGGGGCTGATTGGCTGGTACTTTACACACTCCATTTTATCACTTATCGAGGCATAGAACATCTGGCCCAATATATGATAAATAGGGGCAATTGATAGAAATGGTACTCACAGGGCAGCCGAGAGGAATGCCGGGCCGGGGTAAAATTTTGGAGGTGTGGCCTAAGTGTGGGAGGTGTGGGCACCTCCCGCACTTAGGCCACGCCCCTAAAGTGTTTAGAGGAGGGTGGAAGAAAACTCTAAAAACTGTAATCTCAGCAGCAGCACACACCTTCAGCATGTGCTGTGCTGACAGCAGGCTCAGCATGTTAGGGAGACGCTCATGCCGAGCCTGCTGTAAGCACAGCACATGCTGTAGAAGTGTGTGCTGCTGTTGCTACCCGGGAGGGACGGAGGGGGAAGGGAGGGGTCAGACAAGGGCCCCTGCGGGGCCTCTCCAGCAAGCCTGGGCCCAGGTATTTAGTACCGGCCCCCCCACCCCCTCCCGGCTGCCCTGGGTACTCAGCATAAATCACATGTGCTCTAGAGACATTCATGAAGATTAGCATTGAGCAATGTCTTTAGATTTTACACTGAACAAATAGCTGAACACTTTCGTCACTGCAGTATCTGTGCAGTTTTAGGAACAAAAAAGTAAGACTCGTCGAGAGCTGGACCGCAGACTGATTCACCAGTGGCAGGTCCTGGGGCAGATGGCAGCGACACCTTGGGGAGTTGTATGGGGGTCGGAGGTAGAGGGGGGGGGGGGGGGGCGCTGCCAAGATTTGTGGCAGGGGGGAGGCTATTTCATAGTTACGCCACTGGAGAGGGGGGACAGATACTGGGCAGGGAGATGGGGAACAGATACTGGGCAGGTAGAGGGGGGGTAGATACTGGGCAGGGAGAGGGGGGCAGATGCTTGGCAGGGAGGGTTTGGTACAAAAAGAGAGAGAGAAGCTGCAGAGAGAGTGAGGCGATGGAGTGGAGGGCAGGGGACATAGGGGTTTATTCTAGTTCATTCTTTCTGAAAAATTCCTTCTTAGATGGACAAAACCATGTGCACTGCAGGGGGGCAGATGTAACATGTGCAGAGAGAATTAGATTTGGGTGAGTTATTTTGTTTCTGTGCAGGGAAAATACTGACTGCATGATTTTACACTTCAATATAGTTCTCACTTTGAAGAAAAACCCCACCCAAATCTAATTCTCTCTGCACAAGTTACATCTGCCCCACCCGCAGTGCACATGGTTTTGTCCATCTAAGAAGGATTTTGTCAGAAAGAATGGACTAGAATAACCCCCATACTCCCAAGCAGGTCCATGCTGTGAGATCCTCCGTGTTTCAGGGCTCAGATGAGCTGAGCTCCTCCAATCAGGTGCAATTCTATTCAGTATGTGCCTGCCGAGCACCTCCAATCACAGCTAGGCACTTGCTGTCCTCCTGGCCCTGTGCTGAGTTGATGAGGGGGGAAAGGGCTGGGCACCACAGAGAGTAAGGTGCAGGGACAGGGCTGGCAACAGAAATCTTGGGGCCCTGTACAATTATATTTCTGGGGCCCCCACCTAATCCCAAATCCACACAACCCTCTTCTGTACGAGCCTGATTTAACCTTTCGCTGTTCCTGATCCTGCTTTCAGGTGCAGACTTCTCTCGTTCTCAGTCCTGTTGGCCTGGCTCCTGGCTGCTGCCTTCTGCTGGCCTGTCACTTTCACAAAAGAACGCAGAGCACTACAAGCAGGCACGGAACAGATGACCCGCACATGTGCTATAAAGTGCAGAAGCCAGAGACTGAGGCTACAGTGCCAGCTGTGGTTATGGCTGTACACCTGCGGCCACAGGCCATGTGCACACACAGAGTAGATGGCTCTGAGCACCGAACGGAAGGGTGCACACACAGTAGACAGCAGTGGAACACAGTGTCAGTCAGACTCAGCCACACACAGATGGTGCACAGTAGACGGCCTGGCCGCGAGGGTCACTGACAGGCCAGCGGCCATGATGGGGCATGGAAGCTCTGGGGCCCTTGAGATTGCTGGGGCCCGTCACACTTGTCCCCTTTGACCCCCCCTGTCGCCTGCCCTGCCAGGGCTGGCAACAGAAATCTTGGGGCCCGGTACACTGATATATATGAGTGGCCCAATACCCCGTCCCTTTTATTGTTTATTTTTATTGTTAATAAAGAAACATAATTAATATTCACTAATACTGGAGGGGGGTTCCAGGCAAGTACCATTACAGCAGGGGAACCTTTTTTGTGCCAAGGGCCGTTTGTATGGGGGAAAAGATCCTTTGGGGGCCATATGTAAAAAATTTCTCTTACAAATTGTCCTGCTGCAGCCGTCCCATGCTGCTGAATAGGACGCTGCCATGACACGGGGCGCCGCCATGACACCTGTGATTAGTTGACAGTATGGGTCAATTGCGCTGTCTGCTAGCCTGAACCTTGACCTGATTACCTGATTCAGAATCCAGGTAATTCCAGCTACTTGCTGGTTCTGATTTCTGCTGTGGCTTGCAGCCAATCAGAGATACAGTGGGCAAGGGGGATATAAGCCAAGGTTCTAGCCCTGCCTCCCTGCCTTGAACAAATGTTCATTCTACCTCCTCTGTGTTTGCCCCAGAGACAGAGAGTTCCCAGGCTCCAGGCTAGCCAGTGCTCCCAGCGATTCCACCTTCAGTGTCCTGCTGCTGCTGTTATCTGGTTCCTCTACCATCTAGCAGTTATCCTGCTTATTACATCCCTGCGGTTGAGAGTGCCCAGCTATCCCCAGCAGAGGTCACCGCTGGCCCTGGCTAGCTGTCCCTTGCTAGTTCCCAAGCTAGAACTATATATTGTCTCGCAGGGCAACCTGTTACTTTACCTCAGAGACTATAACCATCTCAAGTCCTGACCGTCGACAGTGTCATCTGCAGAGTTGTCTACTCATTGCTACAGCCCTAAGAGACTATTCTATATTGTGTTTATAACCGCGCTGTAATGTAATCGGCAGCTTCCTATATTAATTGGTAATTAATGGTAATTAAAATGTCATTTAGGAGCGCTCTTTTGTAATAGAAATGGTGAAAACATAAAAATAAAAACTAATAAATAATAAGAACATGTGTAAATAAAATGTGCCAAACTTTATTTCCTGCCAAACAGAAAAAAGGGGGTTATTTTTAAAATGTTTACACTCTTTTGAGTGATTATTTTGGTTGTATTGTGGATCTTGTTCAGGTAGCCGGATGTTTCACTTAAAAAAATACACAAGATAGTAGCGCTAGACCAGGGGTTCTAAAACTATTTGCTCTGGGACCCCATTAGACAATAAATATTATTACAGGACCCCAGCAAGTTGCCACAGAATGGCCGCCACAAATGTGTGGTCGGTGAAATAAAGTGACCGCTATTGTGACAGGGAGGCAGTGGGTAATAAGGGGATGGAAAAGGCGGTAGGGGGATAGAAGAGGGAAGCAGAGGGTGTTTATTTAATAAGCTATCCCCTGTCCCCCCTCAACAAACACATTAGTCTGATGGCCAGCAACAGGGAGTCGTGACCCCATGCTGAGGTGGTCGGGACCCACTTTGGGGTCAGGACCCACAGTTTGAGAACCGCTGCGCTAGACAATATAAGTTTAAAAATACAAATTTAATAATGACATAAAAAATGCACAACCAATTAACATATAGATAGCACAGGCACCTCTATTTCTTAGCTACCTAATAAGAGGATCCATTCCTATTACACCGCCAATACTCCTTATAGGTATTCCGGATACGATAACAATGTCTTTTTGATCTGGAGAAATGTTGTATAGTTACTGCAATGGATGTCCAAGTGAAGAGTTTAATCCTTCAGGCTGGGAAAGTATGGCAGGGGTATGGCATTACGAATCTCGGTCAATGGTGCCAAGATGGGAGGGTGAAATCCTTCTCTCAGTTGCAAATAGAATTTAGTTTGCCCAAAGAAGTATTTTTTAGATATCTCCAAGTGAGAAGCGCCTTGACCCTAGGGGACAGGGCAGAAATGTGGAAGGTGGTGGAGGCCCCATGTAAAATTTTTATAAAACAACTTGAAAAAAGGAAGCGTATGTCTAAAATGTATCAATATCTTCATTCTTTTTCTCAAACTGAGGAGTTGGGGGCCTTGAGGGCCAAATGGCACAAGGATATCCCACAGTTGGATGAGAATGGGTGGAGATCGGCTTTGGCAGGTCCTCGTCAATCGACTAATTTAATGCGCGCACAACAGGTCCAATTCAATATCCTCCATAGGATATATATCACCCCGGTCAAACTGAAAAAATTTTCAGGGTCAGCATCCGATGGATGCCCTAGATGTGGAGAAGGGCCGGCTACATTTGATCATTTACTCTGGAGTTGTAGGGAGATTAGTAGATTCTGGGGGGAGGTAAGGTAAACACTAGCCCAGATAGGGGTCCCGAGAGCAGCTTTAACTAAAATGAACTTGTTGTTAGGAATTTGGAAGGAAGCCGTATTAAATGGGGAGTCGCGGCAGTTGGCAAGTTGCATCGCGGCCATTGCCAAGGTACTAATAGCCCGTAGGTGGATGTCCCCTTTGGCTCCGAATTTTGAAGAATGGGTCAACGTGGTTAACCAGACCAGTGAACATGAAAAATATGTATTCGCTTCTAGAGGATCCTATTCCAAGTATCAGAGAATATGGGGCCCCTGGAATAACTCAGGCTATTTTAAGGTTTCTAATTCCGAGGGGGCAAATTGATAAGCATGGGGACAAGTAGGGAGGGGATATAGTTTTTTTTTTTTTTGTTTGTTTTATTTTTTTTTTATTTTATATGGGACCACAAGTGACACGTTAGATAGAAGAATGGTCAATTTAGGGAAAGTTAGTCTGTAGGGAGGGGGTCAATTAGGGCTGAGGACACTTACGTTGACACGGTGTAGTGCCATTGATAAGATGGCAGGGGTATATGTAGGGGTATAAGAGGAACTAAGGTTGATTAGTATGATAGTTTGGGTTGGGGTGCTCCTATTTTGGAGCCTTACAGATGGGGGGGGGGGGGGAGGTGGGCACGAGTTAAGAGAAGCACATTAGTCCATACCAGAGAGAGTGGAAATCAGTATGGTCGAATATGAGTCACTTTTCATATAGTACACAAGGACACATTGGATGGTTAACACTATAATTGATGGGCTTGTTTTTTTTTTTTTTTTTTTAATTTTTTTTTTTTTTTTTTTTTCCTCCTCTATTACCCCTTGCGTAAGACTTGACTATGGAGGTTTCGAAATATGGCCGCCTATATGCGGGGAAATTTGACGATGGTTGACCATAGGGTATAAAGTATGGATCTGTCGGTTGGAATGGCCTGGGGAACTAGGAGATCGGGGGAAAGTGTGGGGCGACGAGAATGGTGATGGTCGGGACTAGGTGGCCGTAAGTCGAGAAAGGGAAATGGAGGGAGGTATGGGCCGGGTGATATAAGAGGAAAGGGGGCGGTGAGAAGGGGATGTGATTCCGTCTGGGAAAGGACGAGGGAGAGGGAATGGGGATGGAAGCAACAGTTCGGGTATGTACAGGGTGAGCTGGCCGGGATGGGGGAGCTAATTTGAATAGAGAGGAATGTGTAACAACGACTCTTGATATCAATGTATTGCTGTGATGTTTTGTCATGATTGTTTTGTACTTTTCTTTTTTGGTCTGTCTGAAAACTAAATAAAAACGCAATTTAAAAAAAAAAAGAGTTTAATCCTTATAGGAAAGCATAGCAGCAGAGTCCTTCAAGTGGAAATAAAGATTGGGTATATTTTGCAAAGTTCCATATAGTAGCAGATTTTGATGGCAGACTCTGGTGGCGGCTGGTCTGGAACCGAGTAGCAAGGTAGGTAGCAGGAAGGTAGCCAAGGTGCTTAGCGCTGATGCGTTTCGCTGTAACCAGGTACAGCTTTGACAAAGCTGCCGCTGTAGTGCTTCTGTGTTGGATCCACGCTCGCCAGCCACCAATGCATTTCATGTATCCAATACACTTTGTCAAGGATAACTGGGCATTTCCTGAGTTGCTTTTTTATAGCTAAAAAACTTTATTTAATTTTGAAAAAAAAAAACAATGTTAAGACAGGAAGTGGTCACCACTTTCTGTAGGGAACCACATGGTAAAATAATTTTTCTCTTGAGATAATTTGGAAACTAATTCCCTTAAGCCAAACTTAATTAAATGCCAAACTCCTAAGGAGAAGAGAAAGTGGTGACCACTTCCTGTCTTAACATTGTTTTTTTTAAATTAAATAAAGTTTTTTTAGCTATAAAAAAGCATGCTATGTGCATTTCTGTGCATTTGGATGTGCTGGATGTGTGCACCCATGGCAAACAAACTGTTCACTTGTGGCCGCTGGGTGGGGGGGCTCATTAGCATATGGTAACACCAAGCGTTTCATGGGTGTTCTCATGCTAATGGGCCGATTACATGGGCGCGGGGGGTGGGCAGTTGACATTTCCGGATGTAAGCTGCCTGCCCACTTCCCCCCGAGCGTACATGTAAGGTTGCTCAGAGTGACCATCGAAAGATGTTGGAGGTTCCCACTGACATGCGAATGGATGTTTATGCGAAACATCCGTACGCATGCAGTGCAAAATAACGCGCCTTGCGAATGGTGGGCCGGCGTACCACCAATCGCAAGGCAGGGTTAGGTGGACTTGCAGCCTTGCGAATCAACCAGAATAATCCCCTTAGTGTAGGATATAGAGGAACTTTGTTTATAGATTTGGGATACATTTACATTCCTGCTTACCACAGTTGTGTTTAGTTAGATATTGATACAGCTGATTTGTAAAGTAGAAACTGAGGGCAGATTTGTTAAGCCTGATAAAGGTCTTTTATGGGCAAAACCATGTGCACTGCAGGTGGGGCAGATGTAACATGTGCAGAGAGAGTTAGATTTGGGTGGGATGTGTTGAAACTGAAATGTAAATTGCAGTGTAAAAATAAGGAAGCCAGTATTCACCCTGCACAGAAACAAAATAACTTATTCAAATCTAACTCTCTCTATATATTGCCCCACCTGCAGTGCACATGGTTTTGTCAATTTTGAGAACACATTTGTACTGCGATTAGATGTAAATAAGGACCAAAGTGAGTTAAAAAGTGGTCGTTAATAACACACAAGCCAATCAGCTCCTAGATGTCAAGTTAGAGGCTGAGTTTGAAAAATGACAGATAGGAGCTGATAGGCTGGTGCATTATCACCTTCCACTTTATCAATTTACTAAGCTTAATAAATCTTTGTGTTACTCTATGGCAGCGTGTAGCAGTAGTTCTCCAAAATGGAACTTTTGTAAGAAGGGTTGTTTTGTAAAAGTGATGGGTCTGCATTGTAGGAAGCAGACTCCCTGAACTAAAACCAGGTGTCCGGATCTGATGGCCAGCCTACATCAGCTTCAGCTGAAACACACACTGTCCAGTACCTAAAACCATTGCAAATCATGACCGATGGTCGCTAAGATCGGATTGGAGGCTGCATCCTCATATGCAGGATTGGATCTCACAAATTCATGCAAAAGGCTTATGCTGCATTTTAATTACACAGAATTGCAAAGCTGCTTTCCTGCAGCTGTTCAATTCCTTGCAAACATGGATTAGGCCCTAAGGGGGAAATTTACTAAGATAGACAAGTTAAGTGTCGACACAGTTTTGTATTGGTGCACCGCGTCCGCTCACCATGCTTTGGGCATGGTGCCTCGCTATGCTATTATATTCTTCCTCAACTACTAAGTGATGGTAGGGCATGAAATACCACCCGTCAGAACATGTCGGCTCAGAAAAGAAGAGAAAATCCCATGTCGACCTTTTGACTGTCGACCAGGGGTTAAAGTGAGGGGGAACAGGGTGGAACTGAGTTCCACCACCTCTAATGGTGAGGTGGAACATATGAACCTCCACATTGGCCCTGCACTGTAGTTCTCATAGAAAAGCATTGTAGTTTGCAGGGGGATCCCAAGAACCATACCACTTGCCCCGTCTCTGCCTAATGGGGGAAGGGGAGAGGGGGTAATTAGGTGGCATAGAGAAATGAGTTAACCCACCTCTGCATGACCACTTTAAGCCCTGCTGTCGACCTTCCCAATGTAGACCTAATGCATGTGTCAAGGGAATGCAGTAGCCAGAATAAGGAGACACTAACTAGCAAAGGACGAACACCCTCATCTTGATATCAGGAAAAATCTAACCTATGTAAAGACATATAATTATCTAGTCAAGAATAGACCTTAATTTCTACTGTATATTAGCCCCTGGCTTTTTTAATTGTTCCCATACAGTATTTGCATATCCAGTGCAGAGATCGTTTCACGCTTCATTAGGATAATGCAGATTAACATTGTTCACTGTTGTAACTTGCCAGTGACTAGTGTCAATTACCTGAACACTGGATGCTTGACTTCTGACCCTTCACCCCGAAGGTCACTGGAATCTGGAAATATGTAGTACTCTTTAGGTCAAGGGCCTTTGGGGGGCTTAATTCTGTAAACAAGGCATTCAGAGGCAAACCAGGAATTCTAGAGGGGGGTTTCCAAATGCTTCATTTTAAAGCAAGAATATAACTTGCTATGAAGGACTATTACATGACCTTTACGATTAATTTTAATCACATGACAAAAATAATTTATTCATTATTAAATTATCGTCCAAAATGGAACCAATTGTTGCACTACCTGATTTTTAGCACAGTTATCACCTACCTACTCTATACAAAGATAAAAGATATTTAGATACATAAATCAAGAACGCATAGCGACCCTACCCTTATATTGACCATAACTAAACCATAACCTCAAACACCACCCTAACCATAACCCCTAAACCAAACCACTAGCCCCAACACCAACCCTAATACCCTAACCCAACCTGCGACACCAACCCTAATACCCTATCCAAGTGGTTCCCAAACTTTTAAAATCATGGCACCCTATAGTATCCTGAATTTTATCCACGGCACCCCTATGCCAAAAGTTTCCAACTCAAGGCACCTTTGCAATGTTCCCAAGGTGCCCCTGGGCGCACAGTTTGGTAAATCACTGCTCTAACCCAAACCCCAAAACAAACCCCTTTTTTTCCCCTCAGCACTATAAAAGCATGGGCCCTCTCCCCATTACTGCGAGGTGGAACGCATGTAGCTGCGCTCATTGTTGCCAGATGGCCAACCCTTGTGACAACTTTGTCGTTTTGCATGGCAACGATGAGCGTGGCTATATCTGTATCTGCAGTGGGGGCTGTGGTGTGGACACAAAGAGCTGGTGGTGTAGTGGGTTAGGACAGCACTGTACACACAATAGGAAGGAAAGGAAAGATTTCACTAATTCAGCGCACCTGGGAGAAGAAAATTATTCTAAAATTTAGCTTTTATTGGTTTATTTCTTAAAAACTGTGACATATAAAAACACAAATAAAGGTAAGACAGGGTAAGTATAAAAGGGTATTAACCCCGCGTAGTGTGTCCCCTCTATCCCCAATAGGTCTGTAGTGATTCTTGGTGTAAGATACTGTAAGATTGGAGCAGCGCTTTTAATTATCGGGTATTCCTAAAATACCTTCTGATTGGTTACAGGGCGAGTAAATCATATATGTATAGTGCTATTTCCAGCGTTATTGACACTTTACTGCGATATAGCCAGATATATTGTATCTCGCTGTTTCTCGATAGGGCACATACAAAAAATTGTTTACAAGAACACAATGTGTGCTGGAAGTACTTTACTTTGATTGCACAGTGTGTATGGTGCTGTTTCCAGCGATTGGACAATTTATTGGAATGTATGCCAGATGTATGTATTGTGTCTCACTGTGTCTAGGTGAGGCACGTACAGTAAATTATCTAGGAGAACAGCAAAATAACCCCTTGAGTCATCGGCTATATATATTTTTGCCGGGGGTATTGCTGTTTATGCCTAGTACTCTGATTTCACATACAAAAAATTGTTTACAGGAACACAATGTGTACCCCTTGAGTCATCGGCTATATGTATATTTTTGCCGGGGGTATTTATAGTTAATGCCTGTTATGCTGATATCTGCTGGAGGCACTTTACTTTGATTGCACAGTGTGTATGGTGCTGTTTTCAGCGATTTGACAATTTATTGGAATGTTTGCCAGATGTATTGTGTCTCACTGTATCTAGGTGAGGCACGTACAGTAAATTATCTAGGAGAACAGCAAAATAACCCCTTGAATCATCGGCTCTATATATTTTTGGTGTAGTGGGTTAGGACAGCACTGTACACAACTTAGTGACACATGACATGTAACAATGGTGACAAGGTATCGCCATTATGTGACTTATCTCTCCCGGCAGCCTGGCACAGGACACACTGCAAACACTGGGTTCCTGGCTAATATAACAGTGACATTACTGGGGTGCCAGGGTCATTTCACAAGCTAGCCATGGACTTCCCAATTAAAGAGGTATGGGTAATTAGGTCGACACTTGAAAAGTCATCATGAGTTTTTCCATGTTTTTTGAGTGCATGTCAACATAGGTCAACATGGACACTGTATAAGTGTCCGGGTCCGCTTGCCATGCTTCGGGCACACCCACCAACTGGGATGGTAAAGTATGAAGCTATTTAAAGTCAGTTTTAAAAATCTAAATTCATGAAAAACTCACGTTGTCCTTTACATGTTGGCCTTTTGCTTGTGTCGAACTTTTGATCATGTCGACATTTTGTATGTCCAATAGTGACCAACCTAATGACTGCCGACTTAATAAATACTTAATAAAAGTACCCTGCAATTGATAGATGATGGTATATAAGCACAGAGAAGAGGGTTCTAGGCTGCACACCTGTAATGAGAGGTGCTACTGTGCTGAGACTTTTAGTGCCACACACTAGTAAGAATGCAGATGCAGGCAGACATTTACTAAAGGCCCCCATCCACTAGAGCGAGGTATCACATGCGATGCCCCGCCAACTCACCCGGCAGCTGCTGGGTGGCAGGATCACAAATGATACATTGTATGCAGTCCTTTCGCATACAATGTATCCTATGCAATCCCAGCAAGGGCTATGGGCTGAGACAAATATTCAGGGCAGTCTATAGGATCCACGATTGCGATGTGCAGGGCCAGTGATAGGGTGTCTGGCGCCCACCTGCAAAATCTATAATTGCGCCCTCCCTCTCCTAAAGGGACAGCGCACACAAATAAAGGGTATGGTATCATAAGCCCAGTTTAATTACACCTTACAGTAGCACAATCGTATTTACATTACACTGCAGATGGTGCCCATGATTCATAATACACCACACCTTTACCCAGTCCAAGTCTCCTCCCGGCTGGGAGTAGAGCGCACGGAGCGTGTAGGGACTGAGACGCCGGTGCCGGGATCTCGCGATAACGGTACCCGGAAGTCTCACCCCATACACAATCTGTGGAGCCCGGCGGGCTGCACGACTGAGCGTTTCGAGAGGCGATCGCGGCGTGGGACCAGAGGAGGACACAGTCCGGCAAACACAGGTCAGAGGTGTACTGCGGTCGGGACGGGACGCCAGCCCCCCGCACCACCAGTCCTGTGCCACTCAGACTTTCCCCCCCCCCCCCATTCCAGACTGCTTTTCCTCACCACTTGTGCTACTTATCCCGCTACCCACCCACCAGAGACTTGAGCCACAGGCTCATCATTTTTGCACCGCAGCACTTGCTTGTTGATCTGCAAAACACTGGACATTGTTTAAATACATGCGTTATAGAGGCACATGATTTACTCTGTTCCCCACTGCAGCAATAAAAGTGTGCTTATTTTCACCTGCAATCACGTCCAGCTTCATTTGCATATTGTTATATTTAAACTTACTGAGCGCAAGACCTCATAAAAACCATTTGTTCATATTATCTATCAGAGGGCAGCCCCCCCTCTTTGAGGACCTGCAGCTTGTAAGTTTTCACTCCCCCTATCGGGTTAGCGCCAACCAACCTTTTCTTGTTTATAATACACCACATAGTAGCGTCTCTTGTACACAAAGCCCATAGACGTAGTGCCCCTTAAACACACTGCCCACAGTGGTGCCACTAAAAACACCTACAATAGTGCCCCTTATACATAACGCCCACAGTAGTGCCCATTTCACATAAAATCCACAGTGGTAATGAACCTTGTACACATAATGCCCACAATAGTAGTGACGTAAGGTGTGAAGAGAGCAGAAGAGGAATAAGAAAGGGGATCCATGAGAATGGGAAATGTGAGAGAAACAGTGAGTTGTGAGGGGAACAAGGGAAAAGTGGGTGCTGTTGGAAAATGGATAAAGAATACAAATGATAGATGGGGTACAAGGAAAAAAGATAGAAGGAAGAAAACCAGATACTGGGCAGAGAGAGGGGGAGGGGCAGCCATATACTGGGCAGAGATGTGGGACAGATGTGGGGAGAGATGCTGGGGAGAAAGTGGGGGGACAGATGTTGGGTAGATGGGGGCATTTGCTGGGCAGAGAGGGATAGGGGGAAATGTGATGGGCAGTGAGAGGGGAAGAGATGATGTGCAGGCAGAGGGGCAGATACTGGGCAGAGGGGGCAGATGTTGGGGAGATGGGGACAGATGCTGGGGAGATACTGATAGGGGGGAAGATTATGGGCAGGAAGATGGGGTACAGATGATGGGCAGAGAGGGATGGAGAGAAATGTGATGGGCAGAGCGAGGGGGGCAGATACTGGGAAGGGAGAAGGGGGCAGATGCTGGGGAGAGGGGGGTGGATGCCAGAAAGGGGAAGATGCTGGGGAGAGATTGGAGGGGTGCAGATGTGGGGAGAGGAGGCAAATGCTGGGCAGAGAGGGATTGGGGTCAGATGATGGACAGGGAGAGGGGGACCAGATGATGGACAGGGAAAGGGGGTACAAATGCCAAGCAGAGAGGGGGAGATATGCTGGGCAGATAGAGAGGGGAAGATATGCTGGGCAGAGAGGGGGGATATGCTGGGAATAGAGAGAGGGGGAGATATGCTGGGCAGAGAGAGAGAGGGGGGATATGCTGGGCGGGGAAAGGAGGAGCAGATACTGAGCAGCGAGAGGGGGAAAGATGGTGGGCAGGGAGAGGGAGGACAGATGGTAGGCAAGGAGAGGGGGGGACAGATGGTGGGCAAGGAGAGGGGACAGATGGTGGTCAGAGAAAGGAGGGACAGATCCTGATCAGAGAGAAGGGGGCAGATACTGGGCAGGGAGAAGGGGGCAGATGCTGGGCAGGTAGAGGGGGAACAGATGGTGGGCAGTGAGAGGGGAGACAGATGCTGGGCAGGGAGAGAAGGCAGATGCTGGGCAAGGAGAGAGAGGGGACAGATGGTGGGCAGAGAAAGGGGGGCAAATGCTGGGCAGGGAGTGGGGGGACAGATTATGGGGAGAGAGTGGGAGGCAGAGAGAGTGTGAGAGATGATGGACAGGCAGGGTTGGTATAAGTAGAAATAGAGAAAAAAGCTGCACAGACAGTGGAAGCAGGGGACTCACTCACAGACAGGTCCATGCTGTGAGATCCTCCATGTTTCATGGATCAGAGGAGCTCCTCCAATCGGGTTCTCTTCTATTCAGCAGTTGCCGAGTTCCTCCAATCACAGTTTGGCACATGCTGTCCTGGCCCTGATGATGACATGAGGGGGTAGGGGCTCGGCACAGCAGGTCACGGTAGTGTCTAGATCCCCTTCCCTTTTGACAATTTTCCCATCATGCCCTGGGTCCGCGTATACCTGGAGGGGGAATATAAATCTGTGGCGAGCGAAGCAAGCCACCGTGCCTGAAGCATGCGAGCGTAGTGAGCCCGCGAGGGTACAATGCAGCTAAAATAAAACAAAATAACCTACACCTACGTGAATTACAGATAAAATAAAAAACGATGTGAGGGCTTCTAACAACTTCTGCCCTCACTGACCATCACATTCTGTAATCAAAACTGAAGGGGATCTAGAGTAGTCTCTACCCCGCAGTCACCAGTGAGGAAGATGCAGGGACATCCCCTGCTGCTGCATCCCGACGTAAGCTCTCTCTCCCCTCTGTTGCCAGTGCTGCTGCTTGCTATACACTATCACTGACAGGCGCAGCAGCAGCTTACATCACTGCATAGTGGCAGAGCCCCAGAGCAGGGAGAGCGCCTAAACAGCCCAGCACCTCCCTGCTTTGCAGGCTCTGCAAAGTGGGTAGAAACCGGCCCTGGCGATGTGCACGGAACGTCCCTCACATCGCAATTGCATGAAAAGGACAGGTGTCACTTTTTATGCGATCCGTTGCAACAATGCGTCGGAATCGCTTAAAAGTGTCCATGTCGCACTAGTGGATAGGGGCCTTTAGATGGGAGTTCATTTTCCCATGGGATGTTGCTATGGGCAACCAATCAGATACTATTATCTTCTACAACAGTACGGATGGTGTAATGGATGGTGTATATTCTCCCAGTACTTGCGTGGGTTTCCTCCGGGTACTCCGGTTTCTTCCCACAATCCAAAAATATACTGGTAGGTTAATTGGCTCCCAACAAGATTATCCCTAGAATGTCTGTGTGTACGTGTACATGTGGTAGGGAATATAGATTGTAAGCTCACTGGGGCAGGGACTGATGTGAATGTTCAAATATTCTCTGTAAAGCTGCGGAATATGTGTGCGCTATATAAGAAACTGCTAATAAATAAATAAAAAAAAACAGGGATGGGGAACCTTCGGCCCTCCAGTTGTTGTTGAACTACACATCCCAACATGCCTGCAACAGTTGTAGCATGGTCACATATTAAAACTGTAACAAGGCATGCTGGGATGTGTAGTTCCACAACAGCTGGGGGGCCGAAGGTTCCCCATCCCTGTTCTAGAAGGTGCTAAATAAACAAGTAGAGTCTGGTTGGTTGCCTGTAACTACTAAACAGAACTCCCATCTTAGTAAATTTTCCCCTGCAGTAATCAAATATTAGTAAATTAGAATTGTACTAAATTTAGCAATTAAATAAAGTTTTTCATAATTTTAACCAAGGTTAAGGCCCCACGTCTTATGTAACATTTCATACTAAGCAACTGTCATATTTCTGTCTATATCACCATTGAAAAGCCTCCATGCAGTAGTAGTAATAGAGGATATTCTTGGTATATCCTGCATACAAGTATGTTCAGGTAAGTAGGGCATTTGTATAGGTAGGGGTCCTGTGTCTCTATGCTCTGTAACATGTATCCCAAATCCCCCTCCCCTAACTGTACCGTGCTGCTAATCCTGGCTGAGTGACAAAGCACAAAAATCCTCACCCAAGTGCAGAGACCCTCCCACTGTCATACATCCCTCTCATCAGTGGGTTACAGCTTCATTTCCAGTGAGAAACTAACTTCAGAGCTCTTGGACTGAAGTTTTCAAAGCAGCTGATGAACAGATTCCATTCCTCCAAGTGCAAACCATATGGATGTATAGTATAGTATAGCAGCCCAGCTGTTTTACTGATACCACTGTGAGGAGATTCTCTTCCACCCAGACCTGTGTGATCATGGACAACAGCACATGGAGAATGCCTCGTCTCTTTCAGCTCTGCCTCCTGTTCCTCGGTTGGCTTTCCGGCTGCTGCCATTTGTACAACAACCGTTACGCTGGGTAAGAGTGTCTGCGGATTATTGCTTTACTTCTGGTATTCTGCATTTGTGTGTTGCATATGCCGCATAAGTATTACACGTAGTTATCCTACTAGTTGTAGACAGTAACAAAGGACCTTATGTAATAGCCTGCGATATGCAGTCAGGGACGCAATTCTGGCTAATTAGCCTGTATTCTAAAAGGGGCAATCAATTATAAGGTAAAACAAGGCTGTTTTTGCAATTTAAATTATTGCCACTTTAAAAATACTGTATGGTCTAATTTGTCAGAAGCGCAAGCAAACCTGCATCCTGTATATCATATGCCCTAAGTGTGCATAAGGGATGCCAATCCTGGGGCATTTTTTTCAATCCCAGGATTCGGGATCGAAAAATGCAGAATCCTGGGATTCCCGGGATCCCAGGATTGGCCTCTCTAATTAAAATAAATTCCCACCTGCATATTATATAAAGACCTCCCTGTGGGAACGTATTGCTAGCCTGTACCTAATGCCCAACTATGCCCTCCGCACTAGGACCCCTACTCCTTTGTTACACACCCGTACATGCTGTGTGTATGTGGGAGGGGGCGGGCACACACAGCAACAGGGCAGGAGCTATAGGGTCCCGGGCGCATGCAGGGAGTGGAAGAAGCAGCAGCGGCGTTGGGAGAGAGAGTAGGTGAGGAGAGAGCCCTATCCTGGTCACAGCAGCAGGTGAGTCCTCAGCGCAGAGCCTCCGGGAGTAGAGAGCGGCGGCGTGGGGCATATCCGGTTGGCTGCACAGTGTGATGTACAGTGTGAACTCTGAACGCATCATGCTGCATGTCTGAGCTAAACAGCTGGGACGCTGCCCAGCATTATTTATTTATTTACAGTTTCTTAAATAGCGCAGCAGATTCCGTTGCGCTTTACAATAGTAGACAGTGATAAAACAAACTGGGTAACAACAGACAGACTTGGAGTTAAGAGGGCCCTGCTGCAAGCTTACAATCTATAGTAATATAGGAGGGAAACATAAGGACAGGCATCAGTAATAGCATAGCAGTCCCAACAAGTTACAAGTCCAGAAGGGAAGCTATATAATACATAAGTGCCTCAGAGGGTTATGCGTGTATAACTTAAATATGATAGGCTTGCCTGAAGGGATTCGGTATGGAATCCCAGCGGTCGGAATCCCGGCGTTCAAAATCCCGACGCTGAAATCCCGACCACTGAAATCCCGACAAGGGGGGGGACGTGGAGCGCCCCACCCCCCTTGCGGGCTCGCTGCGCTCACCACGCAGCAGGCACGGTGCCTCACTACGCTAATTTATTCTCCCTCTATGGGTGTCGTGGACACCCACGGAGGGAGAAAGTTTTGGGATTTCGGCGGTTGGGATTCCAGCATCGTGATTCTGAACGCCGGGATTCCGACCAATGGGAAATTGACTGCATCCCGCCTAAAGAGGTGAGTTTTCAGGGAACACTTGAAAGTTTGGAGACTAGTGGAGAGTCTTATTGTGCGTGGAAGGGCATTCCATAGTATGGGAGCAGCCCGATGAAAGTCCTGAATTAGTGAACGGGAGCTAGTGATCCGTGCAGAAGAGAGATGCAGATCTTGTGTATAGCGGAGTTATTGAGATGGGAGATATTTTGTGATAAGTAAAGAGATATATGCTGGTGCAGTATGGTTAATAGCTTTATATGTGAGTAGAAGTGTTTTATATTGAATACGGTAAGATACAGGCAACCAATGGAGGGACTGGCAGAGCGGATCAGCAGACGATGAGCGTCTTGCAAGGAAGATTAGCCTAGCAGCAGCATTTAAAATGGATTGCAGTGGCGAGAGTCCGTTCTTGGGAAGACCAGTTAGGAGACTATTGCAATAATCAATATGATATAATGAGCGCATAGATAAGAGATTTAGTAGTGTCTTGTGTGAGATACGGTTGTATTTTGGATATGTTTTTTAGATGCATGTAACATGATTTGGAGACAGATTGAATGTGGGGAAGAAAGGACAGTTCAGAGTTGAGGATGACCCCTAGGGTAGATTGTCAAGTTGTCAACAGCGATGGAGATATCAGGATGGTAAGTGTTCTTAGTTGGTGGGAATATAAGTAATTCCGTTTTGGAAATATTGAGTTTGAGTTGGCGAGAAGACATCCAAGATAAGATGGCAGAGAGACATTCAGAGACTCGACCCAAAACCACTGGTGACAACTCTGGGGTTGATAGATAGATTTGAGTATCATCCGCATATAAGTGATACTGAAATCTGAAAGAGCTGATTAGTTTGCCAAGAGAGGAAGTATAGATTGAGAAAAGCAGATGACCTAAAACTGAGCCTTGCGGAACTCCGACTGACAGAGGTTATGAAGAGAAAGTAGAGTCAGAGAAGCGAACACTGAAAGAGTGATCAGATAGGTAAGATGTGAACCAGGAAAGGGCTGTATCATTAAGACCTAGGGAGTGTAGTGTTTGTAAGAGAAGAGTGTGATCGACAGTGTCAAACGCAGCAGAAAGATCTAGAAGAATAAGTAGTGAGTAATGGCCTTTAGACTTAGCAGTTACCAGATCATTCACCACTTTAGTCAGTGCTGTCTCAGTGGAGTGTTGAGAGCGAAAGCCTGACTGATGCGGGTCTAATAGGGTGTTAGAGTTTAGAAAGTTTGTGAGGCGAGAGTAGACAAGTCTCTCCAGTAGCTTGGCGAGGCATGGGAGCTGAGAGATAGGACGATAGTTAGAGAGAGAGAGTTAGGGTCAGAATTCTGTTTTTTTTTAGAATAGGAGTAATCACTGCATGTTTGAGCAGAAAAGGAAAAGTACCAGTAGTAAGAGAGAGATTGCAGATTTTAGTTAAGGTTGGAATACGCACAGGAGATAGCGTTTTAATGACTTGTGCAAGTAGAGGATCAAGAGGAGAGGTAGTAGAGTAAAAGGATAAGAAGAGTGTGGATACTTCCTTTTCATTTGTGGGCTCAATTGAAGAGAAAGTGCCAGAGGGTTCAGGAGGGGAAGAAAGAGGGTTAGAGGTTGTGGAGCATACCATTTCATCTCGGATCTCGCATTAGACTAGTCTAATCCCGGTATTCAAATCCTGGCAATTTTGGGGTCAAATCAAGGGATCACGCTGATCTCGATCCCGTGATTGGCCACCCTAGTGTACTGTAATAGTGCTGTTTGATTTACTAACATTTGTTTACACATTTGGGTAGATGCAGAGTTGGCCATTAAATGGGTGTAAACGAGTCTAAACACACACACATACACATATATATATGCACACTTGCACTCACACCTTACAATCACATCAAGAAAAAAATACTTCTTAAACAACACATGAAGAAAGGACCAATCAGCGCAAATGGAGCTAATCACAAGTGGTTCCCTAGTCCCAGTAGCCACCTCAATCATCCACTGAGGTGCTAGAATGAACACTACTGAGCCCGCCCCTGACTGATTGCAAAATAAAATGGCTTTCGCAGGGGTTTGCATCTTTTTCAGGGCCTCCTTAACAGCTTTGTGGGCCCCCCAGTCAAAGCAGTGCAGTGGGCCCCCTACATACACAACCTCACCTCTCTCGGCGCTCCTCACTGATAATGTCGGGCATGATTACATCATGACGGCATTCAGTGCAACCACTGGAGGAGGAGGACGGGGAAGGAGGGCTGACCAGTGCTAACAAGATTTCCGTCAGCAACATTTTTTTTCCCTGCCTTAGGCTGCTCTTGGGCCCCTGTACTTTTGGGAGCCCACCCAGACCAGTGGGAAAGATGGCCTTGATCTTTTACCCGCTCTTCATGTTCATGATTGTCCCACCTTCTTCCATCCATCCAGATGCAGACAGGCATAAGTGTCAGACACATGGAAATCGGTATGACTGCATGCGCACATTGTTCTGGACATGTGCAGTGCATACTATTGTAAGGTACACTACGCTAACTGGCTCTGCATTAGCCCCTTTCTGAGCTACTGTACTTATTATCAATGACTGTCAAGGAATTGCCCATCTTATTCTCTTACCTCCTAAATAGTGAGGTTATTGCAGTGCAGGTGTAAAACATAACTCTTATCTTGTGTCATATATTACAGGTATGACATAAGTCCTGGGTCCTAGGATTTCTTTTTTTTTCTGGCATCAATATACTGTACATGTAACTGTTTTCATTGATATACAGATGTGGTGTGTACATGTGATACTCAGCTATCAGAGCTAAGCATAGCTTTTATGTTGTTACTGTATTTTTTTTCCCTACACAATGAATTCTAGTAAGCAGGCTTAAGAAAGGTATGAGACAATATTTGGCAGTGTTTTTATTATACATATATTTGTATGTGCTACCAAAGGGTAACAATATTGTGGAAATTGCTTTGATACAAATGATGGCATAGTTATGGCATGCCATAGTATAATTGCATTTGCATGTGTATCCGGTCGACTAATCATTGGCGTCTAGTTTGATAATCACACGGTCGATCACTGTCGGTGGAACGCATTTAGTTAGACACCTAAATATGGTCGACAGCTTCTAGATGGACAGTAACAAAAGTTAGACGCAAGCGTTAGAGCAATGGGAACGAGCAATGGGAACGAGTTTGACAGTCACAAGGGATTGTCCAACTGGGCGTAGAGTTAGATTATAATAGTGTGCCCGAAGCAAGGCAAGGGTAGCGAGCCTTGCAAGGGGGCACAGTACACTTATTTGGCGTCCATATCGACCTATGTCGACAGGCAACAAAAATCTTGAAAAACTTACGCTTGTGTATAACTTTCATCGTTCTAGAAGCTGTTGACTATCTTGCTAGCTCTCCCAGGAATCCAGAAGGCTTTCCCTGATCCATTAGTTTACCAGACTATGCAACTACATGTAGCAATGACACATAGGGTGAAATTTAATAGGATGAGAGATTCAGAAAGCGAGAGATTTGGTAAGAAATCTCCAGTTTTTTAAAGCGGCAATCATTTTCACTTCAAAATCAGGCTTTTTATGATTGCCACTTTAAAAAACTGGAGATTTCTTACCAAAACTATCACTTTCTGAATCTCTCATCCTATTAAATTTCCCCCTTGACGTCAATTACAGTAATCGCTTAAAGTGTTTATGCTTTAACCCTTTCAGGTCTAACGTCTTGTCAGGCTCAACGGCCCTAGCGCTAGTAGTAATCTAAATAAATATGTGTTTGGGAAATAGTTATGGTTAAAGCATTCCTGCCTACTCACTGGGACTCTGTAGCGCACCCTCTAGGACCTAGCTTCACTTTCTTCGGGGGTCATGACGATCCCATAGCCCATGTACACCTAATGCAAGGCTGCATTGTAATGCTCGGTACACACCAGAAAGATCCACATCGTGAGCGGGCCATAAGACGATCGAACTACCCGCTCACGATCTGGTGGATCTTACCACCCGCTCACAACTCCATCCGATCTGATCGCAATCCGATCACGACCAATACCCACTTGAATGGTCGTTTTTTAGATCCTACCTGCTGCAGGTAGGATCTGAAAAACGACCTAACAACCTGCGGGGCTGCGCATCGGATTGGGATCGGATCTGAAATGCTCTGAAATGGACCAAAACATGCCATACAATCGGTCAAGATTGTATCTAAATTGAGTCATTTTGGTCCAAATTGTTCTTCTGTGTACCCTACATTAGACATCAGGGATACTTACACATTGTACAACACATCAAGCATCAGTACATTCACCAGACGAGGAGAACACTCAGACCTCCACACATTTCTGTTGTAAGCTGAAACCATCACACACAATATAGACACCTTTACCATCACACACCTTATACACAATTGTACATCCTGCATATGAAGTCTGCCTAACAGTCTTCCAATTACTGACTCCTCCTTTTATTACTTATTTCAAATTACTGCAAAAAAGAAAAGATCTGCTCACTCCCTAAAATTATCATAACTGAGCATAAAGCAGATTTTCTGGATACAGTAAAGAGTAAACTAGACTAATGAACTTGAACAACCGTAAAACCATATGTGCCCCTGAGGACATCCCCTGACAGAATACTCTCTGACTCACCATTCATGTTTATTGTGACGTGAAACCACAACACAAATTGACCACAGTTGCTAAAACTGCATACAGAGCCAGGCTGATCGTCTGGGATGTTCCTATAATGTACACAAAACCACTTCCCTTCCATCAGGAGTCATTCTGAGGCCCTCTTCCCTCCTGTTGCCAAAGCCCTCTTCCCTTCACATTTCACTCACAGCTCTCCTATACACAAACACTCAGTGACCATCTTCGTCCGCATACTCATCTCCATCATTGGCCTTAAGCCTCTTATACTGTAGTATGTTGATTGAGTCCTCACTACTTATATTTAAGCTGTAATGTGTATTGAACTGTGGCGCTCTTTATTTGTACTCTATTTTTATTATTTATTCAAAGTTATGCCAAGTTTTGTCTCCCTGTATTGTTCCTTTGTACGGCGCTGCGAAACACTTGTGGCGCCTTATAAATAAAATTATAATAATAATTCTGATCCTATAATTATGCCAAAATACTTGCCTACATTTCTGATGCACTGAAATCAGGGTTTCTCAAAATATTTTGCTCTCGGACCCCGTCAGACAATAAAAATGATTACAGGACCCCAGCAAGTTACCACAGAATGGCCGCCACATGTATGGTCAGCAATCCGCACATGCACAATAGCATTGCAGAGGCACAAAACAAGTGAAGTGACTGCGAATGTGACATGGAGGCAGCAGGAAATCGGGGATGGAAGAGGGAGGCAGTGGGTAATGGGGGCTGGAAGAGGGAGGCAGTGGGTGTATACTTAATGAGTATTCCCCTGTACCCCTTCCCCTCCACAGTAACACACCATAAAGTATGTGCTCAATGCTCCTACAGCTCAGAAGCCACAGGACTCTGGAGAGCCCTCACTGCCAGCCATGTGCTCCTTGTGGAGTACAGGAGTGGGGGTGGAGCTGTCTAATGACTCCTTGGATCTCTAAACCAGTGATCCAAGGAGTCTGAAGTAACAGACAATTCAACAGTTTTTTTCAGACTCAGACTCCTTGGAGAACCGAGAGATCAGAGGGGTCATTAGCCTGATGGTCAGCAACATGCAGTCGTGACAAAAATGCTGACATGGTGGGGACCAAATTTTGAGTAGACTCCTGCAGTTTGAGAACTGCTGCACTAAATCTACCTCTCTTGTGGACCTGCTCGCTTACACTCTCATGTGAGGATCTTTCTTTAACATACGGCAGATATACAGAATGTAAAAATAGATGGATTAAAACCCCACCAATCTCATCCAAATCTGTCATGCCGGATCCCTGCAGTAAACCGACCTCCGACCTCTATCTATGATCTCTTCATCTTCCTCAGCGTTCTCATTTTCACTGTCTCTCTGTCGACGCAGCTTGTCCCGCTGCTCTGTCCTTCTCCCATACCCCCAGACTAAAGCTGGGTACACATATGTACAATTTCATTTTTCTTGCGACCGTTCGATCGACCGAATACACGTTCGGCCGTCCAAAACATACGACCGATCTGCGCGTACACATATGTACAATTTTACTTGCGACGTCCGATGTACTCCCGTCCAAACAATCGCAAGAAAAAGATTGTACCACCGTACACACTCTCCCGATCTGGCTATTCGCACGATAAAAATGCACACAACATTATCATAATGGGCTGGATTAAAAGAGCATACCAAAACGAGGCGTGATCACAGAACAAAGAATCGTTCGTGTAGTACAGTGAATAGAACCGTGACTATTCAGATCATTGCTAGCTGTACAGGATATACGTACGTACGTTTGTCTATCGGTGAATTTGGGCCTTTTTACAAACAATTTAATTATGAGCTTGAGGAGAAGGAAGGCTCGTGCGTGCATTTTAGCTGCTATGGCCATAGTACGGGGGAGAAGACTTCCTGTTGTTTACATTCTGCGCTGATGGAGGGATGACGCAGCTAGTCAACACCCACATGGGCGTGCTGCTTTTGGGAGGAATGATCGCAGGAACGGGCTGCATATCGATCGAACGTGCGTACACATGTCACTTTTCTTGCGATATGGAGCCGTCCTGTCGGAAGAATATTAAGCAGCAAAGAACCTTCGACCGACCGACCGTGGACGGCCAAGAGCGTTTTTGGCCGTTTATCGATCGCAACGAAGGGATCGGGACTGCGTACATATATATACAATCGAAAGGCCGTTCGTCCGCAGAACGGAAGAACGGCCCGACGATTGTACATATGTGTACCCAGCTTTAGGGTCCAGTAAGTAATGGTTTGCAAATTCTTCTTTATCTCTGAACCTTCCTTCTTCTCCTGCTTCAAGGTCGTCTATCTGTCTCTTCCACGCTGCCATTTATTGTGCCCATGGGCTTGTCTCCAAACAGTTCTATAATTTAACTGCCTTCTTTCTTCTTTCTTTTCCTCATCCTGGGGACTATAAGAATATTATTAATAACCCATATGACCCTCTTGGGAACTTTTTATCATTACATTTTTACGGATGTTTTGGGGGGATACCTGGAAATATTATGTATCACCAAAATGTCTAAAATAAGGACTGCAGTCTCTATTTTGACAACAGCCATGGCTCCTATTGTGGTTTGCTTACTACAGCATCACTACACCCCTATCTTAAGGGGCATACACAAGTGGATATCAGCCCCTTTTCTAAGCGATCAGACTAGATTGCTTACAAAGGGAGCACCGATCTCTCCATGTGTATCCCCTGCAGCGATGACAATGCCTGGTTCCGTGCATTGCTATCGCACACAGGGAAGTCAGTGCAGTGCTAGATCGCGGGGCTATGCCTATTAAAAATAGGCATAGCCATGTCGCCAAGAATGTTTATATAAAGTGTATGACGGTTGGATTTATGACACCAGATTTCTGTACATTGTTCAAATAATTTATTATATGTCAAATACTGTACAATGTTTACTGGATAATACCTTTTGTATGTATACAATCTCTCAATAAAAAAGTA
The DNA here is from genome assembly GCF_055691185.1 of Crinia signifera. NCBI lineage: Eukaryota > Metazoa > Chordata > Amphibia > Anura > Myobatrachidae > Crinia > Crinia signifera. The sequence goes on along the minus strand of NC_139221.1, from coordinate 52,374,290 downwards.
AAAAAAAAAATAGGCACACAGAATCTCGGTGTGCATCCTGGGTGCACTGCGATGTGTGCTGAGCAATCCTGCTGAAGCATGTCTCTCAGCAAGACAGCCAGGTTGCCCCTGTGTACGGGGCTTTACTGATTGTCAAGCCCATGCATATGAGCACTGACATACCCAGGGCCGGCGCCACCACTAGGCAGCTCTAGGCATTTGCCTAGGGCGCCGGCACCTGGAGGGCGGCAGTTCGCCCCTCACCCCCAGCGAACTGTGTAAAAAACTTGCGGCCCCGGCGTCCCTGCAGTGCTGGGGTGGTCAAGGGTGTACGTGCCGTAGGGGTACCTGCGGCGCCGTCATGTGTGTAAAGCTGGCTGCGGCCGGCGGGGTCCCTGTAGTGAATAGAAAATAACTAGCGCTATGCACGCGGTGGCGCGGGAAGCGCTAGTTATTTTCTATTCACTACAGGGACCCCGCCGGCCGCAGCCAGCTTTATACACATGACGGTGCCGCAGGTACCCCTATGGCACGGACACCCCTGACCGCCCCAGCACTGCAGGGACGCCGGGGCCGCAAGTTTTTTACCACAGGTGGGTGGGGGGTGTACTTCAAACTGATATCTATATTGCAGTGTAAAAATAAAGCAGAAAGTATTTACCCTGCACAAAAACAATAAAACACACAAATCTAACTCTCTCTGCGCATGTTACATCAGCCCCTCCTGCAGTGCATATGGTTTTGTCCATTTGAGAGTGATTGTGCCATTCCGAGTGAATCAGAATAACCCCCATAGTGTAAAGGTCTCATAAACCCAGATTAATAATAATATAAATATAAACTTCTGATAAGAACAAATTAACAAAGGCATACTAAACCAGATGGGTTACAAACATATACTACAGCAATCCCAGATTTCAGTAACATGGGTAGTACAACAACACAGATACTCACAAATTCACTTTTTATCTAAAATAAACTAAAATTGTTCCAATTTCTGCAGTCAAAGTGTGCAGATGACAATAGACAATGGGAGAGTTCTGTTCTTTTATTCTCCTGGCACATTAAGGTATATCTTCCCATTGGGGAATGGATGATCAGTGCTGCTCTCTGACAGCCTAGGCGGGTCACAGAGAATAATCAGAGTCGTTTGACATCTATAAAGCTATTTAGAGTCTCAGCACATTTTGTGTCATTTCGTGTTTGATCCAGATAGAAGTCCTAAAAAGTGAACCCAATAATTCAAATGATGCACAATTTTTATTTTAAATGAAATAAATATGTATACAATTTAGCAACAGTTATACATAGGTTGCAAATGTATAAAAACTTACTTTAAATAGATTATAGAAGATATTTAAGTTTATAATCATTATAACAAAGGCACTATGTTCATTTTCAACATACAGTATAGCTATTCTATTATACAATCACCAGTATCACAATAATAATAATAACAACATGAAAAATTATTTCAAACAAAAAAATAAAAACTATTATTTTATTTACAAGGGGATAAAAGTGGCAAAGATAAACAAATTGCAGTGAACTCTATAGTCGTGTACACACAGGGTAATATGATTGCTGGGGATATATTGCTAGCAATATATCCCCAGCAATCATATTGCTCAGTGTCTCCTTTTCATCAGCGATGAAAAGGAGACACTGCTATGGGGCGGAGGGGGAGCGCAGCAGACACTGCTGCTGTCACTTTGATGGGAGGAGGGAGGGAGCAGCTGCACGGGGCTGGGGAGATCAACGCTGATCTCCCCGGCGCTGACCTCCCTGGACACAGCGATCGCCGGGGAAAGCCGCTGGTCGCAGGAGCATGCTCCTGCGACCAGCGACCATTAGGCAGTGCACACGGGAGCACGTAGCTGGCGATTTATCGCCAGCTGCGCTCCAAATCACTGGCAATATGGTCGCTCAGCGACCATATTCCCAGCGATTTTACATGAAATTGCACCCGTGTGTGCTCACCTTAAATCTCTAAATCTGTACATTTTATATCTGCCCTATCGGCAGTGCAACATGCTTTCCAAGGTACGAGATACTCTGCTACGAGCTTCATCCATCCTGTGCATTAGACTTCTTCATTTCCATGGCAGTGTCATACCTGGAACAAAGGGCATTCAAAGCCATTTGGTTATTAAACAGCCATGAATATATACTGGTGGAAACATTTTTGTATATAAAGAGTGGATGGTTGGAATAATAACTTAAAAGTTGTGATCTCAATAATTCTGGTGAGTGGACACTCTAAACCACCTTAGAAACTGGCAATAGGACTTTTTGCCCTTATTCGCGGCAAAATGGCCGCCAACGGACTTCCGGGAATTTGCCCCTACTCGCGGCAAAATTGGCGCCGGCAAACTTCCGGTAATTTTCTAGCACTTCCGGCGGAAGTGGGGTAAACGGGACTTCCGGTTGGCAACTTCCGGCGGAAGTGCCGGTGACGCACTTCTGGTCACAGCCCATAGCCGATTTCTGGCCCACCATGTGTTCCATTTGATTGCTTGTTTATGAGGGGATAAAAGAGTACCCTTGACATGTCTGCACCACACTTCTGATGAAGGACCTCAGCCTCCGAAAGGCGTAAAGTGTGGTTATACTTCCCTGCCGACTGCTCTGGGTTCCTGGGTTCCAAGAGGAGGATCCCGATACCGGTTGTGTGTATCCTTCTCCGCTCTGATGACATCTTAGAGGACCGGACCCAAAATTACCATCTCGTTTGCAGTTGTTGCCATTGGGATTTTTGATCATGCGATTATAAACGTCTATCTATTGTGAGTTTTATGTACAAATAAAAAAAAATTCTTGTATCATAATACTACACTATGATGTTTTTTTTGTGTCTCACCCCCACTATAAATACCTGTCATTGGGTAAGGGGTGCCTCACGTTTCTTGTCATTTCAGACAATTGCTACTATACCTGTACTGCTGGAGATATCCAAAAGTTATGTATTGTTTTATTACATTCACCTAAGGTGATTTGTTCTGCACTTTGTAAACAGCTAGATAGCGCTAAATCAGTCACCAACTGCTCTTTTTCTTGATTGGACACTCCTTTACTCCACTTTGGAGAGATCGGTTCTGCATAGATCTACAGGATAACATTTTGGGTGGAGCCCAAATGGCATTATTAACTTTTTCCTAAAATTGCCATGCTCCGGATGTGCTCACAAAGGCCAGAGAAGTTTGAAGTACAAACCCAACCCAAATAACTCTCAAATAACTTGCTTTTGCGAGTGAACTAGAATCAGGCCCAAAGACTGGCTTATTGGGGACATGGTCTACTCTTCAAGGAATCTGGGAAAGTTCATCAAATTATTGGATGTTCATTTTAGAAATGTTGATCATACCAGTATGCTCTTACCCTCTATTAAGCCTAATACATAGAAAACTACAGCAATATGGCAGGACTAAATAGTGTACTGTATTAGAAGATTTTGTGATGTATAATTAACCAAAAATTAGGATAATGGGTCCATTGAAATGTATTCCATGATACTATAAAAGCAGGAAAAGTATAATGACTGTGTGATGTGTTATAACGTCATATTACTAATCACTGTTTATGTTGTGATTTGCTTGGTCGGTATAGCTTCTTAATGAAGGCTTCCATTTTTTCTAACGATGCCTGGACTGCAGAATGCTTGGATGCCTGGTAGAATGAAAGACACCATTTACAACTACCAAGTTATTCATAATGAGATATCTAAATCAGAGGTTGGAGAGAGGCAGCTTCATTCCACCAGGTAATCAGGCTGAAATAGTAGGCTGTTATTTGGAGAAATGAAAGGCGTTATTAATCCGGGCACAGAGAGGATGGAAATTTAAAGCCTCTTTAGGAACCAGTTACATCAGGCATGAAAAAATATGTATCATACATATGAAATGGTAATGTGTGACGGTGGCTGGACCTAGGGGCTATAATTCAGCATCCTTGTTCCTGGGGTCTAACTATGTTCCAGCGTAGAGAAATAAAGCAATTTGTGCAATACTAGGTTTTTTTGAGTTTCGAAGATTTAACTTGTTTAAAGTTCACAAGTCAGATGTATGTGTGACAGCTATTGCCCACATTTTACATGTACAGATAGAACCACTCTCATCTATCCATTTAATAGGATTAAGTGAGCCAGAGCTGTCAGACTTAATCCTCTGCTAATCCCCTATTTTATTGTTCTATTTATTGTATTGCAGCTTAGAACAATAGATGATGATAAGTCTTGGTGAGCCAAGGCTCACTAGAGAAGTCTAGTTGAGGAAGTGTCACGGTCCGTGTGTGTCGCTTACCAGTCCGGGTGGTGCGGCAGGATTTGGTCCAGGTGCGTGGTCTCGGGCGTCTGAGCGGCACGCCAGGAGGATGCGGGCAGTCACCATTATACGTGGGTGACACTGCCCGCTCTGACTGGTTGACCTGCGCTGGCGCGGAGTGCCCTGTCCCAGCTCCCGGTGTTGTCCCCTCACTCTGGATGCGGTCACCATCAGAGCAGCAGCTGCAGTGCTTCCGGCCGCCTGTGGGGACTTCACTGACGCAAGCCATACTACCTCTGCCACAGCGTCTGCGCTGCAGGCGCCATCTTGGTGAAGCCAGCCAATACAATCCAGGCTGAAGTCAGCAGCCTATCAGTGAATCCCAAGGGGGATAAAAGACTCATCTTTAAACCAAGCTGGCGCCAGTTCTTCGCTTGTCAATACTTAGGGAACACCAGCGTCCTGAACTCTCCTGACTACCTGTGCACTTCCAGCGTATTGCTGCAAGTGCAATCAGTCCGGATCATCTGTGCACTTCCAGCGTATTGCTCCAAGTGCAATCAGTCCGGATCACCTGTGCACTTCCAGCGTCTGGCTCTAAGTGCAATCAGCCTCTGATCATCTGTGCCTGGGTGCAATCTGCAAGCCACCTCCTGTGCACCTTCCGTTCAGGTACAACCCCTGCTATCACCTGTGTACCTCCTGCCTGGGTGCAATCTGCAAGCAACCTCCTGTCTGGGTGCAATCTGCAAGCAACCTCCTGTGCACCTTCCATTCAGGTACAACCACTGCTATCACCTGTGTACCGCCTGTCTGGGTGCAACCTGCAAGCAACCTCCTGTGCACCTTCCGTTTGGGTACAACCTCTGCTATCACCTGTGTATCTTCAGTCCGGGTGCATTCTGCAAACAACCTCCTGTGCACCTTCCGTTTGGATACAATTTACCACCAGTCTCCAGTGTACCTTCCGTCTGGCTGCAGCCTGTCACAGTCTCCTGCGCACCCCCTACCTGGGTGCTACCCACTGCAGTCACCTGTGTATCCTGGTCTTGCTATGACTGGCTCTGATTCCAGTTCATCATCTGGTCCTTCATCATCTACCCCGTGGCTAACTTCTACACGTCAGTGTCCACCAGCCCCAGGCTCCTCCCCGGTCCCGTATGAGAAGGACTTATATCCGTCCCGCTATCCTGCAAGCTACCCCGGTTCCTGGTCGTCTCCCGGGTCCACAGAATTCCCAGGTACTGACAGAAAGAACTGGCGAGATGGACTCGGCCTCAGGTCAGGAACTAATTAACCACTTGCAAGCCTTAGAGGAGGGTCAGCTGCAAGTGGCTCAGGCCCTGCAGGGAATTTCCCAGCGTCAGGACTCTCTTCAAGCATCATTGCCTCAAGCTCCGCCGACTCCTCCTGTGATGGCTCAAGTCAGTAACCCTGCTCGACCCTCAAGTACCTCTGTCCTGCATCTGCCAACCCTGGCTAAATTTGACGGTACTCCTCGGGCCTGCAGGGGATTCATCAACCAGTGCAAAGTACATTTCTCACTTCAACCCACAAACTTTCCTACAGATTTAACTCGTGTTGCCTACATAGTCTCGCTACTGTCTGGGTCAGCCCTGGATTGGGTGTTTCCCCTATGGGAACGTTCAGATCCTGTACTCACTAATTATTCAAACTTTATTGCTGACTTTCGGAAAATTTTTGATGAGCCCGGCCGGGTGACCTCAGCCGCCAATGAAATTCTGCACATACGCCAGGGTACCAGGTCTGTTGCTCAGTACTGTATGTTATACATTTTCAGACTTTATCCTCCGAATTATCCTGGAATGAGGATGCCTTGGTGTCGACCTTCTTGGCAGGACTTTCTGATCGTCTTAAAGACGAATTGGCAACACGTGACCTTCCCAGCAGACTCAGTGCCATCATTTCCCTCTGTAATAAACTAGACCTCCAGTTTCGTGTGATCACTCCCAGATTAGCATCCTCCGTTCCAGCCCCCGCTCCTGAAGAGCCCATGCAAGTCAATAGGGCCCATCTGTCTCTTGAAGAACGACAACGAAGGCAACGCCAAAATCTTTGTCTTTATTGCGGAGAGCCGGGGCATCTTATTGTCTCCTGTCCACGCCGTCCGTTAAACCGTCGGTCCTAGCTGGTCCTGGAGAAGCCAGGCTAGGACATGCAGATATTTCTCCACTCAAGTCTGATTCTCTTTTGTCTTTGCAACTTTCGTTACCTCAGGGACTAACCAAAGTACAAGTCCTTCTGGACTCTGGAGCAGCAGAACATTTTATGTCTTTACAATTTGTCAAGCAGCATTGTCTTGGAACTGTTTTGTTGGAGCAAGCCTATCGTCTTTCTGCTGTGGATGGCAGCTTCCTTCCTCAGGGGTCAGTTACCCACCGTACTGTCCCGCTCTCAGTTCAAGTCGGCTTACTGCACCGTGAGTTTCTTCAGTTCTTAGTAATCCCGAAAGCCAGTCACCCGATTGTTTTAGGATTTCCTTGGCTTCAGAGACACTCCCCTCATTTGGATTGGGGAACTATGCAAATCCTATCCTGGGGTCCTGACTGTCACCAATCCTGTCTTCAAAAAATCATGCCAATCCAGACCACCGCTACTGCTGGAGCTTCACTCTTGCCCTCTGCCTATCAAGCTTTTTCGGACGTCTTCTGTGAAAAATCGGCAGATAAACTACCTCCTCATCACCGATGGGACTGCCCGATCGACTTGATTCCAGGAAAGACTCCTCCCAGAGGTAGGACATACCCTCTTTCTCTTCCAGAGACTGAAGCCATGGCATCATATATTAAAGAAAACCTTGAGAAGGGCTTTATCCGACCATCTTCCTCTCCAGCTGGGGCAGGGTTTTTCTTTGTAAAGAGGGACGGTGGCCTTAGACCTTGCATTGATTATAGAGCCTTGAATGACATCACCGTAAAAAATCGGTACTCTCTTCCCCTAGTCACAGAATTATTTGACCGGATCAAAGGGGCTACAGTCTTTTCTATGCTAGACCTCAGAGGGGCCTATAACTTAATCCGTATCCGTGCTGGTGACGAATGGAAAACTGCATTCAACACAAGGGACGGTCATTACGAATATTTAGTGATGCCAGTCGGGTTAAGTAATGCACCTGCTGTTTTTCAAGAATTCATGAATGAGATATTCCGTGATCTTCTGTATTATTCAGTCGTAGTTTATCTGGATGACATCTTGATTTTTTCTCAGAATCTTCAAGAACACTGTCTACATGTCAAGGAGGTACTCCAGCGTTTACGAAAAAATCAATTGTACTGCAAATTGTCCAAATGTGAATTTGAAAAACCTTCAGTCGCATTCCTGGCATTATCTCTGGTTCTGATCTTCGCATGGATCCGTCTAAAGTGAAAGCAGTCCTTGATTAGTCCCGTCCTACTACTCTCAGATCCATTCAACGTTTTATTGGATTCTCTAATTATTACCGAAGATTTATCAAAAACTTTTCTTCTATATCAGTCCTATTACGGCCCTCACCCATAAAGGGGTCAATGCGTCCCAGTGGTCGCCTGAAGCCATTGCTGCTTTCCACCGGCTTAAACAAGTCTTCACTGAAGCTCCTATCCTTACTCAGCCTGATTCTTCTCAACCATTCATATTGGAGGTAGACTCCTCTTCTGTTGGAGTTGGAGCGGTGCTGTCACAGAAAACCTCTGATGGTAAGGTTCATCCCTGCGGGTTCTTCTCCAAAAAATTCTTACCAGCTGAAAGGAATTATCCTATTGGAGAACAGGAACTCTTGGCCATCAAACTCGCCCTAGAAGAGTGGCGCTATCTTTTGGAAGGAGCTAAATTCCCAGTATCCATCATCACCGACCACAAAAATCTTCTTTATTTGCGGAAAGCGCAATGCCTGAACCCCAGATTAGCCCGCTGGGCTCTGTTCTTTACAAGATTCAACTTCTCTTTGACCTTTCGGCCTGGATCTCAAAATGGCAAGGCTGATGCCTTATCTCGATCTTTTTCTTCTTCAATTGAGGATCAGTCTCCCGGTCCAGTGCTTCCAGCCACCAGATTTGCCAAGACCAAAGTAGTTTCCGTCCCTTCAGGGAAAACATTCGTAACTACGAAGTTGCGTCCTGCCTTACTACTTTAGGCCCATGCTTCTCGTTTTGTAGGTCATTCTGGAATCAAGAAAACTCTCGAGTTCATTAAAAGATCTTATTGGTGGCCCTCTATGAAAGCCAATGTCACGTCTTTCATTTCTTCCTGTCCTGAGTGTGCTCGCCATAAAACTTCTCGTCAAAAGCCATCTGGCCTCCTTCAGCGCTTGTCCATACCCGAACAACCCTGGACTCATCTCTCAATGGATTTCGTAACTAATTTGCCTGTGTCACAAGGATTCAACACCATCTGGGTCATAGTAGACCGTTTCTCCAAAATGGCACACTTTGTTCCCCTCAAGGGGTTACGTTCAGCTCCAAAGTTGGCTCAACTCTTTATCAAAGAGATATTTCGTCTTCATGGCCTGCCTGAGGAAATAATCTCTGATAGAGGAGTACAATTTTGAATTAAACTCAAGTTCTCCACAGCATATCATCCCCAGACCAACGGGCAAACTGAGAGAGTGAACCAGGATCTAGAGACATTTCTCCGTCTGTATCTGTCTTCTTTCCAAGATAACTGGGTTGAACTCCTGCCATGGGCTGAATTCGCACATAATAATTCATATCACTCTGCTACAGATCAGTCTCCATTTCTTGTTGTTTATGGCAAGCATCTTCGTGTTCCTGAATTCCAAAGACTCCCAGAATGCAACGTTCCTGCAGTTAAGTCGTCTCTTCAATATTTTTCTAATATTTGGAAGAATGTTCATGCGTCTTTGTGCAAGGCCTCTCAGCGCTATAAAAAATTTGCAGACCGTCACCGAAAAGCAGTTCCCAAACTTCAAGTTGGAGATAGGGTCTGGCTTTCAACAAAAAACATCAGACTGCGAGTACCATCGATGAAATTTGCGCCCAAGTTTATAGGTCCTTATCCAGTAATCTCTGTCATCTCGCCAGTGGCTTATAAGCTTCAGTTGCCTCAGTCTCTACGAATTCCGAACTATTAAGGCCTTTGGTTCTCAATCGCTTCCAGAACAAAGTCCCTCGACTACAGCAGCTTCAGGCCGACCGTGGAGTATCCTTTGCTGTGAAAAGAATTCTAGACTCCAGAAAATGATACGGTCGGATTCAGTATTTGCTGGACTGGAAGGATTATGGGCCTGAGGAGAGAACTTGGGTAGATGCCACAGACATTGATGCTCCCGCCTTGATAAAGAAGTTCCATAAAAACAATCCTGGTAAGCCTGGTAAGTGTCCGGAGTCCACTCCCAAGGGGGGGGGGTACTGTCACGGTCCGTGTGTGTCGCTTACCAGTCTGGGTGGTGCGGCGGGATTTGGTCCAGGTGCGTGGTCTCGGGCGTCTGAGCGGCACGCCAGGAGGACGCGGGCAGTCACCATTATACGTGGGTGACACTGCCTGCTCTGACTGGTTGACCTGCGCTGGCGCGGAGTGCCCTGTCCCAGCTCCCGGCGTTGTCCCCTCACTCTGGATGCGGTCGCCATCGGAGCAGCAGCTGCAGTGCTTCCGGCCGCCTGTGGGGACTTCACTGACGCAAGGCATACTACCTCTGCCGCAGCGTCTGCGCTGCAGGCGCCATCTTGGTGAAGCCAGCCAATACAATCCAGGCTGAAGTCAGCAGCCTATCAGTGAATCCCAAGGGGGATAAAAGACTCATCTTTAAACCAAGCTGGCGCCATTTCTTCGCTTGTCAATCCTTATGGAACACCAGCGTCCTGAGCTCTCCTGACTACCTGTGCACTTTCAGCATCTTGCTCCAAGTGCAATCAGTCTGGGTCATCTGTGCACTTCCAGCGTATTGCTCCAAGTGCAATCAGTCCGGATCACCTGTGCACTTCCAGCGTCTGGCTCTAAGTGCAATCAGCCTCTGATCATCTGTGCACTTCCAGCATACTGCTTCAAGGTGCAATCAAGCCTGCTTACCTGTGTACCTTCTGCCTGGGTGCAATCTGCAAGCCACCTCCTGTGCACCTTCCGTTCAGGTACAACCCCTGCTATCACCTGTGTACCTCCTGCCTGGGTGCAATCTGCAAGCAACCTCCTGTGCACCTTCAGTTCAGGTACAACCTCTGCTATCACCTGTGTACCTCCTGCCTGGGTGCAATCTGCAAGCAACCTCCTGTGCACCTTCCGTTCAGGTACAACCCCTGCTATCACCTGTGTACCTCCTGCCTGGGTGCAATCTGCAAGCAACCTCCTGTCTGGGTGCAATTTGCAAGCAACCTCCTGTGCACCTTCCGTTCAGGTACAACCCCTGCTATCACCTGTGTACCTCCTGTCTGGGTGCATTCTGCAAACAACCTCCTGTGCACCTTCCGTTTGGGTACAACCTCTGCTATCACCTGTGTATCTTCAGTCCGGGTGCATTCTGCAAACAACCTCCTGAGCACCTTCCGTTTGGATACAAATCACCACCAGTCTCCAGTGTACCTTCCGTCTGGCTGCAGCCTGTCACAGTCTCCTGCGCACCCCCTACCTGGGTGCTACCCACTGCAGTCACCTGTGTATCCTGGTCTTGCTACGACTGGCTCTGATTCCAGTTCATCATCTGGTCCTTCATCATCTACCCCGTGGCTAACTTCTACACGTCAGTGTCCACCAGCCTCGGGCTCCTCCCCGGTCCCATATGAGAAGGACTTATATCCGTCCCGCTATCCTGCAAGCTACCCCGGTTCCTGGTCGTCTCCCGGGTCCACAGAATTCCTAGGTACTGACAGGAAGGCTCCATCTGTAAGTCCGAGTTTTACAAACTTGTCCTATAGATTTAGTGAGCAATTTATTAACGCTTGGAGAGATAAAGGGCCCGATTCAGAAATGTAAATGTGGTTTTCTTCGCAACGCAGCTGCTAATAGAAAGTGAAGTTTCCACCCAGAAATGAAAAGATGCCCACCTGAGCTACTGCAACTCATTCACAGTTGCGCACACAAAAGTAACACAAACTGAACGCAGCAGTAGTCAAGCAGGCACCATGTTTTTGTACGCCAGGGATAGTAGCTGACACCAGGTACAAGCCTTGGAAAGAGTCATGACACGGTTGCATTTTAACCACCATCTCCTCACTACCACCATGTTAACACTACTGACAATTACTGTGCAGGGACATCCTAATGTGGGGTACACACCAGGACGACCCGCTCACGATGCACATCATGAGCGGATCGTCAGTGTTTCTTCCGACCCGCTCACGATGACGCCGGGGGGGCACGACCCGCTCACGATGTGCACCGTGAGCGGGTCTGATCCGATGTCGACCCACACCCGGCTGTATGGTCGTTCTTCAGATCCTACCTGCAGCAGGTGGGATCTGAATAACAACCGTCCGACCCGCGGGGCCGCGCATCGGATCGGTATCGGTCCACACCAGGACAGAAAAGGGCCCAATCACCACACAATCTACATCCAATCGGTCGGAATTGGATCTAGATTGATGGGATCGGACCCTTGTCGTCCTGGTGTGTACCCAGCATTATTGTGCACGAATATACAGCAGCACCTTAAAGTATGCGCAAGTCAAATGCAACACATGCACAGTCTGCTGATAACGGCTCAGTTCTGTGAACATCAGTCTTGCGTCTATCTCTGAATCAGACCCAAAGTGCTAACCAATCAGATTAATAAATCTACCCCTGTGTTTGAACAATGGTAGAAAGGAACTGAATGGTTGGTAGTTTATCTAGCTTTAATAAATATTCCTTTAATGCTGTAAGACAGAATTTGTGGGATTTTAGCCTTATTCATACAGTATGACTGATATCACAGGACTACTAAAACCAGTGCTTCAACTTTTCACGGATTTCATTGTGAAGTTGGGGGGAGGGGGCGTACTTTTTGTCACTGCTTACAGATGGAGCCAGACTAGTTGTTGGTGGCGCCCAGCCAGCCACCCCTATCTGGTGGCTGGCTCGTGCGTCCATTGTCGGAAATGGGGCGCATAAGCGACTTCCTCGATGAGCCGGGCTCCATCTGTAGCTCACAAAGGGCCAACTCCTGAAGGATTGGTGGCACATGGCACAAATGCATTATTGAGGTATCTACTTATGCAAGATGCCTTCTGCTCCATTACCATATCTATGCATCGCTGCTCCTTCCAAGTAAACCTAACTTAAGCTGACCATACACTTATGTGACTTCCAGAGGGAGTAGCCTTGTACCGCCTGTCAACTTCCAAGGTGCAGGATCGCATGCGAAATATTGCATACGGTCCTTTTGCATGCTGCCGGGGGCATGCGTTCTAGGAGCTTCGATCCAATGCACACAGAACTGCTCATTGATTCAGATCCAAAACACATGCGATTTGCTAGAATCGGATTTCTTGGTCTGATCCATTGTGTGAGCCACTCAACAGCATAGGAGCTGAAAGCATGCCGTATACAGTGGCTTCAGCAGCAGCAACAACGGGGAAAGCCAATGGCAAATGCCAGGCTGGACTACACAGTGAGCACTAATGTTGGCATTATGGTGTGTGGCATAATGTGTAATGAGCCTTATGGTGTGCATAATTCTGGCGCACTGGGGCAGATGTATTAAGCCTGGAGAAGAGATAAACTGGAGATAAAGTGGAAGGAGTTAACGCACCAGCCAATCAGCTGTGTTTGAAATATGACAGTTGGGATCTGATTGGCTGGTGCGTTATCTCCTTTCACTTTATCTCCAGTTTATCTCTTCACCAGGCTTAATACATCTGCCCCACTGTGTCTAATGGGCTCTACCTGGCACAGTGTGTACAAGTGGCACTGGTGTAATGTGGATTGGTATGGTTAATTATTTATTAACAGTTACTTATATAGCGAACACAAATTCTGGTTACAGCACTGATGATGTCCCAATAAAACTGATATTGCTTCTATGTACCTGGAAAGTGCATTCTTTACTACTGTCATTACAAGTAGATTCAGGACACCTCTGACCTTCTCTTGCATGACCTTAGGTAGGGAAGTCATTACTGATAAGCACTAGTACAGTCACTTTGAACTTTAGGTACAGATATCCAGGAAACAGTTAAGGTTTATGGCTCCATCACATGACCCCAGGCTCTTTGACACATTTCTAACAATCCAAAATGATTCATGTGCCTTTAATTACATATGTTCACAAATGTAAATGTGCAGAGGGGCTTAAGCAAGACCCTGATGACTAAAACATATAGCCTTGGAGGTAAATGGTTACACAAGTACAAAGTTTAATATATTTTCTTTAAACAAAGTCATAGATGGGTAATGTAAAGTTAATTTATGTTGTACAGATCTTATTATGCATAGTTCATTCCTTTCATTTTATGTATTAAATGCAAAACATTTTTTCGGGAAAATACAAGTTTGAAATAGAGGAATACATTGACTAAGTTTAATGATTACAGCAGGGCCGGACTGGCCAGGTGGGCCGATTTCTTTGTGCAAAGTGGAGACTTCGCCTCCCAATCGGCACACAGAGAAAACCGCTGGACTCACAGCGGGTCTGGCAGCTCCCTCTGTGCACCGCTGAGGTCCAGGAGAGGCAGCATGTGTGTGTGCACCTGATGTGTGCACGTGCACAACAAAGGTCGCACATGTGCACATGCCAGGGCCGATTTGGTGGCCCAGTCCATCACTGATTACAGGCAGGGATGAAACATCATTAGATAATGTTTAAAACATCTTTTTCCTTATTATTCTGCCCTTGTTTACGCTCAACATTTTGTTACGGTAGCTTTATTGTTTACTATACATTGTTTTCTATCTTTTATCCACCAATGCAAGTGTAGCTACAGTATGCATGCAATCTAAAGAACAAAGGTAATAAGGACCTATATTAATAAGACTAGACATCCTGGTTTAACTTTCTTGAATCCCATACTTACAGATGGAGTCTGTTTCATCATTGCAGGGGCTCGCGATAGAAACGAGGAACTCACACACCGCGTTCCCACTGCGCTCCCCCCGGTCCCCGACGCCTCGGCGCTGGTCGCCGAAGCTTGCCCCCTCCTCTCCGCACCCCCCCCCCCTAACCCTGCCCGTCAGGGTCCCGCCAGCTGGCCACCGATAGACTTGGACATGTGAGACGCATGCGCATCCCAGTCTGATGGAGTCTCCGCCAGCACTCGCCAGCGGGATGTTCTGCTGAGCGTCAGCAATGAAAGAGAGGGGCTCCATCTGTACCTCCTAGGGCTGGATGGCAGCTTTCAGTATGGGGGCATACACAAGCAAGTGGCCCCACTTTTTCCACCAACGCATGTAATGTAAAATTGGCATCAAATTGGTGGAGGCGTGGTTTGCTTAATGTGGGTCTGGAGTGTCAATGTGGGGAGAGGGGCAGCAGGACTGAACTTAGAGTGCCGCCTGTCACCAACCGGCAAGTGGAACACAAACCACTGCATCGTCAGAAGCAGGGAAGGGATGTTTGCACCAGATTACGTACTTTTTCCTGCATTGTTTTTAATTTAGTTTTAGTTTTAATTTTATTTTAGTACGCTAAGGATTACTATTTTTACTGACTTCTTTACACCCTACACCAGCGTCTTTCAACCACTGTGCCATGGCACACTATTGTGCCGCCAGAGATGCAATTTTAACTGTACACCTCTGCACCACATGTTAAACAGTTGGCATATGCATAAGGTCTCTCCAGTGTTCTGCAAGCAGATAAGCCTGACTCTGTAGTATACTGTGTTCATAGGGGGACAATACGTTATATTTGTGTGTTTTTTAGGGGAAATTGTGAATTTTTTATTTTTTGTATTCATGTGGGGGCCAGTGTATGTTTTTCCCTGTTGGGGACTGATGGGGTGCCTTGGTAATTTTAAAATCTTGCTTTGTGTACCACAAGTTTAAAAAAGATGAAAATCACTGCCCTACACTATATCACTGGCCTCTCGAAACCCTACACCAGAGATTCCCAAACTTTCTCGAACCACGGCACTCATTTATAAATTTGGAAAAAATATATTAAATGAAGTAAATTGTGCCTGCCTGCCATCCAGTTATGTGGTGTGTACAGCTGTGCCTTTGTTGTCCACATGTTTTGTGACTGGCAGCCACTAGCGCTGCATTTGCCATAAACACATACAGACACTCATATATACAGATACCAGATAGTCATTGGAATATAGAGATTGTATAGCTATATATATATATATATATATATATATATATATATATATATATACACACACACACACAATAACCAGAAACACATACAGATGTAGCGGGTCTCATCCTGCCAGGGGGCTGGCGAAACTATCTCCAGCCCCCACCAGCTCCCGCTACCATGGCAGCGGAGCTCCCCCCAGATCCTTGCCACCTCCCCGCCGCTGACGACGGTCCCCTTTGCTGCCCTGCCCCCCCCCCTACCCATCTCCCTGAAGCGGAGATGGGCAGGGACCCGCTGCGCCACCGCCAAGAGACTGGGACGCGCGTGCATCCCAGTTTAATGGAATCCCACTCCACCAGCACTCGGCGAGGGGAGGTTCTGGAGGGCGCTGGGACTGGATGAGGGGCTCTAACTGTATACAAAAGGTACATATACACACACAATCTTAAAAGATATGCATACAGATGCTAATATCCATATACAGATACCAGGTATACTGTACTTATGCCTAGATATCCATATACAGATACCAGATATACTGTACTTATGCCTAGATATCCATATACAGATACCAGATATACTGTACTTATGCCTAGATATCCATATACAGATACCAGATATACTGTACTTATGCCTAGATATCCATATACAGATACCAGATATACTGTACTTATGCCTAGATATCCATATACAGATACCAGGTATACTGTACTTATGCATAGATATCCATATACAGATACCAGATATACTGTACTTATGCATAGATATCCATATACAGATACCAGATATACTGTACTTATGCATAGATATCCATATACAGATACCAGATATACTGTACTTATGCCTAGATATCCATATACAGATACCAGGTATACTGTACTTATGCCTAGATATCCATATACAGATACCAGGTATACTGTACTTATGCATAGATATCCATATACAGATACCAGATATACTGTACTTATGCCTAGATATCCATATACAGATACCAGATATACTGTACTTATGCCTAGATATCCATATACAGATACCAGATATACTGTACTTATGCCTAGATATCCATATACAGATACCAGATATACTGTACTTATGCCTAGATATCCATATACAGATACCAGATATACTGTACTTATGCCTAGATATCCATATACAGATACCAGGTATACTGTACTTATGCATAGATATCCATATACCAGATATACTGTAGTTATGCATATAAAGATACCAGGTATACTGTACTTGTGCATATATATCCATATACAGATACCAGGTATACTGTACTTGTGCATATATATCCATATACAGATACCAGGTATACTGTACTTATGCATATATATCCATGAAGCGGAGGCGGGCAGGGTTTGCGTCCCCCGCCGCCCGGAAACTGAGAGGCGCGTGCCTGTGGGACGCTCGCGCATCCCATTCAGATAGAGCGCCGGCTCACCAGCGGGGGCATTCTGGCGAGCCCCATCGCTGGCTGAGAGGCGCTCCATCTGTATACTCAGTACACATATGTATTATTACACCTTGTTAGTTTGCTGAGTATATAGGATGTTTACACTACCCCACAGAGTATGTCCATTTAGTGCTAATGGTTAGTATTAGAAGGCCAAGTGCCACTTGCATGCTTGTTGTGATAGTGAAAAGGTTAATGAGCAGTGAAAGCTGACTTTCTGAAGTCAGATGTTTTCCACTGACATGTTACATTGAGCCAGCACAGCACATCCCGATAAGCTCTTGGTTTCCGCTAGCAATGAATAAAACCTCTGCTATGCAGAATTCCATCACTTGTATAGCAGCCCAATATATTGTAGACAGATTGTAAAAGCTCCTGTTCAGAAATCCCTCATCCATCCACCTTGTCATAAAAACCCTGAGCCGGGGATCAGTTATTATACATCTGCTCTCACCATGCTGCATCAGTAGCGTTAGTATAATCAGTGTGGTCACATACAGATCAGCATCAGATAACCTCTAAATGTAACAGATATATGTGACAATCTACTTTCTATTCTAATGTAGCCCATACACTTATGAGATAATGCATACAATCATGGGATTTTGACCACATCTGTTTGATAAATTGAATGATTGTATGCACAATCCCATGAGACTTAACGCGTGTTCCCATCGGTCGAATGTTTCGTTGATAGAAAGTACATATTGCACATAATATCAATCAAATTGCAGGAGTGATCGCATGTGGTTTTTAACCACATGCCATCGCTCGAATGCAATTGGCGTGTGGTGGTTGAAGGGAGCACTTTTGGAATGGTGTCGGGGAGAGGGGGCGGAGTCCGTTGGTGTAGTGTAGAGCTGTGAAGGAGCGCTGGTGGCAGCAGGGGGTCAGCAGCGGCGACAGATATTGATTGTTTCAAACACCGGACAACGCTCTGTCAGAGGGCCGCACATGCTTTTAAACAGTTTTTTCAAATTCTGCCGCCGCAGCTGACCCCCGCTGCCACCCGCGTTCCTTCACAGCGCTACGCCACTCCGCCATGCCCCTTTTTCCAGCTCCCGATGTGCCATCACAAATGTCATGCGACATCAGGTGCTGGAAGAGGGCCCTTTAGGCAGCAGAGGATGAAATCAGATGCAATGGGACATCGCATTGTTGCATCACATCTGATCGCATAATTGTATGGGCACCATGAATCAAAAGGATATTAAGGGTCATAGAGGAATTCAGTCACCATACAAAGGCAACAAATCTAAATTAGGGCCTAATTCAGACACATTCTGAAGGGGCCAAATGGTGGGCATCCCGACGAAAACGCTGGGCGTTCCCTGGGATTGCAGGCGGGCCGATGACTGCTCGGGGTTGGCGGCTGATGTCACTGACTTTTATTCCAAAGGGAGAGAAATCATTTGATGGTCGGCGACCAGACTTTGTGGAAAAAGATCAGTAACCGATACTGAATGGATTCAATTAGCTGGCTAACGGGTCTGCCAGGGCCGTCCGAGTACAGCCCACTGTCAAGATGCACTTAATGCCGATTTCTGTTCGCCCAGACTATAAGTGCCTCTATCGCAGGTGCCATGAAGCATTAACCCACAGATCTGATTACTTTTCCTGGAATCTATAGGTTAAAGTGGGTTAATGGCAAATTTACCATGTGAGAAAAAAGAGGCTATAATTGAATAGCCTTGGGGGTAAAAGTCGGTGGTTATTACCACCTTGTTCCCTGATGCATGCTAAATTACTGCTGCTAATTGAATTAAGCCCAAAGACGGAAGACATACAAAACTAATGTATTAAGTTCAGAGTTTCAAACCACTTATGATGGGATCCATCAAATTCATTTTACTGTCAAGTGCAGATTTTTGGAGGTTTGGCCTCTTTTTGCATATGCACCAAGCTCCGCAATTCAAACCTATCTGCATTTCCCAAAATAAGTTTATGGGCTTTTTTGCAATTTGCACTTGCATCCAATTTGATCCCTCCCAGTGTACCCTGCAGTGCACACGTCATATGACACATGTGCAGGAAAACATTTAGGTCACAAACCTGGAAGTCTCCACACAACAGCTTTTATTCATGCATATGCTGATATGATGTCTGCGATCAGAGCCGGCCCTAGCCTAAATGACGCCCTAGGCAAGATTTTGGCTGGTGCCCCCTAGCACCACCACTAGTTCCGCCTCTGACCCTGCTCCCCTTTCCCAGCACCATCAACCCTCATCATAGCAGTCATAATTTTGGTGCTCCTACCCGCAATACAGTATTTTAAATAGAAACAGCGCAGACATTCGGTGCGCAGCCCAAACAGGGGTGTGTTCTTGCTGGGAAGGGGCATGGCCACACAACAGTACCCCCAATTCAAATCATGCCAAACAGTAGTGCAACTTTATTCACATTATATCATGCGATGGTGTCCCTTATTCACGTTACATCACACAGTAGTACCACTTTACCTTATGTACATTTCTCCTCACATTATTCAAATTATACCCTTAGAAAAAAATCCTGAGAAAATATTGTATTTTAAGCACCTCCATGGCCACACTGCAACCCAGCACAAAGCATTATTAATGTCCTTATAACCATAATGCCCTTTAAACATTATGCCAATCTTTATGAATGATCTTCATACACATAATGAGACACATAATGCCCCTTACATATATGTTGTACATTATTAATGCCCTTATACACATGACACACATAATGCCCATTACACATACGTTGCACATTATTAATGCCCTTATACACATGACACACATAATGCATGTTACACATATGTCGCACATTATTAATGCATTTATACATGACATGACACATTTATACATGACACACATATGCCGAACACTATTGCACAACCAACCCACCCGCAGACAGCACTCGCACAGCCGCTAACACTGTGACCTCTGCCTCTGCTTGGATACAGATGTTTCCTCATACATCTTGCCTCAATAGGCCATGCAGCACCTGTCCAGTTCTGCTAACGTTGGGTGCCTTTTTTGCTGAAAATTCGTCTTATTTGCATTGTTATGACCAGCACATGCAAGGAGCTTCCAATGATTAAAATGATATGCGGCATGCCTATATACTGTGTGCGACTGTGGCTGTATACGGAATGCTATGTTACAGTGATTTCCATGAATACACTTTCATATGCAGATACAGCCTCACTCACACACAGAATATAGGCATGCTGCATATCATTTTAATCAGCAGAAGCTGCTGGTGCCCATAGGCATTCCAAATGCCCTAGGCAATTGCCTAGTTTGCCTATGCCTAAGGCCGGCTCTGTCTGCGATCCTTGGCGCTATGCATCTCATTGAAAATGCGATAATTGATACATCCTGACAAAAGTGACTCCTTAAGAATATAAGGAGTCTTTAAAGATAAAGAATTTGACTCACATATTTACACAATGACCCTTATTCAGAAATTTGTTCTCAAAATGGGCAAAACTATTAGCACTGCAGGTGGGGCAGATGTAACATGTGCAGAGAGAGTTAGATTTGTGTGAGTTATTTTGATTCTTTGCAGGGTAAATACTGGCTGCATTATTTTTACACTGCAATTTAGATTTCAGTTTGAACACACCCCACCCAAATCTAACTCTCTCTGCACGTTACATCTGCCCCACCTGCAGTGCACATGGTTTTGTCCATTTTGAGAACAAATTTGTACTGCGTTCAGATCTGAATAAGGGCCAATATGTATTTTATATTTTCTACACACGCACACACATACACATTAATATTCCTCTGACCAAAATGGGTGCGGTATGACTGCCCCACAATCAGGATCCCGACAGTCAGTATACCGACATTGAAATCCCGACTGCAGGTGCTCCGACAGGAGCCGAGCGCAAAGAAGGCCGTTGCGGGCTCGTGGCTTGCTTCATTCACCACAGGCTCTATTCTCCCTCTATGGGAGTCGTGGACCCCCCACAAGGGAGAATAGCCCTGTCAATCAGGACCCCCCCAGTCAGAGCACCGACAGCCGGGATTCCAATGTCGTATACTGACTGTTGGGATCCCGATTGTCGTCCGGCACCCGACTAGAATTCCCTTTTACAATGTTACAGAGATGTATTACTGAAACAACACAGAGGGTGACATTCTATGGAAAGAGAGAAAAGCGCATATATTTTTCGCACTCCACATCGCCGCTCTTCGCACTTTCAGAAATCGCATTTTTTAGTCATAATTCGCATATTTAATGGGATGCGCATTAGAGGCTAAAAAGTGTGATGTAGTGCGAATTGATGCAAAATTATATCACTAAAAAGTGCGATTTCTTCCGCCGGTCATGTGCGAATTTTAGACCAACCGGAGTGCGATTTACAAGACTGTCTCCACATGCCAAATAACCCCCTAATCTATTGGCCCACCTAGGTCCCCTCCATTATGCATCACACCCCCTATATAAAGGGGCATTGGCGCCATTTCACTCTTTGACAGAGCCGAATTTCCCATTAGGCACGTGAGGCACGTGCCTAGGGGCGGCACATGTTTGGGGGCGGCACTTAGATGCCTGTGATAGTACTGTCAGCCCAAAATGTACCAATAACTGCAAAAGATCCACTGTACTGTACTATATTCCATCTTAAATCCATTATATTGGCTATTATCAAATGAGGGTTTATAAGTAATCAATGAAAATAATGCAATTAGGCGGGGGAGGGGTGCAAAGATTATTGCTGTGCCTAGGGGCGCCCTCATCCCTAAATCCGCCCCTGCTCTTTGATAGGAAGTAAGGAGCATGGAGAGGAGCAGTGGCAGTGTGAGAAGAGGAAGAGGTGTTGGTGGCAGAGGGGCCAGTGGCAGAGGGAGCAGTGGCAGTGTGACCAGAGGAAGAGGGGCCAGTGGCAGAGGGAGCAGTGGCAGCAGCCAGGCAAGAGGAGCCAGTGGGAGAGGCAGCAGAGGACTGGTGAGGTCGACCTCCATTACAGGGAGTGGCAGCAGTGTGGCAGCCACCATGGCCACTACAAGGGCAGCCCCAGACCAGGCCCAGCAGGAGGAGGTGGAGGATCCGCTGGCATCCCCATCCTGTAGCCAGGACCTTGCCCATACCCCACAGCAGCCGCAGGAGGGCCACATGTGCGAGATGGAGGAAGATGGAGGTGAGGAGGAGGAAGACACTGGCATGGAGGAGGATTTTGACATGCATGTGGAAGATATAGAGGATGAGGAGGAGGGTGAAGCTGGCCACACCAAAAGTGGGAGAAAGGTCCGATTATGAGGAGAATGTGGCGCTTGTCCGGGCCATCATACCCCTGTATGACCGCTTACTGGGGAAAAACCAGCACAAGACCCCCTCACATCGTAAACGTGGTATGTGGAAGGACATCACCCAGGCGGTCAATGCTGTCAGTCACCGCAAGAGGCTAATCAAAAACATTAAAAAGCGGTTTAACGACATCAAGCGGCAGCTGAAAAAGAAAATGGCCATGGAGATGGAGGAGGCCACCAAGACTGGCGGAGGAAGCCCCACCACAATAACCTACACATCATGGCCCTTATTCTGAATCGGACGGTACGGCCCGCGTGCGGCCGTACCGCCGATGTTTTTAGTCTGCACATGCGCAGAGGTCAATCTGCGCATGTGCAGCCCCATTCGCCGCAGACGTATTTCGTCCGCCGCAAAGGGGGCGTATAGGGGCGTGAGGGGCTTCATACCCTCATTTCCCTATGTATACGCCCCGCGTTTCATGGGCGTTCCCATGCAAACGCGGGGCGTATGCATGCTAATCAGGGTATGACGCCACTGATGGGGGCGGAAAGCTGACGTCGCCGGATGTCAGCTCTCAGCCCCCATACAAGCTATCACACGGACGATTGTCCGTGTGGTCTCAGCTTGCGGGAGCTGCTGTGGCGTGCGGCCCTGCCTTCGATGGTCGACGACCATCGAATGCAGGGGGCAGCTCCCACCATGGTGGGGGCGTACGCCCCACCATTTTTATGCGGATCGCCAGCCGTCCGTGTACGGACGGCCGTGGCGATCCGTCTCGTGGGCGGGGATTGGTTTGTGCGGCCGGAGCACCGTGTGCGGCTCCGGCCGCACCAACCAGAATAAGGGCCTAGATGAGGTGAAGCTCCAAAGACCTGCCTGGGATGCACATTGCAGATACCAATAGGCCGGCAAGCCCACCCCGAGCTGGTAAGTGTCACCACATGCAATATGAAACATACATGCCAATGTATTTAAACTGCAATGTTATTTTGTATTGTTATACTAATTGTGGAACTACATAGCCCAGCAAGGTCTGTCAATGGCAATAGTTTACACCTACTTTAAAAATTATCATAATGCTGGGCCTTGTAGTTCCACAACTGCACATCTATTGTTCCACACTGTAACATTTTTTCTACCAGCTTCATATGTATGTGGCCCAAAAACATTGGTGTACTGGTGGTTTAGCAGTCACGCCTACATACCACAGATTTGCCAACAGTTTTAATGTGTCAAGCAGTGTTTTACTTTTTTTGCATGACTACAGGTGCAAAACTTCAATGTAAAAATATGAATAGTAAATAATATAGCCCTAAGCCAAAGGTAAATTTGTCCATTATTGTATTTATTTGATGATTTTGCACAAAAGCATCTCCATTGCTCGGTACATAAAGTCTGCCGATCTTTCCTTTCACAGATTGTCCGTCCCGAAGTGATCAAGCATCCAAAAGAAGAAGCTCCGATGGTGCCGCATCTGTGGAAGCAGGTAAATGTTCAAACCACAGGCCATTACACATACAGTACACACACCCATGTCACATCAAATAATAAATCACATTACAGTCATCTCCAGCTGCTACATTGCAACGGACATGAAGGTAATGTGGCCTAGCCATGTCAATGAAGATTATTGTCAATGTTTCATGCAGGATCGGGGTCCATTTGTAAGTACATAGTACCCCTAGGTATGGGCGTCTACCATCTCAGACCCTTTCCAAAACAGTACTGACGACAGAAAGGACAATATATGCATCTGTACTTACCTCTTCCTCTGTATCCACAGGTACTGTACAACTAGGACAACAATCCACAGAATCCTCTGATATGCCGGTGGATGACATAGAGATAATTCTGGAACCAGTGGACACGTTTGCGGCTGAGGAGGAAATAAACTCATCATCACAGAGTGATTTGCCACCAAGTGGGGTGACTCATAACCCACAACCACCGAGAAATACTCCCCCTACAGCTGCTTCTGCTGCCCAAGTAGCTACCTCCTTGGTACATTTCAAGGACAAACAACTAGAATTTATGGCCTCCCAAAGTCTGGAAATGGACAACATTAAGGGGTACATGCGTGACACCTTTCTACAGTTGAGAAAATTGTCTAGGAGTGTACGGGTTGGTGTAGGCACTCAGGTGCGTATGGCAAATAGCATAGACACCCGTCTGGCTGAACTTAGTTCTGCTGTAAGGGAGCAGAATATCCATATTGGCAGCCTTGCACAAAGTATTCATTCAATTAGTCAATCGTGTACTGCGCAGACCAATGCGTTGATCACTATGCAGGCACAAATCCATCAAATGGAGGTGTCAGGTGTCATAGGTGCAACTACATCTACAATAAGTAGTGTATCTAGCACACCAGTAAGTGGCTCACCAACTTCCCCTCCCCGTCGGAGTATTACGACCCGGGGTGGCGTGTGCGCAGGGTCAAGAGGTGGTAGTGCGCGGCCTGATGCAGGGAAAAAATAATTATTTTACATAAAATAAATTGATAATGCATGTACTATGCTTGCATTTTTGTTACATTAATACACATTTCTATTGTTTGCGACTGACAAATGCAGGTTATGTATGGCATAATATACTTGTAGTAAAAATGTCACAACGCATACCATTTTGTCTGTGTGTTATTCTTCAAACATTTGTTGTGTGATCTGTTCCATAATGTAATGATATATGGGATGTTATTGGTGGAAGATGCTGTTGTCTCAAATCTGGCCCGTCCGAGGTTGTGGAACTACATATTTCAGCAAGCTGTGGCAGTCATGTTTTGAGCTGTCATGCTTACAGTGTGTCAGGGCATGCTGGCCCATGTAGTTCCACAACAACAGGTGAGCCATAGGGCGGTATTCAATGAGCCTGATTCGCCATGTTTTTATGGCAAATTTGTGCTGTTTGGCGAATTTTTGACAAAAACTGTGATTCACCCTATTCAATGACCACATGGCGAATACATTTGAAGGTTTTTTTCGCCATGATTCACCGAGTAGCAATCGCTATCTTTTTATGGAGAAGTGGAATGTGAACTTTTAAAATAAAGTGTTTTGTTTTTTACATTTGGTGTAAAAAAATCAGGAATTTTATTCTAAAGAGGGGCATGCTATTTTTATTCATGTGCTGTAAGCACATGAATATATATTTAATTTAAAAAAAAATATTATAATTTTTTTTTTTTTTTACACAGCAGCCAGCAGGGGGCGCCAGAGCCGAGCCGCTCATTACATATTCATATATTCACTGCACCCGATCGTTACGATCGGGTATAGTGAATATACGGTCCCCTGCTGGCACCCCCGGGGGCAGCCTGTGCTGCCTGGCACCCGGGGAGCCCACCTCCCCCCCACAAACGTTCTGGGGCAGGCAGAGAGACTTCCATCTCTCTGCCTGCCACCGTCCTCAGGCTCCCTGCGGCATTCGCCGCAGGAGCTCATATTCACCAGTCAGGGGCAGCGAGCCCCTGACACGTTGAATACCGGAGCCGGCGAGGCTCCGGAACGAGGCGAATGTGCAGCGAATCCTAAAAAGGATTCGCTGCACCTTGCAGGTATTCTCATTGAATACCGGCCATAGTTGATTGCACAAAAATCACATACATGTTGTTAATATACTTACAAGTTTTTTTACAGCAAGGGATAGGTCTGCACCACCAACTGTACCCTTGGACTGTGTCTATTGGCTTAAATGTGGGGGGCAAAAAGATGTTAGTGATAAATGTAATGTAGGTGAGTTCACTTCCAGCAAAGGTACATGTAGGAATAGAGGGCACATGTGCTTACCAGAAAAGTAGTGCCTGATGATGTCTGTACGCACCAGATTCCCCCTCTGCGTACCCCTCATTACCCGAGGTGTGGTAGGTTGGGCTTCCTGCACGACTGCTGCATGATCCTCCTTCACATAGGCTGGTTGGTATAGGGCTATGTTGTGTAACATGCAGCAAGCCTGGACGATCATCACTACTTTTGCAGGGTGGTAAAGCAGCAAACCAGATGACCGGTCCAAACACCGGAATCTACTTTTCAACACTCCAAACGTACGCTCCACCACATTGCGGGTTGCAATATGGGCTTCATTATACCGGTGCTGTGCAGGGCCAATGGGGGGTGCACAAAGGTGTCATGAGCCAGGAAAGACACCCATATCCTGAATCACCTAAACCAAAGAAAGGAAGTTATTGCCTTATATGGTAAGGTATGTGCAATGGGCAAATAGTATTTACTTGGACAAGAGTAGTAGGCTGGTGAAAATTGAAACACACACACATTTCAGCAGGTACAAATACGAATAGAGAGGGTAATATGTAAAAATGTACTTACCAAGTAGCCAGCCCTCTGGCATTTGTTGTTGGGTAAATCGGTTCCAGAGGCCGGAGTGTCTCAGAATATAGGCGTCATGGCAATTCCCAGGGAAGCCTGCAACCACATTTAGGATTTTGAGATGAGCATCACATACAACCTGCACAATCAGGGAGTGCCGCCCACGCCTATTGACATAGACGTGGCATGTGCGGTGCCCTAATCCCAATGTGTGTGCTGTCTATAGCTCCCAGCACGTGAGGGAATGCTGAGAGTCTATAGAAAGCAACCTTGTGGTCCTGCCACTCTGACTCTGAACTAGGGAATCTGATGTATGTCCGCCACAACGTCTTTAAAGCAAGTAACACTTGAGGAAAATGCTTTGAGAAAGTGGCTTGTGATACCCCCAAGGACCATGAGGTCATGGACTGAGTGGAGCCAGTGGCCAAATAGTAGAGTGTACACATTAATTTCCGCAGCCCAGACACTGCATAGTTGCCCCCCCCCCCCCAAAAGGGTCCAATTCATCTCTCACCTGCTCATATAAGTTCCACAAGTTATTGCGGTTTAGCCTAATCATCCCCACAACCTGTTGATCCGAGAGGGAGTCCAGGTACAGCCTAGCATGATACATACGTGGGGTACGCACTATTTGGGGTGGTACCTGGTTCTGGTGCGCAGCTTCCTCCCTCCTGCCCAGCTCCTCCAAATGGGCCAAATCCAAAATGAGCAACTCAAATCCACTCTGCACAATCTCCATGTCTCAAACCCTCCCAGGTGTCCTTAATGATGTTGGGGTATATGTAGGAGTGTTTGTGAGTGAAATTAAGGACACCTGTGATGACATTAACCATGTGTGCACTTGACCAAATTGAGTTCTGGGCCAAATCGCCCAACAGAACCGGGTCTGAAAAAATGGCGATTATTAGACACCTTTAAAGTGCGATTTGCGAAATCCCATTCCATTAAATAAGCGATTTGTATACTTTTCTATTGGAAAACATCTGGATGCGATAAAAGTGCGAATTTTTACCGCACTTTCAGTACGCATGATTTATCGCACAAAATATGCGATTTAGGGACCTTTTCGCATCAGATTAAATATGTGATTTCACGGAAACATGCAAATTAGCCGGTTTTTGGAGTAAAATTCGCCAAAAAACACAACTCTCATTCCATAGAATGTCACCCAGAATGTAATAATATTTCAAATAGAACCTGATTTGAAGCCTCTGAGCTCACATTTTTTTATGTTAAATCTTTAAGGTTTGTTGAAGGACAATTTTTACATAGAGATTAATGCATTGAAACAACATTTGTAATAGAAATTTAAATAAAGACTTAACTTTTAATTAATGACCCTTTCTGAAGATTGCAAAATGCATTGATCCTTTAACAAGGGCCAATCAGAAGCAACCCTGGACAAGGTTAGATCTCACATAATTGATTGACAAAGTAATGATATGATTAAACATATGTTGACGGCCACTTCCAGCAGTTATGCTGCTGGCTCACTGATCTCCGTCGCAGCGCAGCATCTGGGTAGCACCTGGCTGCATGCACAGGCTTAGGACACCCTATGTATCACATGCTGAGGTGCTGAAGTCACCAGGGCCACAGCATGAAAGCTGCTAGGGTGAGGCAGGGACAGACTTCAACCACAGTCTGATGCAGAAAAACATCCCTTGGTCCAGTCCTTTATTTACTTGTTTATCTTTAGTATACTTTATAACTAATTGCATTGGAAATTTTTATTGTTAATAGTAACTTTTAGGCCCTTCATTAACTAAATAGTATACAAAGTACTTGGGATTAGTATTTTTGTCTTAAAGGAATTGGTATCAAGCAGCAAATGTTAAGGACCCCGTCACCCCATCCCCTAGGGCTGGCATGTCCAAACTATGGCCCTCCAGCTGTTGTGGAACTACACATCCCAGCGTGCATTGCCATAGTTTAAGCATTCCCCAATAGCAAAACTGTGGCAAGGCATGCTGGGACTTGTAGTTTCACAACAGCTGGAGGGCCATGGTTTGGACATGTCTGAACTAGGGCGATATGGCCACTTTTCCTCGAATTCCGAGCTTCCTGAACAACGAGGGATCAGATGAAAAGTGTTCATATTGCATGCGTTTTCCTCAGACGCTGATCCGAGTAACGTTTCAGTGATCCAGTTCAGTGAAGCAGATCGCCATGGCTGCCATGAATATTTATCGTATTCCACAGCCGTGACTGGGATCGCAAATGATACAGTACATCGTTTGCAAAAGGACCGATTATGATCTATCGTATGCGGTCCAGCCGCCAGGGAGCTGCCAGGTGAGATGGCGGCTTGTGTTCATACTTTATAATATTTTGCTTTGGCATCCATCTGGACATGACCAATATGTGGAGTGATGGCCATGCACACACAGGGGGTGAAATTTAATAGGATGAGAGATTCAGAAAATTAGAGATTTGGGAAGAAATCTCCAGGTTTTTTTGAAGCAGCCATCTTTTAAACTGCAAAATAAAACTGGTTTTGCAGTGTAAATGATTGCCGCTTTAAAATAACTGGCGATTTCTTACCAAATCTCTCACTTTCTGAATCTTTTATCCTATTAAATTTCACCCAACATTTCAAACTCTAATCAGGACCAAACAGATATTGAGTTGCTTGTAAAGTACATTATGCCCCCCACCTACAGTATGTGTGCACCTTCTTTCCCCATGCAATGTTTCATATACATGTAACATGATGGTATACAGTATATCCTCTCTACACTCACCAGAGCCATTACTCGACATACTCACAGCTTCCAGCTGCCATTCCCAGGCAAGTGAGGTGACACACCTTGGCAGTACCGGCACCTGTCAGAACTGCAGCCTCTCCTCCCCCGCCCACTACCACCACTGAGGACAGACAGCAGTGATCCCAATAACACTAGATCTCTTACTGCAGCACAATTATCACCCAAGTATTTATAAAGCAAACATTAAAACTGGACTTAATTTGGCAACTGGCGACCTGGCAGCTATGTGTGGATAATTGCTCTGTCAGAGGACAGCTCATGTTTGTTGGAGCAGCTAAAATGTTTATTCTCCCCAGACAGCCTGATATTAAATGCTGTAAAATTCCAATGAGGAACACGGTCTGCGGCTCTCTGGGCCCCGTGACTCAGCTCCTTTCTCTGTGCTCATCACAAATGGGCATGATGACATGCCTGTCTCCGGGGAGGAGAGAGGAAGATGCTTTCTTCCAGCCTTTTATATGCAGGTAGGTGGTGACCTTGACTTATAGGCAATCACTGACTGCTGAGGTGGGTATGCGTCCCTGGCCACCAGGCTAAGCCTTGAAAAGTGATAAAGGGCCAATCAGCTCCTAACTGTCATTTTTCAAACACATGCTGTGAGATGGCAGGTGGGAACCGAGTGACTGGTACTTTATCACTCTCCATTTTAACACATTTCAAGCTTAGCACATCTGGCCAGTGGCAGATTCAGGGGGGGGGGCACCCGGGCACGTGCCCCCCTGTCATTTCATTTTGTAGCTGAGGTCCAGGGCTTTCCAACGAGCCCAGCCCCGTGTCTCTAGCCCCCCGGGAACTCGAGATATCGCCTGGCAAAGCTGTAACGTATTTTCCCCATAGGATAATATGGGACCCTTCAATTCGGACCCCCACCCGGTTCCGACGGCTGCCAGTTCCGGCCCTGGCATCACAGAAGCTTGGGGTTGATCTCATTCAATTCCAATCGCTGGGCCTTCAAAATGTTACCAGGCTGGTCCATATCGGTCAATTGGTTCCAGAGATATTGCGCGTAAACCAATTTTTTTATTTTTAAAATGTAATTTCATGGCTGTTCATGTTCTTTGAGGGCAGATTACTCTGGTACCAAACGTTTCAGTTTTACTGGACCAAAATCATTCAAAGCCCACTCAAAAGTTCTTCAATATGATACTTGTCTTATGTAAATGGGTCAGCTGCTTCCGAAGATATAGCCGGTTAAATGAGATAACTGGTTAAAGGGGAGGGGGGGGAGAGGTGGTTTTCTCTCCCTCTCACCATAGGCGTGCGCACAGGGGGTGCCGGGGGTGCACAGGCACCTCCGCACAATATCAGCACTTCCTAATGACCGGCAGTGGCAGTGCCCCCTCCCCCGGCCGCCTAGCAGTACCTGCGCTGGGCTGGGCTCCTTCAGCAGTCAGCAGGACCTCTCCCCCCCCTCCCCTTTAACCGTGATTGGGCCACGCCCCTGCCTTTTCCTGTGCCCGGGTGAACTAGTGCAGCTGCAGTAGTAGTGAAGTAGTGCAGCTGCAGGCCACCTAGCAGTACCTGCGCTGGGCTGGCTTGGGCTCCTTCAGCAGTCAGCAGGACTCGAGGTTTCAAAAGCGGGCGGGGGGTCAGTGATTAGGCCACGCCCCTTCCTTTTCCTGTGCCCGGGTGAACTAGTGCAGCTGCAGTAGCCCTGTAGCCTACTGTTCTGTGTCAGGCTCACAGGATGGCTCCTGGCTGAAACCTGAAGGTAATGTATGCAGAGATTGGGGAGTGTGCCATTTATTGTGAGGGAGTGGGCTGTGTGTGAGAATGTAGTGAGGGGAACAGGGGGCCTGATTCAGGATCACTCACTAAGCATCAATCTTTTGCTGCCTAGCAAGCGGAACACCGCCCACGAATAACTGGGAAAACTGTACTGACCCTGCTGTATTGTTACCTGCCTGGCTGATGCGGTGACCAGTGGTGCCGCTGATGGCTGCCTAGAGGCTGTACAGCTCGGCGGGTATTTGTTCCCTGTGTGATAACTGTGCTGTCTCTGCCTATATTGTTAACCACCCGGGGGTCCAGTGGTGCGGCTGATGGCTGCCAAGGCACTGCGCAGCTCAGCGAATATATGTTCCCTGTGTCTATATCACCCAGGGTACATCTAGTGTACACATATAATACATACATTAGTCACTATGCACTGTTTAATGTGACTATAGGTCACTACGTGCAAATATTCGTCACTGTGCTGTGTAATGTGACTATGGGTCACTACGTGCGAATATTCATCACTGTGCTGTGTAAGGTGACTATGGGTCACTACGTGCGAATATTCATCACTGTGCTGTGTAATGTGACTATAGGTCACTACGTGCGAATATTCATCACTGTGCTGTGTAATGTGACTATAGGTCACTACGTGCGAATATTCGTCACTGTGCTGTGTAATGTGACTATAGGTCACTACGTGCGAATATTCATCACTGTGCTGTGTAATGTGACTATAGGTCACTACGTGCGAATATTCGTCATTGTGCTGTGTAATGTGAATATAGGTCACTACGTGCAAATATTCATCACTGTGCTGTGTAATGTGACTATAGGTCACTACGTGCGAATATTCATCACTGTGCTGTGTAATGTGACTATAGGTCACTACGTGCAAATATTCATCACTGTGCTGTGTAATGTGACTATAGGTCACTACGTGCGAATATTCGTCACTGTGCTGTGTAATGTGAATATGGGTCACTACGTGCGAATATTCATCACTGTGCTGTGTAATGTGACTATAGGTCACTACGTGCGAATATTCGTCACTGTGCTGTGTAATGTGAATATGGGTCACTACGTGCGAATATTGGTCACTGCACTCTGTATAATGTGAATATGGGTCACTGCGCACTGTATAATGTGAATATCTGTCACTACGCGCTGTGTAATGTGGCTGTGGGTCACTGCGTGCTGTGTAATGAGAATATGGGTCACTATGTGCTGTGTCATGTGAATATGGATCACTGCGTGCTGTATAATGTGAATATCGGTCACTAAGGCCCTTATTCTGATCGGTGCGGTCGGAGCCGATTATGCGGCCAGGACCGTGCGTGCGAAACCCCGCCTTCCATACGGATCGCCAACTCCGTCCGTATGCGGTAAGAAGCTGTCCGAACGGACCGCACGTGTATTTTTCACGGAATACGCCTCCTCCATCTAAGGGAACCTCCCCCATCATTCGATGGTCGCAGACCATCGAATGCAGGACCGAGTGCTCCACCAGCACCCGCAACCTCAGACCACACGGACATTTTTCCGTGCAAAAGCAGAGATCTGGGCGGGCAGCTGACATCCGGCGATGTCATATGTCCGCCCCCTACACGTGCGTCACGGCCGCATTACCATACGTACGCCCAGCGTTTTGATGGGAACTCCCATAAAACGCGGGGCGTATGCATATGGTAATGAGCCCAAATAGCCCTTCAAGCCCCTCTCCACCCCCTGTTCGGAGTGTTCACATATCATGCGGAATTTCGCCGTACGCCCCCGCTCGCACATGCGCAGAGACGCCTCTGCACATGCTCAGACACAAAACATCGGCGGCCCGAACGCACGCGGATATATCCGCACCGATCAGAATAAGGGCCTAAGTGCTGTGTAATGTGACTGTGGGTCACTGCGTGCTGTGTAATGTGAATATGGGTCACTGCGTACTGTGTAAAGTGACTCTAGGTCACTACGTGCGAATATTTGTCACTGTGCTGTGTAATGTAACTATGGGTCACTACGCACTGTGTAATGTGATTATGGGTCACTGCCAATGTTCCCTCTAATTTTACGAAGGCTTTGTGCAGAAAAAGATATTGGCTGTGCAACTTTGGAAAAAAAATGTACATTTTTGTGCGTCACATAACGTATACAGGCCTAGGTTTCGAGTTCTGTTGAGTTAGTAAAGCAATTTGAATGTTTACAGACTTCACACACCACACATATAGACTATAGCAGTGATTTTCAACCTTATTAAACTCGTGGCACAATAAAACAAGATTTTAACCTTTGTGCGCTAAGTTGTAATGTCTGTGCGCAGGCTCGGCGAGTTGTGTGCGCGCGCACACGCGCACAGCTTAGAGGGAACACTGGTCACTGCATGCTGTGTAATGTGATTATGGGTCACTACATGCTGTGTAATGTGAATATGGGTCACCATGCAGCCATTTTCCCAGTGGTCTTTACCGCTGCTCTACCGGACCGATGATGAGGTGAGTAGAATTAAATGGGTGAAGGGTGTACAGCGTGTGGGTCCCCCAGCGACACTTATGTGACATCATATGTAATAGCCATTACAATGTGTGGTATAATATGTAATGGGCATTATGGCATGTGTCATAATGTGTATTGGGCATTCTGGCATAATGTACAATGGGCATCACGGTGTGAGGCGTAATGTGTAATGGGCATCATGGTGTGAGGAGTAATGGGCATAGTGGTCTGAGTCAATGTGTAAGGGGCATCATAGTGTGAGGTGTAATGTGTAATGGGCATCACAGTGTGAGGTGCAACATGTAATGGGCATCACAGTGTGAGGCGTAATATGTAATGGGCCTTACAGTTTGTGGCATAATGTGTAATGGGAATTACAGTGTTTGGTATAATGTGTATTGGGCATTACGGTGTGTGGCATAACGTGTGTTGGGCATAATGGCATGTGGTATACTATGTAATCCCTATTATCCCTATTTTACAAAAATTTGTCAAGCCCTGGCATAATGTGCAATGTCAATTACTGTGTGTGGCATTATGTGTGATGGGCATTATGATGTGTGGTATTATGTGAAATGGGCATTATGCTGGGTGGCATTATGTGGAATGGGCATTACTGTGTATTGCATTATGTGTGATAGGCATTATGTTGTGTGGCATTATGTGTAATGGGCATTATGGTGAGTGGCATTATGTGTATGGGCATTAGGGTGAGTGGCATTATGTGTAATGGGCATTAGGGTGTGTGGCATTATGTGTAATGGCCATTACTGTGTAAATTTTCGACGCGCACTGTCCCTGTTTCTGGTGTGTGTGATGGGAATAATTAATCCTGAAGCCCATATACATAAAAAAGTCACCTATTTAGTTTGCATTGACGCCCAGTAGGCAGTGATGGACACGCCCAGTAGGCGTGGTGAACACGCCCCTCCAATGGTGCACCCCCTAAGAAAATGGGCTGCGCACGCCTTTGCCCCTCACCCCAGAAAATGCAGGGACTAGGCTGGTGTAAAAGGGGCCAACCTGGGAATGCATTTTCTGGTGAGAAAGGGGTATTCTGCAGTGCTCTGAATACAGCCAGGCTCTGCCACTGTCAGTGGCTATCACTTCTGCCTGGCGGCGGCTGTCCCCCATTTACCGGGAGCATGTATTCCCCCTTGGCATTGAACATGTTATCCCACATGGCAACGAGCATGGAACCTCTGGCAATGAGCATGGAACCCTTGGCAATGAGCATGTAGATAAGCATCACTTATGTAGCATAATTTTTAATAGGCATTATGGTGTTTGGCATAATACATAATGGACATAATGGCGTGTAACTTAATGTGTAATGGACATTATGGTGTAAATGTTTAATGCACGCCTTTGGTGGACAATGTCCCTGTTTATGAAGCGTATTGTGAATTTTGGCTTAATCTGTGTGCCATTATGTGAATTCTGGCTCAATCCGTGTGGCATTCGGTGAATTTTGGCTCAATCCGTGTGTAATTATGTGAATTTTGGCTCATTCCATTTGGCATCATGTGTAAGGGGGAAGTATAATGGGTTCTGGTATATTGTTGCATAATGTGTAGAAGTTGTTTATGGTGTTGTAGACTACACTCAAGGACACACCCCTGTTGAGTGGCCACACCCCTTTTCCGGAGCACGCCTCCGGCGCGCGCACAACTACATCCTTCACTTTTGTCGCCATGGTGGGCCTGCGTACTTTAAATACCAGGGCCTATTTTTAATCCCATTCCCACCCTCTCTCTGCCGCTCTCTTAGCATGTACACTGGCACCACTGACACCGCCCTCCCCCAACCCAAACCCTCTTTTATCATGGTGCCCCCCCTGTCATTTTATCCTGGATCCGCCCCTGCCACTGGCTGTGATGAAATCAGCCTGATCGGGGCTGGAGCTGATGTCACACACCCTCCCTCACGCCTGTGCTTTCCCCGGACACGCCTGCAGTTATCTGGCACTCCCATAAAACGGTCGGTTACCACCCTCCAAACGCCGGCATCCTGTCAATCATCTTGTGAGCGGTCAGTGATTATAAAAAGTAGCAGGCCTTCATCGCAGTACGGCCACGCACATGCGTGCTGCAACCCATGCGCATGAGTCGTCTATCAATAATCGGCTGCGTTGTGAATTCGTATAGCAGCGATCAGGTCTGAATCAGGCCCATAGAGCGGTATACAGGCCCTTATTCAGATCTGATTGCAGCACAAATTTGTTCTCAAGATGGGCAAAACCATGCTGCACTGCAGATGGGGCAGATGTAACATGTGCAGAGCTAAATTTGGGTTGGGTGTGTTGAAACTGATCTATATTGCAGTGTCAAAATAATGCAGCCAGTATTTACCCTGCACAGAAACAAAATAACTCACACAAATCTAACTCTCTCTATACATGTTACATCTGCCCCATTTTGAGTGCAAAATTGTACTGCAATCTGATGTGAATAAGGGCCACCGGGCGGAGTAGAATACAGTGCGGTATATAGAGCAGGATTGGTACAATGCAGATACAGTGCAGATTAGATATAGAGTGGGATTCTTCCCGTACAGCAATGGGAAGGTCAGGCATCACAACCACCAACACCTTTGGACTCTAGTTGGAGGTTTGTGATCACATGTCTTCTCTAGTAGGCAGAGATGTTTGCTGGGCTTTGACAGGTGAAATCTCTTAAAATCTCTAAATGGGGAGTAGGAGGGCTTGCATCGTCATGTGAAGTCGAACCACCAATCATGAATACAGGTCAGGGCCTTAACCGTTCCTTGCCACTCCGTGTCGTACATGGCACATTGGCAAGTTTACATTTCTCCTCCAATGATCTTAATTTATTTTTTTGGGTCCTTTTTTTACTCAACTTTGGCTTTTTGGCTTTTACATGCCCTGTACTTTGGACACAGGACATCGGCTTTGGCAGACGACATTGATAGCATACAGGGCAGCCATCAGAAATTGTGGGGCCTGGGACTGACAAAATAGGCAGGGTTCCCCCCACCGCCTATTGTTACACAAAATATTTTAGTCAGATATTTTGGCAGAACTCCGAAAGGAGATAAAGCACCAGCCAATGAACTGTGTTTGAAAATGACATTTGGGAATTGATTGGCTGGTGCTTTTTCTCCTTTTTCACCCCACCACACCGGCTTCCTGTCAATCAAATAGGGACCACTTGCGATGAAAAATATCAGATTTTTGTTGCGGTTTGGCGACAGGCATGCGTACTGTGACTCGTATGCATTCACCGTCACTGGATAATCAGTCGCTGTGCAAATTCGCACAACAGCGATCAAGTCTGAGTAACCCCCAATGTGCAGGGCATAATTGTGCAGGGTTTAATGTGCCGGGCGTAATGTGCGGGGTATCACGGCATACCTCCCAACATGGCCCATTCCAGCAGGGCCGAAATTCCCTGTTCCTGGACTTCCTTGCCAGTGGCAGAGGTGGGGTGGCAGCACAGTCCAATATTCAAATAAGGAAGCCACGTCTGCTTTCAGTGAGTCCCAGGCTGTTATATTTGATGTGAAAGTTGGTGTGGCTCCCCTATTTGAATGTGGGGATAAGCTACTGGTGCCTTATCGCCACATTATGTCACATCCAGTAACATACTGTACCTTCCAACATGACTCATTGCAGGAGGGACACATTTTCTCTGTTCCTGGACTTCCTTGTCAGTGGCAGTTGCAGCTGTGGGGCTGCAACTGCCACTGGCAAGGAAGTCCAGGAACAGAGCAGTTTTGTCCCTCCTGCAATGAGTCATGTTGGGAGGTATGTTACTGTATGCAACATAATGTGCGGGGCAATACTGTGCGGGGCATAATTTGTGGGACATAGGCCCTAATTCAGCACGGATTGCTAATCTAAGTAGATAGCCATCACCCAGACAGAACCCACCCCGTGCAAATCTGCAAGATAATTTGCAAAACTACCACAGATCGCTATCCTCCGAAACCATCAAAAGGATTTTAGCCATCTGTGAACATGTGAATAGCTCTGGGGCTTCACAGAGTGATGATGTCACAGAGTGATGACGTCACAGAGCGATGATGTCACAGAGCGATGATGTCACAATGCACTACTGATCACATAGTCTGAGCTGTTTGGCTTTGGGCTCATATCTTCACAAGAACTGGATGAAGGAAGAAGTTCTCAGTGAAGATGGGCTGTTGTCTTAGCAAGTGCTGTGATGACGATGATGATGTGCAGTGCGCTGCACCTGCAAGATCCCAGAATGCCGATGTCTGCGATAGAGACGGCGATTTCACAATTGAAGATCAGGGATATATCTTATGGAAGATCATTTCCTCACGACCGGCGTTTAGCCACAGAAGGAGAAGATGGCTCAAGCGCCATAGGTTTACACCTAGACTGACCCCCATATCTGAGAAGGAGGAGGAGATGGAGGTGTCCGATGTGGAACACGATGACACCGGAGGAGAAAGTGTTGGCCCAGGGAGCGGCACAGTGGCGCCTGGCACCGGGCACACAGAACTGGAGGGATTTGACCCCTATAACAACATAATGTTGATGCTTATGCTATCCTGGCTTATCAGACTGTATATATATATCCGCACTGCTGCAGATCGGCGGTGAGATGGACAGTGTATACCTTCGTGTATTTTTGTATATATTTGTATATATTTGTATATATTCGTATATATTTGTATATATTTGTATATATGGAAATTTGTAAATATTGTACATAATTATAGATAGGATATCTATCTATCTATCTATCTATCTATCTATCTATCTATCTATAGATAACCAAATTACAATAAAACCTTGTACAATAACAGTCCGTGCAAGATCCCAGAATGCCGATGTCTGCGATAGAGACGGCGATTTCACAATTGAAGATCAGGGATATATCTTATGGAAGATCATTTCCTCACGACCGGCGTTTAGCCACAGAAGGAGAAGATGGCTCAAGCGCCATAGGTTTACACCTAGACTGACCCCCATATCTGAGAAGGAGGAGGAGCTGGAGGTGTCCGATGTGGAACACGATGACACCGGAGGAGAAAGTGTTGGCCCAGGGAGCGGCACAGTGGCGCCTGGCACCGGGCACACAGAACTGGAGGGATTTGACCCCTATAACAACATAATGTTGATGCTTATGCTATCCTGGCTAATCAGACTGTATATATATATCCGCACTGCTGCAGATCGGCGGTGAGATGGACAGTGTATACCTTTGTGTATTTTTGTATATATTTGTATATATTCGTATATATTCGTATATATTTGTATATATTTGTATATATGTAAATTTGTAAAACCTATACAATACAATAAAACCTTGTACAATAACAGTCCGTGCGTAGTAGTAGTAGTAGTACATTTATTTATAAGGCGCCGCAAAGTGTCCGCAGCGCCGTACATAGCAAACAAAAAAAAAAAAAATTACAAGGTAACGTACAGGGTGTGTTGAAAGATACAGTATAAATAGGGGTATAGCTGGTAGAACTAAAATCAGCATCAGTTCAGAAGTAGGTGTCAAAATTGTCAAGGAGACTGAAGATGAAGTAGAGGAAGGGAAGAACAGGACAGGAGCACAGGTAAGGTAATGAGGTAGGGTGAGTACGTGAGGAAGGAGGGCCCTGCTCATAAGAGTTAACATACTAAAAATAGGTGGGTGGACGAACGAAATACAATAGGATAAGTAGGAACTGAGGGGAACGGAGGCAGGATAGGAGTATCAATAGAGGTTAGGAGGAGGGATAGGCTAGTCGAAAAAAGGGGGGTTTTGAGGGAGCGCTTGAAGGAGGTAAGGGAATCAGATAGCCTGATGGGTGGCGGGAGGTTGTTCCAATGCAGGGGGGCAGCGCGAGAGAAATCTTGGACACGGGAGTGGGAGGAGGTGATTAGGTGAGAGGTCAGTCGGCGGTCAGCGATGGAGCGAAGAGGACGGGAGGGAGTGTGGATAGAGATCAGTGAAGAGAGGTAGGGAGCTGTGGAGGAGGAGAAAGCCTTGTAAGTGGTGGTGAGGAGTTTAAAGAGAACTCGGAAAGGAATGGGGAGCCAGTGAAGAGATAAACAGAGGGGGGAGGTGGAGGTAGAGTGGCGGGAGAGGAAGATGAGCCTAGCAGCAGCGTTAAGAATGGATTGGAGAGGTGCGAGGCAGGTGAGAGGTAGCCCAGAGAGAAGGATGTTGCAGTAGTCAAGGCGGGAGATGACAAGAGAGTGAATGAGAATTTTGGTCGTGTCAGTGGAGAGGAATGGTCTGATGCGTGAGATGTTGCGTAGGTGAAAGCGGCAAGACTGTGAGAGAGCACGAATGTGGGGGGTGAAAGAGAGGGAGGAGTCAATGATGACACCGAGGCAGCGCGTTTGGTCGGTGGACGTGATCTCGGTTTCACCAATGCTGATGGAGATAGTGGAAGAAGAGGGGATGTTCGGGGGATGGAAGATTAGAAGTTCAGTTTTAGCCATGTTTAGTTTCA
Organism: Crinia signifera; assembly: GCF_055691185.1. Taxonomy (NCBI): domain Eukaryota; kingdom Metazoa; phylum Chordata; class Amphibia; order Anura; family Myobatrachidae; genus Crinia; species Crinia signifera. The sequence goes on along the minus strand of NC_139221.1, from coordinate 52,334,460 downwards.
GGAAGCGTTGGGTCATCCAGGCTGAGATGGCCGTGAGGCATTCGGAGACCTTGGACAGGAGTGATGGGGATAAGTCGGGGGAGGAGAGATAGATTAGGGTATCATCAGCATAAAGGTGGTAATGGAAACCATAGGAGCTGATGAGGGTGCCCAGAGAGGTGGTGTAGAGGGAGAAGAGGAGAGGGCCAAGGACTGACCCTTGGGGAACACCGACTGGCTGGGGGGTAGTAGGAGAGGAGGAGCTCAGAGTGGAGACGGAGAAGGAGCGATCGGAGAGGTATGAGGTGAACCAGGAGAAGACCGTGCCAGTGATGCCAAAGGAGCGGAGGGTGTTGAGCAGGAGAGGGTGGTCAACAGTGTCGAAGGCAGCCGACTGATCAAGCTGGATGAGGATAGAGAAGAGGCCTTTGGATTTAGCCGATAGTAGATCGTTAGTGACTTTGGTCAGGGCAGTTTCAGTGGAATGTAAAGGGCGGAACCCGGATTGGAGGGGGTCAAGAATGGAGTTAGCAGTAAGGTGGCTTAGGAGACGATTATAGGTCAGACGTTCTAGGAGTTTGGAGGCAAAAGGGAGGAGGGAGATGGGCCTGTAGTTGGATGGAGAGTTGGGGTCCAGATTTGTTTTTTTGAGAATTGGGGAGACAAGAGCGTGTTTGAAGGAGGAAGGGAAGATCCCAGAGGATAGGGAAAGATTAAAGAGGTGAGCCAGGTGAGAGCAGACTGATGGACTGAGACGAAGGATAATATTGGAGGGGATAGGATCGAGCGGGCAGGTGGAGGGAGAAGCGGATTGAAGGATAGAGTGGACTTCAGCAGCAGTGGTGGGGTAAAATGAGGACAGGGGTTGGAAGGAGGGGAGTGGAGATGTAGGAGGGGAGGAGGGAGAGGGTGAGGTCATGGCAGCAGTGATGGCAGTCCTGAGAGAGGAGATTTTGGTTGAAAAGTAGGCAGCAAAATCAGCGGCTACGATGGAGGACGGAAGAGCTGGAGGAGGGGGGGAGAGCAAGGAGTTGAAGGTGGCGAAGAGCCTGCGGGGATTGGATGATTGGGAAAGGATGAGGGACTTAAAGTAGGATTCCTTGGCCAGAGCAAGGGCAGAGCTGAAGGAGGAAAGAATGAATTTGAAATGGAGATAATCCGCAAGGGAGCGTGATTTCTTCCAGAAGCGCTCAGCAGTGCGAGAGCACTTTTTAAGGAATCGGGTGATAGGTGAGTGCCACGGTTGGGGGTTGGAGCATCGAAGGGGGATAGAGGAGGGAGGGCAGGCAGAGTCCAATGCCGAAGATAGGGGGCGAAATGTAATAGGGTGCGATTTTTAGACATGTGCGATTTTTGGTCAAAAACGGCCGAAATCGCACATTTTCCGAAAATCGCACATTTAATAGGTTGAAAATCGCGGTAAAAAATCGCACTTTTTTACCGCAAAATCGCACTTTTAGAAGTGCGATTTTAAGTCACATTTCAAATCGCATCCAGATGTTTTCCCATTATAAAGTATACAACTCGCAAATGTAATAGGGTGAGATTTTTGGTAAATGTTACCAAAAATCGCAAAAAAAATAGACCAGGTTCTGACAGGCGAATTTGACAGAACCATGCACAGATCATTGAGATCTGTGCATGGGCCTGTTAATAAAAATGTGTAAAAGTGTTTTTATAAAAAAAAAAACGGCGTGGGGTCCCCCCTCCTAAGCATAACCAGCCCCGGGCTCATTGAGCCGGACCTGGTTCCAAAAATACGGGGGACAAAAAGCATAGGGGTCCCCCGTATTTCTGAAACCAGCCCCGGACTCTTGGACCGGTCCTGGTTCCAAAAATACGGGGGACAAAAAATCTGGGGGTCCCCCGTATTTTGAAACCAGCACCGGGCTCCAACAGCCCGCGGTGTCATGCCACAGCCGGGGGACACTTTTTATACAAGGTCCCCCGGCCAAAACATGAGCACCGTGGCTGGTCAGCCTTGGACGGGGTACCTGGAGGAGTGGGGACCCCCCCAATAAAGGGGTCCCCCCCCCAGGCTTCACCCGTCCAGGGCTGAAGCCCGGGGCTGTCACCGGCGTCCGTGGCCAGTGGACGCCGGCCTGATAGGGTTAAATCGATCATACGTTACATTGCTTTATACCGGAGAACTACAAGTGCCAGCATACCTCCCCCGCATGCTGGGACTTGGAGAACCACAAGTCCCAGCATGCGGGGCATTAATGGGCCCGCTGGGACTTGTAGTCCACCTGTAAAAAGAATGTTTATAAAAAACACACACACAGAGAAGTAAAAGTTTATTACACACACACACCTCACTTTTACACCAGCGTTACTTACCATTCCTGGATCCAGCGCTGGTCTGGCTGCTTCACAGCCGGCTCCCCCCGAACTGACAGGCAGCGGGGAGAACCGGCTTTCTCCGTTGCCTCTAACAGCTTCTGTAGCGCTGTTCCAGCGCTACAGAGGCTGAGAGCGCGATTGGCCGATACGTCTCCATGGAGACGCATAGCTCAGTCCTGATTGGCTGAGCTATGCGTCTCCATGGAGACGTATCGGCCATTCGCGCTCTCAGCCTCTGTAGCGCTGGAACAGCGCTACAGAAGCTGTTAGAGGCAATGGAGAAAGCCGGTTCTCCCCGCTGCCTGTCAGTTCAGGGGGAGCCGGCTGTGAAGCAGCCAGACCAGCGCTGGATCCAGGAATGGTAAGTAAAGCTGGTGTAAAAGTGAAGTGTGTGTGTAATAAACTTTTACTTCTCTGTGTGTGTGTGTTTTATAAACATTCTTTTTACAGGTGGACTACAAGTCCCAGCGGGCCCATTAATGCCCCGCATGCTGGGACTTGTGGTTCTCCAAGTCCCAGCATGCGGGGGAGGTCTGCTGGCACTTGTAGTTCTCCGGTATAAAGCAATGTAACGTATGATCAATTTAACCCTATCAGGCCGGCGTCCACTGGCCACGGACGCCGGTGACAGCCCCGGGCTTCAGCCCTGGACGGGTGAAGCCTGGGGGGGGGGGACCCCTTTATTGGGGGGGTCCCCACTCCTCCAGGTACCCCGTCCAAGGCTGACCAGCCACGGTGCTCATGTTTTGGCCGGGGGACCTTGTATAAAAAGTGTCCCCCGGCTGTGGCATGACACCGCAGGCTGTTGGAGCCCGGTGCTGGTTTCAAAATACGGGGGACCCCCAGATTTTTTGTCCCCCGTATTTTTGGAACCAGGACCGGCTCAATGAGCCCGGGGCTGGTTATGCTTAGGAGGGGGGACCCCACGCCGTTTTTTTTTAAACTTTTTTTTTTTTGCACAAAATCGCATTTATGAAAATGCGCACATTTTCATGACTGAAAATGCGCACATTTTCATGACTAAAAATCGCCCGAAATCGCGGCAAATCACATTTTTTGCCGCTAATTCGCATCTCATTACATATGCGAATTCGCGGCAAAAAACGCGATTTTTAAAGGTGCGATTTCTAGCGAGTTTGGAACTCGTCCAAAAATCACACCCTATTACATTTCGCCAAGGGTGTCATTATAGAGGGAGGCAGCGAGGTTCGGGCAGGACATGAGGGCGATTGGGGCGAGAAGAGGACACAGCGTGTTTGAGAAGGCAGCAAGATCAAGTGTGTTGACGTTATGCCGTGAGACAATGCGCTTGGGAGGGGGGGTGGGAGAGGGGGAAGCAGTGAGGGAGAAGGAGATGAGGTGATGGTCAGAAAGAGGAAAAGCTGAGATAGTGTAGTCAGTAAGGGAACAAGAGCGAGAGAAGACGAGATCGAGGGAGTGTCCTTGGATGTGGGTGGGAGAGGTGTGATGCATGCGTGTGATGTGTGTGACACAACCCTGGCGCACGCGCTGCTGGCGCACTCCTACACAGACACACATCCAGCAAGTGTTGCTAATTTATATAGCCAGCAATTGTGTTGATTTCATTAACGCTTTTTACAGCCGCACAATGTGACATAAAGGCTCCGACTCAGCCGCACAGTGTTATAGTTATTGGTACTGATAACCGCGACGCCATAAGACCCTGCTAATGCTGAACACAATCCTGCTACATACAACATGTAAAGAGATCATGTGTAACAAGGTGTAACATCCCCCTACTGTACAGTACTCATACCTGGGAGAAGCCCGGAGAGAGGAGTTCAAGCAGGGCTGGACAAAGCTTCGTTTTGGGGGTGGGGCGAGGCTGGCGTCACCAAGCCCCACCCCCCACGACCGGCAGCCACATTAATTATCGGGTCCGTGGATGGGGGAAGGGGTTAAAATGACGCAAAATGCCGTGATTCCTGTCATTTTAGCCCCACCCCCTCTCCGCGGACCCGCAAAATTCGGACATTTTTACCGCAGGGAAGGGGGGAGCAGGGGCTGTTGCTACAATGCGGGAGACTTGCCCACCTTCCCGGGGGGCCGGGAGGGGGACCAGATTTGCGGGACCCGATTTGCGGGACCCTCCCGGCCATTCCGGGAGGGTAGGCAAGTATGACATTACTGTAGGTATAACATGTCACCCAGAGGTCTGTGCCCTGTATAATAGATAACCATGGTCACATCTCCCCGGCCACTGTTACAGTGTTCCTCAGTAACATACAGTGTCACACTCAGATCAGTCATTACTTTTTGCTGTCATTTCTGCCTATGTCTGGGTCTTTTGGAGGGGCCTGAGTCCTGCTCCCCCCTCCTCCGCTGCACGGAGAGTGGAAACCAACTGCCACTGCAACAGCCTCTCTCCCCAGATCAGCACACGCTGCTCAGTACTATGGGCCTAATTCAGGTTGGCTCACAAAAGCAGAATCTCTCTCTAATGGGAAAAACCATATGCACTGCAGGTGGGGCAGATGTAACATGTGCAGAGAGAATTACATTTGGGTGGGGTGTGTTCAATCTGAAATCTAAATTGCAGAGTAAAAATAAAGCAGCCAGTATTTACTCTGCACAGAAACAAAATATCTCACCCAAATCGACCTTTCTGGGCATGTTTCATCAGCCCCACCTGCAGTGTACATGGATTTGTCCATGAAAGGAGTTTGCTTTTGCAAACCAACCTGAATCACCCCCTATGTACTGAGCTGGGGAGAGAGGCACAAATCTAACTCTCTCTGCACATATTACATCTGCCCCACATGCAGTGCAGCATGGTTTTGCCCATTTTGAGAACAAATTTGGGTACTTATGTAGTATCTGGGCACCCGATTTAGAAATCGGGTCGTATCGCATCGCATGCGACCAAATCGGATGCGATGCGATGGACCCGATTTTTCCATAGGATTCAATGTTAAAATGGTCTGAGTCCATTTTAACATAGAATTCAATGGGAAAAAGGGGTCCTGTTCCTTGCCCCACTATCCAAGTGGGCATGGAGTTGGATATAAACCTGTGGCGAGCGTAGCGAGCCACCGAGCCCGAAGCGTGGCGAGCGGACACAGAATACTTTTTTTAAAATCTGTGTCCCCTTGCGGGGCTCGCTTCGCTTGCCACGCTTCGGGCTCGGTGGCTCGCTACGCTCGCCACAGGTTTATATCCAACTCCATGCCCACTTGGATAGTGGGGCAAGGAACAGGACCCCTTTTTCCCATTGAATTCTATGTTTAAATGGACTCAGACCATTTTAACATTGAATCCTATGGAAAAATCGGGTCCATTGCATCGCATCGCATGGTCGCATGCGATGCGATGCGATTATCGCGTCGCATCGCGTTGATTGTATGCCTTAAGTTAAGGCATACAATCAAAAAATCGGGCGCCCAGATAGTACATAAGTACACAAATTTGTCCTGCAATTGGGTCTGAATTAGGCCCTGTATTTGTCCAATGAGTAGACAATCCTATCCAATGATCCAATACAAATCTGTTGGACAGGACAGGATCCCCAGCAGCCAATGGTACACATCGGTGTATGTACAGCATCACTGGTCTATCAGCAAGTGGAGAATAATGTGTATAACTGACCACGGTCTCACAGCCAGATACACCACCAGGTATGGGGAAGAGGTGACAATGTGGCCGGTGTATAGATCTGGGGGTGTATGGCTCGGAATATCAGGGTATATGGGGGTAATATGGGGGTTTATATTGGTTTATAGAGGTGTATGGCAGTATATGGGGGTGTATGGGGGTATATGGGATCTCCTGCCATAATATAACATTGCGTAGAACCACTTCCAGCCACTGTGACCACCAGGAGTTTATAAAATGCAGGGAAAACCTCAGTAAGACACAGGCATGAAGTAGCCTAGTGTGTCATACTCTATGGGGGTTATTCGGGTTGATTCGCAGCCTTGCGAGTCCACCAAACCCCGCCCGGCGAACGCACGCCCCCCCCCCGCCGCCCCAGCAAAGTGCGGCTTCGCCCGCACAGCAGCGAATGGATGTTTTGCATAAACATCCATTCGCTTTGCTGGGGTGTCCGCCCACATCATTCGATGGTCACCGACCATTGAATGATGTTTAGCATGCACGCATATATAAGTGACTTTTCAGTTGCGTATATATGCGTGCACGCTGGCGTGATATGGGCGGGCAGCTGACATCCGGTGATGTCAGCTACCCGGCCCACACACCCGCGTCACTGCCTCATTACCATGAGAACGCCCAGGGCATTCCCATATGGTAATGGGGCAGCCCGGCGCTCCCCGCCCATCTCCGCCCCCCCTCGCTGCCATGGGTGCGTGCACCTAGCGACCCGAAAGGTCGCCGTGGTGCACGCACCATGCGCCTACACATGCGCAGAAACACGCCTGCGCATGTGCAGACGCACAACATCGGTACTGCGTGCGAATGCGCGCAGTACCGATGCAATCTGAATAAGGCCCAATGTGCTTTACACTGGCCACGTGCAGCGGATCCAGGTAATCATTCAGGGACAAAATAAAGATTATAGATGCAAGGTGCAAAAAGCGCTATAACCTTATTCTGTTTCTATCATGTCAATATTTTACCAGAAAATATACATTATAGTAGTGTTGTAAGTTCGTCACAGTTGCCCGGAGGCAAGATATATATTGGTGCCCCCACACATACACACACCCTTATATAATATGTGTCTGTTCTGAAATATATGTGTTTTATATACACACACACACATATACTGTATATATATATACAGGGGCGGATTGGCCCACCAGGTAACCAGGCCATTTGCCGGTGGGCCGGCCCAAATCTTTTAAAAAAAGGTCCGGCAGCACTCGCCCCTGGGCGGGAAGCGAGCGCAGAACTTTGCCCAAATCAAACATGCCCCCTGGAGGGCTGCTGCGCATGCGCACACAGCACCTCCCAGACTCCCAGCTGCCTGATTCAAGATCCCCGCGGGAGTGGCATATACAGGGACACTGGATGCCGGAAGGAAGCCGCCTCAGATGAGCCGTTCCCCTAATCCTCCCCCCCGGCACGCATCACTATCGCCGGCAGCCCCCCCCCTTCCCCCCCCGGCGCTCATCCCCATCGCCGCTACCCCCGGCGCTCCTCACCATCGCCGCTATCCCCCGCTCCCGGGACGGTTTTGGGAGCCAATCCGCCCCTTCATATATATATATATATAATAGATTTTTGCTAAGTAGCAAAGCTGCAAGCAGCAGAGTCACAGAGTAAGTGGGCCAGCAACACCAAATTAAATCATATATGGCTCCTTTAATGTAACATCAGCCAGAAGTATCCAACAAAAACATTCCCCTTGCTTGAATGGGGATAGTAAGTACAACAGTCAACGATACCGTTTCGGTGTCCACAACACCTTCATCCTGAACTACTCAACTAGTAAATGACACAGCCTGGCAATATATAGGGCGGCACAATCTAGCTCAACCCTAAACAACAGATCAAACACACCTGTAAGAAGTCATGAAACATTACCTGCAAGCCGCTCACGATTATCACTCTCTTTGCGGAAGTCCAAATATGGATCTTCCGTTATTGCGCACAGGGATTGCTTCCCTGGGCGTATAAATCCTGTGACACGCAGCGTGATCTAGCGTGACACGCATCGCGTCATCACGTCCGTCGGGGTCCAGGAAGCAGAGGGGAGCATGTACTACAGCTCCATACGTCTGACTCGCGGCGTGAGACTCATGACGCTGCCCACCAATGCGGAAGCGGCTGTAATCAGCGTGTATTACCTGTCAGCCGTATTATACACATGGGGCAATTTCTTTAAGAGAGATCTAACCAGATAACGGCCTGCAGAAAATGTGTTAATTAGAAAATAAAGTTACATGACAATACTGAAGAAATAATGCAAAAAAAATGAAAAATAGTGAAAAATAGTAAAAATAAGATAAAAATAAAAATATAAAAATGAAAATAATAATAAAAAAGAGACAATGGGTGATATTTAATAGGATGAGAGATTCAGAAAGTGAGAGATTTTTAAAGCGGCAATCATTTACACTGCAAAACCAGTTTGATTTTGCAGTGTAAATGATTGCCGCTTTAAAAAAAACTGGAGATTTCATACCAAATCTCTCACTTTCTGAATCTCTCATCCTATTAAATGTCACCCAATAACTCCAAAATTCTCTATAATGCAGATAAGGGTCAAAAAAGGCCAAAAAATGTCAAAATAAGAAAAAAATCAGTGAAGACAGAAAAAATGTGGTCAGAAAAAAATTGACTGATCCACTAGAGATGGGGAGATGTTGCAAAAATCAGACTATGGGGGCATAGGTATAAAAAAAAGCCTAAATAAATGGGGACATGGTGAATTCCTCATTCAAACCCAGTGGAGAGAGGGTCTTTAATTTGTATATCCAAAGGTTCTCTTTTTGTAGTAACAGTCTATGCCTGTCACCGCCTCTTCGTAATGGTGGTACGTGGTCCAGTGGGATAAACTTAAAGTCTTTCATTAGGTGTTTTTCCCTGGCAAAATGTCTTGCTACTGGAGGTGTATCTTTGTCCACTTTAAACAGTGCTTTCTTGATTGACGATCTGTGAAGCGCAATTCTTTCTTTAACCATACGAATAGGTTTTACAGATGTAAAGTTTTTTACAGGGGCAGAGTATAGCATAGATGACGTATTTGCTCTCACAATCAAGACGATGGTTAATTTTATATTGGACTTGCGTTTCAGGATGAATAAATGATTCACCCGTATGCAGATGGGCACAGTTTATGCACTTCATGCATCTAAATGCGCCATTCCGAAGTTGGAGCCAGCTGGAGCCCGGATTCTTTATAGGGCTGATGTCCGAGTACGTTACCCTATCTTTAATATTTTTGCTTCTTTTATAGCAAAATTGTGGCGGTTCCTGGCATGATGGGCCTAGAATGGGATCTGTGCTGATGATCTTCCAATTTTTTTGAGTGGCTTCCCGTATAATGGGTGAGAAAGTGGAAAAGGTGCTAGAAAAAGTAACTTTAGGTTGGTTTTCACTCTTCTTTTCCTGCGTCAGCAGATCTTCACGACGGAGCTCCAAACATTTTTGGATAGCGGTTGTCACTTCATATTTCTCATAGCCACATTCAATAAATTTGGTGCCCATGGTGTGCAAAGCCTCACTTAACTCATCTTGCTCCGATGTTATTCGTACAACTCTTAGGAGCTGGGAGTATGGTAGCCCCTTCTTGGGGGGTTGGGGGAGAAAGCTTGAGGATAATAGCATGGTGTTTTTATCCGCGCTTTTACGAAAAAGTTTGGTGGTAAATCGTCCATTTTGTATACCGATGGTCACATCCAGAAAGTCAATGGATACAGGACTGCTGTTACAGGTGAACCTTATTAGTCCTGGTAAACTATTGAGGTGTTTGACGAAATTCTCCAATGTCTCCTGATCTCCAATCCAAACGAGGAATAAGTCGTCAATATATCGCATAAATAATGCGATATATGGTGAGAATACAGGATTGTTCATAATATGCTCAAGTTCATACCTGTGCATGTACAGGTTGGCATAGGCTGGGGCCATATTGTAGTAGAAGGCATTCATAAGTAGAAGGCATTATTGAACAAAAAATATTTTTTTTTGTAGAATTAACCACATCAGTTGTAGCAGGTACTCAACTGGGGGCCCTTGTAGTTAGAGTTGTTGGTGATCATCTCTCGAGTGGCAGCTATCCCTTCGTCATTCATTATGTTGGTATATAAGCTGCTCACAAGCGTCACTAGTAAGCAACCAGTGGGCGGTACTCCAAACTGTTTTAATTTGACAAAAAGTCTGTGGTGTCTTTAATGTAGTAAGGCATAGCCCACTTACTCTGTGACTCTGCTGCTTGCAGCTTTGCTACTTAGCAAGAATCTATTGTTTATTTTTTGACCGGCACCCTGCATTTTCTTATACATCAATGAGTGCGATTTTTAAAGACTTTCTATATATAGAGAGAGAGAGAGAGAGAGAGAGAGAGAGAGAGAGAGAGAGAGAGAGTGAGAGAACACCTATATATTTCAGAACTCAACTACAGAAGGGATATGGATGGCTTTCAATTAACTAATTTAAACTAGCAGGGGAGGAGAGGTGCCCCCTTGGGAGCAGGAGCCCGGCAGCAGATGACTCCATTGCCTCCCAGACTTCTGCCCCTGCATTATAGTATTCAAAAGGAGAACACACTGCAATGTAATAAAAGTGGCTGCAAAAGTTCTCAGATTGCTGAGAGCCGGTGACTAATGAACAAAATAAAGATGGATTTAAATAAATGAGTTCCTTCATGTTACATGTGAGAAAATGACACAAACACACACACACACACACGTGTACACATCCCTGTATATCTCACATAACAGCTGCGCCATCACCAAGGGTAACATACCAACTCTCAGGCAGCAATAAAGGACAATGTTACTTTCCCTTCAATGTCACCAACATAGATAGAAGCGCACAGATCCCTCCACCAGTAACTTTTCCCTTCTGTACCTGCTCCTCATGGGCCTGATTCAGACCTGATTGCACATGTGATTAGTAAGCCGCCACCCCCCACAGTGTAATCCCGCCCTTCACAAACCTGCAAATAGGTAGCGAAGATGTCGCAGACCAGCAAAAAGCTGCAGATCCATTTGCAGCTCACTCACCATGGAAAGATCTCACCGCTGTGTGCAGGCTGTGCGTAGCCCTGGACTTACCCACTGGCCAGTGGCGGATTCAGGGGGGGGGGGGCACCTGGGCACGTGCCCCCCTCTGTCATTTAATTTTGTAGCTGAGGTCCAGGGCTTTCCAACGAGCCCAGCCCCGTGTCTCTAGCCCCCCGGGAACTCGAGATATCGCCTGGCAAAGCTGTAACGTTTTTTCCCCATAGGATAATATGGGACCCTTCAATTCGGACCCCCACCCGGTTCCGACGGCTGCCAGTCCCGGCCCTGGCATCACAGAAGCTTGTGGTTGATCTCATTCAATTCCAATCGCTGGGCCTTCAAAATGTTACCAGGCTGGTCCATATCGGTCAATTTTTTTATTTTTGAAATGTAATTTCATGGCTGTTCATGTTCTTTGAGGGCAGATTACTCTGGAACCAAACGTTTCAGTTTTACTGGACCAAAATCATTCAAAGCCCACTCAAAAGTTCTTCAATATGATACTTGTCTCATGTAAATGGGTCAGCTGCTTCCGAAGATATAGCCGGTTAAATGAGATAACTGGTTAAAGGGGAGGGGGGGGGAGAGGTGGTTTTCTCTCCCCCTCACCATAGGCGTGCGCACAGGGGGTGCCGGGGGTGCACAGGCACCTCCGCACAATATCAGCACTTCCTAATAACCGGCAGTGGCAGTGCCCCCTCCCCCGGCCGCCTAGCAGTACCTGCGCTAGGCTGGGCTCCTTCAGCAGTCAGCAGGACCTCTCCCCCCCCTCCCCTTTAACCGTGATTGGGCCACGCCCCTGCCTTTTCCTGTGCCCGGGTGAACTAGTGCAGCTGCAGTAGTAGTGAAGTAGTGCAGCTGCAGGCCACCTAGCAGTACCTGCGCTGGGCTCCTTCAGCAGTCAGCAGGACTCGAGGTTTCAAAAGCGGGAGTGGCCACGGGGGGTCCATTATTAGGCCACGCCCCTTCCTTTTCCTGTGCCCGGGTGAACTAGTGCAGCTGCAGTAGCCCTGTAGCCTACTGTTCTGTGTCAGGCTCACAGGATTGCTCCTGGCTGAAACCTGAAGGTAATGTATGCAGAGATTGAGGAGTGTGCCATTTATTGTGAGGGAGTGGGCTGTGTGTGAGAATGTAGTGAGGGGAACAGGGGGCCTGATTCAGGATCACTCACTAAGCATCAATCTTTTGCTGCCTAGCAAGCGGAACACCGCCCACGAATAACTGGGAAAACTGTACTGTCCCTGCTGTATTGTTACCTGCCTGGCTGATGCGGTGACCAGTGGTGCTGCTGATGGCTGCCTAGGCGCTGTACAGCTCGGCGGGTATTTGTTCCCTGTGTGATAACTGTGCTGTCTCTGCCTATATTGTTAACCACCCGGGGGTCCAGTGGTGCGGCTGATGGCTGAAAAAGGCACTGCGCAGCTCAGTGAATATATGTTCCCTGTGTCTATATCACCCAGGGTACATCTAGTGTATACATATAATACATACATTAGTCACTATGCACTGTGTAATGTGACTATAGGTCACTACGTGCAAATATTCGTCACTGTGCTGTGTAATGTGACTATGGATCACTACGTGCGAATATTCATCACTGTGCTGTGTAATGTGACTATAGGTCACTACGTGCAAATATTCATCACTGTGCTGTGTAATGTGACTATAGGTCACTACGTGCGAATATTCGTCACTGTGCTGTGTAATGTGAATATGGGTCACTACGTGCGAATATTCATCACTGTGCTGTGTAATGTGACTATAGGTCACTACGTGCGAATATTCGTCACTGTGCTGTGTAATGTGAATATGGGTCACTACGTGCGAATATTGGTCACTGCACTCTGTATAATGTGAATATGGGTCACTGCGCACTGTATAATGTGAATATCTGTCACTACGCGCTGTGTAATGTGACTGTGGGTCACTGCGTGCTGTGTAATGAGAATATGGGTCACTATGTGCTGTGTCATGTGAATATGGGTCACTACGCGCTGTATAATGTGAATATCGGTCACTAAGTGCTGTGTAATGTGACTGTGGGTCACTGCGTGCTGTGTAATGTGAATATGGGTCACTGCGTACTGTGTAAAGTGACTAAAGGTCACTACGTGCGAATATTTGTCACTGTGCTGTGTAATGTAACTATGGGTCACTACGCACTGTGTAATGTGATTATGGGTCACTCACTGCATGCTGTGTAATGTGACTGTGGGTCACTGCGTGCTGTGTAATGAGAATATGGGTCACTATGTGCTGTGTCATGTGAATATGGGTCACTGCGCGCTGTATAATGTGAATATCGGTCACTAAGTGCTGTGTAATGTGACTGTGGGTCACTGCGTGCTGTGTAATGTGAATATGGGTCACTGCGTACTGTGTAAAGTGACTATAGGTCACTACGTGCGAATATTTGTCAATGTGCTGTGTAATGTAACTATGGGTCACTACGCACTGTGTAATGTGATTATGGGTCACTACATGCTGTGTAATGTGAATATGGGTCACCATGCAGCCATTTTCCCAGTGGTCTTTACCGCTGCTCTGCCGGACCGATGATGAGGTGAGTAGAATTAAATGGGTGAAGGGTGTACAGCGTGTGGGTCCCCCAGCGACACTTATGTGACATCATATGTAATAGCCATTACAATGTGTGGTATAATATGTAATGGGCATTATGGCATGTGTCATAATGTGTACTGGGCATTCTGGCATAATGTACAATGGGCATCACGGTGTGAGGCGTAATGTGTAATGGGCATCACGGTGTGAGGAGTAATGGGCATAGTGGTCTGAGTCAATGTGTAAGGGGCATCATAGTGTGAGGTGTAATGTGTAATGGGCATCATAGTGTGAGGTGCAACATGTAATGGGCATCACAGTGTGAGGCGTAATATGTAATGGGCCTTACAGTTTGTGGCATAATGTGTAATGGGAATTACAGTGTTTGGTATAATGTGTATTGGGCATTACGGTGTGTAGCATAAAGTGTGTTGGGCATAATGGCATGTGCAAAAAGAGAAAAAAGAGAAAGTACTCTCTGTTTTTGGGGGCACGCTTTTATACCACATGCATAATGGCATGTGGTATACTATGTAATCCCTATTATCCCTATTTTACAAAAATTTGTCAAGCCCTGGCATAATGTGCAATGTCAATTACTGTGTGTGGCATTATGTGTGATGGGCATTATGGTGTGTGGTATTATGTGAAATGGGCATTATGCTGGGTGGCATTATGTGGAATGGGCATTACTGTGTATTGCATTATGTGTGATAGGCATTATGTTGTGTGGCATTATGTGTAATGGGCATTATGGTGAGTGGCATTATGTGTATGGGCATTAGGGTGAGTGGCATTATGTGTAATGGGCATTAGGGTGTGTGGCATTATGTGTAATGGCCATTACTGTGTAAATTTTCGACGCGCACTGTCCCTGTTTCTGGTGTGTGTGATGGGAATAATTAATCCTGAAGCCCATATACATAAAAAAGTCACCTATTTAGTTTGCATTGATGCCCAGTAGGCAGTGATGGACACGCCCAGTAGGCTTTGATGGACACGCCCAGTAGGCGTGGTGAACACGCCCCTCCAATGGTGCACCCCCTAAGAAAATGGGCTGCGCACGCCTATGCCCCTCACCCCAGAAAATGCAGGGACTAGGCTGGTGTAAAAGTGGCCAACCTGGGAATGCATTTTCTGGTGAGAAAGGGGTATTCTGCAGTGCTCTGAATACAGCCAGGCTCTGCCACTGTCAGTGGCTATCACTTCTTCCTGGCGGCGGCTGTCCCTTATTTACCGGGAGCATGTATTCCCCCTTGGCATTGAACATGTAATCCCACATGGCAACAAGCATGGAACCTCTGGCAATGAGCATGGAACCCTTGGCAATGAGCATGTAGATAAGCATCACTTATGTAGCATAATTTTTAATAGGCATTATGGTGTTTGGCATAATACATAATGGACATAATGGCGTGTAACTTAGGGCCTTATTCTGCTTGGAGCGTCCGGGCCGTACGCGTACGTCCCGGGGTTTTTTACGATCTGCGCATGTGCAGATACGCTAATGCGCCGGCGCGAGCACTCCACAACGCTTACGGCCGGTGTCTCAACGTGCGAAAAAACCTGTACGCGAGCGTACGGGTAATGGGGCGGCATAGGGGCGTGTTGATGGGAGCGGCCGAAATAATGAGGGAAAATGGGCGTAAATATGGGCGTACACGGGGGTGTGCACCCAAAATGAGCGGTGCTACTACCGCACGATCGACTAAGGCACCGTTCGTTTCGGACACCAAACAGGCGGCCGCCAACCGCCAGCTAAAACCACCCCTACAGATACCGCTTGCCAGCGTGCGCCTGAGTTGGCTAATTAACGCTGATTAGTACTCAAACACATACACCTGAATGTAATAAGCAATGCTGCAGTCTATTAACTCCAAACCATGATTTCACTGCCTGCAAGCCACACATGCAGCACGCAAACACATTGGAAGCTTATGTTTCTATACTTCTCCACATTTAAAGGTTTGTTTAATTTAAGGTAAGAATCTTTTTATACGCTAAGGTAGGTATTTGATAAACAGACACATTCACTACCTGCTTTCATAGACTTTACGCAGTAGCACACTCAATCTACACAAGTCGACATGTGTCAACGTGTTCACTCTAATACTAACATAGGTTTTGTATTTAGGATACAAGAACATAAACCACATCTAACACCTACAAAGGATGTTTCTGCAATGTTTGAAGCCCATGACCACTATTTTCCACACAATCTTTGTATAGTACCCAAAATTATGACCTGTACCACTATCTCATCTGCTATGATTTGGATTTCACTACACTCTGGATGTAAGATGCCACCAATCACATTATTGCACTCTCATCTCTCTAACAAAGGATTCCTACATCTGCTTATGACACTGTCAAATCATATATATTTTAAAAGTTATGCATGTTTGTTCACAAGCTAATTTATCATGTTTGGCCCATTCACACATCTTTTTTTAGGGAGGACACATATGCATTCCTACACAAATGTACCTTTTCACCCTTGTTTGTCTGCCTCACCCACTCCATGAGGAAAGCATTGTTCTGGACCTGCTTTTACCTACTACTGTAGGAGCTACCTCACCTGCACACAAACTGCTTTCTCACCTATTAAGTTGCTCTGCACATGTGCTGACACAAACTAATTAGCAGGGAAAAGTTGGATAGGAACATGGGAATGGCCATGGAGAGGGTTACACATGGGAAACTTCCACCACACTTCCACAAATGTTCAAAAATACCCTGGTCAGTAAGTACACATAAATCTAGTATTTGTTTCACACAAGAAATTACACATACCACAATTTTGTTTTAATTTTTAAAATAAATGTATTTGCTGTTCAGCATCACAGCTTGACACTTTAATGTGACAAATCAAATAAACAAATAAAATAGACACACAAATAATAAAACAGCCAGAACAAGAGGTTGCATATCTCCAAACATGTGTTACCCTGCAAATGCAATGGTGAAAGAAATGGGGACACCAGAATACGTACTGCAACAACCAGGGTGAATACTAAGCAAGATACACACCACCAAAAAAAAAAATCCTGCATTTGTAGAGGTCAAAATACGAACTTTCATGCCCATGGCACGCAAATGGATCGATGGGCAACTCAGGAAGCGGATGTCCAGTGCAATTTAAACCTTTGGCCTCCAATCACAGAGGAAGTGAACCAGGTCTCATTTGGGCCCTTTTTTGCCCCTTTTAGATGGGGCCTTGGGGACAGGGGCCTTTGGCTCAGCTGGCTTTCGGCGTCTTCCCCTAGTCGACACAGGAGGGTCAGCCGAGGTGGAAGGTTGGGGAGCAGCTTGGAGTGGGGCAGCAGATGGGGGATTGTCCCTTAGGGACCTGGCGGTGGACAGCTGCTCCGCAATAAGTTCATTCTGGCGGCTGAGGTGTTGGGCAATGCGAGTGATTAATGCGGTTCAACGCATCAACCTGCAGCTGGTTTGTGGCCTTCCACTCCGCCAGAAAATCCCCCACCTGCTGCTGACGGATCGCAGCATCCACCCCTTGCTGCTCGATCCTGTCCAGCGTCACCAACAGGCTCTCACTCCATGTCTCCTGTGGCTGGGGCTGGGGGCGACGTCTTGGTGGAGGCTGGACCACCTGCTCCACCTGTGGCTCTGCAGAGGAAGATGCTGCCGGTACATCCTGACTTTCTGCTTCTGCTAGGATAAGAATTGAAAACAATGTCACCATCACATACGCAATAAAAAATATCTTTCTCAATACAATGCATTACTGTGACTTACCATCAAAAGCAGCAGCAAAGACCTCCGCCGGGAGCTCACTGTCCATATTGGAGATCCCCCTGATCTCCCCCACATCGATGACATCACAGGAGTCCAGCTCCAGGGGGGTAAACTCCAAATGGTCAGGCATAGGACCGCTCCCGGTGGACATGCTGTGGTTGTACCGGTCAGTCATCTTCCTCTTCAGGGCACTTTTGAAGTCAGTCCACCTACAAGTTTAAAAATACAAATATCACCATGAGATATGTGCACCACTGTGCTACGTGTAGGGTTACCACCTAGTCCCTTTAATTCCGGACACATGTTACTTACACAGGTTCTGTGGCAGTTTAAAATTAGGTGAAGTGGAGTCTTGAAGTCAGCCAGCCACAGAACCTGTGTAATTAATATGTGTCCGGAATTAAAGGGACTAGGTGGTACCCCTAGCTACGTGACATTTCCTAGTGTGGGTGATCTTATGTTTTTTTGCCATGTGTGGCCAAATAATTCTTTGATGGACAAAACCATGTGCACTGCAGGTGAGGCAGGTGTAAAACCCCACCCAAATCTGATTATCTCTGCACAAGTAACACCTGCCTCACCTGCAGTGCACATGGTTTTGTCCATCTAAGAAATATTTGGCCAGAAAGAGTGAACTAGAATAAGGGCCTCAGTTCCTGCTGGAGACTGCTGAAAAATTGCCCTGACAAACACACTAACCTTTTCTTCACCGCGTCCCAAGTTCTGACCACTGGTGACACCTGGTTCACTTCCTCTGTGATCTTGTCCCAAAGGTTTCTCCTTGCACTGGCACCTGGCTTCCTGGTTGCCAATTCAATCCATTCGCGTGCCCTGGGCACGAGAATTCGCATTTCGGCCTCTACAAATGCAGGGTTTCTCCTTCTGGTGGTGGTATCCTGCTCAGTCATCACCCTAGATGTTGCAGCACGTTTTCTGGTGGCCCCAGCTCTCTCACCATGCACCTGCTGGGTCACACCTGTTTGGAGAGATGCAACCTCTTGTTCTGGCTGGTTGCTTGGCCCTTGTGGAGCTGGTGGAGGTTCACCAGGGCCTGTTACTGAGGGGCCCGCTTGATCTTGCAGGCGACTCCTCTCTTGGGCCCTCCTTCTCCGCTCCTCTTCCCTCTTCTGTAATGCTTGAAGCAGGGATTCGGCTTGTGCTCTCTGCAGAGCGTCCTCTGCTGCTTAATCGTCAAAGTCAGACATGTTTGCAGCAATTGTGGGCTGCATCTGACTGAATATTTATATGTTAATCTCCCGCCACGAACAAGGGGGCGTATATTTTTCCCCGCAAGGTAGATGCAAATTTACGCCGATATTTCCCGCCGATAATTGCCGCTTAAATTACGCAGGTCTCAATGCACCTGATCAATCACCCGTATATGTATATACACAGGTTGTGGAGCATTGTGGGCTACATCGTGAAATGTGTGCACCTGTCATTCCAATGATGAGTGTTGTCAGCTGGTATCTGTTGGAGTTCGTGTATGCTTTGTGAGTCACATTTCAAAACATCATGTTATAATGCTTTCCTTACATATGTAATGTGTATGAAATTGTCATACAGCAACATGTTGCATTGTGGCCCTTTAGGCAGCGTAGTTATAAGTAGAGGGTTGCGTGTATTATTTTCCGCCTACTGTATATACAGTACTCCTCCCCATGCATATCGGTGTATCGTGCCCCCTTTAAGCAGCGTAGTTATAAGTAGACGGTTGCGTGTATTAATTTCCGCATACTATATATACAGTACTTCTCTTCATGGCAATCGGTGTATTGAGCCCCCTTTAAGCAGCGTAGTTAGGAGTAGACGGGGTGCGTGTATTATTTTCCGCACACTGTAAATACAGTACTTCTCTCTTCATTGAATGCATGCTGTTGGTTGTGGTGTGTGTATATCGGAACGGTCCGCGTAAATTTCTATTCGCATCCAGTTTGTTAATGTAAGAAGGATTAATAAAGTTAATACCAAACAAACAATTTTTTACACCAATCAGCAAGCACCAAAAGTGATATATGTACCTGCAATTAATAACTGCGCCATTGCCACCATGACTTCAACCAGGGCTAGGGCGTTTTCTACCCAGGAGCTATTGGACTTGGTTGAGGTCATGGACCGCCGCCTGGGGCCCAGGGGCCCTTATGTATCCAATCGGGAAAAGCGGCGGGCATACAATGCTGCCCGCCGGCTAATTTTCGCCAGGACCGGCGTGGATAGGAGCCTGGCTCAACTGGAGCGGCGCTGGTCGGACCTGCGCCGGCGGCAGCCAGTGTTGCTCAGCACACTTCGCCGCCATATTGACCGATGTAAGTTTTTATTTACTAGTATGCCTGCGTTATTTTGCAAATGTTTTCTGTACTTTTTATAAATGTGTCCCTGAGTATGTGGGTGTATATGGGGGTGTATATGGGTGTATATGGGGGTGTATATGGGTGTATATGGGGGTGTATATGGGTGTATAGGGGGTGTATATGGGTGTATAGGGGGTGTATATGGGTGTATAGGGGTGTATAGGGGGTGTATATGGGTGTATAGGGGGTGTATATGGGGGTGTATAGGGGGGGGTTTAAGTAGTTGATCAGTTTTTGGGTGTAGGATATCAAATAGTTTGCATGATAAATGTCTGAAATTTCACAGCAATGATAATTTTGAAGGTTATGAGCATGACTAATGTGAATTTTTCTTTCCCCCTTTTTTATGAAACCCAATCTTCGATTTCTATGCCATCAACATGAACATTTCAGCACGGGCAAGGGCACGCATTGAAGCCCGGGAGCAGGCAGCCCGGGACCAGGCAGCCGAGGAGGAAGAGGAGGAGGAAGAAGAGGAAGAGGAAGAGGAGGAGGAGGAAGAGGAGGAGGAGGAGGAGGAGAAGAAAGAGGAGGAGGAAGAGGAGGAGGAGGAAGAGGAGGAGGAGGAAGAAGAGGAGGAGGAAGAAGAGGAGGAGGAAGAAGAGGAGACCCAGGGTGCAGTTTTCACCCACACAATTTCCCCATCCCCCACCCCCTCCACAACCCCCACCCCCTCCACAACCCCCCCCCCTCCACAACCCCCACCCCCTCCACAACCCCCCCCCCCTCCCCACCCCATTTCCAACCCCCCTACACCTCTCCACCACCCACCCCCAAACCTCTCCACTCCCCAGTAACACCCACTACCTCGGTCCAAACACCAGGACCATCCTCCTTGCTCCTGCCCCCCCCAACCACTCCACAGCCAACCAGCGGCGCCCAGGATGGCTCAAGTAGCCGTAAGTAAATAATGTGTCTAATGTTGACCTACACATTTCTACACATAAACAATCACAACAACCACATATGTGTATCCAACATCAACATTAGTTGCAACATATCACTGCAGGGCGACCATGAGGTGTGTCCTGTCCTTCTCCAGGAACAAGGGTCCCCTTGGTGTTTTTTTTGAGTGTGGCCATGCCTCACCCCTTGAATAATTGACATAACAGTACATCCAATGAGATATCCGACATTAGTGGTGTGGTAGTTATGTGGCTCCAGGTGTTGGGTAACTCCAGTTCCCAGCATGATGTGCAACACAGGGCCAGATTATAATGGAGGCGCAAGGGGTCAGTGCCCCTGGGACCCGCTCTAGCTAGGGGCCCCCTGTGGTTGTCATTTTTTTTGGGAAAAAGAAAATGTTTAAGTTATGTTTGTTTTTTTTAGCTAAATGTTTTGTGCATGGGTGGGGTAGTGCTGCAGCTTCACCTATCTGCCAATGTGACAATGATTTATGGTGCTGAGCATCGGGAGGCAAGGCACACTGATTGCACAAGTGTGCAGTGCATTTCTGTGAGTTGACTAAGTCCCATGACACTTTGCACCAGAGGACAGAGGCTGAGAAGTTTGTGCTGAGCTCTGATTGGTGGAGCTCATTACATGCTTCTCAGGTCCATGGAGAACAGCAGCAGCAGCTTAGTCATAGGAGGGTTTTTAATCAGAGGCAGCACTAGGACTGTGAGGTCTCCTCCAGAGTAAGGGGCAGAGGGACAAACACAGGCTTTTCATGTGGTGTGTGTATATATATATATATGGTGTCTATTATTATTCCGAGTGCCGCCAACCCCCTGTCTATATATATATATATATATATATATATATATATATATATATATATATATATATCCCCTGCAGGTAACCATTGACCAAGTTTATTCTGCCTTTACTCTGTGTTTTGACAGTATAATATTCGCCCATGCAGTGTGCGGCCAGTAATGACAAGTGCAAGGGGGCCCCCCGCTCTAAAGTACCCCGGGCCCCCCAAAGGCTTAATCTGCCACTGGTGCAACTTAAATGTAGAGATTGTTTTGGTAATAGTGTGTGAGGCCATGCGGATGCATGCTTTACAAACATAGCTGTAGGCCTATAATTTGTACAGCAATGTCCTAAATTTAAAATACTAAGGAGTGCTTAAGCCACAACAATGTCATAACTAGAGACAGGATTATATGCAACATAAAAAGCTTGAAATATGCATGCAAATATGCATGAAAAATACTTAAAATATGCATGAAAAGTGTTCAAATATGCTACATTAAATAATAAAAAAAGTAATTTTTAACTTATTTATAAAAAAAATCAGCATACAATTAGTTGCAAATAAACCTCAAAAATAGGCCCACAGCATCTGCAGATGTCTAGTGCTATACACAGAACTTTTTTCTTCCTGGCTGCTACAGCAGACTGCACCATCCAAAGCTCTTCTTGAATCAACTACACAGACCCTCATCTCCAGCACCGATGGATCAAATGTCAGCATTGCGTGTGAGGGCGGTGCAGTGGAAGGCTTCCTCCCTGCGCCGCATACTCTCTGTGACATGGCATTTCCTCCGCACCTTGTGATGTCACAACCCTTCTGCCCACCTCCTCTGCTGCAAAAGTCTGTCTCTTGGGGTAAAGTGCCAGGCCAGGGGCAGGCAAAGGTTCGGGAGCTTCGTAATAGCATCCGCCCCGACTGACTTTTATCAACATGGATTGGCAGCCTAGAGCAGTGTCAGACATATCGTACATTCAATGTTCACCACACTGCGCACATATTGCCCCAGCCTGCACACTCTATCACTACCTGGCCAGCAGCAGCAGGGCAAAGCAGTGCTGTGACTTGCGGGTGGAAAGGGGGCAGGGCCTAAAATATGCACCATCACTAGATTTTAGGTAAAATATGCAATAACCAGTAAGAATGGGCAAAATATGCAAATGCATATGCAAATATGCAAATGCATATAATCCTGTCTCTAGTCATAACCCTTAAATAGCACAGGCTAATTGTGAGGTTAGAGGAGAGTCCCCCAAAACCAAAGTACCAATTGGGATACAGCATACATTCATTGATGAAGGAGTAATTGAATTAATGTTATTTACTATGTACAGTATGTGTGTGTTAACATATTATTTTTTAGTACTGTGTTTACAGCAGACCCATCTTCAATGTAGTTTACAAATGTATGTGGCCTTCACACATAACTCTGAACTTTTTATTATGTACAAATACAACAAACATTTGTGTATGTTATATATTATTTTTTTTTTTTTATCCCTTCACTACAGACACTGAACAGCACCAGGAGGAGGTCGCCAGAATCATGAGGAAAATGTTCCTGACCCTCCTCTATTTATTTATTCTTTTTGGGCAACTGGAGGCCCTCATTTAATTTATTTTTATCCCCCCCTTATTATGTTTGTTACAAATAAAAGTTTCGATTCTGTTATAAATTGCCTGTGTTTTTACTAATAAATATGTTAGAGGGCTTGTAAGGGTAGGTACATACAGATGTGTACTGTACGTTATACTTGTAATTTGAGGTGAGGGGTAATGATTGATGTGTGAATGTGTGTGCTTTTGAGTAAAATAACACATAGTGAAAATGCATGAATGTTTAATGTTGTTCGATTAAAACATCACACATAACATCAGGGTAGGTATACATGTTACACATTTTGGACAAAGTAATTACGTACATAATTTAGTACATATACAGAAACACCAACATAACTTGATTTAAAAGTAACAGCAATATGGGGACACATAGATAGTGATTAAAATGCCACATTAGAACATAACAAATATACATGTAATGTGGGTTAAAATGTAGTTTTATTAGGTCTTTATTAAGGTAGACAATTGAGTTAATAGAAAACAATAATTGAATAACAAATAGAGTAATTAATCAATTGTCAGATTAGTAGTTGAGAGGCAAGATTTGCAGGTCCATATATGTGAAGGGTATGCCAGCGTGCACGGACGTACGCTCACTCTCACGAGCGGTGACATAAGCTGAGTTTTCCATTGAAAACAATAGGGACCCGTCCGTGCAAAGTGGCGTACGCTCAGATCGCCGCAAGAAGGCGGTGGGGAGACGGAGGAAAGACGGCCGTAGACGGCGCCGTACGCTCAGTTGTACGCCTGTTGTCGGAGTGCAAGGGCTGGCCCGTCCGCGTACGTTGCCGTACGCTCATTTGTACGGCACTCCCCTTCTACGGTATTTCTGCCCGTACGTAAGCGGCTGATTTGTGGGTGGACTGAACCCTAACGGCCGCGTACGGCTAGCGTGCGGTAATTGTGAACGTACGCACGTTTGGCCGCTCCGATCAGAATAAGGCCCATGATGTGTAATGGACATTATGGTGTAAATGTTTAATGCACGCCTTTGGTGGACAATGTCCCTGTTTATGAAGTGTATTGTGAATTTTGGCTTAATCTGTGTGCCATTATGTGAATTCTGGCTCAATCCGTGTGGCATTCGGTGAATTTTGGCTCAATCCGTGTGTAATTATGTGAATTTTGGCTCATTCCATTTGGCATCATGTGTAAGGGAGAAGTATAATGGGGTCTGGTATATTGTTGCATAATGTGTAGAAGTTGCTTATGGTGTTGTAGACTACACTCAAGGACACACCCCTGTTGAGTGGCCACACCCCTTTTCCGGAGCGCGCACAACTACATCCTTCACTTTTGTCGCCATGGTGGGCCTGCGTACTTTAAATACCAGGGCCTATTTTTAATCCCATTCCCACCCTCTCTCTGCCGCTCTCTTAGCATGTACACTGGCACCACTGACACCGCCCTCCCCCAACCCAAACCCTCTTTTATCATGGTGCCCCCCCTGTCATTTTATCCTGGATCCGCCCCTGCCACTGGCTGTGATGAAATCAGCCTTATCGGGGCTGGAGCTGATGTCACACACCCTCCCTCACGCCTGTGCTTTCCCCGGACACGCCTGCAGTTATCTGGCACTCCCATAAAACGGTTGGTTACCACCCTCCAAACGCCGGCATCCTGTCAATCATCTTGTGAGCGGTCAGTGATTATAAAACGTAGCAGGCCTTCATCGCAGTACGGCCACGCACATGTGTGCTGCAACCCATGCGCATGAGTCGTCTATCAATAATCGGCTGCGTTGTGAATTCGTATAGCAGCGATCAGGTCTGAATCAGGCCCATAGAGCGGTATACAGGCCCTTATTCAGATCTGATTGCAGCACAAATTTGTTCTCAAAATGGGCAAAACCATGCTGCACTGCAGATGGGGCAGATGTAACATGTGCAGAGCTAAATTTGGGTTGGGTGTGTTGAAACTGATCTATATTGCAGTGTCAAAATAATGCAGCCAGTATTTACCCTGCACAGAAACAAAATAACTCACACAAATCTAACTCTCTCTATACATGTTACATCTGCCCCACCTGCAGTGCACATGGTTTTGCCCATTTTGAGTGCAAATTTGTACTGCAATCTGATGTGAATAAGGGCCACCGGGCGGAGTAGAATACAGTGTGGTATATAGAGCAGGATTGGTACAATGCAGATACAGTGCAGATTAGATATAGAGTGGGATTCTTCCCGTACAGCGATGGGAAGGTCAGGCATCACAACCACCAACACCTTTGGACTCTAGTTGGAGGTTTGTGATCACATGTCTTCTTTAGTAGGCAGAGATGTTTGCTTGGCTTTGACAGGTGAAATCTCTTAAAATCTCTAAAGGGGGAGTAGGAGGGCTTGCATCGTCATGTGAAGTCGAACCACCAATCATGAATACAGGCCAGGGCCTTAACCGTTCCTTGCCACTCCATGTCGTACATGGCACATTGGCAAGTTTACGTTTCTCCTCCAATGATCTTAATTTATTTTTTTGGGTCCTTTT
The DNA here is from genome assembly GCF_055691185.1 of Crinia signifera. Lineage (NCBI taxonomy): Eukaryota > Metazoa > Chordata > Amphibia > Anura > Myobatrachidae > Crinia > Crinia signifera. The sequence continues at coordinate 52,309,015 of NC_139221.1, read as the reverse complement.
TTTACTCAACTTTGGCTTTTTGGCTTTTACATGCCCTGTACTTTGACACAGGACATCGGCCTTGGCAGACGACATTGATAGCATACAGGGCAGCCATCAGAAATTGTGGGGCCTGGGACTGACAAAATAGGCAGGGTTCCCCCCACCGCCTATTGTTACACAAAATATTTTAGTCAGATATTTTGGCAGAACTCCGAAAGGAGATAAAGCACCAGCCAATGAACTGTGTTTGAAAATGACATTTGGGAATTGATTGGCTGGTGCTTTTTCTCCTTTTTCACCCCACCACACCGGCTTCCTGTCAATCAAAAAGGGACCACTTGCGATGAAAAATATCAGATTTTTGTTGCGGTTTGGCGACAGGCATGCGTACTGTGACTCGTATGCATTCACCGTCACTGGATAATCAGTCGCTGTGCAAATTCGCACAACAGCGATCAAGTCTGAGTAGCCCCCAATGTGCAGGGCATAATTGTGCAGGGTTTAATGTGCCGGGCGTAATGTGCGGGGTATCACGGCATACCTCCCAACATGGCCCATTCCAGCAGGGCCGAAATTCCCTGTTCCTGGACTTCCTTGCCAGTGGCAGAGGTGGGGCGGCAGCACAGTCCAATATTCAAATAAGGAAGCCACGTCTGCTTTCAGTCAGTCCCAGGCTGTGATATTTGATGTGAAAGTTGGTGTGGCTCCCCTATTTGAATGTGGGGATAAGCTACCGGTGCCTTATCGCCACATTATGTCACATCCAGTAACATACTGTACCTTCCAACATGACTCATTGCAGGAGGGACACATTTTCTCTGTTCCTGGACTTCCTTGTCAGTGGCAGTTGCAGCTGTGTGGCTGCAACTGCCACTGGCAAGGAAGTCCAGGAACAGAGCAGTTTTGTCCCTCCTGCAATGAGTCATGTTGGGAGGTATGTTACTGTATGCAACATAATGTGCGGGGCAATACTGTGCGGGGCATAATTTGTGGGACATAGGGCCTAATTCAGCACGGATTGCTAATCTAAGTAGATAGCCATCACCCAGATAGAACCCACACCGTGCAAATCTGCAAGATAATTTGCAAAACTACCACAGATCGCTATCCTCCGAAACCATCAAAAGGATTTTAGCCATCTGTGAACATGTGAATAGCTCTGGGGCTTCACAGAGTGATGATGTCACAGAGTGATGACGTCACAGAGCGATGATGTCACAGAGCGATGATGTCACAATGCACTACTGATCACATAGTCTGAGCTGTTTGGCTTTGGGCTCATATCTTCACAAGAACTGGATGAAGGAAGAAGTTCTCCGTGAAGATGGGCTGTTGTCTTAGCAAGTGCTGTGATGACGATGATGATGTGCAGTGCGCTGCACCTGCAAGATCCCAGAATGCCGATGTCTGCGATAGAGACGGCGATTTCACAATTGAAGATCAGGGATATATCTTATGGAAGATCATTTCCTCACGACCGGCGTTTAGCCACAGAAGGAGAAGATGGCTCAAGCGCCATAGGTTTACACCTAGACTGACCCCCATATCTGAGAAGGAGGAGGAGCTGGAGGTGTCCGATGTGGAACACGATGACACCGGAGGAGAAAGTGTTGGCCCAGGGAGCGGCACAGTGGCGCCTGGCACCGGGCACACAGAACTGGAGGGATTTGACCCCTATAACAACATAATGTTGATGCTTATGCTATCCTGGCTAATCAGACTGTATATATATATCCGCACTGCTGCAGATCGGCGGTGAGATGGACAGTGTATACCTTCGTGTATTTTTGTATATATTTGTATATATTTGTATATATTCGTATATATTTGTATATATTTGTATATATGGAAATTTGTAAATATTGTACATAAATATAGATAGGATATTTATCTATCTATCTATCTATCTATCTATCTATAGATAACCAAATTACAATAAAACCTTGTACAATAACAGTCCGTGCAAGATCCCAGAATGCCGATGTCTGCGATAGAGACGGCGATTTCACAATTGAAGATCAGGGATATATCTTATGGAAGATCATTTCCTCACGACCGGCGTTTAGCCACAGAAGGAGAAGATGGCTCAAGCGCCATAGGTTTACACCTAGACTGACCCCCATATCTGAGAAGGAGGAGGAGCTGGAGGTGTCCGATGTGGAACACGATGACACCGGAGGAGAAATTGTTGGCCCAGGGAGCGGCACAGTGGCGCCTGGCACCGGGCACACAGAACTGGAGGGATTTGACCCCTATAACAACATAATGTTGATGCTTATGCTATCCTGGCTAATCAGACTGTATATATATATCCGCACTGCTGCAGATCGGCGGTGAGATGGACAGTGTATACCTTTGTGTATTTTTGTATATATTTGTATATATTCGTATATATTCGTATATATTTGTATATATTTGTATATATGTAAATTTGTAAAACCTATACAATACAATAAAACCTTGTACAATAACAGTCCGTGCGTAGTAGTAGTACGTTTATTTATAAGGCGCCGCAAAGTGTCCGCAGCGCCGTACATAGCAAACAAAAAAAAAACAAATTACAAGGTAACGTACAGGGTGTGTTGAAAGATACAGTATAAATAGGGGTATAGCTGGTAGAACTAAAATCAGCATCAGTTCAGAAGTAGGTGTCAAAATTGTCAAGGAGACTGAAGATGAAGTAGAGGAAGGGAAGAACAGGACAGGAGCACAGGTGAGGTAATGAGGTAGGGTGAGTACGTGAGGAAGGAGGGCCCTGCTCATAAGAGTTAACATACTAAAAATAGGTGGGTGGACGAACGAAATACAATAGGATAAGTAGGAACGGAGGGGAACGGAGGCAGGATAGGAGGATCAAAAGAGGTTAGGAGGAGGGATAGGCTAGTCGAAAAAAGTGGGTTTTGAGGGAGCGCTTGAAGGAGGTAAGGGAATCAGATAGCCTGATGGGTGGCGGGAGGTTGTTCCAGTGCAGGGGGGCAGCGCGAGAGAAATCTTGGACACGGGAGTGGGAGGAGGTGATTAGGTGAGAGGTCAATCGGCGGTCAGCGATGGAGCGAAGAGGACGGGAGGGAGTGTGGATAGAGATCAGTGAAGAGAGGTAGGGAGCTGTGGAGGAGGAGAGAGCCTTGTAGGTGGTGGTGAGGAGTTTAAAGAGAACTCGGAAAGGAATGGGGAGCCAGTGAAGAGATAAACAGAGGGGGGAGGTGGAGGTAGAGCGGCGGGAGAGGAAGATGAGCCTAGCAGCAGCGTTAAGAATGGATTGGAGAGGTGCGAGGCGGGTGAGAGGTAGCCCAGAGAGAAGGATGTTGCAGTAGTCAAGGCGGGAGATGACAAGAGAGTGAATGAGAATTTTGGTCGCGTCAGTGGAGAGGAATGGTCTGATGCGTGAGATGTTGCGTAGGTGAAAGCGGCAAGACTGTGAGAGAGCACGAATGTGGGGGGTGAAAGAGAGGGAGGAGTCAATGATGACACCGAGGCAGCGCGTTTGGTCGGTGGACGTGATCTCGGTTTCACCAATGCTGATGGAGATAGTGGGAGAAGAGGGGATGTTCGGGGGATGGAAGATTAGAAGTTCAGTTTTAGCCATGTTTAGTTTCAGGAAGTGTTGGGTCATCCAGGCTGAGATGGCCGTGAGGCATTCGGAGACCTTGGACAGGAGTGATGGGGATAAGTCGGGGGAGGAGAGATAGATTAGGGTATCATCAGCATAAAGGTGGTAATGGAAACCATAGGAGCTGATGAGGGTGCCCAGAGAGGTGGTGTAGAGGGAGAAGAGGAGAGGGCCAAGGACTGACCCTTGGGGAACACCGACTGGCTGGGGGGTAGTAGGAGAGGAGGAGCTCGGAGTGGAGACGGAGAAGGAGCGATCGGAGAGGTATGAGGTGAACCAGGAGAAGACCGTGCCAGTGATGCCAAAGGAGCGGAGGGTGTTGAGCAGGAGAGGGTGGTCAACAGTGTCAAAGGCAGCCGACTGATCAATCTGGATGAGGATAGAGAAGAGGCCTTTGGATTTAGCCGATAGTAGATCGTTAGTGACTTTGGTCAGGGCAGTTTCAGTGGAATGTAAAGGGCGGAACCCGGATTGGAGGGGGTCTAGAATAGAGTTAGCAGTAAGGTGGCTTAGGAGACGATTATAGGTCAGACGTTCTAGGAGTTTGGAGGCAAAAGGGAGGAGGGAGATGGGCCTGTAGTTGGATGGAGAGTTGGGGTCCAGATTTGTTCTTTTGAGAATTGGGGAGACAAGAGCGTGTTTGAAGGAGGAAGGGAAGATCCCAGAGGATAGGGAAAGATTAAAGAGGTGAGCCAGGTGAGAGCAGACTGATGGACTGAGACGACGGATAATATTGGAGGGGATAGGATCGAGCGGGCAGGTGGAGGGAGAAGCGGATTGAAGGATAGAGTGGACTTCAGCAGCAGTGGTGGGGTAAAATGAGGACAGGGGTTGGAAGGAGGGGAGTGGAGATGTAGGAGGGGAGGAGGGAGAGGGTGAGGTCATGGCAGCAGTGATGGCAGTCCTGAGAGAGGAGATTTTGGTTGAAAAGTAGGTAGCAAAATCAGCGGCTACGATGGAGGACGGAAGAGCTGGAGGAGGGGGGGAGAGCAAGGAGTTGAAGGTGGCGAAGAGCCTGCGGGGATTGGATGATTGGGAAAGGATGAGGGACTTAAAGTAGGATTCCTTGGCCAGAGCAAGGGCAGAGCTGAAGGAGGAAAGAATGAATTTGAAATGGAGATAATCCGCAAGGGAGCGTGATTTCTTCCAGAAGCGCTCAGCAGTGCGAGAGCACTTTTTAAGGAATCGGGTGATAGGTGAGTGCCACGGTTGGGGGTTGGAGCATCGAAGGGGGATAGAGAAGGGAGGGCAGGCAGAGTCCAATGCCGAAGATAGGGTGTCATTATAGAGGGAGGCAGCGAGGTTCGGGCAGGACATGAGGGCGATTGGGGCGAGAAGAGGACACAGCGTGTTTGAGAAGGCAGCAAGATCAAGTGTGTTGACGTTATGCCGTGAGACAATGCGCTTGGGAGGGGGGGTGGGAGAGGGGGAAGCAGTGAGGGAGAAGGAGATGAGGTGATGGTCAGAAAGAGGAAAAGCTGAGATAGTGTAGTCAGTAAGGGAACAAGAGCGAGAGAAGACGAGATCGAGGGAGTGTCCTTGGATGTGGGTGGGAAAGGTGTGATGCATGCGTGTGATGTGTGTGACACAACCCTGGCGCACGCGCTGCTGGCGCACTCCTACACAGACACACATCCAGCAAGTGTTGCTAATTTATATAGCCAGCAATTGTGTTGATTTCATTAACGCCTTTTACAGCCGCACAATGTGACATAAAGGCTCCGACTCAGCCGCACAGTGTTATAGTTATTGGTACTGATAACCGCGACGCCATAAGACGCTGCTAATGCTGAACACAATCCTGCTACATACAACATGTAAAGAGATCATGTGTAACAAGGTGTAACATCCCCCTACTGTACAGTACTCATACCTGGGAGAAGCCCGGAGAGAGGAGTTCAAGCAGGGCTGGACAAAGCTTCGTTTTGGGGGTGGGGCGAGGCTGGCGTCACCAAGCCCCACCCCCCACGACCGGCAGCCACATTAATTATCGGGTCCGTGGATGGGGGAAGGGGTTAAAATGACGCAAAATGCCGTGATTCCTGTCATTTTAGCCCCACCCCCTCTCCGCGGACCCGCAAAATTCGGACATTTTTACCGCAGGGAAGGGGGGAGCAGGGGCTGTTGCTACAATGCGGGAGACTTGCCCACCTTCCCGGGGGGCCGGGAGGGGGACCAGATTTGCGGGACCCGATTTGCGGGACCCTCCCGGCCATTCCGGGAGGGTAGGCAAGTATGACATTACTGTAGGTATAACATGTCACCCAGAGGTCTGTGCCCTGTATAATAGATAACCATGGTCACATCTCCCCGGCCACTGTTACAGTGTTCCTCAGTAACATACAGTGTCACACTCAGATCAGTCATTACTTTTTGCTGTCATTTCTGCCTATGTCTGGGTCTGTTGGAGGGGCCTGAGTCCTGCTCCCCCCTCCTCCGCTGCACGGAGAGTGGAAACCAACTGCCACTGCAACAGCCTCTCTCCCCAGATCAGCACACGCTGCTCAGTACTATGGGCCTAATTCAGGTTGGCTCACAAAAGCAGAATCTCTCTCTAATGGGAAAAACCATATGCACTGCAGGTGGGACAGATGTAACATGTGCAGAGAGAATTACATTTGGGTGGGGTGTGTTCAATCTGAAATCTAAATTGCAGAGTAAAAATAAAGCAGCCAGTATTTACTCTGCACAGAAACAAAATATCTCACCCAAATCGACCTTTCTGGGCATGTTTCATCAGCCCCACCTGCAGTGTACATGGATTTGTCCATGAAAGGAGTTTGCTTTTGCAAACCAACCTGAATCACCCCCTATGTACTGAGCTGGGGAGAGAGGCACAAATCTAACTCTCTCTGCACATATTACATCTGCCCCACATGCAGTGCAGCATGGTTTTGCCCATTTTGAGAACAAATTTGGGTACTTATGTAGTATCTGGGCACCCGATTTAGAAATCGGGTCGGATCGGGCACATCGTATCGCATCGCATGCGACCAAATCGGATGCGATGCGATGGACCCGATTTTTCCATAGGATTCAATGTTAAAACGGTCTGAGTCCATTTTAACATATAATTCAATGGGAAAAAGGGGTCCTGTTCCTTGCCCCACTATCCAAGTGGGCATGGAGTTGGATATAAACCTGTGGCGAGCGTAGCGAGCCACCGAGCCCGAAGCGTGGCGAGCGGACACAGAATACTTTTTTTAAAATCTGTGTCCCCTTGCGGGGCTCGCTTCGCTCGCCACAGGTTTATATCCAACTCCATGCCCACTTGGATAGTGGGGCAAGGAACAGGACCCCTTTTTCCCATTGAATTCTATGTTAAAATGGACTCAGACCATTTTAACATTGAATCCTATGGAAAAATCGGGTCCATTGCATCGCATCGCATGGTCGCATGCGATGCGATGCGATTATCGCGTCGCATCGCGTTGATTGTATGCCTTAAGTTAAGGCATACAATCAAAAAATCGGGCGCCCAGATAGTACATAAGTACACAAATTTGTCCTGCAATTGGGTCTGAATTAGGCCCTGTATTTGTCCAATGAGTAGACAATCCTATCCAATGATCCAATACAAATCTGTTGGACAGGACAGGATCCCCAGCAGCCAATGGTACACATCGGTGTATGTACAGCATCACTGGTCTATCAGCAAGTGGAGAATAATGTGTATAACTGACCACGGTCTCACAGCCAGATACACCTCCAGGTATGGGGAAGAGGTGACAATGTGGCCGGTGTATAGATCTGGGGGTGTATGGCTCGGAATATCAGGGTATATGGGGGTAATATGGGGGTTTATATTGGTTTATAGAGGTGTATGGCAGTATATGGGGGTGTATGGGGGTATATGGGATCTCCTGCCATAATATAACATTGCGTAGAACCACTTCCAGCCACTGTGACCACCAGGAGTTTATAGAATGCAGGGAAAACCTCAGTAAGACACAGGCATGAAGTAGCCTAGTGTGTCATACTCTATGGGGGTTATTCGGGTTGATTCGCAGCCTTGCGAGTCCACCAAACCCCGCCCGGCGAACGCACGCCCCCCCCCCCCCCCCCCCCCCGCCGCCCCAGCAAAGTGCGGCTTCGCCCGCACAGCAGCAAATGGATGTTTTGCATAAACATCCATTCGCTTTGCTGGGGTGTCCGCCCACATCATCCGATGGTCACCGACCATTGAATGATGTTTAGCGTGCACGCATATATAAGTGACTTTTCAGTTGCGTATATATGCGTGCACGCTGGCGTGATATGGGCGGGCAGCTGACATCCGGTGATGTCAGCTACCCGGCCCACACACCCGCGTCACTGCCTCATTACCATGAGAACGCCCAGCATTCTCATGGAAACACCCATGGAACGCTGGGCGTTCCCATATGGTAATGGGGCAGCCCGGCGCTCCCCGCCCATCTCCGCCCCCCCTCGCTGCCATGGGTGCGTGCACCTAGCGACCCGAAAGGTCGCCGTGGTGCACGCACCATGCGCCTACACATGCGCAGAAACACGCCTGCGCATGCGCAGACGCACAACATTGGTACTGCGTGCGAATGCGCGCAGTACCGATGAAATCTGAATAAGGCCCAATGTGCTTTACACTGGCCACGTGCAGCGGATCCAGGTAATCATTCAGGGACAAAATAAAGATTATAGATGCAAGGTGCAAAAAGCGCTATAACCTTATTCTGTTTATATCATGTCAATATTTTACCAGAAAATATACATTATAGTAGTGGTGTAAGTTCGTCACAGTTGCCCGGAGGCAAGATATATATTGGTGCCCCCACACATACACACACCCTTATATAATATGTGTCTGTTCTGAAATATATGTGTTTTATATACACACACACACATATACTGTATATATATATATACAGGGGCGGATTGGCCCACCAGGTAACCAGGCCATTTCCCGGTGGGCCGGCCCAAATCTTTTAAAAAAAGGTCCGGCAGCACTCGCCCCTGGGCGGGAAGCGAGCGCAGAACTTTGCCCAAATCAAACATGCCCCCTGGAGGGCTGCTGCGCATGCGCACACAGCACCTCCCAGACTCCCAGCTGCCTGATTCAAGATCCCCGCGGGAGTGGCATATACAGGGACACTGGATGCCGGAAGGAAGCCGCCTCAGATGAGCCGTTCCCCTAATCCTCCCCCCCGGCACGCATCACTATCGCCGGCAGCCCCCCCCTTCCCCCCCCGGCGCTCATCCCCATCGCCCCTACCCCCGGCGCTCCTCACCATCGCCGCTACCCCCCGCTCCCGGGACGGTTTTGGGAGCCAATCCGCCCCTTCATATATATATATATATATAATAGATTCTTGCTAAGTAGCAAAGCTGCAAGCAGCAGAGTCACAGAGTAAGTGGGCAGCAACACCAAATTAAATCATATATGGCTCCTTTAATGTAACATCAGCCAGAAGTATCCAACAAAAACATTCCCCTTGCTTGAATGGGGATAGTAAGTACAACAGTCAACGATATCGTTTCGGTGTCCACAACACCTTCATCCTGAACTACTCAACTAGTAAATGACACAGCCTGGCAATATATAGGGCGGCACAATCTAGCACAACCCTAAACAACAGATCAAACACACCTGTAAGAAGTCATGAAACATTACCTGCAAGCCGCTCACGATTATCACTCTCTTTGCGGAAGTCCATATATGGATCTTCCGTTATTGCGCACAGGGATTGCTTCCCTGGGCGTATAAATCCTGTGACACGCAGCGTGATCTAGCGTGACACGCATCGCGTCATCACGTCCGTCGGGGTCCAGGAAGCAGACGGGAGCATGTACTACAGCTCCATACGTCTGACCCGCGGCGTGAGACTCATGCCGCTGCCCACCAATGCGGAAGCGGCTGTAATCAGCGTGTATTACCTGTCAGCCGTATTATACACATGGGGCAATTTCTTTAAGAGAGATCTAACCAGATAACGGCCTGCAGAAAATGTGTTAATTAGAAAATAAAGTTACATGACAATACTGAAGAAATAATGCAAAAAAAATGAAAAATAGTGAAAAATAGTAAAAATAAGATAAAAATAAAAATATAAAAATGAAAATAATAATAAAAAAGAGACAATGGGTGATATTTAATAGGATGAGAGATTCAGAAAGTGAGAGATTTTTAAAGCGGCAATCATTTACACTGCAAAACCAGTTTGATTTTGCAGTGTAAATGATTGCCGCTTTAAAAAAACCTGGAGATTTCATACCAAATCTCTCACTTTCTGAATCTCTCATCCTATTAAATGTCACCCAATAACTCCAAAATTCTCTATAATGCAGATAAGGGTCAAAAAAGGCCAAAAAATGTCAAAATAAGAAAAAAATCAGTGAAGACAGAAAAAATGTGGTCAGAAAAAAATTGACTGATCCACTAGAGATGGGGAGATGTTGCAAAAATCAGACTATGGGGGCATAGGTATAAAAAAAAGCCTAAATAAATGGGGACATGGTGAATTCCTCATTCAAACCCAGTGGAGAGAGGGTCTTTAATTTGTATATCCAAAGGTTCTCTTTTTGTAGTAACAGTCTATGCCTGTCACCGCCTCTTCGTAATGGTGGTACCTGTTCCAGTGGGATAAACTTAAAGTCTTTCATTAGGTGTTTTTCCCTGGCAAAATGTCTTGCTACTGGAGGTGTATCTTTGTCCACTTTAAACAGTGCTTTCTTGATTGACGATCTGTGAAGCGCAATTCTTTCTTTAACCATACGAATAGGTTTTACAGATGTAAAGTTTTTTACAGGGGCAGAGTATAGCATAGATGACGTATTTGCTCTCACAATCAAGACGATGGTTAATTTTATATTGGACTTGCGTTTCAGGATGAATAAATGATTCACCCGTATGCAGATGGGCACAGTTTACGCACTTCATGCATCTAAATGCGCCATTCCGAAGTTGGAGCCAGCTGGAGCCCGGATTCTTTATAGGGCTGATGTCCGAGTACGTTACCCTATCTTTAATATTTTTGCTCCTTTTATAGCAAAATTGTGGCGGTTCCTGGCATGATGGGCCTAGAATGGGATCTGTGCTGATGATCTTCCAATTTTTTTGAGTGGCTTCCCGTATAATGGGTGAGAAAGTGGAAAAGGTGCTAGAAAAAGTAACTTTAGGTTGGTTTTCACTCTTCTTTTCCTGCGTCAGCAGATCTTCACGACGGAGCTCCAAACATTTTTGGATAGCGGTTGTCACTTCATATTTCTCATAGCCACATTCAATAAATTTGGTGCCCATGGTGTGCAAAGCCTCACTTAACTCATCTTGCTCCGATGTTATTCGTACAACTCTTAGGAGCTGGGAGTATGGTAGCCCCTTCTTGGGGGGTTGGGGGTGAAAGCTTGAGGATAATAGCATGGTGTTTTTATCCGCGCTTTTACGAAAAAGTTTGGTGGTAAATCGTCCATTTTGTATACCGATGGTCACATCCAGAAAGTCAATGGATACAGGACTGCTGTTACAGGTGAACCTTATTAGTCCTGGTAAACTATTGAGGTGTTTGACGAAATTCTCCAATGTCTCCTGATCTCCAATCCAAACGAGGAATAAGTCGTCAATATATCGCATAAATAATGCGATATATGGTGAGAATACAGGATTGTTCATAATATGCTCAAGTTCATACCTGTGCATGTACAGGTTGGCATAGGCTGGGGCCATATTGTAGTAGAAGGCATTCATAAGTAGAAGGCATTATTGAACAAAAAATATTTTTTTTTGTAGAATTAACCACATCAGTTGTAGCAGGTACTCAACTGGGGGACCCTTGTAGTTAGAGTTGTTGGTGATCATCTCTCGAGTGGCAGCTATCCCTTCGTCATTCATTATGTTGGTATATAAGCTGCTCACGAGCGTCACTAGTAAGCAACCAGTGGGCGGTACTCCAAACTGTTTTAATTTGACAAGAAAGTCTGTGGTGTCTTTAATGTAGTAAGGCATAGCCCACTTACTCTGTGACTCTGCTGCTTGCAGCTTTGCTACTTAGCAAGAATCTATTGTTTATTTTTTGACCGGCACCCTGCATTTTCTTATACATCAATGAGTGCGATTTTTCAAGACTTTCTATATATAGAGAGAGAGAGAGAGAGAGAGAGAGAGAGAGAGTGAGAGAACACCTATATATTTCAGAACTCAACTACAGAAGGGATATGGATGGCTTTCAATTAACTAATTTAAACTAGCAGGGGAGGAGAGGTGCCCCCTTGGGAGCAGGAGCCCGGCAGCAGATGACTCCATTGCCTCCCAGACTTCTGCCCCTGCATTATAGTATTCAAAAGGAGAACACACTGCAATGTAATAAAAGTGGCTGCAAAAGTTCTCAGATTGCTGAGAGCCGGTGACTAATGAACAAAATAAAGATGGATTTAAATAAATGAGTTCCTTCATGTTACATGTGAGGAAATGACACAAACACACACACACACGTGTACACATCCCTGTATATCTCACATAACAGCTGCGCCATCACCAAGGGTAACATACCAACTCTCAGGCAGCAATAAAGGACAATGTTACTTTCCCTTCAATGTCACCAACATAGATAGAAGCGCACAGATCCCTCCACCAGTAACTTTTCCCTTCTGTACCTGCTCCTCATGGGCCTGATTCAGACCTGATTGCACATGTGATTAGTAAGCCGCCACCCCCCACAGTGTAATCCCGCCCTTCGCAAACCTGCAAATAGGTAGCGAAGATGTCGCAGACCAGCAAAAAGCTGCAGATCCATTTGCAGCTCACTCACCGTGGAAAGATCTCACCGCTGTGTGCAGGCTGTGCGTAGCCCTGGACTTACCCACTGGCCAGTGGCGGATTCAGGGGGGGGGCACCTGGGCACGTGCCCCCCTCTGTGTCTCTAGCCCCCCGGGAACTTGAGATATCGCCTGGCAAAGCTGTAACGTTTTTTCCCCATAGGATAATATGGGACCCTTCAATTCGGACCCCCACCCAGTTCCGACGGCTGCCAGTTCCGGCCCTGGCATCACAGAAGCTTGTGGTTGATCTCATTCAATTCCAATCGCTGGGCCTTCAAAATGTTACCAGGCTGGTCCATATCGGTCAATTTTTTTATTTTTGAAATGTAATTTCATGGCTGTTCATGTTCTTTGAGGGCAGATTACTCTGGAACCAAACGTTTCAGTTTTACTGGACCAAAATCATTCAAAGCCCACTCAAAAGTTCTTCAATATGATACTTGTCTCATGTAAATGGGTCAGCTGCTTCCGAAGATATAGCCGGTTAAATGAGATAACTGGTTAAAGGGGAGGGGGGGGGGAGAGGTGGTTTTCTCTCCCCCTCACCATAGGCGTGCGCACAGGGGGTGCCGGGGGTGCACAGGCACCTCCGCACAATATCAGCACTTCCTAATAACCGGCAGTGGCAGTGCCCCCTCCCCCGGCCGCCTAGCAGTACCTGCGCTGGGCTGGGCTCCTTCAGCAGTCAGCAGGACCTCTCCCCCCCCTCCCCTTTAACCGTGATTGGGCCACGCCCCTGCCTTTTCCTGTGCCCGGGTGAACTAGTGCAGCTGCAGTAGTAGTGAAGTAGTGCAGCTGCAGGCCACCTAGCAGTACCTGCGCTGGGCTCCTTCAGCAGTCAGCAGGACTCGAGGTTTCAAAAGCGGGCGTGGCCACGGGGGGTCCGTTATTAGGCCACGCCCCTTCCTTTTCCTGTGCCCGGGTGAACTAGTGCAGCTGCAGTAGCCCTGTAGCCTACTGTTCTGTGTCAGGCTCACAGGATGGCTCCTAGCTGAAACCTGAAGGTAATGTATGCAGAGATTGGGGAGTGTGCCATTTATTGTGAGGGAGTGGGCTGTGTGTGAGAATGTAGTGAGGGGAACAGGGGGCCTGATTCAGGATCACTCACTAAGCATCAATCTTTTGCTGCCTAGCAAGCGGAACACCGCCCACGAATAACTGGGAAAACTGTACTGTCCCTGCTGTATTGTTACCTGCCTGGCTGATGCGGTGACCAGTGGTGCTGCTGATGGCTGCCTAGGCGCTGTACAGCTCGGCGGGTATTTGTTCCCTGTGTGATAACTGTGCTGTCTCTGCCTATATTGTTAACCACCCGGGGGTCCAGTGGTGCGGCTGATGGCTGAAAAAGGCACTGCGCAGCTCAGTGAATATATGTTCCCTGTGTCTATATCACCCAGGGTACATCTAGTGTATACATATAATACATACATTAGACACTATGCACTGTGTAATGTGACTATAGGTCACTACGTGCAAATATTCGTCACTGTGCTGTGTAATGTGACTATGGATCACTACGTGCGAATATTCATCACTGTGCTGTGTAATGTGACTATAGGTCACTACGTGCAAATATTCATCACTGTGCTGTGTAATGTGACTATAGGTCACTACGTGCGAATATTCGTCACTGTGCTGTGTAATGTGAATATGGGTCACTACGTGCGAATATTCATCACTGTGCTGTGTAATGTGACTATAGGTCACTACGTGCGAATATTCGTCACTGTGCTGTGTAATGTGAATATGGGTCACTACGTGCGAATATTGGTCACTGCACTCTGTATAATGTGAATATGGGTCACTGCGCACTGTATAATGTGAATATCTGTCACTACGCGCTGTGTAATGTGACTGTGGGTCACTGCGTGCTGTGTAATGAGAATATGGGTCACTATGTGCTGTGTCATGTGAATATGGGTCACTGCGCACTGTATAATGTGAATATCGGTCACTAAGGGCTGTGTAATGTGACTGTGGGTCACTGCGTGCTGTGTAATGTGAATATGGGTCACTGCGTAGTGTGTAAAGTGACTATAGGTCACTACGTGCGAATATTTGTCACTGTGCTGTGTAATGTAACTATGGGTCACTACGCACTGTGTAATGTGATTATGGGTCACTGCCAATGTTCCCTCTAATTTTACGAAGGCTTTGTGCAGAAAAAGATATTGGCTGTGCAACTTTGGAAGGAAATGTACATTTTTGTGCGTCACATAACGTATACAGGCCTAGGTTTCGAGTTCTGTTGAGTTAATAAAGCAATTTGAATGTTTACAGACTTCACACACCACACATATAGACTATAGCAGTGATTTTCAACCTTATTAAACTCGTGGTACACTAAAACAAGATTTTTGTGCGCTCAGTTGTAATGTCTGTGCGCGGGCTCGGCGAGTTGTGTGCGCGCGCACACGCGCACTTTAGAGGGAACACTGGTCACTGCATGCTGTGTAATGTGATTATGGGTCACTACATGCTGTGTAATGTGAATATGAGTCACCATGCAGCCATTTTCCCAGTGGTCTTTACCGCTGCTCTGCCGGACCGATGATGAGGTGAGTAGAATTAAATGGGTGAAGGGTGTACAGCGTGTGGGTCCCCCAGCGACACTTATGTGACATCATATGTAATACCCATTACAATGTGTGGTATAATATGTAATGGGCATTATGGCATGTGTCATAATGTGTACTGGGCATTCTGGCATAATGTACAATGGGCATCACGGTGTGAGGCGTAATGTGTAATGGGCATCACGGTGTGAGGAGTAATGGGCATAGAGGTCTGAGTCAATGTGTAAGGGGCATCATAGTGTGAGGTGTAATGTGTAATGGGCATCACAGTGTGAGGTGCAACATGTAATGGGCATCACAGTGTGAGGCGTAATATGTAATGGGCCTTACAGTTTGTGGCATAATGTGTAATGGGAATTACAGTGTTTGGTATAATGTGTATTGGGCATTACGGTGTGTGGCATAACGTGTGTTGGGCATAATGGCATGTGCAAAAAGAGAAAAAAGAGAAAGTACTCTCTGTTTTTGGGGGCACGCTTTTATACCACATGCATAATGGAATGTGGTATACTATGTAATCCCTATTATCCCTATTTTACAAAAATTTGTCAAGCCCTGGCATAATGTGCAATGTCAATTACTGTGTGTGGCATTATGTGTGATGGGCATTATGGTGTGTGGTATTATGTGAAATGGGCATTATGCTGGGTGGCATTATGTGGAATGGGCATTACTGTGTATTGCATTATGTGTGATAGGCATTATGTTGTGTGGCATTATGTGTAATGGGCATTATGGTGAGTGGCATTATGTGTATGGGCATTAGGGTGAGTGGCATTATGTGTAATGGGCATTAGGGTGTGTGGCATTATGTGTAATGGCCATTACTGTGTAAATTTTCGACGCGCACTGTCCCTGTTTCTGGTGTGTGTGATGGGAATAATTAATCCTGAAGCCCATATACATAAAAAAGTCACCTATTTAGTTTGCATTGATGCCCAGTAGGCAGTGATGGACACGCCCAGTAGGCTTTGATGGACACGCCCAGTAGGCGTGGTGAACACGCCCCTCCAATGGTGCACCCCCTAAGAAAATGGGCTGCGCACGCCTATGCCCCTCACCCCAGAAAATGCAGGGACTAGGCTGGTGTAAAAGTGGCCAACCTGGGAATGCATTTTCTGGTGAGAAAGGGGTATTCTGCAGTGCTCTGAATACAGCCAGGCTCTGCCACTGTCAGTGGCTATCACTTCTTCCTGGCGGCGGCTGTCCCTTATTTACCGGGAGCATGTATTCCCCCTTGGCATTGAACATGTAATCCCACATGGCAACGAGCATGGAACCTCTGGCAATGAGCATGGAACCCTTGGCAATGAGCATGTAGATAAACATCACTTATGTAGCATAATTTTTAATAGGCATTATGGTGTTTGGCATAATACATAATGGACATAATGGCGTGTAACTTAATGTGTAATGGACATTATGGTGTAAATGTTTAATGCACGCCTTTGGTGGACAATGTCCCTGTTTATGAAGCGTATTGTGAATTTTGGCTTAATCTGTGTGCCATTATGTGAATTCTGGCTCAATCCGTGTGGCATTCGGTGAATTTTGGCTCAATTCGTGTGTAATTATGTGAATTTTGGCTCATTCCATTTGGCATCATGTGTAAGGGAGAAGTATAATGGGGTCTGGTATATTGTTGCATAATGTGTAGAAGTTGCTTATGGTGTTGTAGACTACACTCAAGGACACACCCCTTTTGAGTGGCCACACCCCTTTTCCGGAGCGCGCCTTTGGCGCGCGCACAACTACATCCTTCACTTTTGTCGCCATGGTGGGCCTGCGTACTTTAAATACCAGGGCCTATTTTTAATCCCATTCCCACCCTCTCTCTGCCGCTCTCTTAGCATGTACACTGGCACCACTGACACCGCCCTCCCCCAACCCAAACCCTCTTTTATCATGGTGCCCCCCCTGTCATTTTATCCTGGATCCGCCCCTGCCACTGGCTGTGATGAAATCAGCCTTATCGGGGCTGGAGCTGATGTCACACACCCTCCCACACGCCTGGGCTTTCCCCGGACACGCCTGCAGTTATCTGGCACTCCCATAAAACGGTTGGTTACCACCCTCCAAACGCCGGCATCCTGTCAATCATCTTGTGAGCGGTCAGTGATTATAAAAAGTAGCAGGCCTTCATCGCAGTACGGCCACGCACATGCGTGCTGCAACCCATGCGCATGAGTCGTCTATCAATAATCGGCTGCGTTGTGAATTCGTATAGCAGCGATCAGGTCTGAATCAGGCCCATAGAGCGGTATACAGGCCCTTATTCAGATCTGATTGCAGCACAAATTTGTTCTCAAAATGGGCAAAACCATGCTGCACTGCAGATGGGGCAGATGTAACATGTGCAGAGCTAAATTTGGGTTGGGTGTGTTGAAACTGATCTATATTGCAGTGTCAAAATAATGCAGCCAGTATTTACCCTGCACAGAAACAAAATAACTCACACAAATCTAACTCTCTCTATACATGTTACATCTGCCCCACCTGCAGTGCACATGGTTTTGCCCATTTTGAGTGCAAATTTGTACTGCAATCTGATGTGAATAAGGGCCACCGGGCGGAGTAGAATACAGTGTGGTATATAGAGCAGGATTGGTACAATGCAGATACAGTGCAGATTAGATATAGAGTAGGATTCTTCCCGTACAGCGATGGGAAGGTCAGGCATCACAACCACCAACACCTTTGGACTCTAGTTGGAGGTTTGTGATCACATGTCTTCTTTAGTAGGCAGAGATGTTTGCTTGGCTTTGACAGGTGAAATCTCTTAAAATCTCTAAAGGGGGAGTAGGAGGGCTTGCATCGTCATGTGAAGTCGAACCACCAATCATGAATACAGGCCAGGGCCTTAACCGTTCCTTGCCACTCCGTGTCCTACATGGCACATTGGCAAGTTTACGTTTCTCCTCCAATGATCTTAATTTATTTTTTTGGGTCCTTTTTTTACTCAACTTTGGCTTTTTGGCTTTTACATGCCCTGTACTTTGACACAGGACATCGGCCTTGGCAGACGACATTGATGGCATACAGGGCAGCCATCAGAACTTGTGGGGCCTGGGACTGACAAAATAGGCAGGGTTCCCCCCACCGCCTATTGTTACACAAAATATTTTAGTCAGATATTTTGGCAGAACCAATAACCAGATAAAGCACCAGCCAATGAACTGTGTTTGAAAATGACATTTGGGAATTGATTGGCTGGTGCTTTTTCTCCTTTTTCACCCCACCACACCGGCTTCCTGTCAATCAAATAGGGACCACTTGCGATGAAAAATATCAGATTTTTGTTGCGGTTTGGCGACAGGCATGCGTACTGTGACTCGTATGCATTCACCATCACTGGATAATCAGTCGCTGTGCAAATTCGCACAACAGCGATCAAGTCTGAGTAACCCCCAATGTGCAGGGCATAATTGTGCAGGGTTTAATGTGCCGGGCGTAATGTGCGGGGTATCACGGCATACCTCCCAACATGGCCCATTCCAGCAGGGCCGAAATTCCCTGTTCCTGGACTTCCTTGCCAGTGGCAGAGGTGGGGCGGCAGCACAGTCCAATATTCAAATAAGGAAGCCACGTCTGCTTTCAGTCAGTCCCAGGCTGTGATATTTGATGTGAAAGTTGGTGTGGCTCCCCTATTTGAATGTGGGGATAAGCTACCGGTGCCTTATCGCCACATTATGTCACATCTAGTAACATACTGTACCTTCCAACATGACTCATTGCAGGAGGGACACATTTTCTCTGTTCCTGGACTTCCTTGTCAGTGGCAGTTGCAGCTGTGGGGCTGCAACTGCCACTGGCAAGGAAGTCCAGGAACAGAGCAGTTTTGTCCCTCCTGCAATGAGTCATGTTGGGAGGTATGTTACTGTATGCAACATAATGTGCGGGGCAATACTGTGCGGGGCATAATTTGTGGGACATAGGGCCTAATTCAGCACGGATTGCTAATCTAAGTAGATAGCCATCACCCAGACAGAACCCACCCCGTGCAAATCTGCAAGATAATTTGCAAAACTACCACAGATCGCTATCCTCCGAAACCATCAAAAGGATTTTAGCCATCTGTGAACATGTGAATAGCTCTGGGGCTTCACAGAGTGATGATGTCACAGAGTGATGACGTCACAGAGCGATGATGTCACAGAGCGATGATGTCACAATGCACTACTGATCACATAGTCTGAGCTGTTTGGCTTTGGGCTCATATCTTCACAAGAACTGGATGAAGGAAGAAGTTCTCCGTGAAGATGGGCTGTTGTCTTAGCAAGTGCTGTGATGACGATGATGATGTGCAGTGCGCTGCACCTGCAAGATCCCAGAATGCCGATGTCTGCGATAGAGACGGCGATTTCACAATTGAAGATCAGGGATATATCTTATGGAAGATCATTTCCTCACGACCGGCGTTTAGCCACAGAAGGAGAAGATGGCTCAAGCGCCATAGGTTTACACCTAGACTGACCCCCATATCTGAGAAGGAGGAGGAGCTGGAGGTGTCCGATGTGGAACACGATGACACCGGAGGAGAAAGTGTTGGCCCAGGGAGCGGCACAGTGGCGCCTGGCACCGGGCACACAGAACTGGAGGGATTTGACCCCTATAACAACATAATGTTGATGCTTATGCTATCCTGGCTAATCAGACTGTATATATATATCCGCACTGCTGCAGATCGGCGGTGAGATGGACAGTGTATACCTTCGTGTATTTTTGTATATATTTGTATATATTTGTATATATTCGTATATATTTGTATATATTTGTATATATGGAAATTTGTAAATATTGTACATAATTATAGATATGATATTTATCTATCTATCTATCTATCTATCTATCTATCTATAGATAACCAAATTACAATAAAACCTTGTACAATAACAGTCCGTGCAAGATCCCAGAATGCCGATGTCTGCGATAGAGACGGCGATTTCACAATTGAAGATCAGGGATATATCTTATGGAAGATCATTTCCTCACGACCGGCGTTTAGCCACAGAAGGAGAAGATGGCTCAAGCGCCATAGGTTTACACCTAGACTGACCCCCATATCTGAGAAGGAGGAGGAGCTGGAGGTGTCCGATGTGGAACACGATGACACCGGAGGAGAAAGTGTTGGCCCAGGGAGCGGCACAGTGGCGCCTGGCACCGGGCACACAGAACTGGAGGGATTTGACCCCTATAACAACATAATGTTGATGCTTATGCTATCCTGGCCAATCAGACTGTATATATATATCTGCACTGCTGCAGATCGGCGGTGAGATGGACAGTGTATACCTTTGTGTATTTTTGTATATATTTGTATATATTCGTATATATTCGTATATATTTGTATATATTTGTATATATGTAAATTTGTAAAACCTATACAATACAATAAAACCTTGTACAATAACAGTCCGTGCGTAGTAGTACGTTTATTTATAAGGCGCCACAAAGTGTCCGCAGCGCCGTACATAGCAAACAAAAAAAAAACAAATTACAAGGTAACGTACAGGGTGTGTTGAAAGATACAGTATAAATAGGGGTATAGCTGGTAGAACTAAAATCAGCATCAGTTCAGAAGTAGGTGTCAAAATTGTCAAGGAGACTGAATATGAAGTAGAGGAAGGGAAGAACAGGACAGGAGCACAGGTGAGGTAATGAGGTAGGGTGAGTACGTGAGGAAGGAGGGCCCTGCTCATAAGAGTTAACATACTAAAAATAGGTGGGTGGACGAACGAAATACAATAGGATAAGTAGGAACGGAGGGGAACGGAGGCAGGATAGGAGGATCAAAAGAGGTTAGGAGGAGGGATAGGCTAGTCGAAAAAAGTGGGTTTTGAGGGAGCGCTTGAAGGAGGTAAGGGAATCAGATAGCCTGATGGGTGGCGGGAGGTTGTTCCAGTGCAGGGGGGCAGCGCGAGAGAAATCTTGGACACGGGAGTGGGAGGAGGTGATTAGGTGAGAGGTCAGTCGGCGGTCAGCGATGGAGCGAAGAGGACGGGAGGGAGTGTGGATAGAGATCAGTGAAGAGAGGTAGGGAGCTGTGGAGGAGGAGAGAGCCTTGTAGGTGGTGGTGAGGAGTTTAAAGAGAACTCGGAAAGGAATGGGGAGCCAGTGAAGAGATAAACAGAGGGGGGAGGTGGAGGTAGAGCGGCGGGAGAGGAAGATGAGCCTAGCAGCAGCGTTAAGAATGGATTGGAGAGGTGCGAGGCGGGTGAGAGGTAGCCCAGAGAGAAGGATGTTGCAGTAGTCAAGGCGGGAGATGACAAGAGAGTGAATGAGAATTTTGGTCGCGTCAGTGGAGAGGAATGGTCTGATGCGTGAGATGTTGCGTAGGTGAAAGCGGCAAGATTGTGAGAGAGCACGAATGTGGGGGGTGAAAGAGAGGGAGGAGTCAATGATGACACCGAGGCAGCGCGTTTGGTCGGTGGACGTGATCTCGGTTTCACCAATGCTGATGGAGATAGTGGGAGAAGAGGGGATGTTCGGGGGATGGAAGATTAGAAGTTCAGTTTTAGCCATGTTTAGTTTCAGGAAGCGTTGGGTCATCCAGGCTGAGATGGCCGTGAGGCATTCGGAGACCTTGGACAGGAGTGATGGGGATAAGACGGGGGAGGAGAGATAGATTAGGGTATCATCAGCATAAAGGTGGTAATGGAAACCATAGGAGCTGATGAGGGTGCCCAGAGAGGTGGTGTAGAGGGAGAAGAGGAGAGGGCCAAGGACTGACCCTTGGGGAACACCGACTGGCTGGGGGGTAGTAGGAGAGGAGGAGCTCGGAGTGGAGACGGAGAAGGAGCGATCGGAGAGGTATGAGGTGAACCAGGAGAAGACCGTGCCAGTGATGCCAAAGGAGCGGAGGGTGTTGATCAGGAGAGGGTGGTCAACAGTGTCAAAGGCAGCCGACTGATCAAGCTGGATGAGGATAGAGAAGAGGCCTTTGGATTTAGCCGATAGTAGATCGTTAGTGACTTTGGTCAGGGCAGTTTCAGTGGAATGTAAAGGGCGGAACCCGGATTGGAGGGGGTCTAGAATGGAGTTAGCAGTAAGGTGGCTTAGGAGACGATTATAGGTCAGACATTCTAGGAGTTTGGAGGCAAAAGGGAGGAGGGAGATGGGCCTGTAGTTGGATGGAGAGTTGGGGTCCAGATTTGTTTTTTTGAGAATTGGGGAGACAAGAGCGTGTTTGAAGGAGGAAGGGAAGATCCCAGAGGATAGGGAAAGATTAAAGAGGTGAGCCAGGTGAGAGCAGACTGATGGACTGAGACGACGGATAATATTGGAGAGGATAGGATCGAGCGGGCAGGTGGAGGGAGAAGCGGATTGAAGGATAGAGTGGACTTCAGCAGCAGTGGTGGGGTAAAATGAGGACAGGGGTTGGAAGGAGGGGAGTGGAGATGTAGGAGGGGAGGAGGGAGAGGGTGAGGTCATGGCAGCAGTGATGGCAGTCCTGAGAGAGGAGATTTTGGTTGAAAAGTAGGTAGAAAAATCAGCGGCTACGATGGAGGACGGAAGAGCTGGAGGAGGGGGGGAGAGCAAGGAGTTGAAGGTGGCGAAGAGTAAGCGGGGATTGGATGATTGGGAAAGGATGAGGGACTTAAAGTAGTATTCCTTGGCCAGAGCAAGGGCAGAGCTGAAGGAGGAAAGAATGAATTTGAAATGGAGATAATCCGCAAGGGAGCGTGATTTCTTCTAGAAGCGCTCAGCAGTGCGAAAGCACTTTTTAAGGAATCGGGTGATAGGTGAGTGCCACGGTTGGGGGTTGGAGCATCGAATGGGGATAGAGGAGGGAGGGCAGGCAGAGTCCAATGCCGAAGATAGGGTGTCATTATAGAGGGAGGCAGCGAGGTTCGGGCAGGACATGAGGGCGATTGGGGCGAGAAGAGGACACAGCGTGTTTGAGAAGGCAGCAAGATCAAGTGTGTTGACGTTATGCCGTGCGACAATGCGCTTGGGAGGGGGGGTGGGAGAGGGGGAAGCAGGGAGGGAGAAGGAGATGAGGTGATGGTCAGAAAGAGGAAAAGCTGAGATAGTGTAGTCAGTAAGGGAACAAGAGCGAGAGAAGACGAGATCGAGGGAGTGTCCTTGGATGTGGGTGGGAGAGGTGTGATGCATGCGTGTGATGTGTGTGACACAACCCTGGCGCACGCGCTGCTGGCGCACTCCTACACAGACACACATCCAGCAAGTGTTGCTAATTTATATAGCCAGCAATTGTGTTGATTTCATTAACGCCTTTTACAGCCGCACAATGTGACATAAAGGCTCCGACTCAGCCGCACAGTGTTATAGTTATTGGTACTGATAACCGCGATGCCATAAGACGCTGTTAATGCTGAACACAATCCTGCTACATACAACATGTAAAGAGATCATGTGTAACAAGGTGTAACATCCCCCTACTGTACAGTACTCATACCTGGGAGAAGCTCGGAGAGAGGAGTTCAAGCAGGGCTGGACAAAGCTTCGTTTTGGGGGTGGGGCGAGGCTGGTGTCACCAAGCCCCACCCCCCACGACCGGCAGCCACATTAATTATCGGGTCCGTGGATGGGGGAAGGGGTTAAAATGACGCAAAATGCCGTGATTCCTGTCATTTTAGCCCCACCCCCTCTCCGCGGACCCGCAAAATTCGGACATTTTTACCGCAGGTAAGGGGGGAGCAGGGGCTGTTGCTACAATGCGGGAGACTTGCCCACCTTCCCTGGGGGCCGGGAGGGGGACCAGATTTGCGGGACCCGATTTGTGGGACCCTCCCGGCCATTCCGGGAGGGTAGGCAAGTATGACATTACTGTAGGTATAACATTTCACCCCAGAGGTCTGTGCCCTGTATAATAGATAACCATGGTCACATCTCCCCGGCCACTGTTACAGTGTTCCTCAATAACATACAGTGTCACACTCAGATCAGTCATTACTTTTTGCTGTCATTTCTGCCTATGTCTGGGTCTGTTGGAGGGGCCTGAGTCCTGCTCCCCCCTCCTCCGCTGCACGGAGAGTGGAAACCAACTGCCACTGCAACAGCCTCTCTCCCCAGATCAGCACACGCTGCTCAGTACTATGGGCCTAATTCAGGTTGGCTCACAAAAGCAGAATCTCTCTCTAATGGGAAAAACCATATGCACTGCAGGTGGGGCAGATGTAACATGTGCAGAGAGAATTACATTTGGGTGGGGTGTGTTCAATCTGAAATCTAAATTGCAGAGTAAAAATAAAGCAGCCAGTATTTACTCTGCACAGAAACAAAATATCTCACCCAAATCGACCTTTCTGGGAATGTTTCATCAGCCCCACCTGCAGTGTACATGGATTTGTCCATGAAAGGAGTTTGCTTTTGCAAACCAACCTGAATCACCCCCTATGTACTGAGCTGGGGAGAGAGGCACAAATCTAACTCTCTCTGCACATATTACATCTGCCCCACATGCAGTGCAGCATGGTTTTGCCCATTTTGAGAACAAATTTGGGTACTTATGTAGTATCTGGGCACCCGATTTAGAAATCGGGTCGGATCGGGCACATCGTATCGCATCGCATGCGACCAAATCGGATGCGATGCGATGGACCCGATTTTTCCATAGGATTCAATGTTAAAACGGTCTGAGTCCATTTTAACATAGAATTCAATGGGAAAAAGGGGTCCTGTTCCTTGCCCCACTATCCAAGTGGGCATGGAGTTGGATATAAACCTGTGGCGAGCGTAGCGAGCCACCGAGCCCGAAGCGTGGCGAGCGGACACAGAATACTTTTTTTTAAATCTGTGTCCCCTTGCGGGGCTCGCTTCGCTCGCCACGCTTCGGGCTCGGTGGCTCGCTACGCTCGCCACAGGTTTATATCCAACTCCATGCCCACTTGGATAGTGGGGCAAGGAACAGGACCCCTTTTTTCCCATTGAATTCTATGTTAAAGTGGACTCAGACCATTTTAACATTGAATCCTATGGAAAAATCGGGTCCATTGCATCGCATCGCATGGTCGCATGCGATGCGATGCGATTATCGCGTCGCATCGCGTTGATTGTATGCCTTAAGTTAAGGCATACAATCAAAAAATCGGGCGCCCAGATAGTACATAAGTACACAAATTTGTCCTGCAATTGGGTCTGAATTAGGCCCTGTATTTGTCCAATGAGTAGACAATCCTATCCAATGATCCAATACAAATCTGTTGGACAGGACAGGATCCCCAGCAGCCAATGGTACACATCGGTGTATGTACAGCATCACTGGTCTATCAGCAAGTGGAGAATAATGTGTATAACTGACCACGGTCCCACAGCCAGATACACCTCCAGGTATGGG
The DNA here is from genome assembly GCF_055691185.1 of Crinia signifera. Classification (NCBI taxonomy): domain Eukaryota; kingdom Metazoa; phylum Chordata; class Amphibia; order Anura; family Myobatrachidae; genus Crinia; species Crinia signifera. Next base: position 52,283,781 of record NC_139221.1, on the reverse strand, counting down.
GAAGAGGTGACAATGTGGCCGGTGTATAGATCTGGGGGTGTATGGCTCGGAATATGAGGGTATATGGGGGTAATATGGGGGTTTATAGTGGTTTATAGAGGTGTATGGCAGTATATGGGGGTGTATGGGGGTATATGGGATCTCCTGCCATAATATAACATTGCGTAGAACCACTTCCAGCCACTGTGACCACCAGGAGTTTATAGAATGCAGGGAAGACCTCAGTAAGACACAGGCATGAAGTAGCCTAGTGTGTCATACTCTATGGGGGTTATTCGGGTTGATTCGCAGCCTTGCGAGTCCACCAAACCCCGCCCGGCGAACGCACGCCCCCCCCCCCCCCCCCCCCCGCGCCGCCCCAGCAAAGTGCGGCTTCGCCCGCACAGCAGCGAATGGATGTTTTGCATAAACATCCATTCGCTTTGCTGGGGTGTCCGCCCACATCATTCGATGGTCACCGACCATTGAATGATGTTTAGCGTGCACGCATATATAAGTGACTTTTCAGTTGCGTATATATGCGTGCACGCTGGCGTGATATGGGCGGGCAGCTGACATCCGGTGATGTCAGCTACCCGGCCCACACACCCGCGTCACTGCCTCATTACCATGAGAACGCCCAGCATTCTCATGGAAACACCCATGGAACGCTGGGCGTTCCCATATGGTAATGGGGCAGCCCGGCGCTCCCCGCCCATCTCCGCCCCCCCTCGCTGCCATGGGTGCGTGCACCTAGCGACCCGAAAGGTCGCCGTGGTGCACGCACCATGCGCCTACACATGCGCAGAAACACGCCTGCGCATGCGCAGACGCACAACATCGGTACTGCGTGCGAATGCGCGCAGTACCGATGCAATCTGAATAAGGCCCAATGTGCTTTACACTGGCCACGTGCAGCGGATCCAGGTAATCATTCAGGGACAAAATAAAGATTATAGATGCAAGGTGCAAAAAGCGCTGTAACCTTATTCTGTTTATATCATGTCAATATTTCACCAGAAAATATACATTATAGTAGTGGTGTAAGTTCGTCACAGTTGCCCGGAGGCAAGATATATATTGGTGCCCCCACACATACACACACCCTTATATAATATGTGTCTGTTCTGAAATATATGTGTTTTATATACACACACACACATATACTGTATATATATATATATACAGGGGCGGATTGGCCCACCAGGTAACCAGGCCATTTCCCGGTGGGCCGGCCCAAATCTTTTAAAAAAAGGTCCGGCAGCACTCGCCCCTGGGCGGGAAGCGAGCGCAGAACTTTGCCCAAATCAAACATGCCCCCTGGAGGGCTGCTGCGCATGCGCACACAGCACCTCCCAGACTCCCAGCTGCCTGATTCAAGATCCCCGCGGGAGTGGCATATACAGGGACACTGGATGCCGGAAGGAAGCCGCCTCAGATGAGCCGTTCCCCTAAACCTCCCCCCCGGCACGCATCACTATCGCCGGCAGCCCCCCCCTTCCCCCCCCCCCCGGCGCTCATCCCCATCGCCGCTACCCCCGGCGCTCCTCACCATCGCCGCTACCCCCCGCTCCCGGGACGGTTTTGGGAGCCAATCCGCCCCTTCATATATATATATATAATAGATTCTTGCTAAGTAGCAAAGCTGCAAGCAGCAGAGTCACAGAGTAAGTGGGCCAGCAACACCAAATTAAATCATATATGGCTCCTTTAATGTAACATCAGCCAGAAGTATCCAACAAAAACATTCCCCTTGCTTGAATGGGGATAGTAAGTACAACAGTCAACGATACCGTTTCGGTGTCCACAACACCTTCATCCTGAACTACTCAACTAGTAAATGACACAGCCTGGCTATATATAGGGCGGCACAATCTAGCTCAACCCTAAACAACAGATCAAACACACCTGTAAGAAGTCATGAAACATTACCTGCAAGCCGCTCACGATTATCACTCTCTTTGCGGAAGTCCATATATGGATCTTCCGTTATTGCGCACAGGGATTGCTTCCCTGGGCGTATAAATCCTGTGACACGCAGCGTGATCTAGCGTGACACGCATCGCGTCATCACGTCCGTCGGGGTCCAGGAAGCAGACGGGAGCATGTACTACAGCTCCATACGTCTGACCCGCGGCGTGAGACGCATGACGCTGCCCACCAATGCGGAAGCGGCTGTAATCAGCGTGTATTACCTGTCAGCCGTATTATACACATGGGGCAATTTCTTTAAGAGAGATCTAACCAGATAACGGTCTGCAGAAAATGTGTTAATTAGAAAATAAAGTTACATGACAATACTGAAGAAATAATGCAAAAAAAATGAAAAATAGTGAAAAATAGTAAAAATAAGATAAAAATAAAAATATAAAAATGAAAATAATAATAAAAAAGAGACAATGGGTGATATTTAATAGGATGAGAGATTCAGAAAGTGAGAGATTTTTAAAGCGGCAATCATTTACACTGCAAAACCAGTTTGATTTTGCAGTGTAAATGATTGCCGCTTTAAAAAAACCTGGAGATTTCATACCAAATCTCTCACTTTCTGAATCTCTCATCCTATTAAATGTCACCCAATAACTCCAAAATTCTCTATAATGCAGATAAGGGTCAAAAAAGGCCAAAAAATGTCAAAATAAGAAAAAAATCAGTGAAGACAGAAAAAATGTGGTCAGAAAAAAATTGACTGATCCACTAGAGATGGGGAGATGTTGCAAAAATCAGACTATGGGGGCAAAGGTATAGAAAAAAGCCTAAATAAATGGGGACATGGTGAATTCCTCATTCAAACCCAGTGGAGAGAGGGTCTTTAATTTGTATATCCAACGGTTCTCTTTTTGTAGTAACAGTCTATGCCTGTCACCGCCTCTTCGTAATGGTGGTACGTGGTCCAGTGGGATAAACTTAAAAGTCTTTCATCAGGTGTTTTTCCCTGGCAAAATGTCTTGCTACTGGAGGTGTATCTTTGTCCACTTTAAACAGTGCTTTCTTGATTGACGATCTGTAAAGCGCAATTCTTTCTTTAACCATACGAATAGGTTTTACAGATGTAAAGTTTTTTACAGGGGCAGAGTATAGCATAGATGACGTATTTGCTCTCACAATCAAGACGATGGTTAATTTTATATTGGACTTGCGTTTCAGGATGAATAAATGATTCACCCGTATGCAGATGGGCACAGTTTACGCACTTCATGCATCTAAATGCGCCATTCCGAAGTTGGAGCCAGCTGGAGCCCGGATTCTTTATAGGGCTGATGTCCGAGTACGTTACCCTATCTTTAATATTTTTGCTCCTTTTATAGCAAAATTGTGGCGGTTCCTGGCATGATGGGCCTAGAATGGGATCTGTGCTGATGATCTTCCAATTTTTTTGAGTGGCTTCCCGTATAATGGGTGAGAAAGTGGAAAAGGTGCTAGAAAAAGTAACTTTAGGTTGGTTTTCACTCTTCTTTTCCTGCGTCAGCAGATCTTCACGACGGAGCTCCAAACATTTTTGGATAGCGGTTGTCACTTCATATTTCTCATAGCCACATTCAATAAATTTGGTGCCCATGGTGTGCAAAGCCTCACTTAACTCATCTTGCTCCGATGTTATTCGTACAACTCTTAGGAGCTGGGAGTATGGTAGCCCCTTCTTGGGGAGTTGGCGGTGAAAGCTTGAGGATAATAGCATGGTGTTTTTATCCGCGCTTTTACGAAGAAGTTTGGTGGTAAATCGTCCATTTTGTATACCGATGGTCACATCCAGAAAGTCAATGGATACAGGACTGCTGTTACAGGTGAACCTTATTAGTCCTGGTAAACTATTGAGGTGTTTGACGAAATTCTCCAATGTCTCCTGATCTCCCATCCAAACGAGGAATAAGTCGTCAATATATCGCATAAATAATGCGATATATGGTGAGAATACAGGATTGTTCATAATATGCTCAAGTTCATACCTGTGCATGTACAGGTTGGCATAGGCTGGGGCCATATTGTAGTAGAAGGCATTCATAAGTAGAAGGCATTATTGAACAAAAAATATTTTTTTTTTTTAGAATTAACCACATCAGTTGTAGCAGGTACTCAACTGGGGGACCCTTGTAGTTAGAGTTGTTGGTGATCATCTCTCGAGTGGCAGCTATCCCTTCGTCATTCATTATGTTGGTATATAAGCTGCTCACGAGCGTCACTAGTAAGCAACCAGTGGGCGGTACTCCAAACTGTTTTAATTTGACAAGAAAGTCTGGTCTTTAATGTAGTAAGGCATAGCCCACTTACTCTGTGACTCTGCTGCTTGCAGCTTTGCTACTTAGCAAGAATCTATTGTTTATTTTTTGACCGGCACCCTGCATTTTCTTATACATCAATGAGTGCGATTTTTCAAGACTTTCTATATATAGAGAGAGAGAGAGAGAGAGAGAGAGAGAGAGAGAGTGAGAGAGAGTGAGAGAACACCTATATATTTCAGAACTCAACTACAGAAGGGATATGGATGGCTTTCAATTAACTAATTTAAACTAGCAGGGGAGGAGAGGTGCCCCCTTGGGAGCAGGAGCCCGGCAGCAGATGACTCCATTGCCTCCCAGACTTCTGCCCCTGCATTATAGTATTCAAAAGGAGAACACACTGCAATGTAATAAAAGTGGCTGCAAAAGTTCTCAGATTGCTGAGAGCCGGTGACTAATGAACAAAATAAAGATGGATTTAAATAAATGAGTTCCTGTTACATGTGAGGAAATGACACAAACACACACACACACGTGTACACATCCCTGTATATCTCACATAACAGCTGCGCCATCACCAAGGGTAACATACCAACTCTCAGGCAGCAATAAAGGCCAATGTTACTTTCCCTTCAATGTCACCAACATAGATAGAAGCGCACAGATCCCTCCACCAGTAACTTTTCCCTTCTGTACCTGCTCCTCATGGGGCTGATTCAGACCTGATTGCACATGTGATTAGTAAGCCGCCACCCCCCACAGTGTAATTCCGCCCTTCACAAACCTGCAAATAGGTAGCGAAGATGTCGCAGACCAGCAAAAAGCTGCAGATCCATTTGCAGCTCACTCACCGTGGAAAGATCTCACCGCTGTGTGCAGGCTGTGCGTAGCCCTGGACTTACCCACTGGCCAGTGGCGGATTCAGGGGGAGGGGGCACCTGGGCACGTGCCCCCCTCTGTCATTTCATTTTGTAGCTGAGGTCCAGGGCTTTCCAACGAGCCCAGCCCCGTGTCTCTAGCCCCCCGGGAACTCGAGATATCGCCTGGCAAAGCTGTAACGTTTTTTCCCCATAGGATAATATGGGACCCTTCAATTCGGACCCCCACCCGGTTCCGACGGCTGCCAGTTCCGGCCCCGGCATCACAGAAGCTTGTGGTTGATCTCATTCAATTCCAATCGCTGGGCCTTCAAAATGTTACCAGGCTGGTCCATATCGGTCAATTGGTTCCAGAGATATTGCGCGTAAACCAATTTTTTTATTTTTGAAATGTAATTTCATGGCTGTTCATGTTATTTGAGGGCAGATTACTCTGGAACCAAACGTTTCAGTTTTACTGGACCAAAATCATTCAAAGCCCACTCAAAAGTTCTTCAATATGATACTTGTCTCATGTAAATGGGTCAGCTGCTTCCGAAGATATAGCCGGTTAAATGAGATAACTGGTTAAAGGGGAGGGGGGGGGGGAGAGGTGGTTTTCTCTCCCCCTCACCATAGGCGTGCGCACAGGGGGTGCCGGGGGTGCACAGGCACCTCCGCACAATATCAGCACTTCCTAATAACCGGCAGTGGCAGTGCCCCCTCCCCCGGCCGCCTAGCAGTACCTGCGCTGGGCTGGGCTCCTTCAGCAGTCAGCAGGACCTCTCCCCCCCCTCCCCTTTAACCGTGATTGGGCCACGCCCCTGCCTTTTCCTGTGCCCGGTTGAACTAGTGCAGCTGCAGTAGTAGTGAAGTATTGCAGCTGCAGGCCACCTAGCAGTACCTGCGCTGGGCTGGCCTGGGCTCCTTCAGCAGTCAGCAGGACTCTAGGTTTCAAAAGCGGGCGTGGCCACGGGGGGGTCCGTTATTAGGCCACGCCCCTTCCTTTTCCTGTGCCCGGGTGAACTAGTGCAGCTGCAGTAGCCCTGTAGCCTACTGTTCTGTGTCAGGCTCACAGGATTGCTCCTGGCTGAAACCTGAAGGTAATGTATGCAGAGATTGAGGAGTGTGCCATTTATTGTGAGGGAGTGGGCTGTGTGTGAGAATGTAGTGAGGGGAACAGGGGGCCTGATTCAGGATCACTCACTAAGCATCAATCTTTTGCTGCCTAGCAAGCGGAACACCGCCCACGAATAACTGGGAAAACTGTACTGGTGCTGCTGATGGCTGCCTAGGCGCTGTACAGCTCAGCGGGTATTTGTTCCCTGTGTGATAACTGTGCTGTCTCTGCCTATATTGTTAACCACCCGGGGGTCCAGTGGTGCGGCTGATGGCTGAAAAAGGCACTGCGCAGCTCAGTGAATATATGTTCCCTGTGTCTATATCACCCAGGGTACATCTAGTGTATACATATAATACATACATTAGTCACTATGCACTGTGTAATGTGACTATAGGTCACTACGTGCAAATATTCGTCACTGTGCTGTGTAATGTGACTATGGATCACTACGTGCGAATATTCATCACTGTGCTGTGTAATGTGACTATAGGTCACTACGTGCGAATATTCATCACTGTGCTGTGTAATGTGACTATAGGTCACTACGTGCAAATATTCATCACTGTGCTGTGTAATGTGACTATAGGTCACTACGTGCGAATATTCGTCACTGTGCTGTGTAATGTGAATATGGGTCACTACGTGCGAATATTCATCACTGTGCTGTGTAATGTGACTAAAGGTCACTACGTGCGAATATTCGTCACTGTGCTGTGTAATGTGAATATGGGTCACTACGTGCGAATATTGGTCACTGCACTCTGTATAATGTGAATATGGGTCACTGCGCACTGTATAATGTGAATATCTGTCACTATGCGCTGTGTAATGTGACTGTGGGTCACTGCGTGCTGTGTAATGTGAATATGGGTCACTGCGTACTGTGTAAAGTGACTATAGGTCACTACGTGCGAATATTTGTCACTGTGCTGTGTAATGTAACTATGGGTCACTACGCACTGTGTAATGTGATTATGGGTCACTACATGCTGTGTAATGTGAATATGGGTCACCATGCAGCCATTTTCCCAGTGGTCTTTACCGCTGCTCTGCCGGACCGATGATGAGGTGAGTAGAATTAAATGGGTGAAGGGTGTACAGCGTGTGGGTCCCCCAGCGACACTTATGTGACATCATATGTAATAGCCATTACAATGTGTGGTATAATATGTAATGGGCATTATGGCATGTGTCATAATGTGTACTGGGCATTCTGGCATAATGTACAATGGGCATAACGGTGTGAGGCGTAATGTGTAATGGGCATCACGGTGTGAGGAGTAATGGGCATAGTGGTCTGAGTCAATGTGTAAGGGGCATCATAGTGTGAGGTGTAATGTGTAATGGGCATCATAGTGTGAGGTGCAACATGTAATGGGCATCACAGTGTGAGGCGTAATATGTAATGGGCCTTACAGTTTGTGGCATAATGTGTAATGGGAATTACAGTGTTTGGTATAATGTGTATTGGGCATTACGGTGTGTGGCATAACGTGTGTTGGGCATAATGGCATGTGGTATTCTATGTAATCCCTATTATCCCTATTTTACAAAAATTTGTCAAGCCCTGGCATAATGTGCAATGTCAATTACTGTGTGTGGCATTATGTGTGATGGGCATTATGGTGTGTGGTATTATGTGAAATGGGCATTATGCTGGGTGGCATTATGTGGAATGGGCATTACTGTGTATTGCATTATGTGTGATAGGCATTATGTTGTGTGGCATTATGTGTAATGGGCATTATGGTGAGTGGCATTATGTGTATGGGCATTAGGGTGAGTGGCATTATGTGTGATGGGCATTATGGTGTGTGGTATTATGTGAAATGGGCATTATGCTGGGTGGCATTATGTGGAATGGGCATTACTGTGTATTGCATTATGTGTGATAGGCATTATGTTGTGTGGCATTATGTGTAATGGGCATTATGGTGAGTGGCATTATGTGTATGGGCATTAGGGTGAGTGGCATTATGTGTAATGGGCATTAGGGTGTGTGGCATTATGTGTAATGGCCATTACTGTGTAAATTTTCGACGCGCACTGTCCCTGTTTCTGGTGTGTGTGATGGGAATAATTAATCCTGAAGCCCATATACATAAAAAAGTCACCTATTTAGTTTGCATTGATGCCCAGTAGGCAGTGATGGACACGCCCAGTAGGCTTTGATGGACACGCCCAGTAGGCGTGGTGAACACGCCCCTCCAATGGTGCACCCCCTAAGAAAATGGGCTGCGCACGCCTATGCCCCTCACCCCAGAAAATGCAGGGACTAGGCTGGTGTAAAAGGGGCCAACCTGGGAATGCATTTTCTGGTGAGAAAGGGGTATTCTGCAGTGCTCTGAATACAGCCAGGCTCTGCCACTGTCAGTGGCTATCACTTCTGCCTGGCGGCAGCTGTCCCCCATTTACCGTGAGCATGTATTCCCCCTTGGCATTGAACATGTAATCCCACATGGCAACGAGCATGGAACCTCTGGCAATGAGCATGGAACCCTTGGCAATGAGCATGTAGATAAGCATCACTTATGTAGCATAATTTTTAATAGGCATTATGGTGTTTGGCATAATACATAATGGACATAATGGCGTGTAACTTAATGTGTAATGGACATTATGGTGTAAATGTTTAATGCACGCCTTTGGTGGACAATGTCCCTGTTTATGAAGCGTATTGTGAATTTTGGCTTAATCTGTGTGCCATTATGTGAATTCTGGCTCAATCCGTGTGGCATTCGGTGAATTTTGGCTCAATCCGTGTGTAATTATGTGAATTTTGGCTCATTCCATTTGGCATCATGTGTAAGGGGGAAGTATAATGGGGTCTGGTATATTGTTGCATAATGTGTAGAAGTTGTTTATGGTGTTGTAGACTACACTCAAGGACACACCCCTGTTGAGTGGCCACACCCCTTTTCCGGAGCGTGCCTTCGGCGCGCGCACAACTACATCCTTCACTTTTGTCGCCATGGTGGGCCTGCGTACTTTAAATACCAGGGCCTATTTTTAATCCCATTCCCACCCTCTCTCTGCCGCTCTCTTAGCATGTACACCACTGACACCGCCCTCCCCCAACTCAAACCCTCTTTTATCATGGTGCCCCCCCTGTCATTTTATCCTGGATCCGCCCCTGCATCTGGCCCCCGGTAAGGTGATTACGGCTACATTCCCATGCCGCAACACACTGGGCAATAGCAGAAATAGGACATTTTTATCTGTTTTAGGCACTAATGTAACAGTTCATAAGTAAAACTTATATGCTATGGCAGTGATTTTCAACCTTTTTACCTTGCGGCACGCTAAAAAGGATTGTAAAATTGCCAAGGCACACCATGAGATCCCCACAGGGCAAAACACATTGGCACCCACAGGAAAAACAAACAAACCTATTAGCTCTCATATAAAAAACAATCACAATGGTCCCCACAGGTAACAAAAATAAAACATTGGCCCTTTCCATGAAAAGAAGAGACCAGTAAATAACAGTTGAACTGGTGGTGGTTGAAAAACACTGCTAAGGGATCATTATCTATTTCATGTAGAGTCCTTATCATACAGCCATATAAACATTAAGTCAAGTGTGAGGAGCATAAGGACCATAATACAATTACCTTACCTCTTCTGAGCGGGTGCCGGACGGCTCCCTGACAGTCGGGATTCCGGCAGTCATTACTCTGACGTCAGAATCCCGACTTCTCCCTCGTTGGGGTCCACGACCCCCATAGCGGGAGAATAAAATAGTGGCGAGCGCATCGAGCCCGCAAGGGGCTTTACTGCGCTCCCCCCGCTGTGCAGTTGGGATTCCGACGTCGGAGTAATGACTGTCGGAATATGTGGGTTTCACTGCCCTGGAGTAAAAAGCTGCTCAATTTTTTAAAATAGTAAAATATGAAACGGGGGGAATGAGCGCTATTAGAGATAGATAAAAAGGTATAGAATAAAGAAATAAAGGATGAAAAACACCTGAAAAAGTAAAATGCGGGTTATTTGTAATGTTTACAGCTCCTTTGAGCTGTTGTAGTATGTCCGTGGTGTGCGCTAATTCTTTCCCTACCTCTAAGTCCCGGAGTCTGGTGTCGCTGGTACTAGGAGCTCCGTGCGTGACTGTTTGCTAGTCGTGCCGCACTTCTCCTCTATACCGTCAGGTGCTGGGATGCCGGGACGTGCCGGGGCCGGGTGAGGACGGTATGGAGGTAGACACGATGTGCCTGATGGAATAGCCGCACGCTTCTTCTCCTTTCCCGTCGTCCGTACTTCTCCCTCTCTGCGGCAGCTGATGTGAAAGCTGTGCTGGGACCAATCTTCCGTCCTGAGGGGGGGGGCACACTTGGGGATCCACGGATAGCCTATTCAACGCGTTTCATGCCTTTGGGCACTTTTCCAGATTCCGGGACTTAGAGGTAGGGAAAGAATTAGCGCACACCACGGACATACTACAACAGCTCAAAGGAGCTGTAAACATGACAAATAACCCGCATTTTACTTTTTCAGGTGTTTTTCATCCTTTATTTCTTTATTCTATACCTTTTTATCTATCTCTAATAGCGCTCATTCCCCCCGTTTTATAATGACTGTCGGAAACCCGGCTGTCGGTGTGTTATACCACACCCTTCTGAGCAATCTGTCTTGGTCAGTGTTCTCGAGTGAGAACACTGGCCCTGACCGGCGATTAAGTAGATTAATATCCCGCATGTTGGGGCCGAGCATCACTATTACTATGGCCCCTACACGTGGAGCCGATCTAGTGAGAACGCTTAGAAAATGCCCCCGTGTGTAGGCCCCTTTACACAAACCTATCCACAGGCCGCATGGTCCCCAATAATTAACATGATGAATATTCCCCTAGGAGTACTTTTTAAAATCTATAAAAGTTTAAGATTAAATGTATCAGGAAAATGAATATAAGCCTTGTAAATGTTCCATATATATCAGTAGACAGGACCTAGGATCACACAATTTCTCTGAAAACAGTGTTTGCACTTAGGAAATATTCCATGGCGGTAATCCTGTCCTCTGCACTAAACCTCCCTGGACACGGTGAACCACATTGCTTTCCAGGAATTTATACACTACTGTAGCATCACTTAAATGGAAACTACAGATGTGTCCTCATACGGTACACCTAGCCTTCTTTTATGCCATGTGGCAGGAAAAGCATGGCGTGGCTCAGACGCTCAGTCACAGGTAGCATTGAACTTTTGGCACGTTAGTTATATATTCAGTACATAACTGGGGGCTGTACACACTCTGTGGTGTCGAACAAGGGTTTGGGACTCCCAAAATCAAATAGTAACTTTCAGCCGGTGCCTTCACAATGGGTGCATACAGTAGACTTGAGGTGCAGCACTCAGTGACCATTACTGACTTAAAAAATCACACAGAGGGCCAGATTCTCTAAGCTTCAAAAGTGATAAAATGGAGAGTGATAAACAGCCAGCCAATCACCTCCTGTCTGACATTTTTCAAACACAGGACCAGATTCTCTAAGCTTCAAAAGTGATAAAATGGAGAATGATGAACAGCCAGCCAATCAGCTCCTGCCTGACATTTTTCAAACACAGTCTGTGACATGACAGGCAGGAGCTGATTGGCTGGCTGTTTATCACTCTCCATTTTATCACTTTTGAAGCTTTGAAGTAGAGAAGCAGAGAATCTGGCCCACTGTCTGTTACTTGGCAGGTAAGAGATGATTGGCTGGCTGTTTATCACTCTCCATTTTATCACTTTTGAAGCTTAGAGAATCTAGCCCTGTCAGTCTGTGATATATATCAACATTTCAAATGTTCAACATTTGTCTTCAGGATACACAGTTACAAAATAGAAATCACATACCTTTAGACAAACGCATACAGGGGAATCAGTGTGCACGGACGGGATGGGACACCCGCCATTTCACTGGGGGAGTGATGTCATCAGAGCACGTCGGCTAAGCAGAGCACTGATGGTTGGATACTATCACCATGGTGACGTTTATATTGTGCTAGAAAAAAAACCGCATATAGACAGTATTCACATTATAGTCGTTGCTATTACAAAAAGGAGAATAATATAACACTAATTATGCATAAACAAGCACATTAGAAAAACTAGGCATATTCCAAAAGGGGAATTCATTTAAAAACCGACAGAAAAAATTCTCATTGAGCCCTTTAGGTGCTATAACATCTAGCCTAGGAATCCAGCAGGATTCAAGATGGAGTAGTTTTTTTTGCACGATCCCCACCTCTAATAGAGAATGGGACAGAGTCAATCTTCCTGTATCTTAAACTGCTCAAAGGATGTCGACATTCCACAAAATGACGTGCGACTGGTTGGTCGCTACGTCCACAAATCAGTGAACAGTCCAATGTGTATGGTGTTTAGGTTACCATAGCAATAACTTGCTGTTTTCAGAAACAAAATAAAGTTATTTTTGTGAGCTCGAAGTTTGATGATAGTGTAACAAGTTGAAAACAAGTGCCTCACAGTATACACACTGGGCGATTTTTCCCAGCATGTATGGATAGCAATGATGGGGAAAATCGCTGGACTGAAAATTGCTCAGTGCATACACACTGAGCAATTTTCGCCAATTTTAGAGATTTTCCCAGGGGGTGAAAGACTTTTCATAACAAGACGCTATGGAAAGGGGTGTACGGCTCAGCGACCAGACTTCTCACCGAATTTGCACGCACTAAGCGTATACACATGCACAGGAATGCTGCTGCGCATATGCAAAACATTAGGGGTTATTCTAGTCCATTCTTTCTGACAAAATCCTTCTTAGATGGACAAAACCATGTGCACTGCGGGTGGGGCAGATGTAACTTGTGCAGAGAGAATTAGATTTGGGTGGGGTTTTTCTTCAAAGTGAGATCTATATTGAAGTGTAAAATCATGCAGTCAGTATTTTCCCTGCACAGAAACAAAATAACTCACCCAAATCTAATTCTCTCTGCACATGTTACATCTGCCCCCCTGCAGTGCACATGGTTTTGTCCATCTAAGAAGGATTTTGTCAGAAAGAATGAACTAGAATAAACCATTGTTCCCTGTACGAATTCACCCCCGAGCGAATGAACCAGAATAAGGCCCAGAGTTTTAGTCACATATTTTCTTTATTTCACTATCTATTTTGTTTTTACATTTCACCTAGATGATGGATAGGTTTTAATAAAAATATTAGAGGTTACATTTTAGGATCTTTAATAAGGTATTAAGTGGACCCATGCAACTACAGTACTTACACTTTTCTGCGTGTTGAGGTTATCAATTGACAAATTGTTAATATTTTTGCCACTAGATGGTGCCCTAATACTTGCCAGTGTTTAATACTCTGAGTGCAGAAAATGCATGATCCAAACCTGCACAAATAATGAGAAAAATAGTGAGAGGTCAGTATGTCTTTCCTTATGTAATTGTGATGGAAAGCATTTTTAAACTCATATACTGTAGTTCTAACAGGACAAGTCAAACCCATGAGTGTTGTGACAGAAATACCTGTAAAGTTGCGAGCAGGGCCCTCCTACCTCCATGTCTGACTTACTACCCAGATTGTTTTATCACCGTTGTTTCCAATTGTATACATGGAACGGAAGATGCTATATAAGAAACTGTAAATAAATAAGTACTTTATCGCATACTAGTTAGAAGCCCATTAAAATGACGAAACAACAGAACAGTAATGTGGGCTGTACACGCCCAATCGGAGCAACACTTGGAATGCACGAGCAGAATGATCAGGCATTATGGGGGTTTCTCTGTGGGGGCGTGTCATGCAGACTGTGATGGGCTGCCCCAGTCACTCATGGGCTGACCTGGGGAGAAGCCTGGAGAGGAGAGCTCATCAACACTTTGAGGGGTAGGGAATGGAGACAAACATCCTTAAGCCCTGCTTCCATCACAGGCAATTGCAAGGAGGGGCCTTTTTAACCATACACCAAATAGCCATGGATTGCCCGTATTTGACCAGTGGAGGCACAAGAGATGCGGGAAGCTTGCCCAACTTTCTGAGGGGCTGCGAGGGCCTCCCAATTTTTGTGAGCCAACCTGCCATTCCAGGAGGGTAGGCAAGTATGGTCTAGCCATGACAGCCGATAATGGCAGTGCAGGTTTTATTTAGACGGTGTCAACACCTACCTATGTCGACATAGACGCCCAAAAACCATGAAAAACTCATACAGACCTTATGACTGTCAAACTTTTGACTGTTAACCTTTTGACCCTGTCAACCAAGACATGGTAGATCTAATATACCGTAACCGAGTAAGAATGCCCTTACAAACCATGTTACAGTGAAAGGGGTACAAAATACCGACTACCCATTTAGTGAACAGATACTGGACAGCTTTGTTCTTCCACTTTTAAGCCTCATACACACCGTGCATTTTGGCGTGGTACATTTTATTTGATTCCTTTTTCATTTAGTATTTATATCTCCAGCAGCACGTGGTGTTATATTTTGTGGTTTCCATTAGCGACACTATCTGTTTGGTTGTTTCACCACATGTGTGGCTGGCTTGGATCAATCAGTGGTTTGGTAATTATCCTGAGGTTCCTGATCTGTACATGTGTGGCCACCATAAAACATGCTCCACACGTTCTACAGACGGATTGCTCTGGTTAGTGCTCTGTGCTCTGATTCCTCTGTACCAGCTGAGCAGTGTGTGTTCTGCTTACTGTCAGTGCTCCGTCCTTGCTGCCTCTGCCTGTCGCAATCATATCCTTTATGCAGGGCAGTGGATTACTGCTGGATGACACAGTTCCAATAACATTATGTATTCTGTAACCTAATAAGATCTATCTATCCTGCCACAACCGCAGTGCTCCATTCCCTGAAACATTTATACACATCAGTGATTATGGCAAATATTTGCTTTACAGTTACTGAATCTTCATAAATAAGTGTTTACTGCAGACTCCACAGAGGTGGAACTACCATTGGTGCAGCAGGTGCATTGCACCGGGGCCCTTGAGGACAAAGAATCCCACTTCTGACCAGTAATGAGATATCCCCCGGGCCCGCCACAGACCATTTTGAGCAATGTCCGATGAATGGCCCAGTGCAGAGAATAGGGTGGACCCCACTGCCTGAGGTACCTACCCAGGGCCTGATTAAGGGTCTCAGCCATCCATGGAACCCCCCCCCCCCCACCACCACCACCACCAACACATACCTCCCAACTTCATCAGCAGGGAAATATGTGCACACCCAAAAAGGGGGTGTGGCATATGCGAATGAGGATGTGGCATATGTTAATGAGCTGCCATTTGGCCATGCCCTGTTTTTCCCTCTGCGATGCTGAATAGACTCTCAACTGCCCGCCCCCTTATTTGCCTAGTGAGAAATCCATCATTGTATGTACTGGCTGCCTTACCCAGGGACCAGCATCAGCCACTGTTTATCACTGACCTGCTGGCTGTGACTCATGGGATATAGCACTTTGCTTGTCTATCATGTTCTATCCCTTTGGCTCCCAGGAATCAGAGGCAGGCTTATAGAAGATGACAGACAACCAGAGTGTTGTCTCCCAGAGTTCCGTGTTTCGGCAGCTGGTGAGTCAGGGATACACACAGTGGCGGCGGCTTATCCCTGCCTAAGGCAGCCAATACATTTGTTGCATACAACATCACCTGAATGTATATATATATATGTGCTGACTGGCTTTCCCCCTCTATATGTTGTTGAAGTTGCAGCAAAGGGGCAGCCTCCCCCACTAGCTTGGAATGGGTGCCGGATGACAGCCCAATAGTGGAGATTCTGACTGACATCGAAATCCCAACTAAAAATGGCTAATTTCCCTCATGGGGGTTCATGACCCCCATAGAGGAAGAATAGAACCTATGGAGAGCACAGCGACCTCAAAAGGGGCTTTTTTGCATTTGCCCCTCTGTTGGAGCACCAGTACCTAAAGCAGGCATGTCAAAAATGTGGCCCTCCAGCTGTTGTGAAACTACACATCCCAGCATGCATTGCCATAGTTTTAGCATTCCCTAATAGCAAAACTGTGGCAAGGCATGATGGGACTTGTAGTTTCTATACAACAGCTGGAGGGCCATAGTTTGGACATGCCTACCCTAAAGTGTCAAGCAGCATTTCCCCTCCAGACTTCTCCCAGTGAGTAGATTTGAAGAGTAGGCAACTCTAGGTTAAGAACCTCCAATGCTTTTTTCTCTATTGCACCTTACAGCTTTCTATTTGTCCCTCCTTTAATACTGCAGTCAGTGTATCTATTTTTGAGGGTCTAGGATGATATTCGCACTTTTTCATGCACTTCTTCCAAATTTTATTTTGCCGTAAAATCGTGCAGCAGCATCATAATGCTTGTAAATAGCCATTTGTAATCGACTTTCGCATATGTCGGGTGTGTGCTTCGCCACAATGTATTTTATGCTACAAGTGAAATTTCAATGTAAACTGCAAATGTTTAAATCTACAGAACATGGAAAATAAACGGATCCCTTAGTACAAGGGAAAGATATTTGGCTATTATCAGGACAAAGGGGCCGCTATACATTCATTGTATTAAATCTGTAGCTTCTATTGTATTCTGCCTAAGCTGCTGTAAGCTAATGCGCTCGCTATTTTTGTATTTCTACTCTTCCGTCTGAAAGCTAAATCATTATTAATACTCTGGAAATGTCAGCTTATATTATTTCATTGTTCCGAGTTTTCATAATGGCTAATATTATTTTATTTGATTCATGACCTCTACAGCTACTCATTTACAAGAAGCTAGCAGATGTAGGAGCCATGTGATTGCAGCACAATATGGGTCTGCTTGGTTAGTGTTACATTCAGTGAACTCGTAACATGTAGATGAAAGGGTTTGGTGACCTGTGGTAGTCAGCGTTGTACTACAATGTATATACAAACATTGGAGCTGATATACAGTTGCACCATATAAAACTGGTTTGTCACAATGCTCTAATATTTTGAGATGAGGAAACCGAGGGCCTGGTTCAGACCAGTTTGCTAGGCTGCTTATGCTCACAGCCTAGCGAACAAGTAAACGCCACCCGCCTGACCATACATCCGTCCTCCCTCGCCACACGAATCCCCACATTTGCATGCGAGGGGATTTGTACGCTTACACATCCCCTCGCGCGCGGCTGAATGGAGAAGAAATCATTCCACAATTACTTTTCAGATGGCCGCTGATCTCCAAATTTGGGTTGGGTGCTGATGTCGCATGACGAGCAGGCGTCCCGCCCAGCTTTTTTATGGGCACGGCCATAAAACGCTGGGTGTTACCTGCTGCCGCCCCCTGCCCGCCACTCAGTGCCAGATTAAGGTCTAAATGGGCATGGAGCTAAAATTATCAAGGGCCCATTATGCGCAATAATAGGGGTTGAGGCCAGCACCTAATAATGTGGGGGGCATGGCCAGGGCGCTAAGAATGCTGCCTTAGGAGTTGAACTGTGCATACCTTCCTCACTGGACCACTATATTATTGCTAATTTTTTACAAACCTCTTAGCGCCCAGCTTCACCAATCTGAATGATAT
Organism: Crinia signifera; assembly: GCF_055691185.1. Classification (NCBI taxonomy): domain Eukaryota; kingdom Metazoa; phylum Chordata; class Amphibia; order Anura; family Myobatrachidae; genus Crinia; species Crinia signifera. The sequence continues at coordinate 52,266,116 of NC_139221.1, read as the reverse complement.
AATCCCCTTTAAACTTTGAAGATCTACTGAAGGTGGACATCTCTCAAACTGTTACCAGTCCCACTTACCAATATTATCCAAAGGACTATTGTGTGTAGGACTAGCATATCCTTCTGTGGAATCCCATTCCATATAAGAATATTGTGTGGTCATTCTATACAACTGATGTACCCTTTTGCCCCTGATGAAGACAACAACATGGCGAAATGTGTTGGACCAACTACATTGCTTGACTTTTCGTTTTTTTCACTCGATAAGAGGATCTTTTATTTTGTTTATCAGAATCATTGATCTGCACTAAAAAACCTATATGCACATTGTTAAGCCCTGAGGACATTTTTTTATTAAATACTATTTTGAACGTATTTTGTTATTAAGGTTTAGCGCACTCTGAACCCATTCTTGGGTATGAGATATATTGCTGGGCTTAACAAGGTGCACCCGCAGGACGCCGATGTCCTAAAATACTTGCGGGGTGAGGCAGCATTCCAGTCATAAACAAATAGTGAAAGCCAAAACTTGGTAGACAACATTTTAACACCTTTTATATACCACACCATATACCCCTTATACAAATCATGCAACACAGTAGTAACCCCCTTATACTGTACTTGCCTCACACATTATGCCACATGGAATGAGCCAAAATTCACACTATGTCACACAGATTTAGTCAAAATTCATGTTATGCCACACAGATTAAGGCAAAATTCACATTTTGCCACATGGATTGAGCCAAAGTACACACTATACCAAACGGTTTGAGCCAAAATTCACAATATGCTTCACAAACAGGGACATTGCATGCCAAAGGCATGCATTAAAAATTTACACCATAATGCCCATTGCGTGTTAAGCCACACACACCATAATATCCATTATGTATTATGCCAAACACCATAATGCCTATTAAAAATTATGCTACATAAGTGCTGCTTACCTACATGCTCATTGCCAGGGGTTCCATGCTCATTGCCAGGAGTTCCATGCTCATTACCATGTGGTATTACATGCTCATTGCCAAGGGGAATACATGCTCCCGATAACTGGGGGACAGCCGCCGCCAGGCAGAAGTGACAGCCATTGACAGCCGGGCAGAGAGCGTGGGCTGCCCAGCTGTATTCAGAGCACTGCAGGTCCTGGCAATTTGAAATAATACCCCTTTCACACAAGAAAATGCAGGGACTTACCCAAGAATATGGTCCCAGGATCATGCAGGGACATTCTCGGGCTGGCCCCTTTTACACCAGCCTAGACCCTGCATTTTCTGGTGTGACCCCCCCCCTTTAATCGGCTATATCGTTTAACTAGCTATATCTTCGGACCAACTGACCCATTTACATGTTGCCAGTATCATATTGAAGAGGTTTTTAGTGGGCTTCGAACGATTTTGGTCCCATAAAACTGGGCCATTTGGGTCCAGAGAAATCTGCCCTCAAAGAACATGACTAGCCATGAAATTACATTTCAGAAATAAAACAATCGGTGTACCCGCAATATCTCTGGAACCAATTGACCCATATGAACCATCAGGTTATCAGACTGAAGGCCCAGCAATTTGGGTTCGAATGAGATCAAAGCTGTGATGCCAGGGGGGGAACCGGGTGGGGGTCGGAATTAGCGGGTCCCATGTTATCCTATGGGGAAAACATTCCAGGTTTGCCCAGCAGTATCTCTGGTTCCCAGGGTTCTAGCGACACGGGGCAGGGCTCGTTGGAAAGCCCCAGTCCTTATCTACAAAATTAGCCTATAGAGTGGGCCTGGAGCTGTAGCTCCATCAGGCCCATTGTTAATCCGGCCCTGCCGCCACTGACAGTGTGATCGATGTGATACCCTCCAAAGGTGTTTGCAAAGGGGGTTTGCACATTCGCATATTTGTGCATGTGCAGACCCTTAAGGGTCTGAGTAGATTTGGGCTGATTTGGGCTGATTCAGACAAATCGGGTTGTGAAATTGGCCCAAATCAGCTCAGTTTGATGTCCCCACATGGGCCACACATGAGCTGACATCTGAAAAATTGATACTGAGTTGCCTTAACTAGTCAGCATAGTCAACACTTGGCTAACACCTGCATTAATCATTTGCTATGCAATCAGGGGTCAGACACAACCAAGGAAATAACTACTGGTAAGAACAAAACAAAACTTTGAATGTGTTCAGTAACTGGAATTTATACTGATTAATTACTTAAAGTAATTAAGTATCCACTTAAAAAGCTATTTAGTTTTCTTAAGTGTTTTAATTACATGTTTAAAATAAATGTGAGGAAGACTGGACACCTGCGGTAAATATGGACATTGAAGTGTAAGGAGAGAAAGTGACTTTGAAAGTGACTTACCAAGAGTCGTGATTCATTATCAACAGTGGTATAATGAGAAATTGTGGACCCCAAAACAAGACTTTATACGGTCACCATGGGAAATGGGGGAATCAGATATACACATGGGGTTGGAAACAGTGATACTTTAAAACTATGCTAGCAATGAGTAGGTAAACAGTGGTATGGCAGATTTCCAGGAAATGTTCACAGCAGAGTTTAGCACATCAAAAGTAAACCTGATGATGTGCAGGAAAGCAATCAGACAGCCTTATCCCATGTTTATCAAATATAGCATACGGCTGCCTGCATCTATCTATAACACTTGGATACAACAATTACAACAATTTTATTAAATCCTCTAAACACAGATGGAGGAATATTTAAATGGCACCCCAGAAGTTCCATTTGCCACTATGGTGGTATTCAATCTCGGACGATATTTATGCCAGGCAGAAATATCATCTGTTTTCGGAAAAGATTCTGACAGTCCTCGCATCAGCGAAAACAGCCGCTTATAGTGAAAAATGGCTGCGGATTCGTCGATCCGGCGTGTGTTTTTGACCATGCAGATTCAACTTTTAAAAAAGATGGATCTGCATAGGAGAGTCCTGGCCTTTTCCAGGATTGAATTCTGTTTTGTGATTGAATACTAATAGACGATATATATATCTGCTGAGCGGAAAGATTGGCCGAGATTGAACACCCTCCTCCCCATATGGAAAGTTCACAAAGCAATGATGAGTAATGCTACCCAAAGGATAAAACAATGTTCTCATTGAATCACTGAGCTTCTTACTAGTTGATTTTCCTAAATTCAAAAAATGACACCCTTCCTCACTTTGGGCCTGATTCAGAGTTGATTGCTAATGTTAAAATTCTCAGTGGACTGCGAGGAGTAAGCCACCACCCAGACAGAAAGAGTAACCGCCCTTTACTAAATTGCAAGAGAATTGCAAATGGATTGCTAACTGGCATCCACTCACAGATCTATACACAATTCACGGACTATCAAAAGGATTTTACTGTCTGTGCAAATGGGGTTAAGACTGAGGCTTCCACTAGTCTGCACCTGAGAGAGGCTGGAAGTGGTCATTGCTGACCACTCCTCAAAACAGCCAAGACATACAGTACCTTCATTTTTTCAGACACACCAAAAAAACTGCAGATTTTCCATATGGTATTAACAAATAACATAGATCTAGTTTTAATCACAAAAGTAATTGAACATCTAGGGAACAGTGACCACAATATGGTTTCACTGGAAATTACATCGTAAAGGATCGGCAAAAATACTAAAGTTCAGAAAAGCTAAGTTCAAATTATTCAGAGAAGCCCAAAAAGAATTGTGTGGGAAATGTTTTTTTGGGGGAAAAATGCTGAGGAAATGTGGAATACTCTAAAAAATGTACTCAAATCATTAACTATTAAATACATTCCTAAAGTAAATAAGGGTAAATTCAATTTAAAAAAAAGCCACCATGGTTGGACAAAAAAGTTAGGTCAGCAATCAACAATAAAAATTCTATAAAAAATAACTTAAATGAGGCTTCACCAAATACAAAGAATCAAACAACATTTGCAAAGGTGCAATCAAAGTAGCTAAAAGGAATTATAAAGAGCGCGTAGCCACTGAAAGCACAACTAACCCCAAGAAGTTTTTCAAGTACATAAATAGTAAATGTATAATTAAGGACAACATAGGCCCACTAACCGATATCACTGGAAAAAGTTTTACCGAGGATAAGAGAAAAGCAGAACTATTAAATGAGTTCTCATCAGTGTTTACTAAGGAGAGCAGACTGTGGAACGCACACATACCACAAATGGGATGAACAATCCGGACCTCAATATTGATTTCTCGACCAAGGAAACAATATTGAAGCTCAGCAAAATCAAAACAAATAAATCACCTGGGCCAGATGGGATTCATCCTAGGGTACTAATGGAATTAAGGGAGGAATTAGCTTCCCCTCTACATTTTATCTTTGATAATTCACTATCATCAGGAAACGTACCAAAAGACTGGAGAAAAGCAGAGGTAGTGCCATTATTCAAAAAAGGAAAAAAAGGAGTATCCCGCTAATTACAGACCTGTTAGTTTAACATCAATAGTGGGTAAACTACAGTATTTGAAGGATTATTAAGAGATGGGATCCAGGAATATTTAGACCTTTATGGTTTACTCAGTTATAACCAGCATGGGTTCGTGAAAAATCGTTCATGCCAAACTAATCTACTTGGTTTCTATGAAGAGGTTAGCAAAAACCTTGATAATGAAAATGCTGTAGATGTGATTTTCCTAGATTTTGCTAAAGCCTTCGACACTGTACCAGATAAGAGGTTGATAAATAAAATGGAGGACCTGGGATTAGGGGCAAATATCTGCAGATGGGTAGGGAACTGGCTGTGTAATAGAGAACAAAGAGTGGTTGTGAACAGTGCAGTTTCAAAAATGATACCAGTACTAAGTGGAGTTCCACAGGGTTCGGTTCTAGGCAGTGTTCCCTCTAAGCTGTGCGCGTGTGCGCGCGCACACAACTCGCCGAGCCCGCGCACAGACATTACAACTGAGCGCACAAAGGTTAAAATCTTGTTTTAGTGTGCCACGAGTTTAATAAGGTTGAAAATCACTGCTATAGTCTATATGTGTGGTGTGTGAAGTCTGTAAACATTCAAATTGCTTTATTAACTCAACAGAACTCGAAACCTAGGCCTGTATACGTTATGTGACGCACAAAAATGTACATTTCCTTCCAAAGTTGCACAGCCAATATCTTTTTCTGCACAAAGCCTTCGTAAAATTAGAGGGAACATTGGCAGTGACCCATAATCACATTACACAGTGCGTAGTGACCCATAGTTACATTACACAGCACAGTGACAAATATTCGCACGTAGTGACCTATAGTCACTTTACACAGTACGCAGTGACCCATATTCACATTACACAGCACGCAGTGACCCACAGTCGCATTACACAGCACTTAGTGACCGATATTCACATTATACAGCGTGCAGTGACCCATATTCACATGACACAGCACATAGTGACCCATATTCTCATTACACAGCACGCAGTGACCTACAGTCACATTACACAGCGCGTAGTGACAGATATTCACATTATACAGTGCGCAGTGACCCATATTCACATTATACAGAGTGCAGTGACCAATATTCACACGTAGTGACCCATATTCACATTACACAGCACAGTGATGAATATTCGCACGTAGTGACCTATAGTCACATTACACAGCACAGTGATGAATATTCGCACGTAGTGACCCATATTCACATTACACAGCACAGTGACGAATATTCGCACGTAGTGACCTATAGTCACATTACACAGCACAGTGATGAATATTTGCACGTAGTGACCTATAGTCACATTACACAGCACAGTGATGAATATTCGCACGTAGTGACCTATATTCACATTACACAGTGCATAGTGACTAATGTATGTATTATATGTATACACTAGATGTACCCTGGGTGATATAGACACAGGGAACATATATTCACTGAGCTGCACAGTGCCTTTTTCAGCCATCAGCCGCACCACTGGACCCCCGGGTGGTTAACAATATAGGCAGAGACAGCACAGTTATCACACAGGGAACAAATACCCGCCGAGCTGTACAGCGCCTAGGCAGCCATCAGCAGCACCACTGCATACCTCCCAACTTCCGTCCGAAAAAGGGGCGGGGCGTATGCAAATGAGGGCGCAGCTTATGCTAATTAGCCGTGACCTCATTTTCATACGAGAATAGACGCTGTGCGCATGCGCACAGCGTCTATTCTACTAGATTGGGGGGTCTCCCAACTGCCACCCCCCGCAGCGGGACAATGCCTGCCGCGGGTGGGACATCGGGACAGGACCCGAAAATCGGGACTGTCCCGACGGAATCGTAACAGTTGGGAGGTATGCCACTGGTCAAAGCATCAGCCAGGCAGGTAACAATACAGCAGGGACAGTACAGTTTTCCCAGTTATTCGTGGGCGGTGTTCCGCTTGCTAGGCAGCAAAAGATTGATGCTTAGTGAGTGATCCTGAATCAGGCCCCCTGTTCCCCTCACTACATTCTCACACACAGCCCACTCCCTCACAATAAATGGCACACTCCTCAATCTCTGCATACATTACCTTCAGGTTTCAGCCAGGAGCAATCCTGTGAGCCTAACCAGATTTACCCCTCCCTGTTGGCACCTGAATGACAGACCTCTGATTGAGCAGCTTACCAATAAAAGTGTTGTACAGAACAGTAGGCTACAGGGCTACTGCAGCTGCACTAGTTCACCCGGGCACAGGAAAAGGAAGGGGCGTGGCCTAATAACGGACCCCCCGTGGCCACGCCCGCTTTTGAAACCTCGAGTCCTGCTGACTGCTGAAGGAGCCCAGGCCAGCCCAGCGCAGGTACTGCTAGGTGGCCTGCAGCTGCACTACTTCACTACTACTGCAGCTGCACTAGTTCACCTGGGCACAGGAAAAGGCAGGTGCGTGGCCCAATCACGGTTAAAGGGGAGGGGGGGAGAGGTCCTGCTGACTGCTGAAGGAGCTCAGCCCAGCGCAGGTACTGCTAGGCGGCCGGGGGAGGGGGCACTGCCACTGCCGGTTATTAGGAAGTGCTGATATTGTGCGGAGGTGCCTGTGCACCCCCGGCACCCCCTGTGCGCACGCCTATGGTGAGGGGGAGAGAAAACCACCTCTCCCCCCCCCCTCCCCTTTAACCAGTTATCTCATTTAACCGGCTATATCTTCGGAAGCAGCTGACCCATTTACATGAGACAAGTATCATATTGAAGAACTTTTGAGTGGGCTTTGAATGATTTTGGTCCAGTAAAACTGAAACGTTTGGTTCCAGAGTAATCTGCCCTCAAAGAACATGAACAGCCATGAAATTACATGACAGAGGGGGGCACGTGCCCAGGTGCCCCCCCCCCCCCCTGAATCCGCCACTGGCCAGTGGGTAAGTCCAGGGCTACGCACAGCCTGCACACAGCGGTGAGATCTTTCCACGGTGAGTGAGCTGCAAATGGATCTGCAGCTTTTTGCTGGTCTGCGACATCTTCGCTACCTATTTGCAGGTTTGTGAAGGGCGGGATTACACTGTGGGGGGTGGCGGCTTACTAATCACATGTGCAATCAGGTCTGAATCAGGCCCATGAGGAGCAGGTACAGAAGGGAAAAGTTACTGGTGGAGGGATCTGTGCGCTTCTATCTATGTTGGTGACATTGAAGGGAAAGTAACATTGTCCTTTATTGCTGCCTGAGAGTTGGTATGTTACCCTTGGTGATAGCGCAGCTGTTATGTGAGATATACAGGGATGTGTACACGTGTGTGTGTGTGTTTGTGTCATTTCCTCACATGTAACATGAAGGAACTCATTTATTTAAATCCATCTTTATTTTGTTCATTAGTCACCGGCTCTCAGCAATCTGAGAACTTTTGCAGCCACTTTTATTACATTGCAGTGTGTTCTCCTTTTGAATACTATAATGCAGGGGCAGAAGTCTGGGAGGCAATGGAGTCATCTGCTGCCGGGCTCCTGCTCCCAAGGGGGCACCTCTCCTCCCCTGCTAGTTTAAATTAGTTAATTGAAAGCCATCCATATCCCTTCTGTAGTTGAGTTCTGAAATATATAGGTGTTCTCTCACTCTCTCTCTCTCTCTCTCTCTCTCTCTCTCTCTCTCTCTCTCTCTCTCTCTCTATATAGAAAGTCTTGAAAAATCGCACTCATTGATGTATAAGAAAATGCAGGGTGCCGGTCAAAAAATAAACAATAGATTCTTGCTAAGTAGCAAAGCTGCAAGCAGCAGAGTCACAGAGTAAGTGGGCTATGCCTTACTACATTAAAGACACCACAGACTTTCTTGTCAAATTAAAACAGTTTGGAGTACCGCCCACTGGTTGCTTACTAGTGACGCTCGTGAGCAGCTTATATACCAACATAATGAATGACCAAGGGATAGCTGCCACTCGAGAGATGATCACCAACAACTCTAACTACAAGGGTCCCCCAGTTGAGTACCTGCTACAACTGATGTGGTTAATTCTACAAAAAAAAATATTTTTTGTTCAATAATGCCTTCTACTTATGAATGCCTTCTACTACAATATGGCCCCAGCCTATGCCAACCTGTACATGCACAGGTATGAACTTGAGCATATTATGAACAATCCTGTATTCTCACCATATATCGCATTATTTATGCGATATATTGACGACTTATTCCTCGTTTGGATTGGAGATCAGGAGACATTGGAGAATTTCGTCAAACACCTCAATAGTTTACCAGGACTAATAAGGTTCACCTGTAACAGCAGTCCTGTATCCATTGACTTTCTGGATGTGACCATCGGTATACAAAATGGACGATTTACCACCAAACTTTTTCGTAAAAGCGCGGATAAAAACACCATGCTATTATCCTCAAGCTTTCACCCCCAACCCCTCAAGAAGGGGCTACCATACTCCCAGCTCCTAAGAGTTGTACGAATAACATCGGAGCAAGATGAGTTAAGTGAGGCTTTGCACACCATGGGCACCAAATTTATTGAATGTGGCTATGAGAAATATGAAGTGACAACCGCTATCCAAAAATGTTTGGAGCTCCGTCGTGAAGATCTGCTGACGCAGGAAAAGAAGAGTGAAAACCAACCTAAAGTTACTTTTTCTAGCACCTTTTCCACTTTCTCACCCATTATACGGGAAGCCACTCAAAAAAATTGGAAGATCATCAGCACAGATCCCATTCTAGGCCCATCATGCCAGGAACCGCCACAATTTTGCTATAAAAGGAGCAAAAATATTAAAGATAGGGTAACGTACTCGGACATCAGCCCTATAAAGAATCCGGGCTCCAGCTGGCTCCAACTTCGGAATGGCGCATTTAGATGCATGAAGTGCGTAAACTGTGCCCATCTGCATACGGGTGAATCATTTATTCATCCTGAAACGCAAGTCCAATATAAAATTAACCATCGTCTTGATTGTGAGAGCAAATACGTCATCTATGCTATACTCTGCCCCTGTAAAAAACTTTACATCTGTAAAACCTATTCGTATGGTTAAAGAAAGAATTGCGCTTCACAGATCGTCAATCAAGAAAGCACTGTTTAAAGTGGACAAAGATACACCTCCAGTAGCAAGACATTTTGCCAGGGAAAAACACCTAATGAAAGACTTTAAGTTTATCCCACTGGACCACGTACCACCATTACGAAGAGGCGGTGACAGGCATAGACTGTTACTACAAAAAGAGAACCTTTGGATCAAATTAAAGACCCTCTCTCCACTGGGTTTGAATAAGGAATTCACCATGTCCCTATTTATTTAGGCTTTTTTTTATACCTATGCCCCCATAGTCTGATTTTTGCAACATCCCCCCATCTCTAGTGGATCAGTCAATTTTTTTCTGACCACATTTTTTCTGTCTTCACTGATTTTTTTCTTATTTTGACATTTTTTGGCCTTTTTTGACCCTTATCTGCATTATAGAGAATTTTGGAGTTATTGGGTGACATTTAATAGGATGAGAGATTCAGAAAGTGAGAGATTTGGTATGAAATCTCCAGGTTTTTTTAAAGCGGCAATCATTTACACTGCAAAATCAAACTGGTTTTGCAGTGTAAATGATTGCCGCTTTAAAAATCTCTCACTTTCTGAATCTCTCATCCTATTAAATATCACCCATTGTCTCTTTTTTATTATTATTTTCATTTTTATATTTTTATTTTTATCTTATTTTTACTATTTTTCACTATTTTTCATTTTTTTTGCATTATTTCTTCAGTATTGTCATGTAACTTTATTTTCTAATTAACACATTTTCTGCAGGCCGTTATCTGGTTAGATCTCTCTTAAAGAAATTGCCCCATGTGTATAATACGGCTGACAGGTAATACACGCTGATTACAGCCGCTTCCGCATTGGTGGGCAGCGTCATGCGTCTCACCCCGCGGGTCAGACGTATGGAGCTGTAGTACATGCCCCCGTCTGCTTCCTGGACCCTGACGGACGTGATGACGCGATGCGTGTCACGCTAGATCACGCTGCGTGTCACAGGATTTATACGCCCAGGGAAGCAATCCCTGTGCGCAATAACGGAAGATCCATATATGGACTTCCGCAAAGAGAGTGATAATCGTGAGCGGCTTGCAGGTAATGTTTCATGACTTCTTACAGGTGTGTTTGATCTGTTGTTTAGGGTTGAGCTAGATTGTGCCGCCCTATATATAGCCAGGCTGTGTCATTTACTAGTTGAGTAGTTCAGGATGAAGGTGTTGTGGACACCGAAACGGTATCGTTGACTGTTGTACTTACTATCCCCATTCAAGCAAGGGGAATGTTTTTGTTGGATACTTCTGGCTGATGTTACATTAAAGGAGCCATATATGATTTAATTTGGTGTTGCTGGCCCACTTACTCTGTGACTCTGCTGCTTGCAGCTTTGCTACTTAGCAAGAATCTATTATATATATATATATGAAGGGGCGGATTGGCTCCCAAAACCGTCCCGGGAGCGGGGGATAGCGGCGATGGTGAGGAGCGCCGGGGGTAGCGGCGATGGGGATGAGCGCCGGGGGGGGGAAGGGGGGGGCTGCCGGCGATAGTGATGCGTGCCGGGGGGGAGGATTAGGGGAACGGCTCATCTGAGGCGGCTTCCTTCCGGCATCCAGTGTCCCTGTATATGCCACTCCCGCGGGGATCTTGAATCAGGCAGCTGGGAGTCTGGGAGGTGCTGTGTGCGCATGCGCAGCAGCCCTCCAGGGGGCATGTTTGATTTGGGCAAAGTTCTGCGCTCGCTTCCCACCCAGAGGCGAGTGCTGCCGGACCTTTTTTTAAAAGATTTGGGCTGGCCCACCGGGAAATGGCCTGGTTACCTGGTGGGCCAATCCGCCCCTGTGTATATATATATACAGTATATGTGTGTGTGTGTATATAAAACACATATATTTCAGAACAGACACATATTATATAAGGGTGTGTGTATGTGTGGGGGCACCAATATATATCTTGCCTCCGGGCAACTGTGACGAACTTACACCACTACTATAATGTATATTTTCTGGTGAAATATTGACATGATATAAACAGAATAAGGTTATAGCGCTTTTTGCACCTTGCACCTATAATCTTTATTTTGTCCCTGAATGATTACCTGGATCCGCTGCACGTGGCCAGTGTAAAGCACATTGGGCCTTATTCAGATTGCATCGGTACTGCGCGCATTCGCACGCAGTACCGATGTTGTGCGTCTGCGCATGCGCAGGCGTGTTTCTGCGCATGTGCAGGCGCATGGTGCGTGCACCACGGCGACCTTTCGGGTCGCTAGGTGCACGCACCCATGGCAGCGAGGGGGGGCGGAGATGGGCGGGGAGCGCCGGGCTGCCCCATTACCATATGGGAACGCCCAGCGTTCCATGGGTGTTTCCATGAGAATGCTGGGCGTTCTCATGGTAATGAGGCAGTGACGCGTGTGTGTGTGTACGCAGCCTTGCGAATCAACCTGAATAACCCCCATAGAGTATGACACACTAGGCTACTTCATGCCTGTGTCTTACTGAGGTCTTCCCTGCATTCTTTAAACTCCTGGTGGTCACAGTGGCTGGAAGTGGTTCTACGCAATGTTATATTATGGCAGGAGATCCCATATACCCCCATACACCCCTATATACTGCCATACACCTCTATAAACCACTATAAACCCCCATATTACCCCCATATACCCTGATATTCCGAGCCATACACCCCCAGATCTATACACCGGCCACATTGTCACCTCTTCCCCATACCTGGAGGTGTATCTGGCTGTGGGACCGTGGTCAGTTATACACATTATTCTCCACTTGCTGATAGACCAGTGATGCTGTACATACACCGATGTGTACCATTGGCTGCTGGGGATCCTGTCCTGTCCAACAGATTTGTATTGGATCATTGGATAGGATTGTCTACTCATTGGACAAATACAGGGCCTAATTCAGACCCAATTGCAGGACAAATTTGTGTACTTATGTACTATCTGGGCGCCCGATTTTTTGATTGTATGCCTTAACTTAAGCCCGAAGCGTGGCGAGCGAAGCGAGCTCCGCAAGGGGACACAGATTTTAAAAAAAGTATTCTGTGTCCGCTCGCCACGCTTCGGGCTCGGTGGCTCGCTACGCTCGCCACAGGTTTATATCCAACTCCATGCCCACTTGGATAGTGGGGCAAGGAACAGAACCCCTTTTTCCCATTGAATTCTATGTTAAAATGGATTAAGACCATTTTAACATTGAATCCTATGGAAAAATCGGGTCCATCGCATCGCATCCGATTTGGGATCTTCCCTTCCTCCTTCAAACACGCTCTTGTCTCCCCAATTCTCAAAAAAACAAATCTGGACCTTAACTCTCCATCCAACTACAGGCCCATCTCCCTCCTCCCTTTTGCCTCCAAACTCCTAGAACGTCTGACCTATAATCGTCTCCTAAGCCACCTTACTGCTAACTCCATTCTAGACCCCCTCCAATCTGGGTTCCGCCCTTTACATTCCACTGAAACTGCCCTGACCAAAGTCACTAACGATCTACTATCGGCTAAATCCAAAGGCCTCTTCTCTATCCTCATACAGCTTGATCAGTCGGCTGCCTTTGACACTGTTGACCACCCTCTCCTGCTCAACACCCTCCGCTCCTTTGGCATCACTGGCACGGTCTTCTCCTGGTTCACCTCATACCTCTCCGATCGCTCCTTCTCCGTCTCCACTCCAAGCTCCTCCTCTCCTACTACCCCCCAGCCAGTCGGTGTTCCCCAAGGGTCAGTCCTTGGCCCTCTCCTCTTCTCCCTCTACACCACCTCTCTGGGCACCCTCATCAGCTCCTATGGTTTCCATTACCACCTTTATGCTGATGATACCCTAATCTATCTCTCCTCCCCCGACTTATCCCCATCACTCCTGTCCAAGGTCTCCGAATGCCTCACGGCCATCTCAGCCTGGGCAGAAGTCTGGGAGGCAATGGAGTCATCTGCTGCCGGGCTCCTGCTCCCAAGGGGGCACCTCTCCTCCCCTGCTAGTTTAAATTAGTTAATTGAAAGCCATCCATATCCCTTCTGTAGTTGAGTTCTGAAATATATAGGTGTTCTCTCACTCTCTCTCTCTCTCTCTCTCTCTCTCTCTCTCTCTCTCTCTATATAGAAAGTCTTGAAAAATCGCACTCATTGATGTATAAGAAAATGCAGGGTGCCGGTCAAAAAATAAACAATAGATTCTTGCTAAGTAGCAAAGCTGCAAGCAGCAGAGTCACAGAGTAAGTGGGCTATGCCTTACTACATTAAAGACACCACAGACTTTCTTGTCAAATTAAAACAGTTTGGAGTACCGCCCACTGGTTGCTTACTAGTGACGCTCGTGAGCAGCTTATATACCAACATAATGAATGACCAAGGGATAGCTGCCACTCGAGAGATGATCACCAACAACTCTAACTACAAGGGTCCCCCAGTTGAGTACCTGCTACAACTGATGTGGTTAATTCTACAAAAAAAAATATTTTTTGTTCAATAATGCCTTCTACTTATGAATGCCTTCTACTACAATATGGCCCCAGCCTATGCCAACCTGTACATGCACAGGTATGAACTTGAGCATATTATGAACAATCCTGTATTCTCACCATATATCGCATTATTTATGCGATATATTGACGACTTATTCCTCGTTTGGATTGGAGATCAGGAGACATTGGAGAATTTCGTCAAACACCTCAATAGTTTACCAGGACTAATAAGGTTCACCTGTAACAGCAGTCCTGTATCCATTGACTTTCTGGATGTGACCATCGGTATACAAAATGGACGATTTACCACCAAACTTTTTCGTAAAAGCGCGGATAAAAACACCATGCTATTATCCTCAAGCTTTCACCCCCAACCCCTCAAGAAGGGGCTACCATACTCCCAGCTCCTAAGAGTTGTACGAATAACATCGGAGCAAGATGAGTTAAGTGAGGCTTTGCACACCATGGGCACCAAATTTATTGAATGTGGCTATGAGAAATATGAAGTGACAACCGCTATCCAAAAATGTTTGGAGCTCCGTCGTGAAGATCTGTTGACGCAGGAAAAGAAGAGTGAAAACCAACCTAAAGTTACTTTTTCTAGCACCTTTTCCACTTTCTCACCCATTATACGGGAAGCCACTCAAAAAAATTGGAAGATCATCAGCACAGATCCCATTCTAGGCCCATCATGCCAGGAACCGCCACAATTTTGCTATAAAAGGAGCAAAAATATTAAAGATAGGGTAACGTACTCGGACATCAGCCCTATAAAGAATCCGGGCTCCAGCTGGCTCCAACTTCGGAATGGCGCATTTAGATGCATGAAGTGCGTAAACTGTGCCCATCTGCATACGGGTGAATCATTTATTCATCCTGAAACGCAAGTCCAATATAAAATTAACCATCGTCTTGATTGTGAGAGCAAATACGTCATCTATGCTATACTCTGCCCCTGTAAAAAACTTTACATCTGTAAAACCTATTCGTATGGTTAAAGAAAGAATTGCGCTTCACAGATCGTCAATCAAGAAAGCACTGTTTAAAATGGACAAAGATACACCTCCAGTAGCAAGACATTTTGCCAGGGAAAAACACCTAATGAAAGACTTTAAGTTTATCCCACTGGACCACGTACCACCATTACGAAGAGGCGGTGACAGGCATAGACTGTTACTACAAAAAGAGAACCTTTGGATATACAAATTAAAGACCCTCTCTCCACTGGGTTTGAATAAGGAATTCACCATGTCCCTATTTATTTAGGCTTTTTTTTATACCTATGCCCCCATAGTCTGATTTTTGCAACATCTCCCCATCTCTAGTGGATCAGTCAATTTTTTTCTGACCACATTTTTTCTGTCTTCACTGATTTTTTTCTTATTTTGACATTTTTTGGCCTTTTTTGACCCTTATCTGCATTATAGAGAATTTTGGAGTTATTGGGTGACATTTAATAGGATGAGAGATTCAGAAAGTGAGAGATTTGGTATGAAATCTCCAGGTTTTTTTAAAGCGGCAATCATTTACACTGCAAAATCAAACTGGTTTTGCAGTGTAAATGATTGCCGCTTTAAAAATCTCTCACTTTCTGAATCTCTCATCCTATTAAATATCACCCATTGTCTCTTTTTTATTATTATTTTCATTTTTATATTTTTATTTTTATCTTATTTTTACTATTTTTCACTATTTTTCATTTTTTTTGCATTATTTCTTCAGTATTGTCATGTAACTTTATTTTCTAATTAACACATTTTCTGCAGGCCGTTATCTGGTTAGATCTCTCTTAAAGAAATTGCCCCATGTGTATAATACGGCTGACAGGTAATACACGCTGATTACAGCCGCTTCCGCATTGGTGGGCAGCGTCATGCGTCTCACCCCGCGGGTCAGACGTATGGAGCTGTAGTACATGCCCCCGTCTGCTTCCTGGACCCTGACGGACGTGATGACGCGATGCGTGTCACGCTAGATCACGCTGCGTGTCACAGGATTTATACGCCCAGGGAAGCAATCCCTGTGCGCAATAACGGAAGATCCATATATGGACTTCCGCAAAGAGAGTGATAATCGTGAGCGGCTTGCAGGTAATGTTTCATGACTTCTTACAGGTGTGTTTGATCTGTTGTTTAGGGTTGAGCTAGATTGTGCCGCCCTATATATAGCCAGGCTGTGTCATTTACTAGTTGAGTAGTTCAGGATGAAGGTGTTGTGGACACCGAAACGGTATCGTTGACTGTTGTACTTACTATCCCCATTCAAGCAAGGGGAATGTTTTTGTTGGATACTTCTGGCTGATGTTACATTAAAGGAGCCATATATGATTTAATTTGGTGTTGCTGGCCCACTTACTCTGTGACTCTGCTGCTTGCAGCTTTGCTACTTAGCAAGAATCTATTATATATATATATATGAAGGGGCGGATTGGCTCCCAAAACCGTCCCGGGAGCGGGGGATAGCGGCGATGGTGAGGAGCGCCGGGGGTAGCGGCGATGGGGATGAGCGCCGGGGGGGGGAAGGGGGGGGGGCTGCCGGCGATAGTGATGCGTGCCGGGGGGGAGGATTAGGGGAACGGCTCATCTGAGGCGGCTTCCTTCCGGCATCCAGTGTCCCTGTATATGCCACTCCCGCGGGGATCTTGAATCAGGCAGCTGGGAGTCTGGGAGGTGCTGTGTGCGCATGCGCAGCAGCCCTCCAGGGGGCATGTTTGATTTGGGCAAAGTTCTGCGCTCGCTTCCCACCCAGAGGCGAGTGCTGCCGGACCTTTTTTTAAAAGATTTGGGCCGGCCCACCGGGAAATGGCCTGGTTACCTGGTGGGCCAATCCGCCCCTGTGTATATATATATACAGTATATGTGTGTGTGTGTATATAAAACACATATATTTCAGAACAGACACATATTATATAAGGGTGTGTGTATGTGTGGGGGCACCAATATATATCTTGCCTCCGGGCAACTGTGACGAACTTACACCACTACTATAATGTATATTTTCTGGTGAAATATTGACATGATATAAACAGAATAAGGTTATAGCGCTTTTTGCACCTTGCACCTATAATCTTTATTTTGTCCCTGAATGATTACCTGGATCCGCTGCACGTGGCCAGTGTAAAGCACATTGGGCCTTATTCAGATTGCATCGGTACTGCGCGCATTCGCACGCAGTACCGATGTTGTGCGTCTGCGCATGCGCAGGCGTGTTTCTGCGCATGTGCAGGCGCATGGTGCGTGCACCACGGCGACCTTTCGGGTCGCTAGGTGCACGCACCCATGGCAGCGAGGGGGGGCGGAGATGGGCGGGGAGCGCCGGGCTGCCCCATTACCATATGGGAACGCCCAGCGTTCCATGGGTGTTTCCATGAGAATGCTGGGCGTTCTCATGGTAATGAGGCAGTGACGCGGGTGTGTGTGTACGCAGCCTTGCGAATCAACCTGAATAACCCCCATAGAGTATGACACACTAGGCTACTTCATGCCTGTGTCTTACTGAGGTCTTCCCTGCATTCTTTAAACTCCTGGTGGTCACAGTGGCTGGAAGTGGTTCTACGCAATGTTATATTATGGCAGGAGATCCCATATACCCCCATACACCCCTATATACTGCCATACACCTCTATAAACCACTATAAACCCCCATATTACCCCCATATACCCTGATATTCCGAGCCATACACCCCCAGATCTATACACCGGCCACATTGTCACCTCTTCCCCATACCTGGAGGTGTATCTGGCTGTGGGACCGTGGTCAGTTATACACATTATTCTCCACTTGCTGATAGACCAGTGATGCTGTACATACACCGATGTGTACCATTGGCTGCTGGGGATCCTGTCCTGTCCAACAGATTTGTATTGGATCATTGGATAGGATTGTCTACTCATTGGACAAATACAGGGCCTAATTCAGACCCAATTGCAGGACAAATTTGTGTACTTATGTACTATCTGGGCGCCCGATTTTTTGATTGTATGCCTTAACTTAAGGCATACAATCAACGCGATGCGACGCGATAATCGCATCGCATCGCATCGCATGCGACCATGCGATGCGATGCAATGGACCCGATTTTTCCATAGGATTCAATGTTAAAATGGTCTGAGTCCATTTTAACATAGAATTCAATGGGAAAAAGGGGTCCTGTTCCTTGCCCCACTATCCAAGTGGGCATGGAGTTGGATATAAACCTGTGGCAAGCGTAGCGAGCCACCGAGCCCGAAGCGTGGCGAGCGAAGCGAGCTCCGCAAGGGGACACAGATTTTAAAAAAAGTATTCTGTGTCCGCTCGCCACGCTTCGGGCTCGGTGGCTCGCTACGCTCGCCACAGGTTTATATCCAACTCCATGCCCACTTGGATAGTGGGGCAAGGAACAGAACCCCTTTTTCCCATTGAATTCTATGTTAAAATGGATTAAGACCATTTTAACATTGAATCCTATGGAAAAATCGGGTCCATCGCATCGCATCCGATTTGGTCGCATGCGATGCGATACGATGTGCCCGATCCGACCCGATTTCTAAATCGGGTGCCCAGATACTACATAAGTACCCAAATTTGTTCTCAAAATGGGCAAAACCATGCTGCACTGCATGTGGGGCAGATGTAATATGTGCAGAGAGAGTTAGATTTGTGCCTCTCTCCCCAGCTCAGTACATAGGGGGTGATTCAGGTTGGTTTGGAAAGCAAACTCCTTTCATGGACAAATCCATGTACACTGCAGGTGGGGCTGATGAAACATGCCCAGAAAGGTCGATTTGGGTGAGATATTTTGTTTCTGTGCAGAGTAAATACTGGCTGCTTTATTTTTACTCTGCAATTTAGATTTCAGATTGAACACACCCCACCCAAATGTAATTCTCTCTGCACATGTTACATCTGCCCCACCTGCAGTGCATATGGTTTTTCCCATTAGAGAGAGATTCTGCTTTTGTGAGCCAACCTGAATTAGGCCCATAGTACTGAGCAGCGTGTGCTGATCTGGGGAGAGAGGCTGTTGCAGTGGCAGTTGGTTTCCACTCTCCGTGCAGCGGAGGAGGGGGGAGCAGGACTCAGGCCCCTCCAACAGACCCAGACATAGGCAGAAATGACAGCAAAAAGTAATGACTGATCTGAGTGTGACACTGTATGTTATTGAGGAACACTGTAACAGTGGCCGGGGAGATGTGACCATGGTTATCTATTATACAGGGCACAGACCTCTGGGGTGACATGTTATACCTACAGTAATGTCATACTTGCCTACCCTCCCGGAATGGCCGGGAGGGTCCCGCAAATCGGGTCCCGCAAATCTGGTCCCCCTCCCGGCCCCCCGGGAAGGTGGGCAAGTCTCCCGCATTGTAGCAACAGCCCCTGCTCCCCCCTTCCCTGCGGTAAAAATGTCAGAATTTTGCGGGTCCGCGGAGAGGGGGTGGGGCTAAAATGACAGGAATCACGGCATTTTGCGTCATTTTAACCCCTTCCCCCATCCAAGGGACGCCAGCCTCGCCCCACCCCCAAAATGAAGCTTTGTCCAGCCCTGCTTGAACTCCTCTCTCCGGGCTTCTCCCAGGTATCAGTACTGTACAGTAGGGGGATGTTACACCTTGTTACACATGATCTCTTTACATGTTGTATGTAGCAGGATTGTGTTCAGCATTAACAGCGTCTTATGGCGTCGCGGTTATCAGTACCAATAACTATAACACTGTGCGGCTGAGTCGGAGCCTTTATGTCACATTGTGCAGCTGTAAAAGGCGTTAATGAAATCAACACAATTGCTGGCTATATAAATTAGCAACACTTGCTGGATGTGTGTCTGTGTAGGAGTGCGCCAGCAGCGCGTGCGCCAGGGTTGTGTCACACACATCACACGCATGCATCACACCTCTCCCACCCACATCCAAGGACACTCCCTCGATCTCGTCTTCTCTCGCTCTTGTTCCCTTACTGACTACACTATCTCAGCTTTTCCTCTTTCTGACCATCACCTCATCTCCTTCTCCCTCACTGCTTCCCCCTCTCCCACCCCCCCTCCCAAGCGCATTGTCTCACGGCATAACGTCAACACACTTGATCTTGCTGCCTTCTCAAACACGCTGTGTCCTCTTCTCGCCCCAATCGCCCTCATGTCCTGCCCGAACCTCGCTGCCTCCCTCTATAATGACACCCTATCTTCGGCATTGGACTCTGCCTGCCCTCCCTCCTCTATCCCCTTTCGATGCTCCAACTCCCAACCGTGGCACTCACCTATCACCCGATTCCTTAAAAAGTGCTCTCGCACTGCTGAGCGCTTCTGGAAGAAATCACGCTCCCTTGCGAATTATCTCCATTTCAAATTCATTCTTTCCTCCTTCAGCTCTGCCCTTGCTCTGGCCAAGGAATCCTACTTTAAGTCCCTCATCCTTTCCCAATCATCCAATCCCCGCAGGCTCTTCGCCACCTTCAACTCCTTGCTCTCCCCCCCTCCTCCAGCTCTTCCATCCTCCATCGTAGCCGCTGATTTTGCTACCTACTTTTCAACCAAAATCTCCTCTCTCAGGACTGCCATCACTGCTGCCATGACCTCACCCTCTCCCTCCTCCCCTCCTACATCTCCACTCCCCTCCTTCCAACCCCTGTCCTCATTTTACCCCACCACTGCTGCTGAAGTCCACTCTATCCTTCAATCCGCTTCTCCCTCCACCTGCCCGCTCGATCCTATCCCCTCCAATATTATCCGTCGTCTCAGTCCATCAGTCTGCTCTCACCTGGCTCACCTCTTTAATCTTTCCCTATCCTCTGGGATCTTCCCTTCCTCCTTCAAACACGCTCTTGTCTCCCCAATTCTCAAAAAAACAAATCTGGACCTTAACTCTCCATCCAACTACAGGCCCATCTCCCTCCTCCCTTTTGCCTCCAAACTCCTAGAACGTCTGACCTATAATCGTCTCCTAAGCCACCTTACTGCTAACTCCATTCTAGACCCCCTCCAATCCGGGTTCCGCCCTTTACATTCCACTGAAACTGCCCTGACCAAAGTCACTAACGATCTACTATCGGCTAAATACAAAGGCCTCTTCTCTATCCTCATACAGCTTGATCAGTCGGCTGCCTTTGACACTGTTGACCACCCTCTCCTGCTCAACACCCTCCGCTCCTTTGGCATCACTGGCACGGTCTTCTCCTGGTTCACCTCATACCTCTCCGATCGCTCCTTCTCCGTCTCCACTCCAAGCTCCTCCTCTCCTACTACCCCCCAGCCAGTCGGTGTTCCCCAAGGGTCAGTCCTTGGCCCTCTCCTCTTCTCCCTCTACACCACCTCTCTGGGCACCCTCATCAGCTCCTATGGTTTCCATTACCACCTTTATGCTGATGATACCCTAATCTATCTCTCCTCCCCCGACTTATCCCCATCACTCCTGTCCAAGGTCTCCGAATGCCTCACGGCCATCTCAGCCTGGATGACCCAACGCTTCCTGAAACTAAACATGGCTAAAACTGAACTTCTAATCTTCCATCCCCCGAACATCCCCTCTTCTCCCACTATCTCCATCAGCATTGGTGAAACCGAGATCACGTCCACCGACCAAACGCGCTGCCTCGGTGTCATCATTGACTCCTCCCTCTCTTTCACCCCCCACATTCGTGCTCTCTCACAGTCTTGCCGCTTTCACCTACGCAACATCTCACGCATCAGACCATTCCTCTCCACTGACGCGACCAAAATTCTCATTCACTCTCTTGTCATCTCCCGCCTTGACTACTGCAACATCCTTCTCTCTGGGCTACCTCTCACCCGCCTCGCACCTCTCCAATCCATTCTTAACGCTGCTGCTAGGCTCATCTTCCTCTCCCGCCGCTCTACCTCTACCTCCCCCCTCTGTTTATCTCTTCACTGGCTCCCCATTCCTTTCCGAGTTCTCTTTAAACTCCTCACCACCACCTACAAGGCTCTCTCCTCCTCCACAGCTCCCTACCTCTCTTCACTGATCTCTATCCACACTCCCTCCCGTCCTCTTCGCTCCATCGCTGACCGCCGACTGACCTCTCACCTAATCACCTCCTCCCACTCCCGTGTCCAAGATTTCTCTCGCGCTGCCCCCCTGCCCTGGAACAACCTCCCGCCACCCATCAGGCTATCTGATTCGTTACCTCCTTCAAGCGCTCCCTCAAAACCCACTTTTTTCGACTAGCCTATCCTTCCTCCTAACCTCTTTTGATCCTCCTATCCTGCCTCCGTTCCCCTCCGTTCCTACTTATCCTATTGTATTTCGTTCGTCCACCCACCTATTTTTAGTATGTTAACTCTTATGAGCAGGGCCCTCCTTCCTCACGTACTCACCCTACCTCATTACCTCACCTGTGCTCCTGTCCTGTTCTTCCCTTCCTCTACTTCATCTTCAGTCTCCTTGACAATTTTGACACCTACTTCTGAACTGATGCTGATTTTAGTTCTACCAGCTATACCCCTATTTATACTGTATCTTTCAACACACCCTGTACGTTACCTTGTAATTTGTTTTTTTTTTGTTTGCTATGTACGGCGCTGCGGACACTTTGCGGCGCCTTATAAATAAACGTACTACTACTACGCACGGACTGTTATTGTACAAGGTTTTATTGTATTGTATAGGTTTTACAAATTTACATATATACAAATATATACAAATATATACGAATATATACGAATATATACAAATATATACAAAAATACACAAAGGTATACACTGTCCATCTCACCGCCGATCTGCAGCAGTGCGGATATATATATACAGTCTGATTAGCCAGGATAGCATAAGCATCAACATTATGTTGTTATAGGGGTGAAATCCCTCCAGTTCTGTGTGCCCGGTGCCAGGCGCCACTGTGCCGCTCCCTGGGCCAACACTTTCTCCTCCGGTGTCATCGTGTTCCACATCGGACACCTCCAGCTCCTCCTCCTTCTCAGATATGGGGGTCAGTCTAGGTGTAAACCTATGGCGCTTGAGCCATCTTCTCCTTCTGTGGCTAAACGCCGGTCGTGAGGAAGTGATCTTCCATAAGATATATCCCTGATCTTCAATTGTGAAATCGCCGTCTCTATCGCAGACATCGGCATTCTGGGATCTTGCACGGACTGTTATTGTACAAGGTTTTATTGTAATTTGGTTATCTATAGATAGATAGATAGATAGATAGATAGATAGATAAATATCCTATCTATAATTATGTACAATATTTACAAATTTCCATATATACAAATATATACAAATATATACAAATATATACGAATATATACAAATATATACAAATATATACAAAAATACACGAAGGTATATACTGTCCATCTCACCGCCGATCTGCAGCAGTGCGGATATATATATACAGTCTGATTAGCCAGGATAGCATAAGCATCAACATTATGTTGTTATAGGGGTCAAATCCCTCCAGTTCTGTGTGCCCGGTGCCAGGCGCCACTGTGCCGCTCCCTGGGCCAACACTTTCTCCTCCGGTGTCATCGTGTTCCACATCGGACACCTCCAGCTCCTCCTCCTTCTCAGATATGGGGGTCAGTCTAGGTGTAAACCTATGGCGCTTGAGCCATCTTCTCCTTCTGTGGCTAAACGCCGGTCGTGAGGAAATGATCTTCCATAAGATATATCCCTGATCTTCAATTGTGAAATCGCCGTCTCTATCGCAGACATCGGCATTCTGGGATCTTGCAGGTGCAGCGCACTGCACATCATCATCGTCATCACAGCACTTGCTAAGACAACAGCCCATCTTCACGGAGAACTTCTTCCTTCATCCAGTTCTTGTGAAGATATGAGCCCAAAGCCAAACAGCTCAGACTATGTGATCAGTAGTGCATTGTGACATCATCGCTCTGTGACATCATCGCTCTGTGACGTCATCACTCTGTGACATCATCACTCTGTGAAGCCCCAGAGCTATTCACATGTTCACAGATGGCTAAAATCCTTTTGATGGTTTCGGAGGATAGCGATCTGTGGTAGTTTTGCAAATTATCTTGCAGATTTGCACAGGGTGGGTTCTGTCTGGGTGATGGCTATCTACTTAGATTAGCAATCCGTGCTGAATTAGGCCCTATGTCCCACAAATTATGCCCCGCACAGTATTGCCCCGCACATTATGTTGCATACAGTAACATACCTCCCAACATGACTCATTGCAGGAGGGACAAAACTGCTCTGTTCCTGGACTTCCTTGCCAGTGGCAGTTGCAGCCCCACAGCTGCAACTGCCACTGACAAGGAAGTCCAGGAACAGAGAAAATGTGTCCCTCCTGCAATGAGTCATGTTGGAAGGTACAGTATGTTACTGGATGTGACATAATGTGGCGATAAGGCACCGGTAGCTTATCCCCACATTCAAATAGGGGAGCCACACCAACTTTCACATCAAATATCACAGCCTGGGACTCACTGAAAGCAGACGTGGCTTCCTTATTTGAATATTGGACTGTGCTGCCGCCCCACCTCTGCCACTGGCAAGGAAGTCCAGGAACAGGGAATTTCGGCCCTGCTGGAATGGGCCATGTTGGGAGGTATGCCGTGATACCCCGCACATTACGCCCGGCACATTAAACCCTGCACAATTATGCCCTGCACATTGGGGGTTACTCAGACTTGATCGCTGTTGTGCGAATTTGCACAGCGACTGATTATCCAGTGACGGTGAATGCATACGAGTCACAGTACGCATGCCTGTCGCCAAACCGCAACAAAAATCTGATATTTTTCATCGCAAGTGGTCCCTATTTGATTGACAGGAAGCCGGTGTGGTGGGGTGAAAAAGGAGAAAAAGCACCAGCCAATCAATTCCCAAATGTCATTTTCAAACACAGTTCATTGGCTGGTGCTTTATCTCCTTTCAGAGTTCTGCCAAAATATCTGACTAAAATATTTTGTGTAACAATAGGCGGTGGGGGGAACCCTGCCTATTTTGTCAGTCCCAGGCCCCACAATTTCTGATGGCTGCCCTGTATGCCATCAATGTCGTCTGCCAAGGCCGATGTCCTGTGTCAAAGTACAGGGCATGTAAAAGCCAAAAAGCCAAAGTTGAGTAAAAAAAGGACCCAAAAAAATAAATTAAGATCATTGGAGGAGAAACGTAAACTTGCCAATGTGCCATGTACGACACGGAGTGGCAAGGAACGGTTAAGGCCCTGGCCTGTATTCATGATTGGTGGTTCGACTTCACATGACGATGCAAGCCCTCCTACTCCCCCTTTAGAGATTTTAAGAGATTTCACCTGTCAAAGCCCAGCAAACATCTCTGCCTACTAAAGAAGCCATGTGATCACAAACCTCCAACTAGAGTCCAAAGGTGTTGGTGGTTGTGATGCCTGACCTTCCCATAGCTGTACGGGAAGAATCCCACTCTATATCTAATCTGAACTGTATCTGCATTGTACCAATCCTGCTCTATATACCACACTGTATTCTACTCCGCCCGGTGGCCCTTATTCACATCAGATTGCAGTACAAATTTGCACTCAAAATGGGCAAAACCATGTGCACTGCAGGTGGGGCAGATGTAACATGTATAGAGAGAGTTAGATTTGTGTGAGTTATTTTGTTTCTGTGCAGGGTAAATACTGGCTGCATTATTTTGACACTGCAATATAGATCAGTTTCAACACACCCAACCCAAATTTAGCTCTGCACATGTTACATCTGCCCCATCTGCAGTGCAGCATGGTTTTGCCCATTTTGAGAACAAATTTGTGCTGCAATCAGATCTGAATAAGGGCCTGTATACCGCTCTATGGGCCTGATTCAGACCTGATCGCTGCTATACGAATTCACAACGCAGCCGATTATTGATAGACGACTCATGCGCATGGGTTGCAGCACGCATGTGCGTGGCCGTACTGCGATGAAGGCCTGCTACTTTTTATAATCACTGACCGCTCACAAGATGATTGACAGGATGCCGGCGTTTGGAGGGTGGTAACCAACCGTTTTATGGGAGTGCCAGATAACTGCAGGCGTGTCCGGGGAAAGCACAGGCGTGAGGGAGGGTGTGTGACATCAGCTCCAGCCCCGATAAGGCTGATTTCATCACAGCCAGTGGCAGGGGCGGATCCAGGATAAAATGACAGGGGGGGCACCATGATAAAAGAGGGTTTGGGTTGGGGGAGGGCGGTGTCAGTGGTGCCAGTGTACATGCTAAGAGAGCGGCAGAGAGAGGGTGCTCCGGAAAAGGGGTGTGGCCACTCAACAGGGGTGTGTCCTTGAGTGTAGTCTACAACATCATAAGCAACTTCTACACATTGTGCAACAATATACCAGACCCCATTATATTTCTCCCTTACACATGATGCCAAATGGAATGAGCCAAAATTCACATAATTACACACGGATTGAGCCAAAATTCACCGAATGCCACACGGATTGAGCCAGAATTCACATAATGGCACACAGATTAAGCCAAAATTCACAACACGCTTCATAAACAGGGACATTGTCCACCAAAGGCGTGCATTAAACATTTACACCATAATGTCCATTACACATTAAGTTACACGCCATTATGTCCATTATGTATTATGCCAAACACCATAATGCCTATTAAAAATTATGCTACATAAGTGATGCTTATCTACATGCTCATTGCCAAGGGTTCCATGCTCATTGCCAGAGGTTCCATGCTCGTTGCCATGTGGGATTACATGTTCAATGCCAAGGGGGAATACATGCTCCCGGTAAATGGGGGACAGCCGCCGCCAGGAAGAAGTGATAGCCACTGACAGTGGCAGAGCCTGGCTGTATTCAGAGCACTGCAGAATACCCCTTTCTCACCAGAAAATGCATTCCCAGGTTGCCCACTTTTACACCAGCCTAGTCCCTGCATTTTCTGGGGTGAGGGGCATAGGCGTGCGCAGCCCATTTTCTTAGGGGGTGCACCATTGGAGGGGCGTGTTCACCACGCCTACTGGGCGTGTCCATCAAAGCCTACTGGGCGTGTCCATCACTGCCTACTGGGCATCAATGCAAACTAAATAGGTGACTTTTTTATGTATATGGGCTTCAGGATTAATTATTCCCATCACACACACCAGAAACAGGGACAGTGCGCGTCGAAAATTTACACAGTAATGGCCATTACACATAATGCCACACACCCTAATGCCCATTACACATAATGCCACTCACCCTAATGCCCATACACATAATGCCACTCACCATAATGCCCATTACACATAATGCCACACAACATAATGCCTATCACACATAATGCAATACACAGTAATGCCCATTCCACATAATGCCACCCAGCATAATGCCCATTTCACATAATACCACACACCATAATGCCCATCACACATAATGCCACACACAGTAATTGACATTGCACATTATGCCAGGGCTTGACAATTTTTTGTAAAATAGGGATAATAGGGATTACATAGTATACCACATGCCATTATGCATGTGGTATAAAAGCGTGCCCCCAAAAACAGAGAGTACTTTCTCTTTTTTCTCTTTTTGCACATGCCATTATGCCCAACACACGTTATGCCACACACCGTAATGCCCAATACACCTTATACCAAACACTGTAATTCCCATTACACATTATGCCACAAACTGTAAGGCCCATTACATATTACGCCTCACACTGTAATGCCCCTTACACATTGACTCAGACCACTATGCCCATTACTCCTCACACCGTGATGCCCATTACACATTACGCCTCACACCGTGATGCCCATTGTACATTATGCCAGAATGCCCAGTACACATTATGACACATGCCATAATGCCCATTACATATTATACCACACATTGTAATGGCTATTACATATGATGTCACATAAGTGTCGCTGGGGGACCCACACGCTGTACACCCTTCACCCATTTAATTCTACTCACCTCATCATCGGTCCGGCAGAGCAGCGGTAAAGACCACTGGTGACCCATATTCACATTACACAGCATGTAGTGACCCATAATCACATTACACAGCATGCAGTGACCAGTGTTCCCTCTAAGCTGTGTGCGTGTGCGTGCGCACACAACTCGCCGAGCCCGCGCACAGACATTACAACTGAGCGCACAAAGGTTAAAATCTTGTTTTAGTGTGCCACGAGTTTAATAAGGTTGAAAATCACTGCTATAGTCTATATGTGTGGTGTGTGAAGTCTGTAAACATTCAAATTGCTTTATTAACTCAACAGAACTCAACTCGAAACCTAGGCCTGTATACGTTATGTGACGCACAAAAATGTACATTTCCTTCCAAAGTTGCACAGCCAATATCTTTTTCTGCACAAAGCCTTCGTAAAATTAGAGGGAACATTGGTTCTAGGGCCCATTTTGTTTAACATTTTTATTAACGATATTGGGATAGGGTTACTTAGCAATGTATCCATCTTTGCGGACGATACAAAACTGAGCAGAGTTATTAAATCATCAGAAGATGTCACCACGCTTCAAAATGATCTTGACAATCTAGACGAGTGGGCAAAAAAGTGGAAGATGAGGTTCAATGTGGACAAATGCAAGGTCATGCACTTTGGGAGACATAACCAGTGTGCTATTTATAACCTAAGCAGGGATGAATTGGTTAATTCAGTACTCGAAAAGGATCTAGGAGTCCAAATAGTCAACAAACTAGGCTGTAGTGCTCAATTTGGATTGTGAAAAATTGTTCATGCCAAACTAGTCTACTTGGTTTCTATGAAGAGGTTAGCAAAAACCTTGATAATGGAAACGCTGTAGATGTGATTTTCCTAGATGTTGCTAAAGCCTTCGACACAGTACCACACAAGAGTTTGATAAATAAAATGGAGGACCTGGGATTAGGGGCAAATATCTGTAGATGGGTAGGGAACTAGAGTAATAGAGAACAAAGACGTCACCCGCCGTCAGAAGTGTGTGTTCAGGTGCCGATCCGTGGTCTGGAAGCAAGCATCCTCTTCAGCGTCTGCAGTGCCTGGGGGACTCTGTAACATCTTTGCTGGCTGGAAGACTGCGGTGACACCTGTTGGTTTTAATTGTGTGTGAATACCCTGCTTGTGAAATAAATCTTTTTGCGGTGATCTTGGAGTCCGTGCAGTGGATCCTAAAGAAACTGTTACGTGAACGCGTGACAGAATGCTAATGTAAGTTTTCATTGCCTTTTTGTATTGAGAAGCCTGTGATACCTATCGCCTATGGTGTATAAAGAAACTGCTATGTGAACGCGAGTCGGGATTAGAAAGTAAGTGAGGTTAATTGAGCCCACTCAAAGCACAGCACCTGTGTCCCGATACTCCTGCTCACAAGCAAGTCTCTGTGAAATCTTTGAGCTGGTTTTCTTCCCTACTCTCTTCTTTTGTTCAAAATGATCTTGACAATCTAGATGAGTGTGCAAAAAAGTGGAAGATGAGGTTCAATGTGGACAAATGCAAGGTCATGCACCTTGGGAGACATAACCAGTGTGCTAGTTATAACCTAAGCAGGGATGAATTGGGTAATTCAGTACTCGAAAAGGATCTAGGAGTCCAAATAGACAACAAACTGGGGTGTAGTGCTCAATGTAATATAGCAACAAAAAAGGCCAACAAAATTCTAGCATGTATTAAAAGGGGCATGGAAACTAGGGACTCAAAAGTAATTATGCTTCTGTACAAATCATTGGTTAGACCGCACCTCGAATACGGAATACAATTCTGTGCCCCACACTATAAAAAGGACATCATAGAATTAGAAAAAAAAACAAAGAAGAGCAACAAAGCAAAGCAAACAAATTAGAGGAATGGAGAATTTAAGCTACAAGGAAAGATTAAGCAATTTGGGACTATTTACGCTAGAGAAGAGACGTTTAAGGGGAGACATGCTCAACATGAATAAATATATTAGGGGCCAATAAGAGGAACTGTCAAACACCCTTTTTTCTGCTAGAAAGGAATCTAGGATGTGAGGGCACGTGTTTAGATTAGAAGAAAAAAGATTTGTTCATCTAGAAGAAAAAAATTCTTTACAGTCAGAGCAGTCAAACTTTGGAACTCTCTTACTGGAGAAGTGGTGTTGGCAGACACTATAAATACGTTTAAAATAAGGTTGGATAAACACTTATTGGTTAAAAACATCCGTGGGTATGAATAAGTAACATAATGGGGGAAATGTACTTAAGGAAATTTGTAAAAAAATAGGTGTATTTGTATCCAGAAATTCACTTATTTTTGACATTTACTATCCCGAAAATACGACAATTCGTATTCGTATTGATTGGTCTATAGTACTAACTATAGACCAATTCTTTGATTAATTGCAGACATTAAGCTATTTGAAATTTTAATAGAGAATAGACTAAAATTTACATTTGCAACAACTAATTAATGCGTTTTGTACTTTCCAGGCAAGCTTTGGATAATACTCGGCATTTGGTTAATGATGTTTCTCATATCAATAGACTCAAATGGGGAAATTTACTAAAGGAAATTTAAAAAAAAAATAGGTGTATTTGTATCCAGAAATACACTTATTTTTGACATTTACTATCCCGAAAATACGGCAATTTGTATTCGTATTGATGTGCTATCAATACGAATACGAATTGCCGTATTTTCGGGATAGTAATTGTCAAAAATAAGTGTATTTCTAAATACAAATACACCTATTTTTTACAAATTTCCTTTAGTAAATTTCCCCCAAAATGTTGGCAGTGTTGCGGTCATTAGAAGGGAAGAAGGCATTCGGCCACTTGTCTTTTGCCTTTTATATTTCACACTTTGTGGTGCCATTAACTTTTTTGTCTGCAATAAAAGCATTATACTCTAATCCAACAGCAACTGTGTTAATTAGAGTATAATGCATTTATTCTAAGCAATGAAACTAGGCAGGGATGCTGCCTTTCACATTTACTCTATGCAGTAAGTGTTTAACCATTGACGGCTAAAATATGGGAAAATCCGATGTGTTATTGATCTTATCCCCTCTAAGAGGACCTTATAGGGCAAGTACTCTTGGTACTAGGTCAGTGGGGCAAGTACACTTGGTACTAGTGTTCCATCTTACCCCACCACTACTATTGGAACTTAATTCTTAATACCTTTGTTACCCAAAACCCCTCAAACACCTCAATATCAATATAACAAAATGATCTGATCAATTCCACTCAGCCAAGTATGTTCCTCTCTGGTAGTTCAATAGAAGTTATCTAGCCAGATGGACTCCCTTCTGCATCTCCTGGACTGGTTATATTAACTCTGTAAAAATAAATATTTTTCCCAGGGTGCTCTTTCAGTTTCAGATGATCTTCATCGCTGTACCGACATCTTTCTTCCACACTTATCAACCCGTGATGCATTTATGCGGCAGGGTAGAAAAAAACTCATAATCATAGATCCTGCCTTACCACGTACACTGCTAATGGGGGCTTGGGCCTTCCTATCTATGAACGGTATTGTCATGTCACTCGGCAGTAAGAAATAGAATGGGTGGATATTGAGAGTGATCTAGTTGGAGACAAATGGGTGGAGTTTCTTCCATACCTCCACTATAATCCAGGATCAGTACATATTGTTCCTTGTGTTAGAGCCGCCGTAGCTGTCAAGGTAAACAAAATATATAATATATAAACCTGTGGTTTATAAACCATATAACAGGCTCTGCAGACATGTCTTCAATGCTGCCAAATGCCTGATAAACACAAATTGGAAGCAGTCTGCCATGCCCTTTGCTATTGCTTTAAGCCAGGGGTGGGGAACCTTTTTTGTGCCATGGGTCGTTTGTAGGGGGAAAAAAATCCTTTGGGTGACCATATGTAAAAATGTCTCTTACAAATTGTCCTGCTGCAGACGTCTCACGCTCCGGCGGCTGCCACTGAATAGGACTGACAGTCTCTGGCTGCTGCTGATTATGAGGAATCTTGCAAGAACTACCGACCTCTCCCGAGAATTCCCCTGTACTGGACTCCCGGAAAAGCCACTGGACGGGTGGGCGTGCCACTCAGACCGGCTACAGGGGCCGCATATGGCCCCCGGGCCTGAGGTTCCCCACCCCTGCTTTAATCAATGGGGTTTACTACACTGCTTCCATGGAATACATTACCACCCTTCTTCATGACAAGATAGATAAGTTCCACGAGGAATGGGCTCGCTGGTTCTCTTATTATACAGTAGTCAACCATTACCAGGACTGGCATAATCTTCACCATAAGCTTGGAGTATTGTTATATAAATGTGGATGGCTCATTGGGCTATGTATATATATTTTTTTACACATTTAGGGGAAAATTTACTAAAAATACGAATTTTCATTTTAATACGAATGAATACGACTGGCATTGCTGTTGTATTTCTTTTACGAATTCACATTCCGGAGGGAAATTTACAAAGCAGTCGTATTTGTATGGATTTGTATTTATTCCAATACAAATTCGTATTTTAAAATACAAATTCGTATTTTAAAATACAAATTCATATTGGCAGCCTGCACGGAGCAGTCAGATCCGTGCAGGCTGTAGTGTAAAAAAAATAGATTTTTTATTTAAATGGTGAGGGGTCCCCCCCCCCCACGGACATAACCAGCCCCAGGCTCAAAGAGCCAGTCCTGGTTTTAAAAAATCAGGAAACCATTGAAATAGGGGTTCCCTGTATTTTTTATAACCAGCACCAGGCCCAAGGGCCAGTCCTGGTTCCCAAAATACAGGGGGACAAAACGAGTAGGGGTCACCCGTATTTCAAAAACCAGCACCAGGCCCAACCAGTCAGTAAATTAGGAATCACCATTCTTGTCAATTCCTATTCTTATTCTTTCGATGGTGTATACATTTGTATTTGTAAATACAAATGCGAATGTGCCATCAATACGAATACGAATTTACGTAATTTCGGGATAGTAAATCCCAAAAATACAAATATGTATAACATTTTTGGAAACGAATACGCCTATTTTATAAGTATTTTTGTTAGTAAATTTCCCCCTTAATGTTTGTTATATATTGCTACCTGGTACCGTCTTTCTTCAAACATACACACACACACACACACATACACACACACACACACACACACACACACACACACACACACTTACTTCTGCTTTTAGTCTTATTACTTGCTGAAAACACCTGAAGACTCGGAAATACAAATGGAAGTCTGTCATTTTTTAAAAGTTATCAGTAAACTATTTGATATGCTATTGTTTGTGGTAACATGCATCACCGATGATCAGGGCCGGATTTGTGCCTAGGCCAGTGAGGCACCGGCCTCAGGGCGGCACCAATTAAGGGGCGGCAGGCAGGCTGACATTCTGTTAAATAGCAGCATGGCACAGCATGTGGGTAGCCGCGAGTGACGAGCGCCGCAGACATGAATTATCATATGTCGCTGGCAGCGCCGCTCGTCACCCGCCACTGCCCACCCACTCTGCCATGCACATTGCATCACCGCTTAGTGGCTGGGTCTGGCGGTCCCCCTGCGCGTCCAGAAATGGCTCAGGCTCACTGCTGCCGGCTCCCGCCCATTGGCTACTCTACACACACACACAGTCTATTGGCTGCTGTGTTTCCAGCAGCTGAGCTGAGTGGCACGCAGATCCTCCCTGCGCTCAGTCAGTCACAGTGTATGAGCCGGAGAGACTGACTGAGACACTGTCCTAATAACTGTACTAATAAGTGCCTCCCTCCCTACATTTTTATGAAATATATAAATAACAATGTATGTACATATATGATTACATTAAAATAGGGGGGGGAGGGGGACACAAAAATGTTGTGCCTACGGGCGGCCTGACCCCTAAATTCGCCCCTGCCGATAATATCAATAATAGAACAGGCGGTGCCGCCGAACAAACAATTCACGGTTAAAATACTGAAAGAAATCATTCAGTGATGTCACCGGGACCCCGCCGACCATGCAGTTGCTGAGGATATTGTCAGATATTGCTGCATGATCAGACGATAAGGGTTATCAGTAACAACCCGCAAGAGTGCGCATTCTTAGCGATATAGTGGGTACACACTGAGCAATGTGCACAGTATCATCATTACCGATATCATTATCGTACATATGGATTGCCTAAATCACAGTGTGTAGCCGTCATTACAACAGGATACGGTCATTGGGTCACCACCAAGTAGGTTGACAAGCATTAGGTTGACACAACTAGGTCGACATGAGTTTAGGTTGACATTCATAAGGTCGACAATGCTTTAGGTCGACAGGGTCATTGGGTCGACATGGGTTAGGTCAACATGGGTTAGGTCGACAGGATCATTAGGTCGACATGGGTCATTAGGTCGACATGGTGATTAGGGCGACATAGTTTTTTTTATTTGTTTAAAAAAAAACAACCATGACGACTTTTTCACTGTCGACCTTACCCATGTCGACCTAATGACCCTGTCAACCTTACTCCTGTCGACCTAATGACCTGGTCAACCTTACTCCTGTCGACCTAATGACCCTGTTGGCCTAACTCATGTCAACCTAGACTCAGGTCGACCTTCCTGCATGTCGATCTATACACATGTCGACCTAAATGCATGTCGACCTAATGGTGTCGACCTTATGCATACCTCCCAACTGTCACGATTCCGTCGGGACAGTCCCGATTTTCGGGTCCTGTCCCGACGTCCCACCCGCGGCAGGCATTGTCCCGCTCGCCGCGCGAGTGTCCCTATTTCATCCGGACACAAGTTGGGAGGTATGCTTATGACTGTCTAACAACTTGCCGGTGACCAACTGATCCACACCCCATTACAACAAGGTCTTGTATTTTGATATTTATTATTACTACTGATCCTTTCTTTGTGATTCTGTCTATTTATATGAAATTTTGAAAATGTATTTTGTCTACTTTTATAAATACAGAGGTTTAGAAGTGTCAGGGATACACCAGAAATGTGTGAGATGTGGTTAATATTACTTATAGTTAGTCTTGCCTCCATTTGATAAATGTTGCTTTTACTTTACCAGCATATAATAAGTGTTGCGCAGCCATGTTTACGAAGTAGATCGCATACGTTTTCTTTATGTTTTACTGTACATTTGATTAGTCCTCTTATAGTTAACCCTTTCCTTAACAGTGAAGCAAGCCATTAAATGTATATCCATATAACCACACAGGACACATAACGATGACTGGGGGTCAGAATACTGACACCGGCATCCCCAAGGAAAAAATCCCAACTGAGGTCAGGTAAGTATACTTACTTTTACCCTGCCCCCTTAACCCTCCCTTCCATCCGCACCATTGTTAATCTGGCCCTGCCCACCCCCGACTGCAGCATGACCCTAACCCTGTTAGTGCCTTACCCTAACCCCTGTCTACTGCCATTTACATCTAACCCCTCCCCCCTGCCCCACAGCCTGATTCTAATCCCCTCTTCTAAGTGCCTAAATTACCCAGCCTGACCGTAACCCGGCCAGCATACTCACCTATTGGGATGCTGGCATTTCGGTATTCCGGCGTCAGCATCCTGAATCTTCCAAAGTTCCAGTGCAGTCGAGATGCTGCCATTGGAGCACTGAATGATGGCATTCTGACCCCCGGATGCTGACTGCATCCCAGTCGCACATAATACACCATGAACACTGATATAAATAGGAATAATTGGAAATGATATCGACTGACAAAAAGGTCAATCTCAATAGTGATTACAAATGTGCCTGTTTCTTATACACAGTGTGAGGTCTGTTATAAAGTACCTCCATATAGGATGAGATGCGATGAACACCCCAATGTTTAGAGGATATTACCGCTATAATTTTTTCTGCCCTCGTTGCTACTGAAAGGGCAATTGAATTCTAAAGTAGTATTGTCTGTCAGAAAATTCTCTTTTTATATTCTAATAAACTACATCAATGGCATTTTTTTTTTTGCTTTTAACTTTGCTACAGTATATTAATATAATAATATGTGATTTGTTACAGTCCTTTTGTACAAACGTAGATGATTGTGTCACTATAAATGAGACTGAATACACTACCATTATCCTTTCATTTCACGAGAAAAGAACTGTAAGGTAAATGGTATCTCCTGGTTTAAAAAAGCACCGGCAAAATCTTTTTATCATTTTCTAGAATGTGCTAGACCAGTGGTTCTCAACCTTAAAGTACTGCCAACAGGTCATGTTTTCAGGATTTATGGCTGTGGAAGCAGATGGGATAACTACTGACCCAGCAAATTAGATCAACTCACCTCTACATCGCTGAAAAAAAACAAGAAAACATGCCCTGCTGGGAGTACTTGAGAGCTGGAGAGCAGAACAGGGCTAAGATAACTTCTGGTCTGTTTTTTTGTGACTCGCTTTGTTTGATGTTGTATCTGCACAAGAAAAGAAAACAAAATCACCATAATCAGCATCGCTACCTGCTGACAGGAACATTACTTATGTAATAAATCAGGAAAATTGCTTTTAATAGACAAAGATTAATATCCTAAGATGTTATCATCACTATGATGCGTGTTACAAAGCCCAAACTGCGTGAGTGGTTTATATGCTATGTTTGTTTTATTGACAGTGACAAAGTGATACGAATTGTTCCCAAAAATGATAAAGAAGCCAATGAACTAAAGAACATGTATCGCCAGCTTCAGGTAGGCCTGGCTCCGTTTTTCCAAGTTGTTATGACTTATAACGTTGTATACATTAGCTGTGTGATGAGTCTGTGAGTCCTCAATCTGTGTCTGGGTCTAGACATGTGCCTGTACACATTTATGGGGCCCGGGAGTGACAAAATAGGCAGGTCCCTTTCTAGAACTCCCGGCATGTCTGGTGATACCTCCGCTGTCCACAGCACTGGCCGCACTACTCAACCTCTATATTGCTTTGAGGGCAATGTGAACTTTGTTCATGACTAATTATACTTTGTAGGATCCAGTTCCAGGCCCAATTAATGTCCAGGCCCGGGACTGGAGCCTTGACAATCCTCACTGATGGCAACCCTGCCCTAGGTAGCTGAGATCTCGGAGAACCCCTCACAGATTAACTCCTTAAGGTGCCACACACAGTGCCATATGTGCGGTGTGCGTTTTGTACTAAATCGCATTGCATCTACTTCAAATTGCATGCGCATAGCGTCTATTCACCACAGAGCAGCGGGAGAGAGGTGGGACGCCCAACTGCCCCCCCACACCCAATGCCGCGGGATGCTGCCGGCCCCATGCGGGTCGCAGGAACGTCCAATAAAACCCCAGAAATTGGAATAGTTGGGAGGTATGTATTCCAATACTATAGCATTCAGACCCTGCAGTGTCATTATAGTCAACTATGTTACATCCAGTACTTCATTTTATCAAAGCTTTCGCGCATCCTTTCCCTGAAAAGAATGGGCCCAGACCAAGGATGCTGCCACCTACTGTTAAAAATGCAGAATACAGATCCTGAATAAAAGCCCAGCTAACATTAAAAGATTGCAATATTCATTCAGTGGTATTCTGCACTTACTCATTATTTTTTTTATTTTTTTAAAAAGGAGAAAATACAATGCCAAACCTCCCCTTACCACCATCCTCCTCATTGCCCCTACCCCAGACGGGATACGGTCATTGGGTCTGCAGCAACTAGGTCGACAAGCATTGGGTCAACACCACTAGGTCTACAGGCAGGAAGGTCGACATGGGTCTAGGTCAACATGGATCAAGGTCGACA
Organism: Crinia signifera; assembly: GCF_055691185.1. Taxonomy (NCBI): domain Eukaryota; kingdom Metazoa; phylum Chordata; class Amphibia; order Anura; family Myobatrachidae; genus Crinia; species Crinia signifera. The sequence continues at coordinate 52,228,684 of NC_139221.1, read as the reverse complement.
TGGGCAAGGTTGATATGGGGTTTTCACTGTTTTTTGAGCCGACATGTGCCAACAGGCGGTATTTCATGCCCTACCATCCACTAGGGCGTGGTGGGAGAATAAAATAGTATGGCCGAAGCATGACGTTCATGTCGACAGTGTCAACATTCGGGTAAAAAAAAAAAAGAGGAAAACCCCACGTTGACCTTTTGACCATGCCCATGTCGACCTAATGCTTGTGTCAACCTAATGTCCTGTCGACTTACAACCTTGTCGACCTAGACCCATGTCGACCTTGTCCCATGTCCACCTAAACCCATGTCGACCTTGCTGCCTGTTGACCTAGTGGTGTCGACCCAATGCTTGTCGACCCAGCGATCCCAACCCCCCCAGACAGGATCCCCCCCTTGTGACTCCCCCACATCATTTATGGCTGTAAGAACAAATTCTGGAAAAAACGGGGGTATACTCGAGATTATGTAGCTCAGAGTAGAACGGGCGCCTAGTGAGGTGTTATGTCAAGCTGCTCCAACTCAAGGGGGTGTCAGCCCCTTATGGTATGTGTATAGGGGAAAAAAGAAAATAATGTGGAGCGCTAAGGTACATCAATTTGATAATACAATATAACAATTTATAAAAAATTTAATAATATACATAAACAATATCAATGTAAAATATAAAAATCAATACATGTGTATTATTAATAAATGAAGACACAGGAGGTATTAATTGGATGTTGCTAGAGTTCTGCTGCTTATTGGTACTCCTATAAGCAACTTTGTGTTTACTGTTTCCACTGGGTTTGGAGCCAAATATTAATGGAGTCACATACCGGATAGTTGGATACCGCTGAAGGCAATGGCGTAGCTATGTTTAGGGCGCCCCCCCCCGCCGCTACCCCGCCAAGCACCCCTACCCCCCTGCCCTGCCGCCCCGCCGCCCATGCAAACCCCCCCAATCCCCCACAGCCTTACCTATCGCGCTGGTCCCGGCGGCTCCGTTCTTCTGCTGAGGACCACCACAAAATGGCCGTCCCCATACAGCAGACAGTTTCAGAGAACTGTGTGCTATATGGGGGCGGCCATTTTGTGGTGGTCCTCAGCAGAAGAACGGAGCCGCCAGGACCAGCGACATAGGAAAGTCTGCAGGGGATTGGGGGGGGTTTAACTATAGCACCGCAGCCCCCGGCGCCCCCACGGTGCTATAGTTATGCCGCTGGCTGGAGGAAGATCTGGTTCTCAAATAGGGAGATGTCCTCACGATGATGCAATATTTTTGTAATCCACAAGGGGCTGATATCATTGTCCCAATTTTTGGTTGGAAATCCGTAAGGCTATGACGAAACATGTTAGGCAGCACTTGCTTCATCTAACCATTAGACACAGAAGGCAACTGGACACTCTGCTGCTCAATACTCCAAACATCCCCTGCTCACCCTGGGAACACACTGTTGGAAGCCACCTGGATTTTCCACCAGCAATTGGGACATTGATATCAGCCCCTTGTGGATTTCAAAAATATTGCATCATCGTGAGGACATCTCCCTATTTGAGAACCAGATCTTCCTCCAGCGGTATCCAACTATCCGGTATGTGACTCCATTAATATTTGGCTCCAAACCCAGTGGAAACCGCAAACACAAAGGGGGAAATTTACTAATATGGATTTGTAGAAAAAAGGTGTATTCGTAGGGAGAAATACACCTTTTTTTACGAATTTGTATTTTCGGGATTTTCTATCCCCAAAATACAACAATTCGTAGTCCTAGGGATGGAACATTCGTATTTGTATTTACAAATACGAATGTCTACACCATCGTTAGGATACGACAGAAATCACCATTCAAAAGAATGGTGGTTCCTGATGTACTAAGCAGCCGTATAGAAAATACGGCTGCTTTTGTCCACGAAAATACGGCAGAAAAATAGAACACCATTTTCCTGTCGTATTCTCGTTTTAGCCTGCACATCAGTCAGATCTGTGCAGGCTGCGGTGTAAAAATAAATAAAATAAAATAAAATAAATAAATAAAAAAACGTCGTGGGGTCCCCCCCACAGCCATAACCAGCACCAGGCTGACAGAGCCTGGAGCCGGTAATTAAAAATCAGGGAACCCGACAAATAGGGGTTCCCTGATTTTTAACAACCAGCCCCAGGCTCCTGCTCTGGGGCTGGTTTCCAAAATACGGGGGACAAAATGAGTAGGGGTCCCCCGTATTTTAAGAACCAGCCCCAGGCAAAACCAGCCAGCAGGGTAATGTCACAGCCGGGGGGAGACTTTTTATGCAAGTCCCCCCGGCAAAAGCATTCATCCCTACCGACCAGTCAGCCTGGCCAGGGGCCCTGGGGGAGTGGGGACCCCCCCAATAAAGGGGTCCCCCTCCAGGACTTACCTGACCAGGCTGAAGCCTGGTGCTGTCCCCGATGCCCCTGGGCGGTGGGCATCGGGCTGATTCAAGTGTAAAAAAAAGATTGAACTATTGTTTTTTACTGTGGCACTACAAGTGCCAGCAAGCCTCCCCAGCAAGCTGGGACTTGGAGAACCACAAGTCCCAGCCTGCTGGGCATTAAAGGGCCCGCTGGCACTTGTAGTTCCACAGTTAAAAAAATAGTACACAAAACACACTGACACAAATTTTAAATAAAAGTTTAATACACACATCACACACACACTGATACTTACCTATCTTGATCCCGTCGGTAGGTCGCTGGCTCCGGTGTCGGCGGCTCCGGTGTCGGCGGCCTGTCTGAAGAAAATCCATGGTGGACCAGGTCCTCCATGGATGGTCTTGTGTCTTCTGTCTTCTTTTCCAGGGCTTATTTCTTTATCTTCTTTCTTCTTCTTTACGCTCCCGGGACTTTCAGAGCTTCAGAGATGTTTCCTCCTCGAAGTCTGGACTAAGAATGAATTCTAGCCAATCAGGAGCCGCCTAGCGGCCAATCAGGAGCCAGTAAAGTCGGCTCCTGATTGGCTAGAATTCATTCTTAGTCCAGACGTTGAGGAGGAAACATCTCTGAAGCTCTGAAAGTCCCGGGAGCGTAAAGAAGAAGAAAGAAGATAAAGAAATAAGCCCTGGAAAAGAAGACCGAAGACACAAGACCATCCATGGAGGACCTGGTGAGTAGGATTTCCTTCCACAGGTCCACCATGGATTTTCTTCAGACAGGCCGCCGACACCGGAGCCGCCGACAACGGAGCCAGCGACCTACCGACGGGATCAATATAGGTAAGTATCAGTGTGTGTGTGATGTGTGTATTAAACTTTTATTTAAAATTTGTGTCAGTGTGTTTTGTGTACTATTTTTTTAACTGTGGAACTACAAGTGCCAGCGGGCCCTTTAATGCCCAGCAGGCTGGGACTTGTGGTTCTCCAAGTCCCAGCTTGCTGGGGAGGCTTGCTGGCACTTGTAGTGCCACAGTAAAAAACAATAGTTTAATCTTTTTTTTACACTTGAATCAGCCCGATGCCCACCGCCCAGGGGCATCGGGGACAGCACCAGGCTTCAACCTGGTCAGGTAAGTCCTGGAGGGGGGGGGACCCCTTTATTGGGGGGGTCCCCACTCCCCCAGGGCCCCTGGCCAGGCTGACTGGTCAGAGGGCTGAATGCTTTGGCCGGGGGGACTTGTATAAAAATGCTGAAACTGAAACAGTCGTATGCAGTCGTAGGGGAAATACCAATACAAAAAACTAGGTTTTTCATATTGGTAAATTTCCCCCAAAGTTGCTTATAGGAGTACCAATAAGCAGCAGAACTTTAGCACCATCCAATTAATACCTCCTGTGTCTTCATTTATTAATAATACACATGTATTGATTTTAATATTTTACATTGATATTGTTTATGTATATTATTTAAATTTTAATAAATTGTTATATTGTACTATCAAATTGATCTACCTTAGCGCTCCACATTATTTTCTTTTTTTCCCTAAGAACAAATTCTACTTTCCATTTTTTAAATCAAAACAAATTCATTTCAATTAATTTCATAATCAAAGCGATATGGAAACGATTATAGAAGGAAGGCATATACTGTAGTGGTTCATGTTATAGACCTCAGAATAGTTGGGTATTTATTTACTTCCAGTTTCTTACATAGCTCAGCATATTGCGTTGCGCTTTACAATTGGAAACAATCATTTCATATTGGGAATATCATTATTTTGTTGAACTGATGTTTATATTAATGGTGAAATAAATGTGGTGGCATACAGTGTGCTACTATATCCATTTCTAGCAAGCCTAACAGACTGTGGTCCTAATGCTTCCATTAAGGCTTAGTATTATGTGTACTGCTTTCTGTGTTCTGTCCTGTACATTTCTGCTGAAAGCGGTTCCACGACATACTGATAATGATAAAAACTAACGAGCACTTGACCTGCATTTGTGGCCCATTAGTCTGGCATTAAATAATAGTCCCTACAACACTAGTGGTCCTTATGAATGCTGTATTCCCAGATAGACTGCAGTAGTCACAATCTCATGGTCAACTTGTTCCTAATTACCAGGGCCGGTGCAAGGCACCGGAGCGCCCCAGGCGAGTCAGGGTGGGGGCGCCCCGGTGCCGGAGGGGGGGGGGGGGGGGCGGTGGTGGTGGTACCTGTGTAAAAAACTTGCGGCGCCGGCGTCCCTACAGTGCTGGAGTGGGCAGGGGTGTCCGTGCCGCGGGGGAAACCTGCGGCGCTGTCATTGTGTATAAAGCTGGCGGCGGCCGGCGGGGTCACTGCAGTGAATAGAAAATAACTAGCGCTTCCCGCGCCACAGCGCGCATAGCGCTAGTTATTTTCTATTCACTGCAGGGACCCGGCGGCCGCCGCCAGCTTTATACACAATGACAGCGCCGCAGGTTCCCCCGCGGCACGGACACCCCTGCCTGCTTCAGCACTACAGGGTCGAAGTTTTTTACACAGTTCGCTAACCCTCCATGCTGGGGGTGAGGCGCCGGCACCCTCCAGGTGCCGGCGCCCTAGGCAAATGCCTAGAGCTGCCTAGTGGTGGCGCCGGCCCTGCTAATTACCCTAATACAGGACTGACTAAAAGGGTTTGCACCTTATCTTACAGGTAGAAGTGGTGGTATGCAATGACTGGGGGCACTTTATAGAATTAAACTAATGTAAATTACAACTACAGATTGATTTCATGTGTCTCTGTCGTTTAAAAAGTAGTATAATATACATTATATACTGTAAAATATACTATTATACAGAAGGCTAAAACCTAGCAAAACCCAGCACAGACAATGTGCTCATTAGAAGTCATGTACCACCACAATGATTATCACAGGACAGGACCATTATCACACGCATTGAGGTATAATCACCTCAGAGGTAAAACAACTCTTTTCACAGTTCCAATTGTACTATTTGTACTTGGCATAATTACATGAACTTGTGAGAGGGAAATCTATAATTCGAGCACCTAATTAGATGTACTGTGCTTGTATTAAGTGCATTAACCATTTTCCATATTGTTATCACAGCAAGATTGCATAACTTACTAGAGGCCTAATCCCGGTTCTCCTGTGCTATTTCCGTACAAATCATTCTATCTATGTTCAATCTGCACTATATAATCACTGCTGCACTGTCTATTTGGCTTTTCCATTTCAGCTGAACGGGAGCGCGCATCGGCATCGAATCGAAATTGAAGTGAAAAACCCCATGTCGACCTTTTGACTGTCGACCTAGACATTGGCAGGTATTCAATGCAGCCGGCGAGGGGGTTAAACAGCGAGGATTGCAGAAAAAATCCTCGCTGTTTAACCCCCGCGCCGGCCACTCGCTCTATTCAACGTTCTGGGGAAATCCTCGCCGTCACAGGATGGCGAGAATTCCCCAAAACAGCGAGACCCGCGGCTAATGCAGGAAACTCGCTGTATTTAGCCGCGAGTCTCTCTGCTTCTGGAGCCGCATACACCAATTCCCCCTCGCTCAAAAAATGGAGCGAGGGGGAATTGGCGTATGCGGGGCTGCGTTGAATACTGACAGGGGGCGGGATGTACTAAAGAGAAAATGCGGTAAAACCCCTGTTTTACCGCATTTTCCTATGTATCATCACCGGTTCGCCCCGTTTTCGCTGGCCAGGGTATCGCCGTACGCGCGCCGCCCCCCCCCCCCCCCCCCCCCTCCCGTCCTCCTTTAACCTCCTCCTCCCCCTGGTGTCACAGCTTCAGGGGGGAGGAGGAGACGCAGGGGGACGCTGGCAGCCGCCGGGAGGTGACGGAGACCCCCGCAGCCCACATCACAGGTATCGCGGGGGTCTCCGTTACCGCAGCCCGATGCTGGCCGCATATGTTAGTACATATGCGGTGGCATCGCGACGGCTGCCGTGCGAAGGGCGGCGATGTATGTTGATACATCCCGCCCAGGGTGAGTGGTGACAGCGAGCAGGCAGCTTTTCTTGCTGTCGCTGCTCACACACAGCATTGAATACCTGCCAAACTAACGACCTGTTGAACTAATGACCTAGAAACATGTTGACCTTTTCCCATGTTGACCTATACCCATGTTGACCTTTTCCCATGTCGACCTAAGGGTGTCGACCTAATGACTGTCGACAATCATGCTGTAGACAAAATTACCCCAACCCACCTGGATGAGTTGATTGTCACTACTGAAGTTCTTCGGATGCAGTTGTGTGTTGGATTCTTTGTTAGAAAGACAACTGTCCATAATGTCCAGAGTAAAGGCCCCCATACATAGAGGCGATTTGGTCCGATTTCGGCCGATTGCGACCAATCTGTCCATTAAATCGGACCAAATCGCCTCTCCCTGACATGCCGTCTGGTCCGATGCGCGGTCCCAAGCGCATCGGACCCGACCAGGTGTTTGGACTAGCAGGCCGTCCGACCACCCGTTCCTCCAGGCGGCGAGGCGGACGGGAAGCAGGGACGCATGCGATCCATCACAATGGATTGCATGCGTCCCTGCCGGGAAGGTCCCGGCGGCTAGCAGGGTATCGGGTGTCCGTACACTGCTGCGAGACATCGCAGGCAGTGTATGGGCACCTTAAGATGCAGGTAATCCTCAATAGTATGTGGTTTAGGGTATAAAAGCTTCGCTCAATGTGTTTCCCTGGGATCAAAGCCTCCCGGCTTCATCAGGAGCAGAACTAAGGACTGTCTCATGGAAATTAGGACAGTTGGACTGCATGAAATGTAGACACATTTTTGCTGCACATATATAGAACCTTATTCAGGACCATTCATTCGCAAGGGGTCCGATGGTGTACATATGCATTTCTGCGCATGTGCAGATGCAGGGTGCGTGCGGCCACTGCAAACAGATTGTTCGCTGGATGCACGCCCCCAACATTGTGGGGGCGCGGGGGTTTGTTCGTGGGGTGGCGGGCCGGGATACTCGCCCATGGAAACACCCAGCGTTTCATGGGCGTTCCCATGGATATCGCCAGGTGACGTTGGTGCTGGGAGTGGGCAGCTGACGTCACCGGAAGTCAGCTGCCTGCCCAGTTCCTCCCGAATGTGCACGCATATATAATGGGCCCCACACACAGCGCCATATTCAGGCATTTTCTGAGCAATTTTAACAAATCACTCAGAAAATCGTAAATCGCGGTGTGTATGGCCCGCACAGTGGTTTACATGCGCGCACCCGCTGTTCTGAATCTGCCAAAGATTCAGAACGGACCCGCCGGACATTTCAGAGCAGTCGCTCAGAAAGCTCCTGCTCATCTCCCGCATGTGTGGCCAAGGGAAGATGAGCAGGGCTTTTCTGAGATGAAGATGCCGCAGAACCACGTCGAACGCCGCCATCAAACCTGCCGCCGCTGCCCAGGAGCCCCGCCGATGCTTACCTGAAGTGAGTACCCTCTGACGCTGCCTCCTGTCCGCCGCGACGCACCCTCTTCAGTCAGGAGTGAGAAGATGTGACGCTGGACTCCGGACTGGGTAAGTATTTCTTTTGTCCCCTAGTGCCAACAACGATTAACAGTTTGCTGGACAGGGGGGGGGGGGGGGGGGTTGCCACTAGCCACCAATGGTTAAACCTTTTTTTGGGGGTGCCACTAGCCACCAATGTTTATTTGGTTGGGGGAGGGGGGGGGACACTATGCCACCAATGTTTGTTTGTTTGGGGTGAGGGGGGGGGGGCACTATGCCACCAATGTTTATTTGTTTGGGGTGAGGGGGGGGGACACTATGCCACCAATGTTTATTTGTTTGGGGTGAGGGGGGGCACTATGCCACCAATGTTTATTTGTTTGGGGTGAGGGGGGGCACTTTGCCACCAACGTTTATTTATTTAGGACATTACTGTCTATACCATATAACATTTTTTTTATGAAGTGCAGTTTTTTACATCACTTTCTGTGACAGTTGTGACAGATTTAAAATCTCCCATGCTGAATCTCCCGTAATGAATCTCTGGCACAAATCTCTGCGTATGTAGGGCCCTTAAGGGGTCTGAGAGTCACTCATGTAAAACATTCGCATGCCTTGCGTGCCAATCCGCGGTGCGAATCACTCCCATAATGTGAAGATTATATTTTGCTAAAAAAAATAACCATACATCAAAGTTTCCAAAAGAGTAGAGTCGTTGACTAGGGAAGAGGTTGCCCATAGCAACCAATATGGTTTCTATAGGAACCTTTCCACCGGTCTACTCATCCCCTGAATTTGGGCCACTCCAGTATAAGCTAACGATATTGATTCCTTGCAATAGTGCAGTATACTCTTTGTATTAGGGAGCTTGTTGTATTGGGCCTGTAAGGCTGCAGTAATATTAAACACATGGTGCATCTGTGTCAGTGTGTACATTACATGGATATGGTTTACAGGTTAGTTCCTGCACTGCAGGTGGATCTATGGCAGCCCAGCAGCATTAGCAACATCTGGAAAAACACCGTAACCGATGTGCACACGTCAAACATCAGCACTGAAGCCCTGCTCTCCTACCTGCGTCATGCCAACATTCAGCACAAGTAAGAAGCACCGTCTGTTATATGGCAATGTGCGAGTGTATACCAGTTATTTAGGATTTATTGATAAGGTACACCCATGCATGAGCTAGTAAGAAGCACTGTCTGTTATATGGCAATGTGCGAGTGTATACCAGTTATTTAGGATTTATTGATAAGGTACACCCATGCATGAGCTAGTAAGGAGCACCGTCTGTTATATGGCAATGTGCGAGTGTATACCAGTTATTTAGGATTTATTGATAAGGTACACCCATGCATGAGCTAGTAAGAAGCACTGTCTGTTATATGGCAATGTGCGAGTGTATACCAGTTATTTAGGATTTATTGATAAGGTACACCCATGCATGAGCTAGTAAGAAGCACCGTCTGTTATATGGCAATGTGCGAGTGTATACCAGTTATTTAGGATCTATTGATAAGGTACACCCATGCATGAGCTAGTAAGAAGCACCGTCTGTTATATGGCAATGTGCGAGTGTATAACCAGTTATTTAGGATTTATTGATAAGGTACACCCATGCATGAGCTAGTAAGAAGCACCGTCTGTTATATGGCAATGTGCGAGTGTATAACCAGTTATTTAGGATTTATTGATAAGGTACACCCATGGATGAGCTAGTAAGAAGCACTGTCTGTTATATGGCAATGTGCGAGTGTATACCAGTTATTTAGGATTTATTGATAAGATACACCCATGCATGAGCTAGTAGGAAGCACTGTCTGTTATATGGCAATGTGCGAGTGTATACCAGTTATTTAGGATTTATTGATAAGGTACACCCATGCATGAGCTAGTAAGAAGCACTGTCTGTTATATGGCAATGTGCGAGTGTATACCAGTTATTTAGGATTTATTGATAAGGTACACCCATGCATGAGCTAGTAAGAAGCACTGTCTGTTATATGGCAATGTGCGAGTGTATACCAGTTATTTAGGATTTATTGATAAGGTACACCCATGCATGAGCTAGTAAGAAGCACTGTCTGTTATATGGCAATGTGCGAGTGTATACCAGTTATTTAGGATTTATTGATAAGGTACACCCATGCATGAGCTAGTAAGAAGCACTGTCTGTTATATGGCAATGTGCGAGTGTATACCAGTTATTTAGGATTTATTGATAAGGTACACCCATGCATGAGCTAGTAAGAAGCACTGTCTGTTATATGGCAATGTGCGAGTGTATACCAGTTATTTAGGACTTATTGATAAGGTACACCCATGCATGAGCTAATGATCATAATAATAAGCCTCCAAAAAATTCATGTCGACTCTACAATGTGTATCCAAACATCTATCCTGCATGCTTTAGATGTGGGTTCTTCCATTGCCGTGTGATGCATTATTATTCCATATTTCTAATGCCCGGTACACACCAGGACGATGGTGCTCGTGAGCAGGTCGTCACAGGAACGTACGACCCGCTCACGAGCTGGCGGCGCCGCCGACCCACCGCGAAAATGCCCCTAATGTGATCGCGTCCGATCGCGACCCCCACCCACCACAATGGTCGTTTCTGAGATCCTACCTGCAGCAGGTAGGATCTCAGAAAAGACCATCCGACCCGCGGGGCCGCGCATCGGATCGGGATTTGCAGCAAAATGGCCCAAAACACGGCCGATATACATACAATCGGTCGAGATTGTATCTAAATTGGCTCGTTTTGGGCCATATCGTCCTGGTGTGTACCCCGCATTAAAGTCTTTGTGTCGCTAATGTCCAGCTGGTCAGTGCCACCGCTGTGCCAGAAGAGATCACAAATCACCAAAATACATTTATTAGGAACAAATGAAAAACAAAGGGGGTTATTCAGAGATGTTCGCTGCTGTGCAACTCCACTCTGCGATCAATTATGGATCTGCTGGAAGGTAGCCGGCGTTTGTGAGTGGTGACCTTTCATTCTCTGAGCGTGTCAGGAAAACGCAGGCGTACCCAGGCGTTTTCAGGGAGGGCGTGTGACGTCAGCTCTGGCCCCAAACAGCCTGTACAGTATGTATCATAGACTTGTGGAAGGGTCAGGGTTACACACACAGACTGCCAAAAATCATTTGATGGTGAGGACAGGTTTACGCTCCCTATCGGGGTGAATATCTGGTGGCAGGTCTCTGCAAAATGAAACAGTGACAATCAGGTCTGTATAACCCCCATATTCGGCAGTATATATTGTTTTGCAACTAAATATATTGATTTAGGCTACATCACACACATTAGGCTAGACAATGGTATTTAAATTCATCCCTTGAGATTCATTTCTAATTCAGGTTGAGAACATGCAAAGCCCCATACACACTAGGGCATTATAATGAGCGATATCACTAATTGTGGCACTTCTGAGCAATATCGTTCATTATATCGCTCAGCATGTATGCTCTGCCCGACAGCTGATACTCACGTAGGTCGTTATCAATTTACTATATACACACGGAGGAGGGTAGTGGGTCATTAACAACGCCCATGCAGCCTTCTACCCCTGATCCAGCCCCCCCCCCCCCCCCCCCCCTGCTGCATTCTCCCCCCCCCACCACCACCACCAGCCATCGGTGACAGCACCCTGTCAGTTAACCTCATAGTTTGATGCCATGGCTTATAAATAGGCAACATGCATTGGTTCACAATGTCACACTCCTATGTAACAGTCAGATTCTGCTGTTTACCACTAGTAACCACTAACTAACTGAATAAATTCTAATAAAGAACCATTAATGCCTATCTAGTAATCACTGCAGTGGAGAGATCAGTAAAACTGAAAAATATTTAGATTGTTCTTTGCCTTTTGCCTTCAATGCTCATTAATAAACCGATTGTATTAAGCCAGGTAAAGTGATAAAGTGGTGATAAAGCTGTGATAAAGTGGAAGGTGATAACACACAGGCCAATAACTGACATTTTTCAAATAAAGCAGATCGGTTGAAGCTTATTCACCTTCTACTTTATAACTAGAGATGTGCAGGTTCTGATTTACTCTGATTTAAGGTGCCCATACACGTTACAATTATTGTATCCAATATCGCAAAACCGAGATGCGATGAGATGCGATATTGTATCCAATATTGGATACAATAATTGTAACGTGTATGGGCACCTTTACTCTGATTTCAAAGCAGGATCTTATAAGATCCTGCTTTGAAATCAGAGTAAAGCCCTGTACATATGTATCGATTTTTTTTCCTGATTTTTGATACGATTTTGCTTATAGAAGCAAAATCAAATCGAATCCTAAACTAAATCGAATGGTTTTTGTGTCACTTTCGATGTGCATTCGATTTGATGCGCGCCCCCGTTTTCACAAAATCTAACAGAAAAATCTACTGTGCAGCCAAGGAAATCGAATGTGTACAATGTACCATGAATGTATATGGAATTCGATATCGAATTCGGTATCTAATGCAAAAGTACAGATCTAATGCCAAATCGAATGGGAAGATCTCATGCCAGATCTAATAGAAAATCGAATCTAACATTGAATCAAAAGCAAATCGATGTGTGTGTACGGGCCTTAAATCAGAGTAAATCCGTAGAAGGTGATAAAGCATCAGCCAATCTGCTTTATTTGAAAAATGCCAGTTAGGAGTTCATTGGCCTGTGTATTATCACCTTCCACTTTATAACCACTCTATCACTTTACCAGGCTTAATACATCCGCCCCATTGTCTCAGATGTACTGTATTCTACATTTACCACTACATTGTGCAACTGTGATGCAAAAGTATTTTGTAGACAAAAAAATTACAAAAAACACAACACCGGGAAAAAAAAACAAATACAGTACATACAAAGCCTGTAGTAAAACTTAAATGTATCAGAACAATAAGAAATGTTGTGATGGTAAATAAACCAGATGCGAGCAGATACTGTACACAGTAAAGTGTTTTTTCTACCAAGCTTGCATTAATTTATATGCTCAGGTTTATTGAACAATAATGTGAATGGCTAATAGTAGTGCATGAGCATTAGCGCAGTTCTGATGACGCTGTATCCAGTAAGTTTTGCTTTGTTTTTTTTTTTAGAATCATTGTAAATAATTTGCAGAAGGTGATTGAAAAACAGCGCGTGTCTACATCAAGAAGGAACCGTAGGTCAATTTCAAAGTATGATTATGAAGATTACCATACCCTGGAAGAGGTACGCTCGCAGATCAACATGGCAGACAATTGGACATGGAAAACATATCATGTAATATATAATACCCCTTTCGCACCAGGGATTTGGACATGGATCTGTCCCAGGAGCGACCTGACAGTTCTGATGATAGTCCCCCACAGTGACCCGGCATTAAGCCCGGTCGATGATGGCAGAAAGGTGGGGGGGGGGGGGGCAGAGTTGGCAGCACCTCATCGGGGTGGGGGAGGAGGCAGCACTTGGACCTGACGCTGCCTCCTCCCTATAGTGTGAACAGGACCCGGGTCACTCAACCCATTCACACTGCACAGAAACCCAGGTTCAACCCGGGATTATGCCTTCTTGTTACCTGGGTCGGAATGCCGGGTTGCTGGACCCAGGTAATTAGAAAAGGCCCTTTCACAAGGCACGTCAACCCGGATTATTTGATCAATGTGAAAGAGAAACAGTATAATATTTCTGAAGTTGTGTTGGTTATCATGCAATGCAAAATAATCCCTATAAACCTGCCCAATGTATGGTTCCCATGGTGTGGATGCAACAACAAGGCATAGGGAATGTATTGGGTGTTTCTTAGTGGTGACTGGGAGGTTGTTATGTGGAGGCATAGACATGGTCTGTGTCAGAGACACATTATGGGCGTGTTGAGGGCCTTCACCTGAATGGTTGCGAACTCTGATGTTTTCTGAGCGATATTGTGAACGATATCGCTTAGGGTGTACAATGTTTAAACAAGGGGGCAGACTAGATGGGCCAATTAGTTCTTATCTGCCGTCAAATGCTATGTTTCTATGTATATAATTACCGATGCGTGCTCCCGCGTGTCGTTAACGACCTACTCCCTCACCCCAACATGTTCAGGCGAAGGAGACTTATTTAAAGAAGGTCATGCTGCAGCCTCAGCAGGATCGTCGCTCCCCCTGCCGTCGCACCCCAACCCCCCCCCCCCCCCTCGCATGCGGCATCACCAAATGTGTTTGCACTTGTTGATGCCTGCCCCCCTGCTGGGTCCCCACCGCCGCCAATATCAGCGGCGGCGTTGATCTTCTAGTGTGTATGTGCCTTTAATCACTCACATTGGACACCATATTCAGATCTGTACCTAGCTTGGGCCTCGTGCAAGTTTGCTGTCACAAATTGTCAGGGTGGCATAAAACAGTATTAATGGTGGTTTCAGCAGTCACATTAGCGAAACATTCCCGCAACCCTGTCACTGGTTACATACTGGTCACCTACCTAGTTACCAGCCAGCTTTTCCAGCATGGGTCATACTGACTCCAACACCGAACAGACTAGACAAGCATCTTCCAAATGCACTACTTATTAATTAGTCACACCCTTGTGAAGAACCTGTTTGTGCTGCGTGTAGGTCTAGGCCCGGTGTCTCCACATGACTACCCTGTCGACAAGGCACTAAAGTCTCTATTACCCCTTTATGCAGCTTTATCCCTGATTTTTGCACTTGAATGCGCATCAACCTGGGATTTCTGCAAGTGTGAAAGAAACAACCCAGGACGAAGTCACGGGTCAACAACCCTGTTTCTAACCAGGAGTACAGAACTGAGTTTAGATTTATTAAGCTCGGTGAAGTGATAAAGTGTCTGGTTTTTATCACCGGCCAATCAGCTCCTACCTGTCATTTTTCAAACCAAGCCTGTAACTTCATACTTAGGAGCTAATTGGCCGGCGATAAAAAACAGTCACTTTATCACTTCACCGAGCTTAATAAATCTGCCCCTCAGACTCTGCTATGTGCTGCTCTAAAGTCTGAAAGCCGCTTAACAGGAGCCTGGGACAAACTGTCCTGTAACCTTCAGGGCTAAAAAAAAAACACACAAAGTTTTTGTTTGTTTTTATACTATAACCCATGGGTCTTCAAACTGCGGCCCTCCAGATGTTGTGAAACTACAAATCCCAGCATGCCTTGCCACAGTTTTAACACTCCCTTATAGCAAAACTGTGGCAAGGCATGCTGGGATTTGTAGACAAACCTGAGGAAGTTTTACACATACTGTAACCACTTGGTTGGAAATGTACAGTATCTGTAACACTTACAATGGCCCTATTCTCATGGAACAGTATTTTATCTGGCGGCTGTCCCTATGTGAACTGCAGTGCTGTATCTCTGTTTCAGATTGTGAAGTGGATGCATCATATGAACAGCACACATTCTAATCTCGTTGACATGTTTTCGGTGGGAACGTCATATGAAGGAAGACCATTGTATGTGCTTAAGGTAATACAACTGTCAACTCAAGCGTAAGGCCACAATTACTGTATACAGTGGGTTTCATGAAAATACATTTTACCCAAACTCTGACTATATTCATTACTCACACATGTCACTTTCCTTGGAATCTCAGTAAGATCAAAGGGGAGGGGTTCAGTATCCTGGTAGTTCACTATACCAATGCTGTGCTGACATCCCAACTTTCGCCGGGAGACTGGCTCCGGCATCCCAACATCAAGTAGTGCGGGCACATATGGGAGAAGAAAAGTAATTCCACATAATGATCCTGAGGTGCAGTGTTTGAAAAAGCTGTTTTATTTGAGATTCTAGAGTAATCCAAAGTCCAATCCACTTCAGATTCCGGCGCTACCTCTGCATCCTTCAGAATAAAAGAACAGGAACCAGAAGTGAAGTTGCTTTTTTCTCTGCTATATGTATTTTTTCCCTACGTAGCTGATGTCATCTCCAGGTAGTACAGAAACAAACAGTTCTCATTTCACTTTTTAAAACTTAAAGCTAATCTGGGTCATCTTGGACCCAGCAGCTGTCACTCCTGCGGGGTTCACGGATGTGAGAGTATAATTTCCTGTATGCGCTGCTCAATGTTCCGGTGAATGCTAATAATTCTGTGCGGCTGTAATCTCTCCATCAGTATCAGCCGAGATACAGTACAGGTATGGCGACAAATGCAGGATTGTCTGGCATGTCTGCAATGTAATAACAAAAAATACAAAGATGTTTGATTTTATTTGTTAAAGACTACTATTGCCTTGTAGCTCTCTGACGGCAGATTTGGATTGTACTTTTGACAACTTTATATGTTATAGTATATCATACCTCCCAACTTTTTAGATCGGGAAAGAGGGACAGCACGAAATGATAAAGAGTGATAAAGTATCAGCCCAAGCAGCTCCTAACTGCCATGGTATGACCTGTGTTTGGAAAATTACAGATAGGAGCTGGCTGGTAGATTATCACTCTCTACTTTATAATTTTTTTGAAGCCTATTACATCTGACCCATTGTGAGGGAAGAATGAGATTACAGACCGAGAGCGAGAGAAGTACAACAGCTAGTTTTTATACTTATGGGGGAAATTTACTAAGATGTGTATTCTGCTTCACATGTGATGTTGCTATGGCAACCAATCAGATCCTGTCTACTATATTCTAGAGGGTGCTAAATAAATAAGTAGTAGATTCTGATTGGTTGCCCATTGCACCATCACATGTGATGTAGAATACACATCTTAGTAAATGTCCCCGATAATGTCATGTCCCTTTCCTCTGCTGCTGGTATTACGTCAATATTCATTCTAAAATAAGAGTCTGCTTTTAAAGGTGGGGACAACAAAGATCTCATCGTCCAAGAAGTCGTCTAAGAGAGAAATATGGATGGATTGTGGTATCCATGCGAGAGAATGGATTGGACCTGCATTTTGCCAGTGGTTTGTAAAAGAGGTAACATAAGTAGCACTACATAATGTGCAATACATACGGGGCATTGTGTGATGTCTGTGGAGTTTTGCTGTAACAGAAATGCGCCCTGTGACCAATATCTGTTCTACTTCGGTGGGGCAGCAGGTGGCGCTGACCTGTTCAATATGCTGCGAGCATACGAATATAAATATATTATGACTATAAATAACTTCTAGACCCCCAGGAGACTATCTATGTGGACATACTGTACGGGGAGAATATAATAGTGTACCCGAAGCCCACTGATATGGTGTCCATGTCGACATATGTTTTATTTTTGTTTTTAAAAAAGTCCACTTATAAATGTGTAATTTGCTGGTAATTAACGTCTCTCTCCCTTCATAGGCCATTAACACATATAAAAGCGATCCAGTTATGAAAAAAATTCTAGACCAATTCTATGTCTATGTAATGCCCGTGTTTAATGTGGATGGATATAGGTACAGCTGGACCCATGTAAGTATTTCACTGACAATGAAATGAAATATTAAATTTGAATATTTAGGCAAAATCGAGATTCAATCAAGAAAAGAGGGACGGAGGGTGGGTTTCCGGGATCATTAAAGGAAGTGCAGATATGCAAATTGATCTTAAATACCCATTTAAATCTACCCTCCCACTTAGCTCCTGATAGGCTACCCTGACCTAAGTACCAACCCCTTTAAGAGGTTGCTCTGCCTAGCAACAGTTCTAATTTCAAACCATCACAACAATCAAACACTCTTTTATTGTTCCATGCCTAAACAGCCCTCACTAATTCTAAATGCATTACAGTTGTAGGTGTTCAAAGGATGGCACAAAATCATTTTGAACTGTCATTCTAAATAAATGGAAGTGATGCCAAACACAAAAAAATAATTAGTATGAGAGGAGTCTCCTACCATATACCTGACATTGTGCTGTGCTCATCCACTGTGTATCAGCTTAATGAATTGTGATTTCTGACAATGCCTGGAACAGGACTGCGCCAGGTGACACAAGGATGTAACCCCTATCAGCATGGAAATGACTGATGTATTTTTAGCTCTCGTCATCCCATTTCATTTATTCGCTCTGTATGTGTATTCGTTGAAACCAATTATCACTCATTAATTCTAACTGGGGTTGTCACTATGCCAATTACCAACCCCAGGAATTATTGCCATCTATCCTCATTAAATCTCCGAATGAGGTCAATTCTTCTAAAATGTATTATCATAGGACTTGTCTTCTATTCTGTTTTAATTATTTCTGCAAATCCCATACTTACAGTACAGTTGCCGAGGTATAACTTGCATAATTAGCACGTGTGTAACAGGACGAGTAATTCCCGGTCGAAGAAAAGACTTTGAAAGCTAGTCTGCTACCTTCTGTGTTTGTGCATGTGTGAGAAAGAGATGTAGTTTAACTCTTTGTCAGCAGATGGCAGTGTTTCAGAGACTCACGAACACTAGACATATATATATATATATATATATATATATATATATCTATCTATCAGGGAAGTGGGGGGTGATTGGGGTGCGCTACCTAGTATAGAGACTGTACCTCCCAAAAAAACATTACAATTTCAAAACAGAATACACATTTCTGAAATAGTGTTCTTGTATTTGAGGATGTTCCCAATGAATAAGCTCAGTCCATCTCTGGGTAAATAGTTCTTTTATTGGTGAAGAAACCCGACGCGTTTCGTCTCTAAGACTTCATCAGGGGTAAGAACCAATGGGTGAGTGGATTTTGTGTGGCTGGTCCTATTTGAAGTTTCTGCTGATCACAGCTGATGCAAATAAAATAAATATCAGGACGCTCTCTCTGCAGTATCCTCCTCGCTCTGCATTCAAAATGAGAATGAGAAATGTTTCTCATTTTGAATGCAGAGCGAGGAGGATACTGCAGAGAGAGCGTCCTGATATTTATTTTATTTGCATCAGCTGTGATCAGCAGAAACTTCAAATAGGACCAGCCACACAAAATCCACTCACCCATTGGTTCTTACCCCTGATGAAGTCTTAGAGACGAAACGCGTCGGGTTTCTTCACCAATAAAAGAACTATTTACCCAGAGATGGACTGAGCTTATTCATTGGGAACATCCTCAAATACAAGAACACTATTTCAGAAATGTGTATTCTGTTTTGAAATTGTAATGTTTTTTTGGGAGGTACAGTCTCTATACTAGGTAGCGCACCCCAATCACCCCCCACTTCCCTGATTACTACACCGTTCCTCACTAACAGGAGGAATTTTGGTGGTGCTGCACACACAACCCAGCGCAACTCAGAGTCAAAAACCCTTTCTTATATATATATATATATATATATATATATATATATATATATATATATGATATGGTAGTACTGGTACAGTAATTACTACTGGGGAGTCTACTTCCGAACCCTTTCTCTTTTGAGGGTTTGTGCCATGCTTACGTTACTGCACTGTTCACCTTGACAAAGGGGTACCTTATGCCCCGAAACGTTGGTATGCTATTTTTACCGGGTCCTGCTCCCCCTCCCCCATAGCAGAGAGATTGGTAGTGGGGAGAGAGATGACAGCACAGCTTCTCTCCCCAGCCTAGCACATGCTGCTCAGTGCTGGGAAGAGAGAGTAGAGAGAGGCAGCCGCAGTGGTGTGCCCTTCCTGTGCAGTTGTGCGATCACACCCACATCCCCACCAGCACCCACCCGCACAAGTTAGGTCATTTTTTCTCACGGGGAGTTACCATGCCCCCAGTAGCCACAGTCCCTCCTGGTAGCCACGCCCTCTCCATTTTACGGAGGCCTGGCCAACCTGTCAGTGCATCTGGTCACACCTGCAGGTGTGTGACCTCCTATTGTCATATAAGCGTCAATAAAGTCAAAGTTATGGAGAAACTGGCAAGGTGTATGGCTAATATAAAGTTGTTTTTTTTAACTCTTCGCTTGTCATCCCTGCTAATCGCTAGCAATTTCAGAACTATCAAAAGGCTATCTGTGCAAATCTGAGTAGCTCTGAGGCTTCCACTGGGTCATCACTGATGTCGCAGACCCTCCTAAAAAACGTTTGGGCACGCCTGTGTATTTTTCTGACACACCCAGAAAATGATATGTTACCACCCCTAAGCGCCAGCTTCCTGTCAGTCAAACTGTGATAGGATTACGTTGACGATCCATGCACATTTTCCATCGCTAATTCTTGTCTATTGGATAGTGAAATGAAAGATCCTCTGATCTCCACAGTGTTCAACTCACTCCCGATGAACTCCCAGACAGATAATGTCCTTGCCCCCTTTTCTTCCTATCATTATCTGTCTGGGAGTTCATCGCGAGTGAGTTGAACACTGTGGAGATCAGAGGATCTGTCTATCCAATAGACAGTTATTTTTGGAGAAGAGGAAACACTGTATGGGCAGGAGGAACGTATGGTTATGCTTACCTGTATATATCCATTCAAAATTTGGAGAAGAGGACCGTTCCTGTCTATCTAGGGACGTACGTACTCTGATCCTTTAAGGGCGCCGGTGGAGGGAACATCCAATCCTTTGTTTGTTACATTTAAAAAGGTATTATTATACAGTATTATTATTATTATTATTATTATTATTATTACTATTATTGCTTAGCAAGTGTTTCTCACAGTTTTTAGTGTCATTTTTTATTTTTATACATTTTTGAATTTTTTTTCTCTATTTAGGATCGTTTTTGGAGAAAAACAAGATCTAAAATGAGACTTAACTGCTATGGCGTGGATGCTAACAGAAACTGGAAAGTAAACTTTTGTGGTAAGTACAAGAGTGTCAGAGTTTTATGGATCAAACATTGGAGTCATTCTCTGTGATATTCCTTTTACACAGAACTCTGATGTAATCTATAATATAATCAGTGGCGTAACTATAGTCCCGCAGCCCCCACAAAGGTGTGGACTTCTGACGGGTCCCGGGTCCTCCCGCCCCCCCCCCCACGAGAAGTTAACACCCCCCCCCCCTCCTTACCCCGTTGCAGCCGCCGCCTCTAACCCAGACGCGCAGATCTGTCGGGTTCCCGGCTCCAGCTGCTAATAAAAAGAGAAAATGGCTGCCCCATACAGAAGACCGTTCTGGACAGCTATTTTTCACAGGGGGTGGATAACTTTCGATAGTAGGATGCTATGGAAAGCTGCCCCCCATCACTGGTGGCTGCCAGTCGATGATGCAGGAGTGCGCATTGCTTTCCCGTATACACTGGGTGGCTTTTGAGCTATGTATATGGGAATATTCCATTTTTTTACGAGCTGTGACCGCGAGCAGTGCTGATTGCTCACTGTCACAGCATGCACGGCAGTATTCAACTGACCCCCCTGCACACGCCATTTCCCCCTTGCTAGGTTTTTGCAGCGACGGGGAAACGGCGCGTGCGGATGCTAAAACAGCGGGCTTGCGGCTAAATGGAGCGGGCTCCCTGCATTAGCCGTGAGCCTCACTGTTTGCAGGAATCCTTGCTGTCCTCTGACGGGGCCTTATTCTGATCTGAGCTCAGTACAAATTTGTTCTTAAAATGGGCAAAACCATGTGCACTACAGGTGGGGCAGATGTAACATTTATAGAGAGAGTTAGGTTTGGGTGAGTTATTTTGTTTCTGTGCAGGGTAAATACTGGCTGCATTATTTTTACACTGCAATTTAGATTTCAGTTTCAGCACACCCCACCCAAATTTAATTCTCTTTGCACAGGTTACATCTGCTCCACCTGCAGTGCACATGGTTTTGCCCATTTTAAGAACAAATTTGTACTGAGCTCAGATCAGAATAAGGCCCACGGTGAGGATTTCCCCGGCGCCTTCAATAGGGTGAGCGGCCAGTGCGAGGGTCGCTTGTTTTCGGCGATCCCCGCCATTTAACCCCCTCACCAGCCGCATATGGCCCATAGTAGAACGTATTTTAATGCACATGTGTAATACTGGAATGCTTATCTCACCTAAAGAAAAATTGAAATACATCTTCCCCCGTGCTTTAGAGGAAGGTGCATCTTTTAATCCTTGTGACAGCACCTACTGTGGACCGTATGCGGAGTCTGAGCCAGAAGTGAAGGCAGTTGCTCAATTTATTCAGAAAAGGAGAAAACGGATGAAAATCTACATATCATTCCATGCCTACGCTCAGATGTTGCTGTATCCCTTCTCCTACCAGTATGGTGCCATTCCAAACTACAAGTGTGTGGTGAGTCTGAGTGGTATAGCTGATTATTACTGTGTCATGTGCCAACATGTATCTAGAACATTTAAATTAGTGGCCATAAGATGTATTTGGTAAATGACCAATAGAATAGCTGCACAATTAGCACTGGATCCTGATTGGATGTTGTGAAGTATAGGCAAAACGTTGGGAGTTACTCCAGCTGCAAACTATGTAAACTGTAAACTTTAACTGTAAAGTTTACGAATGTTCTGCATACTGCACCCCAGATGTGACATGTGCATGTAGTAAAACACACTTCAGGGTCTCAGTTTTTACCTTTTACTCAATACTCACAGTTCTATGCTGCCAAAAAGAACCCAAATATTTTTCAGTGCTTGTTGTACTGAGTTCCCTTTAGTATTAAGGATATGATCAGGGGCATATTACATTTCTAAGCCCCACTGCATCTAACCATGTGCTGGCAAGCAGGACTCTATTCCTCCGTGGTGACATCTTCCCATTTATATTGGGGAAATGGATCATGCAAACAAGAGAGCATAGGATCTGGAACACTGCTTTGCCTTAATTGTGCGGTAGCCTCTTTACAAATATATCACAGGAAAGATGGCACCACTGAGGAGAAGGGACCCACCTGCCCACAGAGTATGGTCTGAGTGCAGGATGTGTGGTATAGGGCCCTCCTGGACATAGAGGTCCATGTGCACCACACAACCTGCACCAATTAGAAATACACCCATGAATTTAATCATGTCCTTATTTATGTAGTGAAGGTTTTATTTATTTATTTATATATGTGCAGGTATTGTACAGAGAGTTCTCCCATTCATATGAGCAGCCCATGGTACCCAGTGCATGTGCAGATAGATTAATGCAAAATTACATCTGGTGGTAAATGGAAGTACTATATGTTAAAAAGAAAAAAAATGAATGCTTTGGAAACCATGACAATGCACTTCAATATTTTTCAATAAATCGCCAAATGTTGTATGAATGGCAGATTGAGATGATGTGAATATACGGTACTCTTTACCTAGGACGGCGCCCATCGCGGGCATCGCGTCCATCGCATGCACTAAAGTAACGGGTGCGACGCGACCGACGCAATGCCCGCGATTTCCCATAGGGATCAATGTTAAATTTTTCACTGGACCCGATTTTTCAGTTCAATGCCTCAATGCCCGCGATTTTGCCATAGGAAACAATGTTAAATGGGCCACAGAGCCCAAATAGGCACCCTTAGCAGTGAAATGTCCCCCACAATTGTTAACGACACCCCACGATCCACGCGAACCCGAAGCTTGGCGAGCGCAGTGAGCCCGCGAGGGGCGGCGGTACGCGTCCTCCGACCTTTTCATACCCCCACTATCCACGTCGGCGTGGAGTTGAGAATAGAATAGTGTGCCGAGCGCAGCGAGCCACCGAGCCCGAAGCGTGGCGAGCGGACGCGGATACCTGTGAAGCCCGCGTAGGGCCGCGTTTACCTGTGAAGGTATCCGCGTCCCCTCGCAGGGCACGCTGCGCTCGCCACGCTTCGGGCTTGGTGGCTCGCTGCGCTCGCCACACTATTCTATTCTCAACTCCACGCCGACGTGGATAGTGGGGGTATGAAAAGGTCGGAGGACGCGTACCGCCGCCCCTCGCGGGCTCGCTGCGCTCGCCACACTATTCTATTCTCAACTCCACGCCGACGTGGATAGTGGGGGTATGAAAAGGTCGGAGGACGCGTACCGCCGCCCCTCGCGGGCTCGCTGCGCTCGCCACGCTTCGGGTTCGCGTGGATCGTGGGGTGTCGTTAACAATTGTGGGGGACATTTCACTGCTAAGGGTGCCTATTTGGGCTCTGTGGCCCATTTAACATTGTTTCCTATGGCAAAATCGCGGGCATTGAGGCATTGAACTGAAAAATCGCGTCCATTGAAAAATTTAACATTGATCCCTATGGGAAATCGCGGGCATCGCGTCGGTCGCGTCGCACCCGTTACTGTAGTGCATGCGATGCCCGCGATTTTTTACACCCGATGACCGCGATGGACATCGTGGGCGCCGTGCTAGGTAAAGAGTACCGAATATACTATTAATTTCTACATCTGTATATTAGGATAAAAGCGAAAAACGTTATTGACTGAAAGCATACCTCCAAACTTTACGGATTTTTCCCAGGACAGTCCCATATTTTTGGGACTCTCCCACGTCCTGCCCAGGCCTGGCAGTGTACTGAGGGTGGGGGTGGGGTGGGGGGCTTTGGGAGTCCCCCTGCCTGTCACTTCTCTGAGGGTAATATTTATTGAGACAGAGGGACTGGGGGCATGTCCACAAAGTGACAGTGTTGCAGCAGTGGCCTCAGAGGCCACGCCCCTTCTATGTAGGCCACACCCTTTTTGAGGGTCCCGATTTAGGAGTTTGTAATGCTAAGTGGTATGCTGAAAGGGGTAGGAGGTTAGACATGGATGGTTCCATGTTTGTAAACTGCATCTTTGAGAATTGTGTGCCTCCCCACAAAATTAGACACATATTGATTACTAGTAGGCCCGCTCAAAGCTAATGCTTTGAAAGCTAGGAGATGTAGTTTAACTTGCTGCCAACAGATGGCAGTGTTTCACTGAAAAATGGACACTATATAGATATATATCTATATATAGATATATATATTATTCCTAATACTTCAATACGCGCTCTTATGCAAATACGATATTTCGTCAGGTATTAGGCAGCTTAACCACAAAGTTCCCTGAGGGTTTAGGGAACAATACCACAATATACTCCCCAATAGTGGAGTAGCGCCTTTGAATGTAAATGATCTTCAAAATAAAGTTTTATTCCTTCAAAGCGATAAGTGGCCCAACGCATTTCGTCTATAGAGACTTCATCAGGGGAACTGTTTATAATTTTTTGGTTTATTCTGATTATCTTTGAGATGTTCTTTATCCTTGTAGTGTATTGGAGCTCTACTACCCTCCTCTCAATAAAGGTGGATGTACCTCCTCTCAATAAATGTGAATTTGGTAACTGAATGTGCTATACGATGTGTTTTGAATAAATAAAAGGAACCATAAAGGTTAAGGGCTAAAAGTTTAGTCTTTTTCTTCATGCACTGTATTGCACGGCCTGATGAAAAGGTCCTATGTGACCTTGAAACGTTGGCAATGATGCTGTTTGTTTTTTTAATATAAAAGTCTTGATTTATACTAAAATCCGTGGAGTGCCGCCTCATTCCTGTGGGCCCTGCCATAATATAGATAGGGCCCGATTCAGAACTGATCGCTCATCTGCAAAGTTATCAATGACTGCGAGTATTTAGCTGCCGCCCAGACAGAGAGAAACCCCATCCTGTGCAAATCTGTGAGTGAATTGTGAAAATATCGCTATCTGCTATCCTGTCGCACATCCATACGCAATTCAAGTACCAGTGAATGATTTTTTTCAGTCTATGCAAATTTAAGTCTGACCCTTCCATAACTCTGCGACAGAAACAGGGTGATTGAGGCCAGCGCTGACGTCACACACACTTCCTTAAAACACCTCGGCATGCCTGCGTTTTTTCAGACACTCCCTGAAAACATCAGGTTTCCACTGCGAAACACCGTCAGTCAAATTGCAAGGTAATTGTGATTAGATCCTTTTGCTATTTTTGTCTCTATTTTGGCTAGCACATGCATGCCATACGCACCTGGGTAATCTGGGTAACCTGCACATTGACCAGTGGGCTGTTAGTTGTACTGTCCACGTGTAGTAGTGCAAACCCAGAGTGTTTATAAGCAAAGCATTTGCTTTGGGGTGCCGGACGAGGTCCAGGCATTTACCCGACGTCGGGATCCCGACTGTCAAAACTCCGACAGACGGGTGCCCGACGGCCACCTGCTATTTTCCCTCGTGGGGGTCCACGACCGCCATAAAGGGAGAATAGAATAGGTGGTGAGCATAGCGAGCCACCGTGCCCGCAGTGTGGGGAGCCCAGTGAGCCCGCAAGGGGCTTTGTTGCGCTCGCCATGCTGTCTGAGTCTGGGCAGTTGGGATCCCAACGTCAGGCTAATGACTGTTGGGATCCCGACTGTCTGGACCCTATACCACACCCTTGCTTTGTGCTCGCAGTATTCTCTAAGGCAAGGATATATCAAACGAAAAAGTGGTTAAAACCCAATATTCTGTGTTTTTACCGCATTTTCATATGTATCAACGCGGGACTGTCACATTTCCGACATAGAGGGTAATGCTAGCTTTTTTGGGCATTACCTGATAGAACGCTATGGGCTTCTTTTCGCATCCCCCACTCTCCCCCTGCTGTCCCCTCTCACATGCTGTCCAGGCAGCTTTCTGCTGTGCTGCCCTGACCGAGTGACCTCCTCCTCCCTAGCAGCAGTACTTCCCCTTCCGGGTGCAGGGAGGATTAGCCCAAGAGTCTCTGCAGCAGGGGGCTCCCGGGCGTAGGAGATGAGAGGGATCCATAGGTACCCTCTCACTTGACACTGGGGTTTTGCAAACGGTAGCTCTTTTCACAAACTGTCCTAATCGCATATGTTAGTACAGATGTATACGATTAGTATCAGTGCGATGTGTGGCAGGATGTACCGCAATTGCTTAATACATCCCGCTGTATATTCTTAGTTATATGTAAAGCATTCCAGGGAACTGATAAAACAATATAAATAAACACAGAGACCTTTGTTTATTCACAAGCTCCATTGGTCCTTGCAGTAAACTGCCGATAATGTCTGAATTATTTAATATTTTCTATCTAAAAGCTTTCACAGTTTTCTGAATGTCTAATGTATGCCTGTACTACATTTACCCCCATTACTGCACTGCTCCAGTAAAAGGAGATTAACCCCTTCAGTGGTGGGGGTTTTTTTTGGGAGCGCTCCCCACTGGGCGAGTTTTTTATGGGGAGCTCTCCCTTAAAAAAAAACACCACTGCCTCCCCAGGTCCAGGCAGCGCCGCTGAACTGTCAATCAGCGGCTGCCCGGACCTGCGCTCCCCGCGCCTCGTACCTGTCCCCGGCAGCTGGCTTGTCATAAGCCGGCGCCGGGGACTTCAATAAGAAACCCGGAGGGGAGGGGGAGGAGGAGGGAGGAGGCGGCGCCGCAGACGCAACAGTGGCAATCCCGAGAATTTTCCGGGCTTGCCAGACTGGGCACTGAGGCACAGCCCAGAAAATTCCCGGGTTTGCCACTGAAGGGGTTAATATTGCTCTCTCATTGCTAGAACATGCTTTACAACTCAGTGAGGGGTTTTCATTTCTTTGTTATAAGTATGACTGTGTTTTATTGCATTGGATGCGTATATGATTAGATAAGAGTTTACGCAAACAGTAAATAAATTGTCCATGGACTATTGCATGAGGGTGGAATTTTTGAGGTGTGTGGTTGCAATTTATGAATGGGACGGATTGGGATGAAAAACCAGCCTGGGAAATGTATAGAAGCACCCCTAAAGGGGGTGGGGTCTATTGAGGGGGTGGAGTTTGGAAGTGGGTGGGATACCTTCTCATAGAGCCTGATTCTTGAGTTTAATGCAGTTACGGGCATTCCTTGCACTTACATAGTTTTTACAGCCAGTAAATAAACAACTTTTACACAGTTATGCATGGCAACATTATAGATGTTACTTTAATGAATCTTTATTAAGGTATAAATTAGTAAATGCATGTCTTACCTTATAAATGTTTGTCACCCATGTGCACATGCCGCTGGACCATTCCTGTTCCGCATTCGGCAGTCCCTCCCCCCATGGTGACGTCACACCGAACACTAGTTGAACAGTTTGGGCTCTAGCAACAAAAAATATGTGTTAGCAATAACCATGACAACCAGATAGCACATTGTTACAATCATCATCTTGTGTTTCAATAGTAGCTGATACCTATAATAATCCATATATACTGTAGTCATTTTACATGACCTGTTACATAGATACACACTAGTTATAATAACTGACTATATGCCCGCTACATTTGGTGTCTGTTCTATTATTTAGTCTTCAAGGCCTAGGCTTATAGCTGTCCTATGTTGAGTCTCTGTTGAAACTCACATTAAAACAACATTACTATATTATGTATATAAAAGAGTTAAATGTTTCCTATTGCCTTGCTAATGTATACATACTGTATATATATATTTTCTATGTAACCAGGAATCCGCTGCACAGAAAGCTGTCCAAGCTATAAGTTCTGCTTATGGTGTGCGGTATAGACACGGTCCAGCATCCACTACTTTATGTGAGTATTTTTGCTATAATAAACAGTGTTCTGCCTTATGAATCAATTTTTAAAGTGCTTTAAAATGAATCTTACATGCTAAATTATAGTACTTGCTTCACATGAATTATTAAAAAGTATGGTACTTGTTTCCTAGCACGGCCACAACGATCATAATCGCGGTCATCGGGTGTAAAATCGGGGCCATCGCGGGCATCGCATGCGCAAAAAAAATCGGGTGCGATGGGCCAGACGCGATGCCCGCGATTTCCCCATAGAGAACAATGTTAAATGCCTCAATTTACCCGCGATGACCACGATTTCCCATAGGAAACAATGTGAAATGGCTCAATTTACCCAAATTATCATAGGAACAATGGTAAATGGGCCAAAAACACCCCTGAACATTGAAATGTCCCCCCAAAAGTAGTTTACGCCACCACGTGATCAACGTGAACCCGAAGCGTGGCGAGCGCAGCGAGGCCGCGAGGGGCGGCGGTACGCGTCCTCCGACCTTTTCATACCCCTACTATCCACTAGGGCGTGGAGTGAGAATAGAATAGTGTGGCGAGCGCAGCGAGCCACCGAGCCCGAAGCGTGGCGAGCGCACGCGGATACCTGTGAAGCCCGCGAAGGGACGCGTTTACCTGTGAAGGTATCCGCGTCCCCTCGCGGGGCTCGGTGGCTCGCTGCGCTCGCCACACTATTCTATTCTCACTCCACGCCCTAGTGGATAGTGGGGGTATGAAAAGGTCGGAGAACGCGTACCGCCGCCCCTCGCGGACTCGCTGCGCTCGCCACGCTTCGGGTTCACGTTCATCGCGGGGTGGCGTGAACTACTTTTGGGGGGACATTTCACTGGTATGGGTTTTTTTTGGGGCTTTCTGGCCCATTTACAATTCTTCCCTATGATAATTTGGGTAAATTGACCCATTTAACATTGTTTCCTATGGGAAATCGGGGTCATCGCGGGTAAATTGAGGCATTTAACATTGTTCCCTATGGGGAAATCGCGGCCATCGCGGGTGGACCATTTAAGCATTTTTAGGCGCACACAACGCGACCGACCCGATTTTTCACTGTTTTCAATGCATTTCAATGGAAAAATCGGGGGCATCGCGTCGCAGGCCACTATAATTACCCCCGATGGCCAAGATTTGTGGCCGTGCTAGGAAACAAGTACCAAAAGTATTAAAAAGAAAAATACAAAAAGTTTAGAATTTTGCAGTGTATTAGGCAGGTATAGCCTGTCTACACTGCAAAATTCTAGAGTTTTTGTATTTTTATTTTTAATACACTACTATGTTTGTTGCAATTCCTGTGATTGCTGTTTTTTCCTTTGGATTATAATATGTGCCTTACATGTTGAGGAGAAACGCGTTAGTCACTTTCAGCATTATTCCTGTGACAGTGTGCTACCGGCCCAGGGACTCTTTGATTAGATTAAGTGGAATCTATTTGATGGAATCGAAATCACAGGTCCGGGTAGGGCACTTTCATATTAAACCCAGGTTGCCCATTATACAGAGGGTGACCCGAGTTTAATGCTTCTTATAATCTTTCACACCGCACCTCGACCCGGGTCTATGTGTCACCAACCCGGCAATAACCCAGGTCCGAGGTACGATGTATAAGGGGTATAAGAGTAATGATTACACACAGCAAAGTGAATAAAAGGGATGGCTGTCAAACGCTGTTCTCAATAGTCCATACCATGTGTGTTTGTCAAAAGGTCACAACTGGTACTCATACCAATTCTTTCTAACTGCTAAAGACTCATAAAGAGAGTTCTCCTCATAGTGTTACACAGATAACAATTTATTGACTCATACAACAAAAAAGGTGTTGCAGCATGAAGGAGTTATGCAGATCTTATTACCCAAGCACTTTACCTCCTCCCAGAACACCCAGCTCCCTTGCAAGGTCCTCTAGGTGCAGCACCCTCTCTTATACACCAACGCGTTTCAGATGTGCACCTTTCCTCAGGATGGAAAGACATAATGTACATCCAAAATGCATTGGAAGAAATAGGGCATACTGCACCTAGGGGATCTTGCAACGGAGCTGGCTGTTACGGGAGGAGGTGAAGTACTGGAAGTAATCCTATCTATGTGGGTTTTATGTTGAATAAGAAAAACAAAGAAACCTTTCAGAGAATGTTGTTCACCTAATAATGTTGAAAGTAGGATGTAATCAAAAGGAATGGTCATCAAGAGTCTCACAGTCATTAATCTATTTTGTAGACTTTCTTCCCTCTGTTTTGTGTATGACATAGAGAGTACCGACTATTGAAAATAGGGCTTATTGGCCATCACCTTTTATTTATATGGGTATTTGTTGGAGGGAAGTGACCTCCGGGCTTAAACCTTGTCAATGAAGTGTAAAGGGCAGGTTATAATATACACCTTATTATTTCATACAGACCCCAGCAGATCCCAAGGGTGAGATTTAATAGGATGAGAGATACAGAAAGTGAGAGATTTGGTAAGAAATTTCCAGTTTTTTTTTAAAGGGGCAATCATTTACACTGCAAAATTGAACTGGTTTTGCAGTGTAAATGATTGCCGCTTTAAAATAAACTGGAGATTTCTTACCAAATCTCTCACTTTCTGAATCTCTCATCCTATTAAATCTCACCCCAACTGTTTGCCTTCCTATAGAAACAGACTTCCGCTACTCACAGCACACTCGTATATCCAATCCCTCACCCATGTGTATGGAAAGAGGGGGGGGGGGGGGTAGCTTCTGTAACCCGGGCATCCTGATGACTGCACACATCCTCCTTGGTTCAGGGATGGCCCAGATTACAGAAGAAACCAGTCCTGGGCCCAAAATTCTTAGCGGCAGCCCTGCTTGTGGCTTATCAAATCCTCAGCCGTTGCCG
This sequence comes from Crinia signifera, assembly GCF_055691185.1. Classification (NCBI taxonomy): domain Eukaryota; kingdom Metazoa; phylum Chordata; class Amphibia; order Anura; family Myobatrachidae; genus Crinia; species Crinia signifera. The sequence continues at coordinate 52,197,735 of NC_139221.1, read as the reverse complement.
GAACCATGTAATGCAGTGATGTCAAGCTCATGGCCATCCAGCTGCTCTGGAACTACATGTCCCAGCATGCCCTGCCACAGATTTTATATAAGGGATTGCTAAAACTGTGGCAGGGCATTCTGGGATGTGTGGTTCCACAACAGCTGGAGGTTTGACACCACTGATGTAATGTAGTGGGTATGTGGTCATTGGCTCGACAGTGCCGACCACTGAAGGTCAGCAGGCAATAGGTTGACACATGGAAAATGTCCACATGCATTAAGTCGACATGGTCAAAATGTTGACATGGTCAAAAGGGCAATGTGAAAAAGATTGACATGGAAAAGGGTTGACATGAGTTTTTCCTGATTTTTTTTATTTTTTTTAACTGTCTTGGCAATTGACGAATATGATTTTTTTTTTTTTTTTCAGATTTGAGTTCAGGCAGCTCCATGGATTGGGCCTATAATAATGGGATCCCTTATGCATTTGCATTTGAACTTCGTGACACTGGATATTACGGATTTATGCTACCTGAAGGCCTTATTCGACCAACTTGTATAGAAACAATGCTCGCAGTTAAAAATATCACAATGCACTTGCTGAAGAAATGCCGCTAGACAGTCAGATGTGTATAGGTTTTATTTGTGTTATTCATATTGGGTGGAACATGCCACCTTACACTTACAGTACATTATAGATGGTCTTTCAGAGTGAGGAATTGTCCATATGCACAATAAAGTGTTAACAAATTCAGTATGTGTCATTTAAATCTATATCAATATATATAGGAAATTAGAACAGTCTCCACACTTTCCTGGAATGAAACTGAACCTAATAATAATGAATCTCCTTAAAGGTTCATACAGTAGCATACCTTTAACTTTGAGGAGGGAGGAGCAGGGACACTGGTGCGCGCAGGAGGAGTGCCTGGAAATTTTGGGGGTGTGACCTAGCGAGAAGGGGACGTGGCCTATACTCGGGACGCTCCCATGAGACCACACCCCAGTTTCAGTTGGGCACAGCGTCTATTCATTGGTGACAGGGGGGACTCCCAACTGCCCCACCCCCCCTGTTCCACGGGACACTGCCAGCCCCGGGCAGGATGCGTGAACGTCCCAAAAAAATTTGACATTCCCGTCGAAAGCGGGACAGTTGGAAGGTATGTAGTAGTTACTGTCAGCATAGAGAGAGAGAGAGTTGGAAATGGGTTATACAGGTGCACTTACAGATTTCTATAAGCCACACAGTAAAAATAATCTGTTAGGATCCACAATGTCCACCAGAGAGTCCCTGTGGTACAGTATTTCACACTGACTCTCCAAGCTGTGGGACCGCTGCTCCCTTAGTATAATATCCTAGTTCCCTCAGGATCAAGGCAAGATAAAGAGGGCTTGTAATAACGTTTTTAATATTATAAAAAACAAAGGTAAATTCCAGATCTTCATAAAAACATTGGACTCATATCAATGACTTCCTCAGTGTGGGCTTATAAACAAGGTGGTAGTAATAATAGGAGAAACACCAGCCTTCAGCTGTAACATCTAACCAGGGCAGTAGCTGCTGTGCACAGTTCTTCTCATCGTTCCTGGAAAAGCGCTAGAGGTTCTCCTTCACCGATCATGCTGGCAGTCACTGCGGGTGGATGGGATCACGTCAGCAGGTCACACCCCATCATTCTAAAATTACATTTTGTTCTGACCACCCTTTGTCTTCAAAACAGCATCAATTCTTCTAGGTATACTTGCACACAGTATTTCATATTGGAGAACTAACAACAGTTCTTCTGTGGATGTAGGCTTGCGGAAATCCTTGTGTCTCTTCATGTAATCCCACACTGACAGAGGCGTAGCTACGGTGGAGCCGGCGGAGCACAAGCTCCGGGCGGTGACATGTCACCTGGCGCCAGAGCTCTGCTGCCGGCTCCCCCGCCCTGCTCGCCCGCTGTGATCGGCATCAGTAGGGTAAAATCCGGCATGCGCCGGAGGCAGGGATGCGGCGCCATGACGAGCATCGCTGATGCACGGGCTGTAGGCACGCCCCTCAAGCTCAGAGACAGCCAATCGGCTTCCATCCCGGTCCCCGGCCCGCCCCCTGCCGACTGCTGCATTTTAATGAACTGAGTGTCGGTGAGGAGGCCGGGTCCTAGCTCCGCACGCCCTGGATACACACCGCCCAGCCTCCGCCTAAAAATACCGGGGACACCGCGCCGCAGCGGCCTAATCACCGGGGATTCCAGCGGAGAAGCCCTCAGAACACCATTTCCTGTCATCGCCGCCCCCAAGGTACGAGCACCCCCGTCTGCTGCCCTTCACCCGTGACAGGTGCATCCCTGCCACAGCGCCTGGCCTTTCCCCGGTGCTGGGACCCACAGAGCTTGCACTCTATTCCCTGTGTTAGTGCAGTGACCTGCAGAGTTGACATTTTATTGCCTGTCAATGCTTTGAGCTGCGGAGCTTGCACTCTATTTCCTGTCAGTGCCGTGATCCGCAGAGCTTACGCTCTATTCCCTTTCATTGTGAGTGCTGTGGCCTGCAGAGCTTGCACTCTATTACCTGTCAGTGCCGTGACCTGCAGAGCTTATGCTCTATTACTTGTTGGTGCTGTGACCCACAGGGTCCGGCACTGTGGAACATAGCTACACCACTGCACACTGACTCCATGATGTTGAGAACAAGGCTCTGTGGGGGCCTTCCAGGTCTTCTTTATGACGAAGAAATAAGGATTAAAAAGGGTTGAGTTTACCTGAAGGGTAAAAAAAGGGGCAGACTAGATGGGCCAAATGGTTCTTATCTGCTGTCAAATTCTATGTTTCTATGTTAAGATAGTTCTTATTGACATTGGCTGTATGTTCAGGGCCGTTGTTCTGCTTCAAAATAACTTTTAAGCCAGTCAGGCACTTCCCTGATGATATTGTATGATGGCTACGTACCTGCCAGTATTTCTCAGCATTGAGGACACCATTAGTCCTGACCAAACCCCCAACTCCATTTGTTGAAATGCAGCCCCAAACTTGAAAGGAACCTCCACCATGCTTCATTGTTGTCTACAGACTCATTCTCCAGCCCTTTTGCAAACAAACCACCTTCTGTTACAGACAAATATTTCAAATTTGGCTCATCAGTGCAAAGCACCCGCTCTTATTTTTTTTCACCCCATTTCGTATGTTTTCATGCATTGTTGAGTAGCTCTGCCTTATTTCCATGTTGAAAGTATGGCTTTTGGGTCGCATTTCTCCCATGAAGGTCACTCCTGGCCAGATTGCTTCAAACAGTATATGGGTATAAACCCACTTGTTTCTGCCAGTTCTGAGATGATGGCAATGCTGGACAGTTTCTGATTCTGAAGGGAAGTAGTAATGTTGTGTCTTTCATCCCATAAACAAAGTTTGTTTGGCCAACCACTGAATCTACGGTACACATTGTTGCCCTTTTTGTTGTGCTTCTTCAAAAGAGCTTGAACGGCACATCTTGAAATCACAGTTTGCTTTGAAATCTTAGATATTGCTGATGCATAATAAGTACCCTGTGTCTTGCTGCTGTCCTCAGCCTTGCCATGGTGTATGATCTGTGTTATGAAACTGTCTTCAACAATCTCACCTCTGTAGCAAAGTTTGGCTGTTCCTCACACCGTTTTAAGCTTCCTACATAGCTGTTTCAATGAATGACTGTGTTTCAACCTACATAAGAAAATGATCATCCTTATCATTTCTTTGGTATGATGGGTTAATTATACACCTGACTATAATACTACAAAATCCATGACTTTGTGCAAGTGTACCTGGAAGCAGTGATGTAGTACTGTATATCTCTCCTATTTTCTTCTGACCTCCCTCACTCATAAAGTGGGATGTAATATATTGCGAATCCGTTGGCTGTGTGAAATCCCGGCCGAACACTGAGTTATGTGTATTTAAACGGGCAGTCATTTACAAGGCACCTGCCTACTCAGAGAAAAAAACAGTTGACTATGATCAGAAACCACCGCCCAGAAAGAAAAAAGAAACACCCGTAGCCCAATTCTCCTATGTAAGTACAGTGACTAGACATGTGCAGGGTGTGCACCCACACACCACTTAGTCAGCCTGAAGAGTGCACCTGACAACTGCAGTTGATGAGAGGCTGGCTTGGGTAACCAGCGCCACGAGGAGCTGTCAGTTACTAATAGCCAGAAACATTCATGATAATCAGTGTTGGCAACCAGCTAAACACCAGGTGGCAGAGTCGCTCTGCCTTGATACCAAACTGAATTACAACAAAGCCGATCTGAATATCCCTGCAGCTGTTTACTTCAAGATGAGTCTGACATGGACATGTGCTGGTAATACAGAAGATTATCGCAGGATTTAAAAATGAGAACCATAATACCGTAACAGTTAATATATTAGTTATATCTTATTATATTCATAACTGTGAAGTCATTTAAAAATGTTGCAGGTATAACATTGGTATGTAGACATGTGCAAACTTAATGGGCGGTATTCAATGCTGCTGCGAGGGCATTTTCTAGCATGGCTTATTTTTATGGAGGAAAAGCCATCCTCTCCGTCAAAACCCCCCTTGCCGTATTGAGTGTTTGCCCAGAATCCTCGCTGGCCTCTGGCTAGTCCGCTGCATTTTGTGGTCACACTTGCCGTTTCCACCTCGCCGAAAGGAACCAGCGAGGTGGAAACGGCGAGTGAAGGAGAGGCAGTTGAATAGTCCTGACGGCGAGTTATCGGCACTGAACGCCATCATAGCTCGCCATCAGGTTCATTGAATGTCCCTAAATTTGGGAGTTATAATGCCATAGAAAGTTGTAACCTAGACATACTGCGATTCTACAGTTACTTCTATAAGTAGTATTTATATGTTATGTAGGAGAAACCACAGAAGAAATGGATTAATGCAAAAATATCCTCTGGATTAAATCTATCAGCAAGCAGCAATACCAAGCTAGGAATAAATGCTTAGAGACATGAACGTATGCTCAATAATAAATGTTTAAACAAAACAAGCATGTTTATACAGGTACTAATTACCATGGTATTACTATTCATCAGCTTGTCATTTCTGGTGTTGTGAATGAGTCTGCACTCCCCCCCAAAAATAGAAGACTTTAATTCTGTTTTTTTTTTTTTATTTGCAAGTTGTAGCATTAGCAAAAAGCATTAGCTTTTTAATTATATATATATATATATATATATATATATATATATATATGTCTAGTGTCCGTGAGTCTCCGAAACACTGCCATCTGCTGGCAGAGAGTGAAACTACATCTCTTTCTCACACATGCACAAACAAGCTAGCTTGCAAAGCTTTTGCTTGGAGCGGGCCTTACTAGTTGTCTAGTTACGAGTTGTCACCAGTGGTTTTGGGCCTCTTTGCCATCTCATCTTGGATGTCGTCTCGCAACCTAAAACTCAATATTTCCAAATCGTAATTAATTATATTCCCACCATCCAAGAGCAGGTGCCATCATGCTATCTCCAACTGTTAACAACTGGACAATCTACCCTACCCCACAAGCCCGTTCCCAGGGGAATGATCCCCACATTCAGTCTGTCTCCAAATCATGTTACATGCATCTAAAAAACATATCCAAAATACAACCCTATCTTACACAAGACACTACTAAATCTCTTCTTAATGCACTCATTATATCCCGTATTGACTATTGCAATAGCCTCCTTACTGGTCTTCCCAAGAACAGACTCTCATCACTGCAATCCATTTTAAATGCCGCTGCAAGGCTAAACTTTCTAGCAAGACGTTCATCGTCTGCTGATCCGCTTTCCCAGTCCCTCCATTGGTTGCCTGTATTTTACCGTATTCAATATAAAATTAAATAAAATTAAATATAATAATAATATAAATAAAAATATGAAATAAAAATGGGCAGTATGGATGGTATAATAGTTAGCATTACTGTCTCACAGCACTGAGGTCATGGGTTCGATTCCCACCATGGCTTTAATTGTGCAGAGTTTGTATATTCTCCCCATGCTTGCGTGAGTTTCCTCCTAAAATCCAAAAAATATACTGTTAGGTTAATTGGCTGCCAACAAAATTTAACCCTAGAATGTGTGTGTGCATGTACATGTGGTAGGGAATATAGATTGTAAGCTCCACTGAGGCAGGGACTGGTGTGTATGTTCAAAATATTCTGTAAAGCGCTGCGGAATATGTGTGCGCTATATAAGAAACTGTTAATAATTAAATAATAAAATACTTCTACTCACAAATAAAGCGTTAAACCATACTGCACCAGCATATATCTCTTTACTTATCTCTAAATATCTCCCAACTTGACAACTCCGCTCTGCACAAGATCTGCATCTATCTTCTGCACAGATCACCAGCTCCCATTCACTATTACAGGACTTTCATCGGGCTGCTCCCACCCTATGGAATGCCCTTCCACGCACAATAAAACTCATCACTAGCTTCCAAACCTCAAGTGTTCCCTGAAAACTCACCTCTTTAGGCAAGCCTATTCACGTAATTTGCTCCCATGCAAACACCCCCCGCATTCCAGGAGGGTAGTCAACCCTGAGATAGATAGATAGATAGATAGATAGATAGATAGATAGATAGATAGATAGATAGATAGGGGGTAAATTACTAAGATAGGAGTTCTATTGAAGATGGTATATATATATACCATCAGATTCTATTATCTTCTAGAAGGTGCTAAATAAACTGACAATAAAAGAACACAAATTTTGCAGCGCTGAAGAAAAAAATTAATAAAAACCAATTGGCAGTTGGATTGACTTCACAAATTTATGTTAAAATATAAAAAAGATAGGCACAATTCAATAGGCCACATGGCCACACATATACATATGATATTCAAGATAAAAAAGCATGGGTACAGTAGCAGAACTCGGATAAACTGGAAAAACTGTCCGTTCCTATATTGCCTAGAATGGTGTATTGGGACCGCCTCTGTGACCAGAGCAATTTTTATATATAAATATAATTACCGTCCACCTTGCTCAATTGAGGGGGGAATGGATCCTGATGGAATAGAATTTCCCTTGATGTGTCCAAAGTCCCTTTTGAGTGGAGCGTGAAGTGGGGCTTGCCACTTGGTGTTTGGGTGATGCTGGTTTGCATAAATATTCGGTCCTTTTAGGCTGGTTCGGGCAGTTGAATTGGCAAAGGGTTGCTGGAGCCAGTAGTCCGCTTCTGCTTCTAAGGTAAGTGTCCACCTTCTATTATCTTCTAGAAGGTGCTAAATAAACTGACCCCATATGTGATTGCTGGATACAGGGGTGTACTTACCAGGGGTGTAGTAGGAAAAAATCTCACCTTTTATCAAAGCATCATTGTAACAAGAAATTCCAGCATTTTGGTCCTCTCCTGGGACTTGTCATGGCACAACGCAAACCATACTCCTCTTAAATTCCCCCTAACCCTCCCATCAATTACAAAGGCACTGCACAAAATGGCAGTAACAGAAGTGACGATACAGAACGGTATACCTCACAACTGTCTCGATTTTCATTAGAAAGTCCTGCTTTTTTGTGACTGTCCTGTGTCCCACTTGCAGGCAGCAGTGTCCCGTGGTGAGGGTGGCAGGGCAGTTCAGAGACTGTACATGTGTCTATTCACAGAGACAGAGGCACTGGGAGGATAGCCAGCAGCTCACAGAGCACTGGCCATGCCCCGGCTGTGACAAGAACAGGCCCAGGTAGAATACCTGCTCCCACCTCTCTCAGCTGCACTAATCACACAGACAGAGGAAGTAAGGTCATCACATACAGCTAGGGTTACCACCTTTGTGTTGAGAGATTCCTGGACGGTGGCCCGTCCCTTGACACACCCACAGCCCACCCATTGTCCCACCCTTGACCCGTCTTATGCTTTTTTGTAACCTTAGCTTCAATTCAATTCTTGATTTTGCACACCGTAATGCCACTTACACGTTTTATCTCACACTGTATTGCCCATAATACATTACGCCACACACCATTATGCCCATTACACGTTATGCCAGGACTCGACAATTTTTTTTTTAAAGGGATAACAGTGTAATGTCTATTACACGTCACCTACCCATTACAATCCATAAATAATGCACATTAAACATTATGCCAGTGCTGAACCATTTCAAAGTCCCGGTGCGACCCTGCATCTTGTGGTCTGAAAGCGGTAGACCATACAAGGAAGGGGGAGGAGCATCTTACAGTGGAAGCAGAATAAACATATATTGTGGATGGAGCATGGTAACCTTATCAAATTGTTAGTTCAGTTATATCTGCTTTTGCTTTAGCAGCACTTTTTTGGGAGTGTGAAATGTCACCTTATTTCTGTAGCTGTACAGCATATGGGGTGTGATTGCTAATGGAATGCTTATTCATTTTGTATTACATAATTAGGACATAGTGACATTTATGCTCCTTTTATCATAGAATAATCACTGTACTAGCTGCTTTCATGTCCGGTTCCTCAGCTAAAACTTACACACACACACACACACACACACACACACATCAAAGTTATATCAGAAAAGGTGTTGAGCATTTTATATGACGAATACTTTCATAAAAAGAACCCCATAAGTATTTCCTACCAGTGACCAGTCCAACTGTGATAAATCTCTGGCCTCACCGTCTGGTTGGGTTCTTTTAGGGCAGCTGCTCTTTGCGCAGGAGAGCTCCATAAGCTCTTTTGCATTCCACCCCTGGGAGGTCTCTCCGGTTCACTTTTTTCTTCTTCGGCCACTGGCCCGTCCTGGCCAGCCGCACTTCTTCTTTGTTCCCAAGCTTCCCGCTGGTGCCGTGAACAGATAAACTGTCCCAGCACCGGGAGACATTTCTACCTTTACACCAATAACAAAATCTGTGCTTATGAATAACTGCAAGAGATGTTTAAAATGTTATATCGTCAGGATTCATCCACATTGATTAATGATCAAGTATCATGTCATAGGACCTGAGGACAGGGCCAGCAGCAGAAATAATGGGGCTCATTACTCCTGTCCCTGGGTCCCCGGCAGGTACAGGCCAGTCACTTGAGTGTCAGTAATTATCCCTCTCTGGGCAGATAATGCCTTTAGTCAATATTCAGTGATAGTAGATCAGCTGGTACGGAAGATGCCTGTTTGCAGAGGAATGTAACCAATATCATCTATACAATACACATAATACAACTGTAAAGCTCCGTACATATTAGGCGATGTAATATCGATCAATTTGGTACTTCTTAGTGATATTGTTGTTATATCACCCAGTGTGTATAGGATGGATGAGGAACGGTCCCACGAGTCATTAATGACCCGTTCTGTCCTCTATGCATGTACACACAAAGGAACACATCCTAAACAAGGGCCTCTGACTTCCCTCTGTCGGCATCGGCAAGTGTGTATGCCCCCCGTGGCCGCCGATATTGGCTGCAGTGGGAATCGCATAATGGGGGATATTCTGGTTGACACGCAGCACTGCTTCTTTCACTGCGCTGCATGTCATTTGCCAAATCAACCAGAATAGCCCCCAATGTGTACGGGGCTTAAGGGTTGTGCCTGTACATATATATTTTTTTCGGGGGGCGAGAAGTATACTTCTAGGAATTGTTTCTGAACTACTTGCGCAAGCATCATGTAAAAACTAGTGGATGAATTTGGATGGAGTTTTTACTATTGCTTAGCTTAGACCCCTTTCACATTGCACTTATAGGCCGGTATATTGCCATTTTTTTTAGCATTTTGAAACGATACCAGCTGCAATGTGAAAGGTCCCCAGTCAATTTACCGGTTACAGAATACCGGCATTTGAAAACGTTTTAAAAGCAGGATCCTACACGGTTCTGAGCCGTCTTTCCTGCAGGCTGAACGGCACAGAACCGGTTTGAACTTCACATGATAATCTGCACAAGGGTCATTGGTTGTCTCCCTGCATGTTGTCACTGCCCACAAGCAGGAATTGCACAATAGAGTTTTGTTGCAAAGAAGCCTTTTTTTATGGGTGAAATGGGATGAATGTGAAAGGTACAAAAACGGTATATAAACAGTAATATACTGGTTACAACAAGCAATGTGAAAGGGGTTTAACTGGCTTTTGACCCGTTTTATGAAACGTTTACAAAAATGAGTTGAGAGCAGGGTTGCAATGTGAAAGTAGTATTAGTGACCTAGAAAGAAATTGAGGTATGTATTCTCTCAATGTCGTGGTTTTTTTTTTATGTGGTGCCTTAATGAAGATTACTGCCAACCCAAACATAGTCCTTCTAATCCTGCAAGTTGTGGATAACCTTTAGCCTTATCCCCCAGTGTCTCTCTAGCCACATTCCAAAAATTTTCTGGAGCTCCAAAACCTCCATGTATCTACAGCTTCCCAGGATCTTTCCATCTGTGTCTCCAGCTCTAGCCCCATTCTGTCTCTCTAGACTGCCGTATCTCTCTAGCTCCAGACCCATTCGTTCTCTCTGGGCCCCTTGTGTATCTTCAGCCTCATTCTTGTGTCTCTGCATCTTCAGTCCCACACTGCCTCTCCAGCTTCCTTGTATCTCTCCAGACCACCTTTTGTCTATCCAACACCCCCCCCCCCCCCTCCAATGTCTCTATGGCCCAAGTTTCTTGCCGTCTTCTGTGGCTTCTGGTACCACAGTTTCTCACACATGCTGTCCCACAATAAACAAAAAATACTTTATTGCATATCTTTCTTTTATGTTAGAATCAGACTTTCAAGAGGGGCGGGCAATATCCCCATTTAACATGTGGAGAATAGGAGAGATGAACAATGTTGGCAGTTTGGTCTCTCACTTTCAAGTTGGCAACTGAGAAATTCCCTGTATTACTGTGTACCACATGGCACTTATGTTAGCCCAACACTATGGGCCTTATTTTGGTTCACTCTTTCTGACAAAATACTTCTTAGATGGACAAAACCATGTGCACTGCAGGGGGGCAGATGTAACATGTGCAGAGAGAATTAGATTTGGGTGAGTAATTTTGTTTCTGTGCAGGGAAAATAGTGGCTGCTTTATTTTTACACTTCAATATAGATCTCACTTTGAAGTAAAACCCCACCCAAATCTAACACTCTCTGCACATTTTGCATATGCTCCCCTGCAGTGCACATGGTTTTGTCCATCTAAGAAGGATTTTGTCAGAAAGAGTAAACCAAAATAAGGCCCTATGTGAGCCTGGTTATTTTCCATTTCTCTGTGGCTGATTGGTTGAACCTGATAGACACGATTCTCCAATGAGCACCAGCGAGTAGGGAGATGTTTTCCCTGGCGGCTGGCCTCATAACCATTTCCAAGTCCTTCTTGATCATTCCCCATCCCAAGCGGTCTTGCCACCTGGATCTCATAGCTTCCAATTATTTTTTGCAGCATCATAAGGGGTCCTGTCAGCTAATCACATCTACAATGTACAAGTACAAGGAGATGAGCATTAACATACTATATGGATCATCTTTATCCCCACATAGGATATTCCTCGTTGAGTTATAAACAATTCATATTCTAATTTAAATATGGTTTACCTCAAGCTGACCTACTCCACTGTCTACGGTCCTGCCCATTAGTTTGCAGATTGTGGCTACAAATCCTCAATTATTCTTAGGAACCCCTGGTAAAAGACCTGTCCCTCACTCCAGAATGGGCACTGTTTGGCATGCTCCCACAAAACCACGAGTCCTTAAAGAGAGGCAGATGGTTGCATCTGTGTGGTAGCATGGAAATGGATTTACAGGTGAGGATATACCCTTAACCCCCAAGTATGTCCCATTTCAAAATAACATTTTATTTTTTTCTGTATGGATTGGGAGGTGGCTGTGCTGCAGAAGGAGGACAGAACTGAGCGGTTGTTTGAGATGTGGGAAAGCCTCTCAACAGCCATAAAAACCCACCTTCATACTTATTGGCACAATACCTCATGGTATCTCTTGTACATGATGGAAGGCAATCTTCCTCTTACTGTGTGACCCCAAGGGTCTAGGGCCGAGCTTATTTAATAATTATAATAATTGAACATTAAATAAGCTCGGCCCTTTCCCCCTGGGATTACACAGTAAAGGCAGCCATCCACTAGAGCGATATGGACACTTTTTATGCAATTCTGATATACTGTATTGCTGCAACGGATCACATGAAAAGTTACATATTGCATGTCATTTTCCTGTTTTTGTAATGTGAGGTGCCTCGCATCGCAGATCCTACGGGGCTGCCATGAATATTCATCGCAGCCCGTAGCCCTTGCTAGAATCGCATAAGATACATTGGGGTGCGGGCAGGCGGAGGGGACCCCGGGTTACCGCCGACAAGCCAGCGGGGACCCGGGGGAGCGGATGGAAGCGCCGTCGGAAGGGGACGCGCGCGCCTCTCGTGCGCGTGCGTCCCCTTCTCGCCATCGATATGGCGCTGGCGGGGGATGGCGGCTGGCGTCGCCAGCGCCATCCCCTGCCAGGATGGGACCTGCTCCATCTGTATTAAGCCTTAACAAGAGATAAATGCAAGTGTGATAAGGAGAGATAAACGTCCAGCCAATCAGCTCCTTACTGACTTTTTTCAAACACAGCCTGTAACATGGCAGTTAGCAGGTGATTGGCTGGATGTTTATCTCTCCTTATCACCCTTGCATCTATCTCTTGTTAAGGCTTAATACATCTGCCCCAGTGTGTGTAAAAGGAACGCATACAATGTATCATATGCGATCCTGCCATCCGGCAGCTGCCGGGTGAGTTGGCGGAGTAATTTATGCGAGGTACCGCATGCGATACCTTGCCCCAAAGGATTTCCCTGCACCATGTGCAAGAGATACCAGGAGATATCAGGTTTGCCCTCCATCATGTGCAAGAAATACCAGGAGATATCAGGGCCGTATTCACAAATATCATACCTCCCAACTTCTGTGCTGATGAAATAGGGACACTCGCGCTTCCGAAAAGGGGGCGGGACGTATGTAAATGAGGGTGCGGCTTATGCTAATTAGGTGCAACCTCATTTTCATACGAGAATAGACGCTGTGCGCATGCGCACAGCGTATATTCTATTAGATTGGGGGGTCTCCCAACTGCCACCCCCAGCGGGACAATGCCTGACGCGGGTGGGACAGCGGGACAGGACCGAAAATCGGGACTGTCCCGCTGTAATCGTGACAGTTGGGAGGTATGAAATATTAATAAACAATCATTTGAAAAGTCTGGTAATCTTATATTTGTCTGGTAACCTTTAACTATATCATGCCAGCTTGCACATGGCTGGCCTAGGGCCTTTTAATGTAGCCTAGTAAAATGATATGACAGTGATCAGGGGAAGACACAAATCTGATGATGACAATGACGACACTAATGACAGTGGCTGGTGCCTCCTTCATTGCTCCGGCTGAGACCATGCTTGCAAGTTTTAAACAATATTTGTTTCGGTTTTGGGTATGCAATTTATACCCAATTAGTGACCAACTCCATTCAGCCAATTTTAGTTCACAATGTAAAATAATAATAAAAAAACTTCCAGACCTTTTTCCTAATAAGAAATACAGTAGGTCATTATTTACAGAGCTGGATTAAAGCTGTAACTACAGCGCTGAAGCTGTTAGTAATGAAAACCGACAAGCACGGGCATTTTTTACATTAAAATATTTTAATTGAACAGTTTTCAAAGATAAGCATAATGTATGGGGGATGAGATAAAGGAAAAAAAATTAGATGGGAAGGGGATGAAGAGGGAACCAATGTAAACACATACATTAACTATTTCAGGGCCACCTTAACAGCATTGTGGGCCCTAGGCAAAGCAACGCACTAGGGCCCCTACTTAAGTTAAAGAAATCATAACTTCCTGCAGTTTCTTACTCCTCTATCAGCCATAGTGCAACTAGAATGCTTACCATCATTAACTGTTTGGCTGCAGGCCAGTAGAGAATATTTCCCAGCAGCTCTGATTTTGGACCTTATTCTGGTCAGTTCACAGTCGGTGTTCGTGTGCAGGGGGAACGATGTTACCAGCAGATGAGCGACAGAGTGGATGACTATCCATAGTCTCCTGCTATGGAAAGCCGTTCATTCCCGGGGGGAAATGGCTGGGCGGGGGGGGGGGGGGGGGGGGAATGCTCAGTGTATATGAACTGAGCATTTTTCCAGCCCAGCTATTTTCCCAATCATTGTGCACCATACACACTGGGCATAATCGCCCAGTGTGTATGGACCTTTAGACTACTGTATCCACCAGAGTAAAGGACACAAATGAGTCTCTCCCAGGGTTCCCATCAGCAACCGCTATACAAGTTTAGGAATGCGGCCTCCAAGAGGCTCACAAATAAATATAAAGACTTGTCATGGATAACCATCCAAGGGGATCTGCCCCACAGATTATTCAGACACGCCTGAAACCTGTGCCTCCTCTATGAGGAAATATCAATGTACATCTTTTGGGACTGTTCCTCTGCACAGTTACTGCTGGATGCCCTGAAATATGAACCCAGAGACATTGTGCCAACTAACAGCCTTTCGTATCACTCTGTACTTTATGAACTATTTCCTAGTACCCACATATACAGTATGAAATCGGTTACAGTCGCTTTGTGGTTCGCCAAGAACCTTCTCATTCTTAGTAAAGAGGGGATGTCCATCCATGACTGTTGCAGGCTGATCCAAAGCCTCATAAGAGACTATTCCAACAGCCCTGCAGAAGAAGCTAAAATCCCTGCTCCTTCAACCCATTTGTGACTGTAAAACCACAGCTTGGGACTCTGGCCCTCATCCCAGTTTTATTGACATTGCCTGATGCTTTGTTGTCATTTTTCTATTTTCTAACCCCTCTCTTATGTGTCTATCTTGCGTTTTGGGCTTGTGATTTCCTCCCTTAACCTTTTCCCCTCACCAGTACCAATGACCTTGTTGACTGAATGTTTTTTTAAGTACTGATGGAATAATACAGTGCATGATGTACTGTATAGTGTAGGATCTCTTGTGCCCTATGTCTTCTAATGTACTATAATGTATGCCTAATTACGGATGTAACCGCGTTCATCCATCAGATGGCAGTACTAGTGTGCCCATATATATGACATAAATGTGCTTATGTACGCCATAGACTTCTATGGAGCAAACATTGGCTGCGAATAGTTGCAGTATAGCGTACACTGTGGCTAGCCACAATGTGTATACCTGTTTGTATACCTAACGGCAATGATGCATGTGTAGGTTTTGTGGTGTACTGTGTTTTGGCTTTCCTGCGACACAGTACGGTATGTATATACTTTTAGATATATTTGTGCCAATAAATAATTTTTATTTCAATAAAAAAAATTAACCAATATTGGGGAGACTACCCAGAAGTTCATCAGGCTGGTGGCATATCGGAGAAGTATCCCACCCAACTCGACATTCTCCTGCACAAAATACCTTGCTTACCACATTTAGCTCCAATATGGCATGGTTCTGGATTGGTTACAAAAGCAGAAGATCGTCAGCAAACAGAGAATATGGGTAGAAAAACAAGAAGACGCTGCTGAGAGGGGACACCTCTGCTTCATGCCGTTAGAAATGGGAAAGGTATCCTTGAATGAGCGGACATTGTACCGAGTAAAAGTTTATAGCATAATGACACCCTAAACTCAAACAGCGAACAAATAAAGAGAACTGATTGCATGTAAAACAAAACCAGTGGAGGAGGTCAAAGGCCTTTTCAGCATCCAATGGGAGTAGAAGAAATTTCTTACATCTCTCCATCATCAGCTAGATCAAAAAAACATTCAGGAATAGACAGACACCTGCCTTCTAGGAACAGAGCCTACCTGGTCTGGGTGGGCCAGCTGAGTGATAAGGGAGCTTAAGCAGTTAGCAATTAATTTAGCACAGATTCTTACATCTTATATCACTTTAAATCTTGCAGATGAATCGCTAAAATGTCAGCAATCTCTGCAACCCGCAGCTTATTACATTTGGCCCTAGGTGCTATTTCACAACCTTCATCCCACCCACTGACCAATCAATCTGGTAGTAGGTAAAGGGAGTACGGGTTATGTAATTGATGAAAGTATTTGAAGTTTGAGCTCCCTCCGCGATCAGGACCAGAGCTAAAACACTTTCATGCTGTTTGGCTTGAGCTTTTACAAACCACTGCCTGATATATGTTATTCTTCTTACACTGTATTTTCCAAAGACTTCAAAACTTACTTTGCACTTTGATAGTTTGAATTCATGTTGCGCAGTGTTGTCTTCAGTGCATTGCAATTTACAGACCACATAAACACTTGCCAAAATGGGGCAAGTGTTTATTTAGTAAGCTTACAAAAGGCTTTTTACCAGCATTTAGCTGGGGGAGGCTAAAATATCAGCAATCACAAATTTCTCTACCTTTTCTTTTGTCCAGTCCTGTCACAGGCGCTGTGCAGCTCAGCGGGCATGTGTTCTCTGTGTGGTAACTGTACTGTCTCTGCTTATATTGTCACCTACCTGGCTGCTGCAATGACCAGTGGCGCCGCTGATGGCTGCCTAGGCGCTGTGCAGCTTGGCGGGTATGTGTTCTCTGTGTGATAACTGTACTGTTCCTGCTCATATTGGTACTTGGCTGGCTGCTGCAATGACCAGTGGCGCCACTGATGGCTGCCTAGGTGTTGTGCAGCTCAGCAGGTACATGATCCCTGTGTGATAACTGTACTGTCCCTGCTTATATTGTTACCTACTGTACCTTACTGTTGCAGCGACCAGTGGCACTGCTGATGGCTGCCTAGGCACTGTGCAGCTCAGGGCGTATCCCCCAAGGTACTTCTAGCGTATACCTGTATGTGTTTGTATATCTGTCACTGTTTAACTGTACCTAACTGGCTGTTGCACAGCAGTCCAAGTCAAATTCCTAGTATCCGCAAGTATACATGGCCAATAAAGTTAATTCTGATTCCTTCAGCCCCAAAGAAAGTAATGGGGGGGCTTCCTGGGAACAATATTTATAAGGTATAAGAAGTGAAGGGTCTTTCTTATGTTCAAAATATAAAGCATTGTTATCTGGTCTATTTAATAAACAACAATGTATTTTCTCCAGCATTGTAGCTGCAGAATGCCATTTTTGTTTTAAAGGGATGCACACACAGGCCGGAGGCTGGGTGATTTTGTCAGAGATAAACTGCCAGCCATCCCCAGCAGCAGTCCGCATGTACAGCCACCACAGTGTCTAGCCAAAGGGGTATATTCAATATGTATTAGCGAGCTATGCCGATGGCTTGTTGTCATAGCTCACGCCCCCTTCACTCGTCGTTTCCACCTCGCTGGTTCTTTTCAGCGAGGCGGAAACAGCGAGTGTGACGTCAAAATGGCGGGGCTCACTGCATATGCGGCGAGGATTTCCCCAGAACATAGAATAGGGCTAGCGGCCGTTAAGGGAGTTAAACACAGAAAACAATCCACCCTCGCTGCAGAAACCCCCTCGCCTGCGGCATTAAAAACCACGCTATATATTCATGCCTGCAGTGCCTATTTGGCCCTGCGATAGCAACACTGCGAGGCCACGCATAGCTATCGCCCTGTGTGTACACATGGAGCAATCCAGGCAAACCATCTAAGTGATTTTGATGACGTAGTGCAGTGGTGTCAAACTCATGGCCCTCCAGCTGTTGTGGAACTACACGTCCCAGCATGCCCTGACACAAAATTTATATAATGGATTGCTAAACCTGTGGCAGGGGAGCGCTGGCCTGGGCTTCAGCCTGTCCCCGCCACCCGTCAGCTGTGGGTGGCGGGCTGATAGCAAAAAAATAAATAAAAATATTGTAATCATTGGTGGCCAGCCTCATAACGTGCTTCTGTATGAGGCTGCTGTTGCCCTCGGTGGGAAGGAGAAAGAGGGAGGAGTTAGGAAGGAGGGAGGGAGCAGCGAGAGAGGGAGCAGCGAGGTCTCACAACGGCAACGGATTTGACTGGCAGTAGGACCAAGGAGGGGCGATGCAATGTGCACGGGAAAGTGCACTGCATTGCCCCACTTGTCATGTACACGCAATCTGGGCACGGTACATGCGATTTAACGATTAAATTGCACGTACATCACCCTAGTGTATGGGGGCCTTTAGGGGCTCACTTATTATTGGTTTGCTTATTTAATGCAATCTGGGTGGGTTCTACCGCCCAGGATTGTATTGCAATATCCGAACCTTTTTTTAAGGTCAATGTATGACCCTGCAGACGCAAGGGCTCTGCCCATGCCGTCTGCTTCACGGAGGTCCAGAAGGGCTGCCGACAGTGCGATCTTTAGCCCATAGGTTACAGAGGGCTGCTGCCATCTCAGAGACCTGGAGCCTTATTCTAGTTCACTCTTTCTGATAAATTCCTTCTTAGATGGACAAAACCATGGGGCAGATGTTACTTGTGCAGAGAGAATTAGATTTGGGTGGGGTTTTACTGCAAAGTGAGATCTATATTGCAGTGTAAAAATAAAGCAGCTAGTATTTACCCTGCATAGAAACGAAATAACTCACCCAAATCTAATTCTCTCTGCACATTTTACATCTCCCCCCTGCAGTGCACATGGTTTTGTCCATCTAAGAAGGATTTTGTCAGAAAGAGTCAACTAGAATAAGGCCCCTGATGCTATACTGCCTGATATTGATAGCAGCATCATATCCCCCATAGAAATCTACAGGGGACGTGGCTGCCGGCGGGGCAGGCAGGGATCGCAACAGGGATTGGAGATTCCTGCTGCAGTCCCTCCGTGATACAGGTGGGGGTACATAATATTTGCGGCTAACCCCTGAAAACAGGTGTTTCAGGGTATTAGCAAATCTTTAATAGTAAATGGGTTCCATATGTTGGGATGTGATTCTCACATTTTTTCATATGTACTGGGACACTGCCACTAGGTTTTCGGTGAGAAGGGTAAGTAAAAAAAAAAAAAAGCCAATGTGAACTGGTAGGCACCGGAGTCTAGGTGGCGTGCTGATCTGCCATGGTTGTGGTACAGCCTGATGGTCATTGGTAAGCTTGCTGGTCCTGCTGACAATGGGTGATGTTGGACGGTATTTGGCTGTGTGGTTGGGGTCTTCCGGATCCCCTCTGTTACACTGGGTACACACTACATGACATGCCCGGTGAACTTCACAAATAAACTTAGCGAAATCACTAATGTTATACAGGAGCCGTCTGATGTGACATGTTGTTCATAGTGTACATACTGAACCATATGCATCTTATTGTCAACATTGACAAAATCGCAAATGATATAATTTATAATGATATAATTTCCGAATGACGCCCATAATACGCCCATATTTCCCGAGTGATTGCGGTGCACATTTCTGTACGGTATTAGTGAGAACAAGTACGGAGACCATGCGTGGCACATGCGCATAGCGTTCCCCACGCATGCGCAGACGGCTAAAAAACGCCATCCGAAAGAATTCGGGAAAGTACGCACCAACCAGAATAAGGCCCATAGTGAGTACATACTGGATGATATAAAAGACCTGTTGTTATCGGCATTATCATTTAAAATATTGTCTAGTCACAGTGCTACTCAGCTTTAAGTTTTGGTCTCAGCAACTGGCAATGGTACAAGCGATACAGTAACAGCCAAAGTGGTACAGGTATAAGGTAAGCTGTAGCTGCCCCGAAGCATGGCAGTCCCTAGCACTGCGGGGCCCTGGGCAACTGCCCATTGCGCCCATGCAATAAGATGGCACTGGAGTAGCTGCCCCGAAGCATGGCAGTCCCTAGCATTGTGGGGCCCTGGGCGACTGCCCATTGCGCCCATGCAATAAGATGGCACTGGACTCTGGAGTTATGTCCTCACCAAGACAATCCAGGACAATTCAATACCAGATATTCATAGTTATAGGGAAAAGGTGAAAACTGCAGGAATTAGGGTGTCCTTGGCACATTATAATAACTAGACAGACTAGCAATTAGATTCAGGATCCTGCTGACTGTTCTCCTTGCCTTAGTACATTGCACCCTCACCCTGTAGCACATGCAGGTAGAAGCTCTCACAGTGTAACCTGTGCAGAATAATAACAGCAGTGTGTGCCTGCGAGGCCTTGCTGTGGCAGTGTGTGCCTGTACGGGCTGATCGGGGTGCCTGTCCTGCTCTGTGGCACCCGGTTCCCGGGGCATCACCAGGGACACGCATCTGATGACAGCCTCCATGCAGCACCGTGACCCGGGACATCCAGTCTGCGCCCTCTCCCCTCCCCCGGGTGTTGCTGCAGTGGCTGCTCTGGGCGGGTCTGCGCCTGACGTCGCTTCCTTCCAACATGGCGAGCGGAGCCGAGCTTCCCTGAGCCGCCAAACAGCCGTCACAGCAGCCGCAGCGACCTCACGTCCCCCCTGAGCCAGCGCCAGACACACACTGCGGGTGACAGCTGCCGCCCGGGCTGGGATGGGGCGGCCTCTAGCAGGAGCTGTCGGGATATAACGCCGGGACTCGGAGAGCGCAGCCCGGGGAGAAGGATCGCACCCTGTGCTAATAGCAGCGGCGGAGACATGTTCCTGACCAGAGCCCTGGAGAAGATCCTGAGCGACAAGGAGGTGAAGAGGGCGCATCACAGCCAGCTGCGCAAAGCCTGCGAGGTGGCGCTAGGTGAGTCCTGCTGGGGGTGGCTGCATTGTTCCTGTGACTGCTACAGTATGTGTGCGTGAGACAATGGTTAACTGGTGTGACAGTGGGGGACTGCTGTGTGTGTGTCAGTGGGTTATTGGTGAGTGTGAGTGTGTGTGTGTGTGTGTGTGTGAGAGAATGGGTGACTGCTTTGTGTGTGACAGTGGGGGACTGCTGTGTGTGTCAGTGGGTGACTGCTGTGTGTGTGTCTGTGACAGTGGGTGATTGCTGTGTGTGTGTATGGGTGACTGCTTTGTGTGTGTGTGACAGTGGGTGACTGCTTTGTGTGTGTGTGACAGTGGGTGACTGCTTTGTGTATGTGTGACAGTGGGTGACTGCTTTGTGTATGTGTGACAGTGGGTGACTGCTTTGTGTGTGTGTGTGACAGTGGGTGACTGCTTTGTGTGTGTGTGACAGTGGGTGACTGCTTTGTGTGTGTGACAGTGGGTGACTGCTTTGTGTGTGTGTGACAGTGGGTGACTGCTCTGTGTGTGACAGTGGGTGACTGCAGTGTGTGTGTGATAAGGACAGTGGGTGAATGGTGTGTGTGTCAGCAAGTGAATGTTGTGTGTAACAGCGGGTGACTGCTTTGTGTGTGTGATAGTGGGTGACTGCTGTGTGTGTGTTATTCAGTGGGTGACTGCTCTGTGTGTATACGTCACAGTGGTTAACTACTGTGTGTGTGACAGTGGTTGACTACTCTGTGTGTGTGTGACAGTTGATTTACGTGTGTGTGTGTATGTGTGACAGTGGTTGATTCACTGTGTGTGTGTGTGTGTGTGCAGGGGGTGGCATTATGCACTGTGCATGGCAGTATGTGATAGGAGGACAGGTGGTGTGTGTCTAACAGGAAGGTGCATCCTACCAGTGCATGTCATCAGTGTGTTTGCACATTGTGTAACTCAGTGTATGAATGCTTGGGTGACGGTTATAACAAGCAAAGCACCAAGGTTTGAGTTCATTGGGCCAAACATTGTAATGTTAACAAGTTATAAAGTACCAGCTAATCAGCTCCCGTCATTTCTCAACACAACCTGTGTGGAGACAGTTAGGAGCTGATTGGCTGGTACTTTATCAATCTATCACCTATTGAAGGCTTAATACATCTGGCCCACTGTGTGTGCCTGACAGTGGATGAGTCTGTATGATGGACATTGCTGATGCTGTAGCACATGTCTGTGTCTGTTGTTAGGGTGTTGTGCACAGTAGATTGCACAATGGTTGCTGAAAGAAACCCTTTGTAATTATATACTTTTGAAGGTCAGTTGCAAATATTTCTGTTGCTGCAAGAAAGGAAGAGTAGGAAAACCTGTCAACAAAGGCCTCTGCAAGCACGTCATCATCATCTAGTAATAGGGATAACTCAATAGCTGGGCCTAAGGGTGAAGTAGATGCTCAGAAGTATTAATGCATGGGGAAGAGAGTACAGTATCTGTTCACTTATGCTCGATTATATCATGTTACACATGGTGACAACAGTGCATTTCATTGTAGTTTTTATATTATACCATTTTAATGTAAAATTAAGATACGTTTAATTTCTGTACCCTGGTTTAGTTGTTTGGCATTGGATTAGTCAATTAAACCTATTAGTGTTGCACCATGCAGAGAGGGTAAGCTCCTGGGCAGCACAGTCTTCCTAGATCAATTATGGTCTGATAGCAAAGTGTTTGTATTACATCCTCTGTGCTTTCATTAGGATCTTCACTGTGTCAGAACGAGTAGAGCGCCATTTGCACAGTTCTTTGAACCTGTAACACAAGTTGATCCAATTTTGAAATTCATTCTCAGTTGTATTTACAAATTCTAAAGCACTTGGTTGTATGTTACTAATGTTGACAGTGCTACCGTATCAATGCATGTGTGTGTATGATATATGAATATGAACATATGCGGTTTTCTGCCACTAGGGCAGTTGGTCCCTTAGTGCTGGTCACTACTCCTGTATAAACCAGGGTCTTGCATCTTTCACCCAGTGCGGCTTTCCAAGCTATCATTGGTAGTTTACAGTCATATAATGGACAAATGGGAGTTGCGTGGTGAAATAACTGGCATTGTAGAAATATATGTGGAATTCACATTAAAATATTTGATTAATCATGAAGTTCAGCAATGGACGTGAAAAACTGAGATGCCCAAAATGGTTGATGTCATCATTGTCAATAATTGGCCTTGGGCACATCATGCATTATATATATATATATATATATATATATATATATATATATATATATATTATATTAGATTAAAATCATATATATCGTGTATAGATCTGCATCTCTGTCCTCCACAGTGATTACTTGCGCCTGTTAATGTTACGGGACTTTTTTGGGCTGCACCAACTCCGTAGAATGCCTGGTCCTGCTCAACATTTTCTTCTAGCCTTAAAGCATTCCCTGAAAACTAATCTCTTCAGCCAAGCTTAGCTTACTCCAGAACTGCCCTTAAAACCTCCATTATTCTACTCATTTACCCCTACTCTACACAGTGTACCCAAACCATACTTCTGTACTGTACTGCGCTCGCACAACTCACTGAGGGGCAGATGTATAAAGCAGTGATAAAGTGCCTGGTACTATCACCGGCCAATCAGCTCCCGACTGTCCCTTTTTAAGCCCAGCCTGTAACTTAACAGTCAGGAGCTGATTGGCCGGTGATAAAGTACCATGCACTTTATCACTTCTCCTCCCTTATCACTGCTTCGTACGTCTCCCCCTGAGTCCAGGCCGGCTTTGCTGTGTGACTGCATCGTATAGCCTACCTAAGGACCTCTAACCTATCTGGACCAATTTGGGGCATGTAACCGCTATTGTCATGTGTCAGATTTTACAGAATTTCCCTATAGATCTTAAGATTTTGAGCCAGCTCCACTTACCGCTTTATCCTTGTGGTATTACCTATTCTTTATTTATTACTGCCAGTTGTCAAGTGCAACAGAATATGTTGGTGGTATATAAATATATGTAAATAATATATATTAGCTCTGATAAGCTTGTGACAGTAGGTGTGTGCTGATCCCCAGCCAGAGAATAGCCACTGTGATATATCTATAGGATATAGGTTATATGTTGTGCACAGTTTTCTGTTTGTTTTTATCTTTTTAATAAATATTGTACGTTTTATGCTGTGTACACACTGTTCGATTCAGTCTCATTTTCAATTCGATTCGGACTATATAGTCCAAATCAAATCGAAAATGACACTGAATCAAACAGTTATTTGCATTTGATCCCGATGCGCGGCACCCCCAACAGTGCACGTTTTCCAGGTCTCCTCACAGAATCACAAATGGAATAATTAGCTCCACCTGCAGATAAAATGTGTCAGTGTAAATGAGTGCTACTGTGCCTAGGACTGAGGTTGAGAACCACTGATCTAATATACCATAACCATAATCCTGCAGGTCAAGGGGTGATAAGTAATTTGGCTGAGCATGATTTGAATATTTATGTAGTCACTTCTACGTCATAATTAGCCAGGTGGTGCTGTCCTTTGGTTGCTCATAAGGGGGATGGGAGTTCATATAAAGCAATAATGTAACTCAGGGGCAGATTTATTAGGCTTGGTGAAGTGATAAAGGCCCTTATTCTGGTTGGTGCGGATATGTCCGCGTGCGTTCGTTCCGCCGATGTTTTGTGTTTGCGCATGTGCAGAGGCATATCTGCGCATGTGCGAAAGGGACATACGTCCAAATTCCGCATGAATTGTTTACACTACGAACAGGGGGTGGAGAGGGATGTGAAGGGCTGTTTGGCCTCATTAACGTATGCATACGCCCCGCGTTTCATGGGCGTTCCCATGAAAACGCTGGGCGTACGTATGGTAATGCAGCCGTGACGCACGTGTAGGGGCCGGACATATGACATTGCCGGATGTCAGCTGCCTGCCCAGATCCCTGCTTTTGCACGGAGAAATGCCCGAGTGGTCTGAGCTCGCGGGAGCTGCCTGACCACTCGGTCCTGCATTTGATGGTCTGCGACCATCGAATGATGGGGGAGGTTCCCAGAGATGGAGGAGGTGTATACATGAGAAATCCACTCGTGCTCCGTGCGGTCAGCGGCTGACGCATTCTGACGTAGTAAGCGATCCGTACGGAAGGCGGGGTTTAGGGCGCACGGTCCTGGCCGCATATTCGGCTCCGGCCGCACAGAGGCCCAAAGTGTCTGGGTTTTATCACTGACCAGTCAGCTCCTAATTGTGAAGTTACAGGCTTGGTTTGAAAAATGACAGGTAGGAGCTGATTGGCTGGTGATAAAAACGAGACACTTTATCACTTCACCAAGCTTAATAAATCTACCCCTTAATAACATAAATGTGGACCAGTAGACACTCTTTAAAAGTGTGTTTTACTTCCATCTTTCTTGTTCTGGGGAAATAGAAATAATTTGGAGTCAGTGGCAGGTATTCAATGCCGGTGCGAGCGGCCGGCGAGGGGGTTAAACTGCGAGGATCACAGAAAACCAGTGATCCTTGCAGTTTAACCCCTGCGCCGGCCGCTCGAACTATGCAACGTTCCGGGGGAATCCTCGCCGTCACAAAACGGCGAGGATTCCCCTAAACTGCGAGAGCCGAGGCTAGTGCAGCAAACTCGCTGTAATTAGCCTCGATTCTCGCAGTTTTTGGAGGCACATACGCCAATTCTCCCTCGCTCAAAAAACGAGGGGGAATTTGCGTATGAGGGGGGTCAGTTGAATACTGACAGGGTGAGCGGTGACTGCGAGCAAAAAGTCCTGCTCGCAGTCACCGCTCGCCCACGGCATTGAATATATGCCATTGTGGTTTTGTGCCATGTGACAGACAGGTGCATGCTAAGAGCATACCTGTCGTCACACCCTGCTTCCAAATTAATGCGGATGTTACATACAGACAGAGGCAGGGTGTACCTGGGTGTTAACCATTAACAGTCTCCTGTAACAGCTACAGCAGAGATTATGATGACTAAGCCGGATTGCTAGGGGTAGTTGAATGCAAGATCTCACCTAAGACCTAGTTTGCTTTATGACCAAGCATCTTTCCGTAAGCTTAACCCCAGCGTGGCTGTATAAAGAGAAATGTAGGTTTTGTTTGACGTAACCAAACTAGCAAGAAATATGTGTCCTGACAAGCCTTTCATCTTACAGTTACCTGTGGCACTAATAAATACCTTCCTGCATTACATGGGAGGACTACCATATGCCCAGTCCATATGTAGGAATAGTGTGTGCGTGTTTTTCTACCGCCTTGTTTGCTGTTGTATTGTACATATACACTATACACACTGTGTACACCTTATTTATCCATATACAGCCTCTGACACAACATGACAAGAATCAGGAGGAAGGGAGCTGGTCAGCACAGGGAATGAGATAGGGGGTGGAGGAGGAGAGGGAACAAAGGGGCCTGCATTGGTGTACTATCATTTAAAATTCATGCCTGGTATCAGGTATTGGAGTCAGAGGTGCTCGGCAAAGAGGAGAGAGAGAGTTACAAAGGCCGGGCAGGCGGGTGGGGGGAATGGAAGCTTTGTGAGGCCCGGATTTCGGGAATGAGCCGGGCAAACAATGCTGCTTTTATCAGCTGCTCTCACGCTTAGTGTGCAGGTGGATTACAGAAATGCTAAGATAGGAAGAGAGCTTCAACTTCTCCCTGAATGTAGAGAATATATGAGGCTATTTATATATTCCACACACATTTCAATTGCACGTCTGACTGTTTTACATTAACAAGCAGATCATACAGATTTATATCAGTCCCCTTCCCCATCCCACTGCCCCCTCATTATTATCCTTCTCCCCACATTATTCTTCAGTGTCTCCTTCATCCCTGTCACCATCCTGACCCCTCACCACAGTCACCCTTTCCCCTTCATCATTATAATCCTACTAATTAACGCCACCCCCACATCAACAGTCCTCATTATCCCCTGTATTTATTATTGTAAACTAATTATGTGTTTTGCTTTTGTTTCCTAGTACTTTGTTGCAGCTTTGTAACCAGTGCTTATTTTGTTTTTTTTGCACACTGCCATATCTGAGGCCTATAACTGAAATCTAGAGTATTCATTCATTCATTCATTCATTTATTCATTTATTTATTTATTACCAGTGGTTAGTTTCTGTGGATAAAATTGGTGCTTAGAAATAGTGATCCTGAGAAGCTGGGAACAAATAGATTGATATGTACTCACTCCTTTTTGCTGCATGTGCCTCCTTAGCGAGATCAGTGCATGTCTTATATTTTCGTCTGGAATATGTACACTGGCACACTGCTTTGTGACTGCATTGTTCAGGACCTTCGAGGGATTGGACTAAATATGCCACTTAAGCCCCGAATACTCGGTGAGATATTGGCAATTTTGACTAGATGTACGAGAGATTTTGGCCAGATGCACTGGAGATTTTGACTAAGCAATTTTGTCTACATAATGATGGTCTATTATAGGGGTGTACACGCGGAGAGATTTTAAAGAGATTTTGACTAGACAGTCAAAATCTCCTAGAAGGTTAGCCAGAATATCCCTATTTTTCTCCAGTTTAGTCAATATTGTCTAGCATAGATTGCTTAGTATAGACTGACTGTGCAGGCAATGCAATTGTGACTAGATCATAAGGTGCCCATACACGCACCGATTTTCCTGGTGCGATGCTATGCGATGAGATGCGCACTCCCGCGGCATCTCCTCGCACAGTACAAAAAGTATGTGCTGCACATACTTTTTGTACTGTCGTTTGATTGCATCGCACACACATTGTATGCTCAACGCATGCAATGCGATTTAGCACAAAACGCATACAATAACCGGTGCGTGTATGGGCACCTATAGACTATCATTACTTAGACAAAATTGCTTAGTCAAAATCTCCAGTGCATCAAGCCAAAATCTCTCTCAAAATTGCTTAGTCAAAATTGTCCATTAGCCAAAAATATCCGTGTGTGTACACCCCTTAGGCAAAATTGTCCATTAGCCAATATCTCACTGTGTGTACAGCCCTATAATCTAGGCAAAATTGCCTTGCCTGCGAAGTCAATCTATGGTAAGCAATCTATGCTAGACAATATTGACTAAAGGTCCATACACACTGGGCAACTATGCCCAGCGTGTATGGACAGCGATGATGACACACTGAGCGGCTTTCCCCCTGCCCGGCGCTGACGTAGGGGGGAGGATGGTGTTGCATAGCGCAGCGCTATAGCTGGTATAACCAGCAGATGAACGGCTCTCCCGGCTATGATGCGGGAGCACACAGCAGCACTCATCGCCGGGGCATACACACTGGGTGGTTTTGAGCTGAAAGCCGCTAAAACCTGCTGTTTTGCGCAATTTTCAGCTCAAAGTCGCCCAGTGTGTATGGGCCTTAAGCAGGAGAAAAATAGGTAGATTTTGGTCTATCTAGTCAAAATCTGCCTAAATCACTTGTGAAAACCTTCTAAATCTTTAACATACTACCAGCAAAAGTATTGATGTACAGTACGTGAATGAATATTAGCATGGGTAAATCGTCACATAATAATCATATGGATGTCTGTTTAATTATTGCGCACAAAAGAAAGTTTCAGCTTTAACAAGCAATCATTAACTGCAATGGCGTGTTTGTGTGTACTGTATATTTTATATGCGAACCACTGATTGAAAGCTGCAGTGCTGAGTATTCAGCTAGTGTTCCCTCTATGCCTTGAGTCCTACTGTAGAGAATGAGCGCTATATCATTAAAATGCTAATTATCTTCTATATTAATGTTTGTGCACCTTAATAGCATATTGTTACATAAAATCCACCTTTGTTTGCAGTTTATATTGTCTATAGGTTGTATAAGACATAGGACAGTTTGTTAAAGCCTGCCTTACTAAGGAGGGAATTCATTTCAGTGCATGGTGTCACTGGTCTCGCTGGGTGAAATCCCAACATAACCAGTATTTTCTAAAAACAATTTATTTGTCTTTTTTTATTAGTTGTTAGGCACTGTGCTCTACGTGGCATGAATACTATAGTCTTCAGTATTCCAGATAATACATCCTTTAAGTACAACTACATCCTTTAAGTACAACCACAATGAGCAGTGTATGGTACCAGCCTGTGCCCTGTACACACGCACAGTGACCAGGGATCATATATATCCGTGCTATTTCACTAATGTAGTGTTCATTCTAGCACCCACCATCTTCGGAAACCCATGCAGTTCCTGTTCCCTGCCTGGGGTGTCTCTGTCTGCTGTAGTGCTTCTAGCACATTGTGGTCTGTATATCAGCACTGATATGCAAACCAGACCTGTGCTAGAAACACCACAGCAGACAGTGGCACCCCAGGCAGAGAACAGGAACTGCATGGGTTTTCAAAGATGGCGGGTGCTAGAGTGAATTAGTAAAGAGTTTATCCTGTTGATTTGACTGTTACTTAGGTAATTTGTGCAACCCATACATTTACCCTAACTGCCTGATTCAGAAATGGACACAATATTAATGTTTGATGCAGTGGAGCGATGTTTTTGTAAAGGTCTTGCAACAGCGTTTAAAGCTAGGGTTTTTAGTTGCAAATTGATTGACAGGGACAGTTTGTGGGAGGTGACGCTAACCATTTTGGGGGCACCACTGCCTGCAACTGTGGGCAAGTACGCAGTGAAAATGACGCCGACATCTTCGATCCATCGTACAGTCCGCGCAGCCGTAGGGTAACCCAGAAGGTCGATAGATGTCTCTGTGCATATCCCAGCTCCTGCAGCATTTGTATATTTTCGCACAGCAGCGCCTAGTGAATCGCTGCTGTGAAAGCTTTTGCACCAATCTCTGAATTAGTCCCATGGTCTGATGCAGTATTAGGGAATGTAAGTAAAGGTATAAAAATGTAGTTTCAGAAGCTTTTTTTCCCATTGATTATTGCCATAGCATAAAGCACACATGTATTCTCAGATCATTTACTATGGATCCAAATCAGATGGTTTCTGGGTGAGGTTCTTTAGCATAATGCTGTTGTGGTCAGCTTTGGCGCTAGTGGTAGGTGTCAGCTACTCTGATTCTGACCCAACATTTATAAGTGACATATTAGTGTTATTTTTATAGAACATATCGGCTGTGTGCATCTTATACATTGTGCCTATGTTAATAAAAAGCAAGGAGCCCTCGCCCCCCCCAAATAAAGGTGTATGCTGTTGGCAAGTGCATGATGCAGAATGCTGATCGCGCCACATGCTTTATGTTCCTACCATGGCATCTTTTTGCTCCCCTGCCTAGGGAATGCTTGTTAGCAGGAGTTCAATGCAAGGCTTGACTCGGGTCTGTGCCATTTTTATATGTTTGACAGATTGGGTTTGCCTTTTATGTACTCCTGGCTATTGGACATTAGTTAAAGAGTAAGGGGTCTTATTTAAAAAAAAAAGTGAAAAGCAGCACAAAAAGATAGCAGCATTTATGGTGCCCACACACGGCGCAATGTGCTCCATGCGCTTTGAAATAGATCACATTGCATCTTGTATTGCAAATGGTTTTCTGCCACATTGGATGCCAATTAGATCTTGATGCGTGCTCCGGTTAGTCTATATCGAATAGAATTTTTTTTTTGTGTATATATTATAATATATATAGAGATAGATAGATAGATAGATAGATAGATATAGTACATATCTGTACTATATTGTCAAAATTGTATGCGTTCTGCTTGCCGTGCGATTCGATCCCGATTGATCGAATCACACAGCAATGCGATTGTTATCTAATCGCTAAGCAATCACACTGTGTGTGCACCCATAAAGTCTGCTCGCACCTTCCTGAAAGTGCGAGCAGAACCCGCCATAACTAGTGCTTCAGGGCTAGTCGCAGGGATACTGTGTACGGTAACGACATCTCCTCCAATACTTAATCCCGAAGTGGAGGATCACGTGACTGCTGTACATCTTCTAGACCACGGGTGTCAAACACAAGGCCCGCGGGCCAAATCCGGCCCCCCAGACATCGTCATGTGGCCCACGCGAGGAGATAGCACGCAGGGGCAGTGTGTCCCAGCTCCTGCCTAGGCCACCTCCTCTCACCCACCCCCCACCCCACGCGCACTCGCTTGCTCGCCGGAGCTGCGGGGTTGGTTGCTGGGACTGGGACGTCACGCAGCTGGCGATACGTGCTGGACTGCTGGTAGTAGCGGTAACCGTGTGTGCGAGGCGGCTGGCTGAAATAGGTTAGTAGTGTATAGCTCGGGCTGGTCGCTGTACGTAGGGATCTTGGTCACTGAGGGTGACATTTACACACCAGGCCATGCTCTCCTCTAGTCACTGCGTGTCTATCTTGCTAGCCCACATTAAAATGTCTTTCCCAAAATGGTGTCACCTCCTCTAGCATCCCTAAGGCAGCTCTGTACCTTATGTCCCTGTCTACCACTGAACCCTGCACCTCAATATAATTAGTACTGGATGTGGAATTAAATTTCTGCAGCATAGCTCTGTGTTTGATGGCCCACCATTTTTGTTATCGCATTATTGTTATATGCATGTCCTGTTTCATACTGCATTAAAGTACACCTTGTACAAGTTTTCTGTCATTTGTACTTTTTGGGGGACTGGACCTTTGAGGGTGACCAAACTGCTGATGCGGCCCCCGATGAATTTGAGTTTGACACCCCTGCTCTAGACACTGTCCTGACTGTATAATGTCTGTTGAGCTATATATATTTGCATTGATGATCTGTAAGTCAGTGCCCAGGCTCACTAGAATGTATAACCAGATGCACTTAATTTGATTTTCTGTAACACTAATAGGAAAATTGTTTGTTATTTCTGTACTGCTGATTAAATCTGAAATACAGCTTCATATTCCTACTAAGGACAGAGAAGTACTTGGCATATTTTCCTTGTGCAGGATTGACCTTTTTGCTTTCGTTACCCTTTATTAACAGTTTTTATATAGCGCAGCATATACCGTTGCGCTATATGTAGGTAAGTAGTGCATATAAATCTATCATTTCGGTGGTATTTGCCCTTGTAAACACCAGGTAATGTAGTGGGCCAGTCCACTGTCACGTAAGCAGTTTTTGTTAAAGCTAACCCAAGATGCATGTAATAACAAAGTGCCAAACTAATTTTTTTTTACAGAAACTAGGGTAATAAAGTGTTCATTCTAGCACCCACCATCTTTGAAACCCCATGCAGTTCCTGTTCCTTGCCTGGGGTGTAGCTGTCTGCTGTGGTGTTTCTAGCACAGGTCTGGTTTGCATATCAGTGCTGATATACAGACCACACTGCTAGAAGCAATACAGCAGACAGCGACACCCCAGGCAGGGAAGAGGAACTGCATGGGGTTTCAAAGATGGCGGGTGCTAGAATGAACACTATAATAGTCATGGTTATATGTTACCCGCTCCGGTGAGGGAAGGATCTGTTAATGGTGCCTGGAAGCCTCTTTTGTGACATTGAAAAAGAAGCAGCTTCTTCAATGAGAGATGTATTGGGAGTCCATCTGGATATCGGAGTTATGGTATTTGCACCTACCAGATTTACTTGATAGGCAGATTTGAGCCCACTTGGGATAGTGGGGTCTTCATTGGAGCTTAGGGTCATGAGGTTGAAGTATTCTTCCTGAAATACTGGAGACCAGGTAAATAAACAGAACATGTGTAATAGGCCAGGGATAGAGGTGTAAAATTCTAAATGGACAACAGCAGTTTATGTAGACAAGCCATAAGTAGTTGGATGCGTTTTGATAACAACTGTTAACTTCCTCAGGACAGATGGCTTTAACTCCTGAACCAAGTCTCCCCAAAGACACTGTTCCCAGATGAGCTCAAATCTGCACATTGAGTTAAGCTGCTATATGCGGATAATTACCACCTTCTGGTATCCAGGATCCACATACATAACTTATTGAAGCAGGCGCTTCTATTTAATTACACCACAAGGCCTACATTCACCATTATCTGAGTATTTGGTATCCCAGGAGCAGTGGGTCCTCCCCTAGCTGGAACAGGTAAAATAGTAATGGGAATATCATTACGTGACCATACAATATATGCTAAATCTTGACTTGGTACTTGTGTATTATCACGGCGCCCCCCCCGATTTCCATCGCAGGGCATTGTACAACCACAAAATCGCATCGCATGCGATGCGATGTGATTGTACCCGATTTTTAATTGTACAGGCACCCAGATGCCTGATTCCTATGTTAAATGCCCCCCCCAGACCCGATTTTAGATTGTACACCCACCCTGATGGGTAATGACTATGTACAATGCCCCCCCCCCCCATTATTAATGCCACCCCACTATCAGCGCCAACCCGAAGCATGGCGAGCGCAGCGTGCCCGCGTCCTCTGACCTTTTCATACCCCCACTATCCACGTCGGCGTGGAGTTGATTTTATATAGTGTGGCGAGCCACCAAGCCCGAAGCGTGGCGAGCAGACGCGTAATACTTGTGAAGAAATGCGCGTCCCCTCGCGGGGCACACTGCGCTAACCATGCTTCGGGCTCGCTGCGCTCGCCACACGATATAAAATCGACTCCACGCTGATGTGGATAGTGGGGGTATGAAAAAGTCAGAGGACGCTTACAACTGCCCCTCGCGGGCTCGTTGCGCTCGCCACGCTTCGGGTGGCGTTGATAGTGGGGTGGCGTTAACAATGGGGGGGCATTTAAAATAGTCATTACCCATCAGGGTGGGGATACAATAAAAAATCGGGTCTGGGTGGGCATTTAACATGGAAATCGCGTCACATCGCAAGCCATTAAAATGGCATGCGATGCGACGCAATATTAAAATTGTACACTCTGCCCGGTAAAAGGCTGAAATCAGGTCCCATCGCATACCTTAATTAGTGGTATGCGATGCGACGCGATGGGCGCCGTGATAATACACACGTACCCTTGACTTTACTCACAATCAATATATTTACTTACATACTATCCAAGTGGATCAAACTTTATTCACTTATTGGTCCTGCATTGTTCTATTTGGTTTACATTTATACTTTTGTTATGTTTTTGTATCATGTGTATGTTTTACATTAAGGATAGTATTCAACCCATGCCGCTATTTCCGACAGGGGAAATGGCGGTGGCCACCTATTCAATGCTGGCGTTTCTTACAGCATTGAAGGCGGAATTCTCCAAAACGGATCTGACTTTAAGACCAGTCGGATTTGTTTTGTTAAAAAAGGGCATGGATTATCGAATTCACGGCCGATCTCTACAATCTACGGCTGTTTTCGCCAACACGCCCCCTTTTCGACAGTGGACAGACGAAACTCCTTCTGCCGAAAACGGGACTTTTGGAACGTTCCGACAGTCGTAATCCAGGATTAAATAGACCTATTAGTTCACTCGTCAGTCATTGACTCCTATTTAAACACACAGGGGTAAATTTTTTAAGATGTGAGTTCTATCTAACCAATCAGAACATATTATCTACATCGGATAATATATAGAAAATGATTGGTTGCTATGGGCAACTTCCCATGTTCAATAGTACTCCCCCTGATTGTGCTGCCTCTTTGCCTTCCCCTGTAGCCTATGATGTATAAATCCATGGTGGTTAGGCACAGATACTAATTCATGGCAAAGGAGTTTTATATATTGAACTGCAGAATGCTGCAGTGATATTAAATGTACTGTAGTAATGTACTATAAATATAGGACACTTCAATATATGAAACCCGAAATTTAATGTATTTTTATACCAGGACTTGCAGTTTAGTTAATTTTCTTTACATTTCTCAGATTTTGCTGCCTTGGTTGACTGAATTGCCTGAATCTCAATCCACAGCAGTGTGAATCTGTCACACTCTCAGAACCATTACATTTTTTTTTACACACATTTTTATACAAATTATACAATTTCCATGCTGTGGATTTCTGGTTCATATGAAGATTTTGCTCATTTCAAGCTAGGCATTTTAAACCAAGCGAGAAATATTGAATTCAAGCGTTGCTTTGATTTTAGCACTAGTCAAAAGGTACATTTAATAGTGGTTTCAAAAAAATAAATCAAAATCTTTCTTACGAGCTATATAAATTTCGATGACTAGGTTACAGCCCTACAAATGTCCCCTGTCATTACTTTGTAGAATACTATACTTGAATACTTTTTTATTTTATTAAGGGTACGCATACATTGTTGCTTCTCATTGCCTGAGGTCTACAAAAGGATCATTGATCTCTATACTTAAATTATTTTCAGTTCACCCTGGTACTTATCCCAATAGATTTGCCAAAAATAGAAAAAGGAACAGTCATCAGGTTCATCACCTCAGTCTCCTATATCCAGTAGGCTTGGAACAAGTAGTATTTTGGATATCAGATTTTTCCATAGATTGCAATATTTACATACCATAATCTCTGCTGCAAACCTTAAAGCAAGATCTTGGGGAGGGGTCTAAGCAGGGGTGCCGGACGGGGTCCCGACAGCCGGGATCCCGACAGGCATTCACCCGACGTCAGGATACTGACTGTCAAAACACCGACGGCCGTCAGCTATTTTCCCTTGTGGGGGTCCACGACCCCCAAAGAGGGAGAATAGAATAGGTGAATCGCGTAGCGAGCCACCATGCCCACAGCGTGGCGAGCGCAGCGAGGGGCTTTGTTGCGCTTGCCGTGCTGTCTGGGTCCGGCCAGTCGGGATCCCGACTTCGTATAATGACTGTTGGGATCCCGACTGTCGGACCCCTATACCACACCCCTAAGCAGAGAATGTCTGTGGTTCATATACACCTTATACACACAGCCTAAAAGTAATTATATACAATATTTTGTGCATTATACTTAATTTAGGGTGTATCCAATGTGGCCGGTGAGGGGGTTAAATGGCGGGGAAAACAAGCGATCCTCGCTTACCCTATTCAACGTACCGGGGAAATACTTGTGTATGTTCAAAGCTGTCACTAACTCAGTAGTTCTGAACATTCTGTAATTCAGAATAGTCAGTATTTCAGAATGTTGGCTATGGGAGACTCCGCCTGTAAGATGTTAAGGGGGATAGTCGATATTTCTCCTTATTTCTAATTTTCAATTTGACTGTGCAATCTGGCTGTTTTTTTCCAGGGAAACAGACGGAATTCGCTTTTTCAGATCAGGTTGTTTGAAAAGTCAAATCTGCACTCTTGGAAACCGGCGCTTATTAGAAAAATTAGCGCCTGTTTCTGCAAAAAAAAGATGTGGATTCATGCATCCACATCTTTTCCGATTTTCGGATTGTTCAGATTACAGACCAAATGCCCGACTGCCTGAGCTCATCCTGTTTGGTCGTGTATGATTGTCCATTAGCAGGTAATCACATGACTATTTGTGGCCAGTTGGAAAAGTGTTAAGCAGCGACTGTCTGTTAAGCTAATAGAGAATGGAAGCCATGTACTGGAACTACCAGGAATGGAGGTCAGAGTACATGTGACCAAACAATATATTTCACTGACTTCAGAAATAATGCAATGGAGATAGAACAGATATAATACATGGACAACTGCAGATAAATATTTTATTCACCAACACTGACACATGGGGAACAGATCTCATGTGCTCTGGACAGGTAGGAACAATAAAGGTAAATCATCACCTGACCACCCCATGGGCCAGATGTATCTGCTCCTACCTGTCATTTTTCAAACCCAGCCTGTAACATGTCAGTTAGGAGCCGGTTGTTTATCGCTCTCCATTTTATCACTTTTTGAAGCTTGATACATCTGGCCCTATAAGAGATAGCTAAACACACACACAAACATACACATACCTAAATTTGGGGTGTCTGGGAACGCAGATTGACAGTGGGATCTGATTTGTGTAAAACAACGGATTAGTTTGCTGCAGGTGATTTTGTTAAAATATCTTGTTTGATGTGGTACTTAATTATCTAGATGTGGAGAGATGGTGCCAGTATGTCCTAACTCTGCGCTACTGACGGCTTATTCCTCTTGAATTGTTCTATATATATTTTAAGCTGTTTATTCTTTCAACCACTCGCTATATTCCGATGAATAGTTTTATTCCTATGTGCCATCCATATGAGGGAAGGCTGGCCTTGTACGAGCTAAGATTACTCTGTTTTGTGCCCCCTGTTAATAATCTGTGTATTATCCTTTAACTAGGGTGGGGAAGGGAGGGAGAGAAATAGAATTAGGTAGGATAGTATAGTTAGCTGGGTAGGGGTAAGGTTTTCGGGATCCAGGTATACCACAGTTGGGGTTAGGTCATACAGGGTGGGGGGTTATTGGGAGGTTTGTTTTAGGGTTTTTTGGGGTTTTATTTTGTTAGTAGTAGGTGGGGTTATTTTGGGGTCCTCCAATATCCGGACTATACATTTTGATACTGCTGCGATATGTTAAAGTGTTTTTTTTTTATTTATTTATCCTTGGAATTAATATGATGGAGTACTTTTTATAGCACTATGTGCATGGTCCGGCAACGTACGCTCTCCCCTTTTTTTCTTTGCAAATTTACCTGAATGGCGCCTTCGGGTATAAGTCTGGAATTTATCCTGTGGGGGGAGCGCCTTGCTGGCTCACTTTGCCACTTTAGCTTAATTGTGCATCCCTCTCCTGTATGCTTCTCAGTATAACTATGTATAATACTATATTGTCATTGTTTTCTTAAATTTTCTATTCTTCCTTCATTTATGTGTCGCAGTATTTAACATGTTCTTCTTATGAGGCCTTGTAATGTTAAAATCTCAATAAAAATTACGCAACTCATATGTTATAATATGTTTCCTCAATGCTTAATGCAATGCGATGACAATGCACAGAACAGTGTAACGTCTTTGCTCTAATGGGGCAGTGCGCATGGTGTAACGGTTAGCATTACTGCCTCACAGCGCTGAGGACATGGGTTCTATCCCCACCATGGCTCTAACTGTGCAGAGTGTGTATATTCTCCCCGTACTTGCGTGGGTTTCCTCCGGGTGCTCCGGTTTCCTCCCACAATCCAAAAATATACTGGTAGGCTAATTGGCTCCCAACAAAATTAACCCTAGAATGTCTGTGTGCATGTATACGTGGTAGGGAACATAGATTGTAAGCTCCACTGGGGCAGGGATTGATGTGAATGTTCAACTATACTCTGTAAAGCGCTGCGGAATCTGTGTGCGCTATATAAGAAACCGTAAATAAATAATGTGCATCTTAATTGCCGTATTCCCCACCGTTAAGCCCCAGAGGGTGCACTTAATGCAGTTTATCCTCGCAGCCTCAGAAACGGGGAGGGAAAACCCCGTAGTAAATGCACCGTCTGGGGCTTAATGTGTAATGAAACCAATAGATTCTGCATTATGTCCCTCTTTCTACCAGAGAAAACACATAAATAGATGTAGGCATTGAGCCGGCAGCTTTACCCACGTAATAAACACTATGGGTAATTAAATCTTAATATAATAAGATACTTCACTTATTTAATGTTTAATATTCAATAAGATAATTACGCTGACAATATGTATGCATGTAGGTCACATAGCTTGCTTTATTTATATCTCTAGAATACATGAATGTGTCACCGTGTTACCTCACAGTTGTGTGCAGTAAGTAGCAGCAAGCATTCGGACATATGGCCTGTTTCTGCTCTGCTGCGTTCCCATTTACATGTTGACAAATGAACCACCTGACTCACTGTTAACATGTCTTGGATATACATCAGCAGGAATCTGCATTAGTTCTGCCTCCTTAGTATTCCCTGCAATGACCGGCACAAACAGACATTTTCCCTCCATACCAGTGAGGACTTTTGGTTTCAGATGAATCCTGTGTCTGGGCCACTGTGATATATTTCTTCCGAGGACGGTTCTGTAATCACCGTACAGGCAGCGGCGAGGACAAAATCTTGCATTCTTGAGATAGATTAGCTAGGGAAAAAAGCAGAAATGCAAACAAAATAATTGATAATCCTGCTGAGTTTCACGAGGCGTTTTATCTTAATTATCACCGTACAGACTGATATGGGGACCTGCACTTCACTAAATCGTTCCTGGCTCAGGCTGGTGCTATATGGGCACTTTCCACGCGACGTTTAAAGCGCGGCATTTAATCGCTAGAGAATTCATTTCTGTGACTGAAACAGAGAGTTTGCCACGATAGCACTTATCCCCACCTCGTGCTGTTCTTAAAATGTGGACTGCACTTGTAAAGTGCGCAATAAAAACTCTCTCCAATTGAAATCCATCACGTTTGAGAACACCCTGTCAGACAGATCGTTCCGCGCTCATTATAAGCTGAAGTATAAGTGCGACACTTTCCCAGCTGCAATAAAAACAATGTATAAAAATTAGACATGAGCGATTCTGGGACTGGGAAGTGCTCGTCTGACGCCGCGATGGAGGCTGCAGATTTACCTCCTTTCGCTGTCACCTGTTTCTTTCTGTCCAGTATATTGTATTAGAGACTGAGCATACTGCACATTATCCGAGCACACAGCATATACATCATACAGCTTTGTTCTCTTCTTGTGTTTTCTGCCAATGGATTAATAGGGAGAAAAAAAACCTGCTCTCAGGATCAGAGTCCACAGGCTGTGATGTAGATGTTCATCGGGGCTTTCATTCATAGTATGGCGCTAGGCTTTTATCATGGCTCCTAATCGGTCACTTTATTGCCTGCCTTCAGTAATGTCACTTTGAAAGATTAATGTTCAACTAGGTTTTTGTGATGTTTCATATCTTTGACTTTCATTTGTAGCCAATATTACTATTGTCAGTAAGTAGGTAGAATAAAATAGTATGTGTATCTATCTATCTATCTATCTATCTATCTATCTATCTATCTATCTATCTATCTAGTCCAGCATAGCTCTGGCACTCCCTGCTTAATTAGGATAACGGCTCCGGTGCCTTCCCACAGCTGCACTAGTATCCACATGGCACAGCCGAATACAAGTCCCCAGCGGCGGCACTCAGAAAAAGACAATACACGGCCAGCTTAACGCTTTAAGCTGGCCGTGTGTTGTCTTTTTCTGAGTGCCACCGCTGGGGACTTTATCTATCTAGCATGGCGGGGTCGCTGCTCATGCATTGTGATATACTTTGCTTGAGTATACAGCTATGTCCCGTGCAGCCCTGCTAACATCGGGTGTCATGTTTGGCTGAGAATGCATCTTATCACAATGTGACTAGGAAGCACAAATAGACTCTGCTGCTAGACAGAGGAGTCCTGCTGCAGTGTTGCTGTGTATAGCAGCGTTCGTTCTGCTGCGGGTTTGGATACAGCATGGCATGCAGCATTCCACATATCGCTAGCTGTCTCCCATAGATTTTAAAGGGTGGTGGGCTCCCATTGAAGTCTACGCATTGCTCCCATTGGAGTGTGTGCTCCCCTTATACTGGGATCAGTGTGCTGTGTTGTGTACACATGTATATTGATAGATATTTTGGCCGATGGAGGGTGCGGCACTCGAAGGAACTTGTATTTAAATCTAAGTCACACAGCGTCCGGGTTAGCGGTTTCCACGCCAGACTCAGCAGGCCTTACATGTTTGGGTATATAATGTAAGATTTTTGGACTGTTCTGTTTATTCCCTGATGACAATAAAACGTTGACAAGCAAACCAGTATGTGTGTGTGACTTTGATTTAAATGCAAGTGTCTCGAGTGTCGCGTTCTCTATCTGCTGTGATTGCTTAAGCTGGCAGGGCACCTGGCCAAGGTTCTACTTTCAGTGCAGTACCGGGTATTTTCATTGTTATCTCTATACATAGTTATTATTTATTTATGTAATCTCAGAGGTTCCCAAACCCTCCGCTCAAGGCACCCATGTGTGACTACGGGTGACTTAATTAGAACTTCTGTCAATTTGATGGAACCATTTGTGTTACCCATCAGCTATGGATAACCTAAACCACCAGGGTGCCTTGAGGTCCATGTTCAGTAACCTATGATAGATATATATATACATATACCTGCTGTAGGTATTGCTGCCTGGTCTGTGCTGTGATATTTGTTTGTGATATCGAGGAGCCGGCACTCACAATCCACGGGTCCAACTACTGGGGTGCAATTCCCAGGCCACAATCCAGAAAGGGGGTTAGTCAAATATAGAAAAAGTCCAATAAAGAGCACTCACCAGAATTCCATTGAAATTGCAATTTTAAAGGTTTAATACGTTACCACAATCTTATAGCAATATTCCGACATTTCGAGCCTCTCAGGGCCCTTTGTCAAGACCAGAATATAGATGGTTTACAGCAGGCATGTCCAACGTTGGCCCTCCAGATGTTGTAAAACTACACATCCCAGCATGCTTTGCCACAGTTTTGCTATTAGAGAATGCTAAAACTATTGCAAAGCATGCTGGGATGTGTAGTTTCACAACATCTGGAGGGCCAACGTTGGACGTGCCTGGTTTACAGCATCAAAGCATCTAACACACAGACCAATAGTACCATCTTAAATGCCATGGCGGCAGGAAGTGTCCCTCCAATACAGTAATTAGCACGTATAAGATTCAAAACCATGTCTTAGGTGTGTATATGCTAAACGGTACCTGTACAGCCACAATCACATTACAGAACAAGTAGACTAAACTTGTAAAACATACCAGCCTAGGGTACTTATGTAGTATCTGGGCTGCCGATTTTCTGATTGAATGCCTTACCTTACAATCAGATGCGATTTGACGCGATTTTCAGCAAAATCGCATCGAATCGCATGCGATGCGATTCGGCATAGGATTCAATGTTAACAAGGTCCTGTTCATTTCCCCACTATCCAAGTGGGCATAGAGTTGATTTTATAAAGCGTGGCGAGCGCAACGAGCCACCGAGCCCGAAGCGTGGCGAGCACAGCGGAAAACATTTTACGTAATCCGCGGCCCCTCACGGGGCTCGCTGCGCTCGCCACGCTTCGGGCTCGGTGGCTCGCTGCGCTCGCCACGCTTTATAAAGTCAACTCTATGCCCACTTGGATAGTGGGGAAATTAACAGGACTATGTTAACATTGAATCCTATGGAAAATCGCATCAGATCGCATGCGATATCGGATGCGATTTGATGCGATTTTTCCGACCCGATTTTAAAATCGGGCGCCCAGATACTACATAGTACCCAGCATAGTAGTCTAACAGAGGGAGAGAATCTCCGGCATGGCGGCATGCGTTCCACTGCACTGGAACACAACCCGGAACTACCAGCCAGAAGCTCTGTTACCCAATTCACAGAGGACGCCCGGTCTCCTAGCAACCAGAGCTTTAGCTGGAAATGAGGCTAAATGAGGCCTGCGTTCTATCCATTGGGTTTGGAACACAAATCATATATATGGAGTCTATCATGAGATACTAACTTAGGGCCTTATTTTAGTTCACTCTTTCTGACAAAATCCTTCTTAGATGGACAAAACTATGTGCACTGCAGGTGGGGCAGATGTAAAATGTGCAGAGAAAATAGATTTGGGTGAGTTATTTTGTTTCTGTGCAGGGTAAATACTGACTGCTTTATTTTTACACTGCAATATAGACCTCACTTTGAAGAAAAACCCCACCCAAATCTAATTCTCTCTGCACAAGTAACATCTGCCCCACCTGCAGTGCACATGGTTTTGTCCATCTAAGAAGGAATTTGTCAGAAAGAGTGAACTAGAATAACCCCCTTAACCTCTAATTACTACCTATATCTGCACTAGTAAAATAAAGTAAGCTTAGTAGATTATAATGCTAATAACACCTCCTCCTCTACTTTATGAAATAATAGATACACATATATTCAGAGGCCACTAATCTGTCACTATGGTATCAAAGCTCACAATACAATACTATTATATTAAGCCAAGACAAACAACATATACACACAATTAAAAATGGACCAACACAGAGCCTATCCGTACTGTTCTTTGCGGAGCCTCCGTGCTATCCTTGCTTGCTGTGTGCATGTATAACCACCATTATTGCTGCATGGGAGAGGCTGTTGGCCATTGTAGGATATGGTAGTGAAGTTTGTTTAACATACAGTAAGTGTATTTACTTACATATATCTATTTTATGAGATCAATGTCCTTTCTACAAGAACTTCTAGTTTTTCAATTTCAGACTTAAGAATAACTTCATCTTTAGAGAAATGTTCTTATAAAGGGCTAAAGGCCTAAGGGTCATTTCTGCTTATAGAAACTCCTACCTGGTCTATTTATCTTTCATTAAACCCTCTCTATGAAAGTATCATCACATGTAAGTCCCTCCAATGTTTCTGGTATCTGGAGGTTACTGTTTCAACAGCTGGGGAAGATGGACATTTTTAACCTTGGGTAGTGCAGTTACATTACTGCAAGAACACCGTCAAATCTTTCAAAAGCTTCAAAGACACTTTAAACGTCCTAATATTTTCCCTTGTGTCACACAAAATGATTGGAAGTTCAACTTTTTTTTCATAGATCTTTCTTAGAAGTAAGTTACATAGAGAAAATGGCAAAGTAGGTCAGCATTAACATTGTGTGTAAATAAGATCCAAAGAAGAGAATTGCTTCCCAATAATCAAGTGCTTGGGTTGAGTTAAATGAGAAAAATCAGTTTTACAATTAAAAAAAATATATATTTTTTTTTTTTTTTTTTTTTTTTTAACAATGACCTATCAGACCTACAGGTATCTAACAGATGCCCCAGCATCTGGAGCAGTTTGGTGAAAGCTTGTATACTAGTGGGTTGGCCATCATTGAGAAATGGGTACTTCTTTACTTTCACGGCGCCACTAGAAATCGCGGCCATTGAATGCACTAAAAATCGGGTGCGACGCGACCGACGCGATGCCCGCGATTTCCCATAGGGAACAATGTTAAATTTCTCAAGTGACCCGATTTTACTGTTCAATGCCTCAATTGACACGATTTTTCCATAGGAAACAATGTTAAATGGCCCACAGAGGCCACCCCACGATCAACGTGAACCCGAAGCGTGGCGAGTGCAGCGAGCCCGCGAGGGGCGGCGGTACGCGTCCTACGACCTTTTCATACCCCCACTATCCACGTCGGCGTGGAGTTGAGAATAGAATAGTGTGGCGAGCGCAGCGAGCGGACGCGGATACCTTCACAGGTAAACGCGTCCCTTCGCAGGCTTCACAGGTATCCGCGTCCCCTCGCGGGGCTCGCTGCGCTCGCCACGCTTCGGGCTCGGTGGCTC
The DNA here is from genome assembly GCF_055691185.1 of Crinia signifera. NCBI lineage: Eukaryota > Metazoa > Chordata > Amphibia > Anura > Myobatrachidae > Crinia > Crinia signifera. The sequence continues at coordinate 52,154,222 of NC_139221.1, read as the reverse complement.
GCTGCGCTCGCCACACTATTCTATTCTCAACTCCACGCCGACGTGGATAGTGGGGGTATGAAAAGGTCGTAGGACGCGTACCGCCGCCGCTCGCCACGCTTCGGGTTCACGTTGATCGTGGGGTGGCGTTAACAATTGTGTGGGCCATTTCACACTTCAGGGTGGCTATTTGGCCTCTGTGGGCCATTTAACATTGATTCCTATGGAAAAATCGTGTCAATTGAGGCATTGAACAGAAAAATCGGGTCAATTGAGAAATTTAACATTGGTCCCTATGGGAAATCGCGGGCATCGCGTTGGTCGCGTCGCACCCGATTTTTTAGTGCATTCAATGCCCGCATGACCGCGATATCCTATCTAGTGGCGCCGTGAAAGTAAAGAAGTACCGAGAAATGTTTTCTTTCTACATCCACCAGAACTGGCGGAATGCCCTGTAACTCTGTTCCTGTTCCCATAACACTCTCTTCCAGTATCCAAAACTGTTAAGACTTTTGTGGCCTCCTACCTACTCATTTCTCAGTTCATCCTTTTAAAGGGGTGTGGATCGTATTGGTGACCAGACTAAGGTCAACAGTCATTAGGTCGACACAGTTGGGTCGACCGGTGTCTAGGTCGACATAGGTGAAGGTCAACAGGTGGCAAGGTTGACATGGGTTCAGGTCGGAAGGTCGACATGTTTTTTCTTCTGTTTTTTTGACCTGAATGTCGACACAGTCGACATGGACACAGTTGGAAGTCAACCGCAGGTCCCTCGCATCGCTCGCAATGCTTCGGGCACGGTGCCTCGCTGTGCTCAGCACACTATTTTATTCTCCCACCGCGCCCTAGTAGATGGTAGGGCATGAAATACCGCCTGTCGGCACATGTCGGCTCAAAAAACAGTAAAATAAAACCCCTTGTCAACCTTCCGACCTGTCGACCTAACCCATGTTGAACTAACGCTATGTCGACCTAAACCCATGTCGACCTTGTCCCTTGTCAACCTTGCCACCTCTTGACCTTCACCTATGTCGACCTAGACACCTGTCGACCTTCCCACCTGTCGACCCAACGGTGTTGACCTAATGACTGTCGACCTAAGTGTGGTCGACAATACAACCATATCCCTTTTAAAGTAGGTACACATTATGATAATATATGCCCAGCGACCTCATTGGTGACAGGACCTGGCACATGGTGCTGGCATCGGCAATTGCATACGCGACTGTGCGGTAGTGGGCATGGAGAGCATGGCGATATCCCCCATCTTCATGCATGTACAGACAATGGAGGATATCACTAACGACCCAAGGAAGCCTACATTGTTCATGATAAAATGGGTACACATTAGACGATATACACGATAATATAGTTAACGATGGACATTGTGCATATTTTTAGCTATACTGTGTAATATGTACGCGCCTTTAGAATCACCCCTCATGAGAAAGTCCTGCCTCTTCCCGTGTACTTTGCTTCTGGCAATATTTGTATGGCCAGTACCACTCTGAACCGGTGTGCCGACTCACATATTACGTACAATTATTTGCTTCCTACTCCCCACTCTAATGGAACTATGGGCCTTATTTTGGTTCATTCTTTCTGACAAAATCCTTCTTAGATGGACAAAACCATGTGCACTGCAGGGGGGGCAGATGTAACTTGTGCAGAGAGAATTAGATTTGGGTGAGTAATTTTGTTTCTGTGCAGGGAAAATACTGACTGCTTTATTTTTACACTGCAATATAGATCTCACTTTGAAGTAAAACCCCACCCAAATCTAATTCGGTACTTGTTTCCTAGAACGGCCACAATCGTGAGTGATCGTGGCTCTTAATTAAGGGACACGATCCTCACGATGTGGCCGATTTTTTACAATTTTTTCACTTTGAATGACAGAAATCGGGTCAATCGGTCGGTCGCGACCAATTAAAATCGGCCGCGATGCGACCGACCGATTCACCCGATTTTTCCATAGACTTCAATGTTAAAAAATCTTTTAACATTGAAATCGGGAGGATCGCGTTGGTCTTGTGCCATTATAATGGCACAAGATTAGATGGACTTGATTAAGTCCATCTCACATAGGGAAAAATGATAAAAAAGGTGAAATGGGCCAATATGACCCATTTCACATTTTTTATGTGCCCGCCATGACCCCACGATAGACGTCAACCCGAAGCGTGGCGAGCGCAGCGAGCCCGCGAGGGGCGGCGGTACGCGTCCTCCGACCTTTTCATTCCCCTACTATCCACGTCGGCGTGGAGTTGAGAATATATAGTGTGGCGAGCGCAGCGAGCCACCGAGCCCGAAGCGTGGCGAGCGCAGCGAGCCCCGCGAGGGGACGCGTATACCTGTGAAGTTATACGCGTCCCCTCGCGGGGCTCGCTGCGCTCGCCACGCTTCGGGCTCGGTGGCTCGCTGCGCTCGCCACACTATATATTCTCAACTCCACGCCGACGTGGATAGTAGGGGAATGAAAAGGTCGGAGGACGCGCACCGCCGCCCCTCGCGGGCTCGCTGCGCTCGCCACGCTTCGGGTTGACGTCTATCGTGGGGTCTAGCCCACTTAGTAACATTTGGGGGGGCAATTGAAAAAAATCTGGTGAAAAAAAAAAAAAATCGGGTGAAAAATCGGTCGGTCGGATCGGTCGCATCGTATGCGACCAAATCGCATGCGATGCGATCGATCCGATTTTTTATCTTACGACCACAACGATCTAAATCGTTGTGGCCGTGCTAGGAAACAAGTACCTCTAATTCTCTCTTCACAAGTAACATCTGCCCCACCTGCAGTGCACATGGTTTTGCCCATCTAAGAAGGATTTTGTCAGAAAGAATGAACCAAAATAAGGCCCTGAGTTACTTGTATTTCTGTCAATAATAACTCACTCTAAGCGTCCCCTCACTCATAGCCCCACTGCCTCTTCATTTAGTTTTTCTTGTATGTTTTTTTTTAATATCTTACTTTCTTAATATTTTATCCATCCATGACAATTGAGCAACCACGTGTCACTGCATTTGCTTCACCGTGGCCCGGACGCCACTGTACACATCCACAATTCCTGGCAGAGGGGTGGAGCTTTAGTGTGGCAGTAGACTGGTCTGCTCTTCCGGAGAGCCACCCAACTTCATGATTCTCCTGGATGTTTCAGCAGAGTATGATGTCGTCCGATTTATTTTGGTGACATTTTTTTTTTTTTATTCATCTGCAGTGCTGCAGGCACCTTATTGCATCATACAAACAAAAGATAATGATAACAATGTTTATATTGCCATGATTTTTTTTATTTTTAAGGCTTATTTTACTGTCTGCTATGGAACGTTTTTATGTAAAATGAGCTTACTCTTGGCTATTTTTATTCAGGAACCCAAGTTCTCTATAATGACTCTGTGACTAAGCTGTACAGACATTTATGTGCAGTGCAAATTTTCAGTCATTTTGGGCATTATTATGAACTAGAAAAAAAAGAAGCTGAGCAACTTAATGAACTGATACAAAAATGTTGCAATTGGCAGTAAGAAACGTTACAAAACAACGTTTGCGCTGTCCTCCCAGTTTTGATGGGTGGCCCCCATCGTCATAAAAGGGTAATAACTATATCCATTGTAAAGCTAGTCATAGCAGTAGTTTAATATCCTGAGCTTACCCCATTGCTGTGTTCTTATTATTATTTTCACTAGAAAATCAGAATGTTTTTACTTCTATAATAAGGCTGCTCATTGGAGCAGAAAGTCATTAAAACAGGATTTCCCTTGCTGAGCCTGTTTGATGGATATTGCCAGATATTATGCATGCATGGTAAGCATTCTGCATTGGTTGTCAGAATACATGGAGCTGGAGCCTGTATGCAGCCACATTTTCATTCTTATTTATAAGTGAGCCTTCATTCCTTAAAGATATAGTATAGCGCTAGATAAGCAGTGGGCAGCACGGATGGTGTAATGGTTAGCATTACTGCCTCACAGCGCTGAGGTCATGGGTTCGATCCCCACCATGGCTCTAACTGTGCGGAGTTTGTATATTCTCCCCGTGCTTGCGTGGGTTTACTCCGGGTACTCCGGTTTCCTCCCACAATCCAAAAATATACAGATAGGTTAATTGGCTTCCAACAAAAATTAACCCTAGAATGTCTGTGTGTGCGTGTACATGTGGTAGGGAATGTAGATTGTAAGCTCCAGCGGGGCAGGGACTGATGTAAATGTTCAAATATTCTCTGTAAAGCGCTGCGTAATATGTATGCGCTATATAAGAAACTGTTAATAAATAAATAAATAAATAAATAAGCATAGTGGAAATGCAGTTATAGATAGTAATGTTCATTCTAGCACCCGCTATCTTTGAAAATCCATGCAGTTCCTCTTCCCTGCCTGGGGTGTCGCTGTCTGCTGTGGTGTTTCTAGCACAGGTCTGGTTTGCATATCAGTGCTGATATACAGACCACACTGTGCTAGAAGCACTACAGCAGACAGTGATACACCAGGCAGGGAAGAGGAACTGCATGGATTTTCAAAGATAGCGGGTGCTAGAATAAACACTAGATAGCATAATTTCTACTTGTATGACTTCTAAGGTGTAGAGCAAAAATCTGCCCAAAGTGGCTCTTTAGGGCAGCCAAACGCAATGCTCTTAGTAGTTTGCACGGTTTAACTGCTTTATGTGGCCAATGCTGGTACATTTAGGCACGACGTGTGAGATAAGTAATTGTCACCCAGTAACTCGCACCCATCGGCTCAAACAACTGAATAATGCGTAACAAGCTATGGGCACAAGAAGACACCATGGCCACTGAATAGACCAATGAACAGGAATCCTAGGTAGTAAGAACTAGAACAAACTTTGAGTCCATTATATTACATAGTAGTTAAGGCTGAATAAAGACGTGCGTCCCTTGTGTTTAACTTTTGGTTAGTGTATATGATCTATTTGCTACATTCCTTTTATATAGGTTGTGCATTCTGATTTAATTATGGATGGATTATTTTTACCGCTGGATGTATAAGACGGCTAGAGAGACTTGGGCAGCAATTAAGGAGATATTTATCTCTAATGCTGTGTACACACGGGGGCGATAGGGGCTATAATCGCTGGAAATATGGTCGCAGGTGACCATATTGCCAGTGATGGAAGTGTGCCCCGGCGATAAATCGCCGGGTGCACGCTCCCGTTTTCTGCGGCACCGCCAGCAGAGGTTCCTTTTCATCAGCGACCATCTCTGGTCGCTGATGTAAAGGAGACACTGAGCAATATATTGCTCGGCAATATATTGCTAGCAATATATCTCCCCCCGTGTGTACGCACCTTTAGACTGTTGGTTTCTGCCTGTTTCACAGGGGTTCATTAATGCTGTGTACACACGGGGTAATATGATTGCTGGGGATATATTGCTAGCAATATATCCCCAGCAATCATATAGCTCAGTTTCTCCTTTTCATCAGCGATGAAAAGGAGACACTGCTACGGGGCGGAGGGGGAGCGCAGCAGCAGCAGACGCTGCTGCTGTCACTTTGATGGGAGGAGGGAGGGAGCAGCGGCACGGGGCTGGGGAGATCAACGCTGATCTCCCCGGCGCTGACCTCCCGGCACAGCGGTCGCCAGGGAAAGCCGCTGCTCCTGCGACCATTAGGCAGTGCACACGGGAGCGCGCAGCTGGGAGCGCTCCAAATCACTGAGCTCAGCGACCATATTGCCAGCGATTTTACATGAAATTGCACCCGTGTGTACTCACCTTAAGTCCGCTGTTCCATATGCACCAGTGTCCTTGGTGAGTCTTCGAGAATTAGACATCAAAGGGTGGGTGTGGGGGGGTGCAAGCTTAAATGCTGGTGCCAGCGGCCAATCTCACCCAAATAGAGCAGCAATTCAATAACTACGTTGGACACCCTCTTCCATTTGGGTACTTACTTATTTATCCTCTGCCTCCCCAAAACACACTGATCTTCCTATGTATAGCTCAGTGAATTCTTTCTTCAATGTGATTGGGAAGGGGTGTGGATCATTTTGTCTACAGTACTTTGGTCGACAGTCATTAGGTCGACACCGGTGGGTCGACAGGGGGGAAGGTCGATAGGGTTCTAGGTCGACATGGGTCAAGGTCGACAGGTGTTTATGTCGACATGGGACAATGTCGATATGGGTTTAGGTCGACATATGCATTAGGTCGACATGGGTTAGATCGACAGGTTGTTAGGTTGACATGGGTTTTTCACTGTTTTTTTACCCCGAATGTCGACACAGTCGACATCATCACAGTTGGAAGTGAACCGCAGCCCCTCGCATCGCTCGCAATGCTTCGGCACACTATTTTATTCTCCCACCACGCCCTAGTGGATGGTAGGGCATGAAATACCGCCTGACGGCACATGTCGGCTCAACAAACAGTGAAAAAACCCATGTCGACCTAACGCATATGTCGACATATACCCATGTTGACCTTGTCCCATGCCGACCTAAACACCTGTAGACCTTGACCCACGTCGACCTAGAACCCTGTCGACCTTCCCCCGTGTTGACCTAATGATTGTCGACCAAGTGTGGTCGACAGTACGACCGTATGCCATTGGGAAGTTGGTGACTGGAAGTTTTAAGCAGAACATAAAATCCTGGCTTCCCGCTCCAAGCACTGTAGGAGGGTTTGAAGACGTTTAGCGCCCCAGCGCTCACATTATACATTTATCATGCCGATCACACCTATTTCTGCTGACGTGCCTGAAAATGACATTGTTTTTACCCATCTCCGTTAAATTACACGTCACTGATCTTTTCAAGTATCTTTTTGAGTAAGGCAATGACGACTTAGTAGAGGCCCAAACGTTAATTTGTTTGTTTTTTTCTCCTATACTGTAGAAAATCACACGATTCTTTTATGAATTTTATGAAATATTATATATTGCACAATCCCAAACAACACACACTTTATTACACAAAGGGCCTGATTAGGAGCACATTTTGAGCTGTGTAAAACCATGCTGCACTGCAAGTGCGGCAGAACTAAAATCTGCAGAGAAAGTTTCCCTGGGTTCACACTAACCATTGCACTTTCTGTGCGACCGTTGTAAAGTGTAGACACCCAATCCATTGACTATTGCATCAGCCCATTGGATATTTTGTTTGTCCAATAGGATGATTCCCTTGACTATACAGTATTGTTACCTGAAGCATGTAACGATATAGTGTTGTTGTATGATGCATGTAGTGTGTACAACACTGATATATAGTTAAATCGCATCGCTGGGTTATACAATTGCTTATGTGTGTACAAAGCTTTAAACTTCAGATAGGGGTTTGTCCTGGAATTATTCCAAACTTCAGTGTAAAAACAAAAGCAGTTGTTCGCTCCATGCAAGCGTAGCCTGGTTTTCTCCCGTCTGCCAGAAGAATATAAATGCAAAAGTGGCATTGCAATGTGGTCGGTTCCAGGAGAATTTTTTTTTTTTTCCCCTATGTTCCTAGCTTTTATTAATTGGGTCCACAATCTCACTGGCTTTGGTTATATGCTATGATAGCTCTTTTTGAAGTTGGGTACTCACTAGTGCATCCAGCAATCATGCCAATGTGCAGGGCAGTTACCCGCTGCCCTGCACATCGCTAGGCAGATATTAATGAGCACTACATTGTCCCTCACTGTTATTAACTGCATTGAATGCTAGGTCATGTGATTGGCTGTTCACACTGAACAATATGGCCGATTTGACAGATTCACCCGGATTGGACCCATCGGCACGATATCATGTAAATTGCTATTTGTCCTGTTTAGCAGCTAGATATATGAATGTGAACACCTATAGAGATATAGGAGCGCTAATAAATGTATGGTGACTGTCATTAGGTGTGGCGTTCTTAGGATGCTCCCAGTTCAGGATTATTACTATGGACCCCAAGAACCGCTACCAAGAGTAGCCTTCTGCTTAGATATGTCTTTTATATTAACCACCGTGCATCATTTTTGCACTATAAATGGCAAAAGCAACAGGCATCTGGTCTTGTTTCTATATCTATTGGCTGCTGTGGACAGAACAGATGGGAAGATTGGACTCGATCCCAGTAATTGTCTACATTGACCTCCTGGAGTTTGCCTGGTCTGTCAGTGCTGCACGCCTGTTATTAGAGCAGAGGGAACACGCACCACAGGTGGAGTACATGGCATATCTCTCCTCTCATCTTATTTGGAAGATGTATCTCATAATGTGAACACAGAATAAGTGAGGAGCATGTATACCTCACGGTACCTCCACCTCTAACGTTTCTGTGTGGATACTTCTGGTTCCGTGCAATTCTAATTACTATTTGCTAATAGAATAAAGTACCTGCAGAAGCCATGGCATTCATAATATATATACAGGTAAATATTATTATTACCAGTTGTTTACATAGCGCACACATATTCCGCAGCGCTTTACAGAGAACATTTGAACATTCACATCAGTCCCTGGCCCAGTGGAGCTTACAATCTATATTCCCTACCACATGTGCACGCACCCATTCATTCTATGGTTAATTTTGTGGGGAACAAATTGACCTACCAGTATATTTTTGGATTGTGGGAGGAAACCAGAGTACCCGGAGGAAACCCACGCAAGCACGGGGAGAATATACAAACTCCACACATGGCCATGGTGGGAATTGATCCCATGACCTCCATTGGGACAGGGACTAATGTGAATGTTCAAATATACCAGTGATAGCCAACCCTAGCCCTCGAGAGCTACCAACAGTTCACATTTTCCAGACAACCTAGCTGCTGCACAGGTGCACTCATTAACCACTGACACATTTTAAAAGATACACAGATGGAGCTAATTAGCTCACTTGTGATTCTGTGAGGAGACCTGCAAAACACGCACTGTTGGTAGCTCTCAAGGACTAGGGTTGGCTAGCCCAGAAATATACTCTGTAAAGCGCTGCAGAATATGTGTGCACTTTATTATTTATTAACAGTTTCTTATATAGCGCACACATATTCCGCAGTGCTTTACAGAGAATAGTTGAACATTCACATCAGTCCCTGCCCCAGTGGAGCTTACAATCTATGTTCCCTACCACATGCACACACACACACACAGACATTTTAGGGTTAATTTTTGTTGGGAGCCAATTAGCCTACCAGTATATTTTTGTATTTTGGGAGGAAACCGGAGTACCCGGAGGAAACCCACGCAAGTACGGGGAGAATATACAAACTCCACACAGTTAGGGCCATGGTGTGAATGGAACCCATGACCTCAGCACTGTGAGGCAGTAAGGCTAACCATTACACTGTATGTGCTGCCCAATATAAGAAACTGTTAATAAATAATAATAATATTAAATAAATGATAGCCATTATTAATTACAACCAAAGCAAATCAAGGCAATCCAACATATTAATACAGTGACCACATCATTTATTTTTATAGTGCATGAGCTCCACATACATTGATACCCTGGATATTTGTAAGATCACTACCTGTTTTATAGAAACTGTAGAAGCAAGGTGCATTATTATGGAGCATATGTAAACCATTGACATTTTTTCTAATCAAATAAGGTGTGTGCAGTATTTGGTTTAGTAGTATGGTTACGCAAGTTATGGAGACCTACATTGTAGGTAGGGAAGCCAATCCCGGGGCATTTTTTCAATCCCGGGATTCGGGATTGAAAAATGCTCAATCCCGGGATTCCCGGGATCCCGGGATTGGCTTTCCTAATAAAAAAACGCCCTGGCCGCCCCGCATTTACTTACATTTGCAGGGGCGGCCGGGTTGATGGGTGGGAGCCGGGATGCCGGGTGGGCAGCTTCATCCGGCCGGCGGCAGGGTGGGACCCGGGATACCGGGTGGGCAGCTTCCTACTTTGGGAGCCGGGTTGCTGGGTCGGCTGGCTGGCTGGCTAGGTGGGCTGGCTGGCTAGGCGGGTGGGCGGGCGACTTCATAATGCGGAGTTGCTTGCTTGCTGGGTGGGCTGGCTAGGTGGACGGGCGGCTTCATCTCTGCCTGCCTGCGCAGCGTGACCTCTCGTCAAGCTGAGAGGTCACGCTGCGCAGGGTTGCTCTGCCAGGTATGGGAGTATCCGGGCAGCGGCTGAGCGAGTGCTCAGACGCTGCCCGGCATTAGACTGCGCATGCGCAGTCTAATCCCGAAAATCCCGGGATTGGAAACTCCAATCCCAGGATTTAAATCCCGGCGTTTTGGGGGCCAAATCCCGGGATCCCGCCGATCCCGATCCCGGGATTGGCCACCCTAATTGTAGGTTTATAGGAAGATTGGCTAATCGGCTGAGCTTCCTGTCACTCTGTAATTGTGCAAAATGTTCAGCTTAAGTGTTTTTTCTCCTGTTATTTTTATTGTTGTTCTTATCATACCTCCTAACTGTTCTGATTTAAGTGTTCTGTGTCCATGCTAAGATCAGGATTAAATTATCTCAGTGGTTCTCAAACTCAAGACCCCGGTCAGCTCACGGTTTCCAGGTCTCCGGGCAGGTGCACAGGTGCACTCATTACTCACTGACACAGGTTGAGCTAATTATTTCCATTGTGATTCTGTGAGGAGACCTGGAAAACATGAATTATTTGGGGTCCTGAGGACAGAGTTTTAGAACCTGTGCATTATCCTTATTGTCAGCAAAGTATGTCTGCCCATCGCTGACCAGCATAGCATAGTCTCAGTGAATGGGTGCCACGTGCACCTGTCTACTGCTGATCTGCTGGTTATAGGAGGGACACTGCATAGGCAGCTTATGTCTCTAGGGCAGTGATTTTCATCCTTTTTACCTTGCGGCACACTAAATAAGATTTTAAAATTGCCAAGGCACACCATGAGATCCCCACAGGAAAAAAAAAAAACCTATTGGCTCCCATATAAAAAAAATCACACTGCTCCCCACAGGTACAAAAATAAAATACATTGGCCATTTACATGAAAAGAAGAGACCAGTAAATTACCAGTTGAATTGGTGGTGGCTGTATATTGGTTTGGGCATCTCTAGATCTAGGGGCACACTTAAGAACAGCTCAAGGCACCCTAGTGTGCCACGGCACAGTGGTTGAAAAACACCGCTCTAGGACATCACCATGCCCCATTCATAATGCCCACATGTCACCTCTATGACATGGCCACTGCTCCCTGCCCTGATCCACTCATCTCTAATTTTGGGATGTATGTGTTATTATTTTTGAATGTGGAATTGGCTTAAAAAAATAAAAAATCTGCCACGTATTGTTTTGAATGAATTACTATAAATAGTTTGTAAGAATCTAGTTTTTTGTTCTCCTAGAAACAGAATTCTGTATTTTGTTCATTATATTGTCATTCATTATATTAAACCACAGTACATTAGTGAAAGTAAATCTCACTGCAGAATAAATTGTTAACAATAAAAAGATCAAATAAATGGGGATATTTAGTAATAGCTCTTTCTGCCTGTATAGAGTTCTATCATTCCCCCCTACCGTGCACCTGATTGTCTGCCATGCTCCTCTTATTACTAGCTGTGTGTTTCTGGTGCCACAGATAAATAAGGCAGAAAGCGCTCATCAGTAATCATTATGGCTGCCCACGTGATCTCCAACCGTCGGCGAAGATTGATAAAAGAAGCCATACATTCCTGCTGTAATGGTGAGACCGTATAAACAGCTGGGGCACTGATACAGGAAGTGACATTCACGGATAGGGGTCTCTTTGCGTTAGTCACATGTCATTGGGAGCTGGTTAATGAGTCACAGGTGCTCGCTGCCTAATAAAGGTTAAATGGTTGCTGACAATTTTTGGGCCAAATGACGTTAATTTAAAAATGCTTATTGTATGTGCTGTGCAGCTCGGTGCTGCGTTACAATCAGTCCAGTGCTTGTTATAAGGGCTGTGGTATAGGAGGTCATTTCCTTGTTGACCTTTTTTAACCATATCGGCCTATTGCTTGTTGACAGGTCAGATACCTTTTTATTAGGATCATGTCAAGTGGACCTTTAAATTGTAAATGCATCTACCATAGCTTTCCGAAAGGGACCACTGTGTGCCTTGGCTTTTCATTGCAAGTGGTCACCTTAACCCCTCACTGTCCAACTGTTGAACTTGGTAATCTCACAGCTGACCTACTAAAGCTGCAATACCCACATCTGCTAAGTAATGGGAGGTTATGTTAGTATAGATTTGTGTGAAGCCTTGTACAGATTTGTCATGGATAAGATCTCGTTGTGCTGCAGGCACAGGGGATGTCCTCATGGTTACCTTAATAAAACCATCCCCAGGAATATAACCGTAGCCTATCCAAACACGTACAGGTGCCTCACACTAATACAGCATCCCGCAAACTCAATTTACGGTTTTATGTCATCGCGCTGACACTTCTTGCAACTTTTTAATTAAAGGGAAAGGTGTGATGTTACAGGAATCTGAATTAAGTAGCTGATCTGCTGAGACAGTAATTACACTTGATTTAAAATAAACACACTTAGCATGTTTCTGGCCTTTACAGTATGTTTAGGATAGGGTGCAACATTTGGGGAAATCATTTTAAGCAGGGACCATAACACAATGCGATGTCTGCTATGTTATCAATTCCCTGAAAGCCTAGCTTCGGTGATCCCACTGGCCCCAGATGTGTTAAAAAAGCTTTATTTACATAATGATTTTTAGAAATGACAGTTCCGCTTAAAAGTTATTGTGATTTGATAATATGAGAGTAGCAAAATCTATTGGTTTGGGCAAGGAGGGTTTAGCAAAGAGCTGAAGGATCCAACATTAGTGAAAAATGGAATCGGTATCCTCAAATGGACCTGGAGGTGTGTATCGCAGCTTCACAGTTACCTCAGCGTTCTCTGTGCTTACTGAAGTATCAAACTGATACATCACAGTCATCCTTAACCCTTTGAGTGCCAAGTGAATTTGTCAAAATAGCTGTGAAATTGCCAAGCAAACCTTTTTATCCATCATAATGACCTGTAATGTTTATCTTATATAGGAAATATAATTTTTTTTAAACAAATTTTGGTACTTTTGTATAATCACGGCGCCCATCGCATCGCAGACCATAAGGCATGCGATGCAATGTTCCGTGATGTCCCCCGATGTCATACAAATTAAAATTGTATGGTATTGTATATGGCATACAATGCCATACAATGCGATGCGATTATAAATTGTATAAGCACCCTAATGGGGGCTTACAATGTTAAATGGACCCCCCACGCCACCCCCACTATGAACATGAACCCGAAGCGTGGTGAGTGCAGCGAGCCCGTGAGGTGCGGCGGTACGCGTCCTCCGACCTTTTAATACCCCCACTATCCACGTCGGCGTGGAGTTGATTTTATATAGTGTGGCGAGCGCAGCGAGCCAGAAGCGTGGCGAGCGGACGCGGAATACATGTAAAGTAATACGCGTCCCCTCGCAGGGCTCGGTGGCTCGCTGCGCTCGCCACACTATATAGTGTCAACTCCACGCCGCCGTGGATAGTTGGGGTATGAAAAGGTCTGAGGACGCGTACCGCTGCGCTCGCACGCTTTGGGTTCACGTTCATACTGGGGGTTGCGTGGGGGTGCATTTAACATTGTAAGCACAATTTACAATCGTATAGGGGGCTAAAATCGCATTGCATCGCTGTGCATCGGGTGTATGGCATGCAATGCGATGAAAAATCGTGCTCTACGATGCAATGGGCGCCGTGATAATACACAAGTACCCAAATTTTTTATTTGAATTTATATAAGAAATGTGAGCGACATTTTTAGCGGATATTTGCACATCTCTCACAGAGATGTTGGCACACAAAGGGTTAACTTGGTAAAGGTGTGTGTGTGTGTGTGTGTGTGTGTGTTTCCAGTCTAACCATCTATAATCAAATTCTACAATAAGTGAAATACTGAACCTTTATTTACCGGACGTACCAAACTGGGTCATGTCTGAAGCAAAATTAGAGTCTTTGTTCTTAATAAATAATGTTGTCCTGTTTCCTATGGTGTCTGTGTCTCTTCCTGGCCATTCTAGAATGGTAACTGTACTCTGCGTTCTTAGTAACAGCCATACTGCAGGACACAGCCACGCTGCATTATTCAGCATTTTCCTCTCTAGCTTGTCACTTCTCATATTCTTGAATACTGCAACTGGTTTTCTGGAGGGAAGGGTTCTCGCCGCTCTCTTGAGGCTGCTTTTACTGCAAAATGCTAGATTTGGTGATGGGTACCACATGTGACCTTTCACTGTATTGCTGCTGGACCAACCTCAGATGTTGTTATTAGTCTCTAAAGTCATTGCTTTTCAGTGGATATTTACTTTGTAAGATAACATTTTCCCAAGAAAAGTGCGGGTTGTAAAATACATTTTGCAGCGCTTTATGCGACTACCGGTATCGGTTTATGGCTTCGTTTCTTTAGGCAGTTAGTGCATGTGGCAGAAAGTGCAGCTTGCAGTGATAACGCAACTTGTGCAATAATCGTTGCCGTAAAGTACAATTCATATAAACCAGTGCAAAAATACGTCCAATAGAACATGATCGTGCGGCTGCGAATTAGGCAATAATTCTATCAACTGCTCGCGTATGCATGCGTGAGGCTACCAGTGATCAAATCCTGCAGGTTTAATTTTTTTGTCTCTATTTGTACGCAAGTTGATTGACCGGAAGATGGCGTTTGTGGGTGTCACTGTTTACTGGGAGTGTCAGGGAAATGCAGGTGTGCCCAGGAGTTATCCGCTCCGGCCCCGATCAGCCTGATACTATCGCAATGTCCGTGTAGTTCCTAGGCTACACATGGGGGAGGGGGGGGGGGTATCCCACATATCCAATTTTCACTACTAGTTGACCTTTTTTTGGCGTGTGGGCGCAAAGGAATGATAATAATTTGCTCCTACATACTGCCCGATTATCATTTAACCAGCCAACTAGTTGTAAGTTATAAATAATAATCAATGGACAAGTAATTTGTCATATTGCATTTGTCATATTGCACCCTATCTCCCATCTATAGCGATGCTATTGATGTTGGTTTTTGTGCTTATTAAGGTTGGGTTTGCCGTGTGTAGCTAGGGTGCGTGAGCTGAAATGCCGGTAACCAGATGCTCCGGTACAGACCTACATTTGATTAGCTCCATTGGGTGTCCCCTAGTGGCTGCCGGCAAAAAAAGATTTGATTACAGCTCAATGTGTGTTGGTGTTATCAAGTTACTTAAAAAAGGAGAAAATTATGTCATAGTAATAAAAGGGAAAAAAATCGTCCATGCTGGTCAGGTAAAATTCAAAGTTAGGGTAAGTGATCTTTAGTAAATATAAAAATATAATAACTTTCTTCGGTCCAGAAAGCAATCTGAGATACAGAATACCGTATCTCCATTGCTTCAGCAATATCCTGGGTCAAAGGCTCAGTGTGAAAGTGATGCAAGTGGTAAAGTATAGAAAATCTAACACAGTGCGCAAGAAGCTGCCTGAAGGTGGGTACACCCAAAGTGGTGACCCCACACCACTAACAATTAGAACTGGGAATAAGATGTGAGTACTGGGAACTGGGAATAAGATAAGAAAATTACCAACACGGAACTGTCACTACGTTTAAGCATGATCGTCTTCTACGACCTAGGTACACTTTATGTGTCCTCCTGTGGTTACGTGCGGTGGAGAAGAGGATCCATCAACTCTTCAAGAGGAATGTATGAAATGTGCTTCGTGTCCATCTACCACCTAAAATTCCCAACTGTGTGGTCGGAGAAGAGGATCGTGTCCCACCACAACAGGGATGTATTATTTCTTTGTGCCAGTGAAGGGAACATTCACCCATTTGTTTTTCTGCTGAAAGTGGTTCAAGTGTTTGCACACTACACATACAGTAGCTAACCCCTGCAGAGAAGGTGACGCCAAATGTTGGCATAGTGAGAGACACAAGTTCACAAGGCTGGAGAGCATGTTGTATGTGCCACACTTGGGTTTAATATATTAAATAAATATTCAAAAGAAGTTTGAAAGTGGAAATGCTTTTAAAATTGTTGGAAAACCATTATTGAGTTTTTTTATATATAGAGTAAATACAACTTGCATAAAATGTGACCCTCTACTTTCCCTGACAAAAATAGTTCTCCACTCAGCCACCCTGATGTGTTTAGCTGTGTTGTTGTCTAACTATAGACCATAAGCGGAGCATTACTGCAGCGAAAGATCAGGGCTGAACTAACATTTACTGTATACCCCTTTCACACCAGAAGCAAATTACCTGGGAATTTGCTGAAAAACCCGGGTTTTTATTTGGTGTGAAAGGGTCAACACAGGTTTTAAATCCTGGCACTCTGACCCTGCTCTTGACCAGTGTTGTGAGCTGGGATTTAAGAACCATGTTGAACCTTTCACACCACAGAAAACCCGGGTTTTTCTACAAATTCCTGAGTTGAAAAGCTTTAAGCCGGTAATTTGCGTGTGGTGTGAATTGGGGTCAGGCTGCACCCGGCAAAATGACCCGGCACACAAAAATGCTGGGTAATTGCCAGGTGGCCGGTGTGAAAGGGGTATTATTAGTGTGCACCACCTACCACCTAAGCATTACAGGTGAGCACAAGTCCCCGCGATTCAAGATATGTTGTTAACCGCTGGTGTAGTACTTTATCTCCTTTATCTTGTAAATGAATAACGTGCACTCCTGCAGGTGTCAACAATTTAATCCAAACCTAAGATGCTGCAGATTTGCCCCAAAAAATGCAGTAGTTGGAGTGTGTTGGAGACTGATCCTCCCATGTCACACACGACTGATAAGCCTCTGAGAACACAGCTTTTTCCTAAAAGAATCTCTGTAAGAAAACCGTTTTCCCTTTCTCCTAAGGTGACAAGCTGAACTCCACTCAATGACTGCATTAAGCCACCCTAATGAGTGCTAACCAGCTACATACAGCTAACAGTAAATGAATATCTAAACAGACTGCAAATACATAGTAAAGGTGCATACACACTGGCCGATATTTTGGTTGTTCAATTGAACATCCGATATATCAGCCAGTGTCTTTTAAGGGATTTGTCGGTAAATGGTGTCGTTATATGGGCACATATCGCCGATCGCCCATACACCCGCACAGTAGCCGCCACCAGTGATTGACCGCTCAACTGGGCAGGCACATGTAAGTGCACCCACCCAGTTGTGACGTTAGATTGGGCAGTGTGTATGGAGAACATGCTGCCTGATCTTACAACAGATATATCTTCAGATCAGTTGAGCCATAGATATATTGGAGAGTGATCAGTTTAATAACATATAGATTGTAGGTGAAGGTGCAACTGTTGATTGGCTGGCTGTTTATCACTCTCTATTTTATCACTTTTGAAGCTTAGTGCATCTGGCCCAATATCTTTAATGATGCGCGTGTCTTCTGTCATCTTCACATGGAGATCAATCTGACAATCTTGTCAGCAACAGCATGTACGAAGTGGGGGGCGGGTGACGTCACTGACCGATATCGTGATCAATATCATTCTCCCATGAGAATCACACCAGTGTGCGCCCAGCACAAGGCCTGATTCTTATCACTGTGTATTGCCAGTTACCTGGATATTAAAAATGAAACAGACTTTGATCTATAACAATAAATATGGACATATTGTAGAATAGTTTTTTTCATGTGCTATAATGTTGCAATTGATAATTACACAGTGATACTTTATAACCTTTCTGTTTCTGTTTTCTGGAGATTTTATAAATTTATTGCCAGTCGGGCTGTTACTAAGTTATAACAATATAGAAATATATTACTATTTCATGCTCTAGGACAGTGTTTTTCAACCACTGTGCCGTGGCACACTAGTGTGCCTTGAGCTGCTCCCAAGTGTGCTCCCAGATCTACAGATGCCCAAACCAGTTTATAGCCACTACCAGTTCAACTGTTATTTACTGGTTTCTTTTTTTCATGTAAAAAGGTCAATGTATTTTAGTTTTGTTACCTGTGGGGACCAGTGTGATTGTTTTTTATATGGAGGCCAATAGGTTTGGATTTATCCTGTGGGGGCCAATATGTTTTGCCCTGTGGGGATCTCATGGTGTGCCTTGGCAATTTGAAAATCTTATTTAGTGTGCCGCAAGGTAAAAAGGTTGAAAATCACTGCTCTAGGATATCGTCCTCGCAGTTACAGTTATTTATTACTGTTTGTATTTCATACCAATAAATGTATTTTTAATATCACTATATCCATCTGCACATTTTTTTTTACCATACTTGTGGGTAACCTCCCCAACACTAGGTGAGCAGCAGTCTGATTTATTCATATATACATAGAGTGCCTGGTACTTTTCCTATGTTTCCTTGTCTGGTAGTTGACGCACTGGATATTCCTGTTTTGTCAGGTCATGCCTGTACTTGCATGTAACATGTGTATTTAAGCTGCTTTATGACCCTTTCTGCTTGTATGGGCAAATAAAGAGGATTGTTCATTTATTCTTTGATTTCCTTTTACAATTAAAATCTCTGTGCAATTAACATGGCTATCTATCTCTCTCTAATACAGCATGGTCTTTGTTAATGGAAGTGATGCAGATTTCTTCTATGAAAAAGATCATTCTTTATAAATTCAATAGACGGCCTATTCAATTGTTCTTTGGGGCCCCCTAAGTAATGGGCATTCATTTCTTATTTGCGGCAGCCAAAAAGCATCGGGTTTAGCAGCATTGGACAATGTAATGGTTTACAATTACTGCTTCACAGCACTGAGGTCATGGGTTCGATTCTCCCAGTGTGACCCTAACTGTGTGGCGTTTGCATATTCTCCCCGTGCTTGCGTGGGTTTCCATCCACAACCCAAAAATATACTGGAAGGTTTATTGACTCCCAACAAAATTAACCCTAGCATGAATGTGTGTAAATGTGATAGGTATATAGATTGTAAGGTCCAGTGGGGCAGGAACTCTGAGTGGCCAAATATTCTCTGTAAGGTGCTGAGAAATATGTGTGCGCTTTATAAATGTTTACATGTCTGAGCTGCTTTCAACTCGAAAGCCACCCAACGTGTACCGGGCAGCGATGAGCGCTGATGTGTGGTATTACCAGCAGATGAACGGTGGAGTGAACGGCTTTCCATAGCGTCCTGCTATGGAAGACCGCCCACCATGGGGAAAATCACTAAAACGGGTGAAAAAACACAGTGTGTACGCACTGATTGTTTTTCAGCCCAGCGATTTTCTCCATCATCGCTGTCCATACACGCTGGGTAAAAACACCCAGTGTGTATGGACCTTTAGTTTGTCTAAACAACAGACTTTTCACTGATTTCATTTTGAGGAGGGTATAAGCATAAATATGGGTGCCCACCATATTCCTGGCCATTGGCACCAACAATTGAATACCGTCCGGCTTTAGATGGGAGGTGCAGGCACCTGCAATCCTTTGCATCTCCCCCAAGTGTTTTCTTCATTAAACCATTAATGCAAAAAAAAAAAAAAAAACACTGGCTTGTTTTATTTTTTACTTTTTTAAATCTTTTTCAATGCTGTTGCTGATGCAACTTGAGTCCTGGCTTTGTGTGAAAGAGTCTACCTGGGTTGTATATCCCAAGTCTGAACCCGGGTTGGCTGGAGTGTGCCTAGTCCTAGTTTATCCAGCCTGAGTCATGCTAAAAGGACCAGGGAGGTGGATCAGCTGCACTTGGAGATGTCATCTCCAAGTGCTGGCTGATATGGCAGCATTGAGACAAGGGTGCAGTCTTAGCGGGACAACCTGGCAATAACCCGGATCCAGCCTGCAATGTGAACACTTTTTCAACAGCGGTGAGACAGCTTGAAAATACATCATGGCCGACCGTTTAACCAGGCAGTGCACTTCCAACTGCATCTGCCATGCTCCCCCAACCTAGAGGTATTGTATCAGCAGGAAAATGGAACAGGAAGCCTATCCACTGCAACAAAAGATAATACCAATCAAAACCGAATAGATATAGGCAGAAAGATGAACATAGCTAGCAGCAGGAGAAGCACAAACACAACTTTAACCCCTTCCCGACATTTGACGTACATTTACGTCATGGTCGGGAAGTACTTCACGACACATGGCATAAATGTACGTCATGACTTCTAACTGTCACCGCGTCTATAGACGCGGTGACAGTTTGGAGATGTCTGCTGTCCCTGACAGCAGACATCCCCCCTCGCTGCCCAGGGGGGGCAGGGATGCCCCCCCCCGGTCGGCGATCGCTGTGATTGGCTGTTCAAATGTGAACAGTCAATCACAGCGTTTCCTGTGTTACCGGCGGCTAAGCCGCTCGGTAACACGGTGATCGGTGCTGTTAAGTACAGCACCGATCACCAGCCCCCCCTCCCACCCACCCGGCAGCTCACCCGGCAGTCCCTGGCCTGCAGTCCCTCCTTCCGGCAGCAGCAGCAGCGCACGCAGCGCTCCCCCCTCCCCCCCCCCCCCGTCAGCTGCAGCATTTTATAAAATAAACAAAATAAATAAAATAACATAAAATGTACTGAATTATATATATATAAGGCTGGTGTGAGTCCAGTTCATTTACTTGCTACATTGAAAATCCAGCGAGTGCCGTATCTGCAGCTATATATATGTGTGTGTGTATATATATATATGTGTGTGTGTGTATATATATATATATATATATATATACACATATATATATATGTGTATATATATAAAGACCAAAAAGACACACTCTCCAGACTGTTTGATGCAAAATAAAAAGCTGTGTATTTGTATTCACATAAACATCAAATGTAAAAAGAAGGGTACTCAACGTTAGCGTTTCAGTCCATAAAGGACCTTCCTCAGGAGTTAGACAACAAGGGCATCCATTTGGGGTGAAACACAGCGTGGACCACACAGCAGGTTCTCTCCTTGCTGATCGAGACTGTTGATAGCGAATTCGGAATCAACTACTTTTCTGAAATTGACTTCAGTCGGAGAGGTGTGTCATTTCGCCTTTTAATTCTGATACTGCTGTTTCGCTTCAGTGGAAGCACTACCGGGTCATTTGACTCACAACGGTGACCACATCTTTCTTCTTTATAAAATAATCCACGAAGAGTGTATTTCAATTTGTATGCATAAAGATTCCATAGATCTTGGTGTATTACCCCTGAGGAAGTCCCTAGTGGACGAAACGCGTAGGGTTATCTCGCATGATCTAATCGACACCATTGTACGGAATCATTATGAGTTACCACCTGCAATAATCTCTGTAAACCATCAACAATTTCTGTAAATCAACCATGACCTATGTATTTTAAACCTTTTAATGTACGAAATAAATTTTGTATTTTTACAATTTGGTGATATTACCTCTTGAGCGCACCTCTACACCCCTTTTTCTCTCTCTCTATATATATATATATATATATATATATATATATATATATATATATATATATATATATATATATATATATATATATATATATATATATATATATATATATATATTAGACAGATAGATAGATAGAAAGATATTCCCGACATATGACGTATATATACGTCATGGTCGGGAGGTACTTCCCGACCGAAGACGTATATATACGTCATGGTTTTAAACTGTCACCGCGTCTATAGACGCGGTGACAGTTTGGAGATGTCTGCTGTCCCTGACAGCAGACATCCCCCCTCGCGGCGATCGCTGCGATTGGCTGTTCAAATGTGAACAGCCAATTGCAGCGTTTTCTGTGTTACCGACGGCTAAGCCGCTCGGTAACACAGTGATCGGTGGTGATCGGTGCTGTTAAGTACAGCACCGATCACCACCGATCGTCAGCCCCCCCCCTCCCACCCGGCAGCCCCCCCTCCCTCCCTCCCACCCACCCGGCTGCCGCAGCGTCAGCACCCCTCCCACCCCCCCCACCAGCCGCAGCGCCAGCCCCCCTCCCAAAGCTGGTGAGCAAAATGGGGTCACATGTGGGGGGGTTCCACTTTATTGGTGCTTCGGGGGTCTTGCTAATGCGACATAGCACCCACCATTCATTCCACCACCAAATATCACTCCTTCCCTTCTGAGTCCTGCCATGCACCCAACTGGTATTTTTTGGTCACATGTGAGGCATTGCCATACTCGGGAGAAATTGGGGCACAGATTTTGGGGTGCTTTGTCTCCTTCATTCCTTGCGAAAATGAAAAATTTTGAGCCAGAACTGCATTTTTGTGTAAAAAATATCACTCCTTCCCTTCTGAGTCCTGCCATGCACCCAACTGGTATTTTTTGGTCACATATGAGGCATTGCCGTACTCGGGAGAAATTGGGGCACAGATTTTGGGGTGCTTTGTCTCCTTCATTCCTTGCGAAAATGAAAAATTTTGAGCCAGAACTGCATTTTTGTGTAAAAAATTACAATTTTTTACACAAAAATGCAGTTCTGGCTCAAAATTTTTCATTTTCGCAAGGAATGAAGGAGACAAAGCACCCCAAAATCTGTGCCCCAATTTCTCCCGAGTATGGCAATGCCTCACATGTGACCAAAAAATACCAGTTGGGTGCATGGCAGGACTCAGAAGGGAAGGAGTGATATTTGGATTTTGCAGCACAGATTCTGGTTGAATGACCCCTGAAGCACCCATACAGTGGAACCCCCCCACAAGTGACCCCATTTTGCAAACTACACCCTTTAGGGAATTCATCTAGGGGTATAGTGTACATTTCAAACCCCCAGGGGTTTCACCAATTTTGATACAACTGAGCTGTGAAAATGAAAAATTAAATTTTTTACACAAAAATGCAGTTCTGGCTCCAAATTTTTCATTTTCACAAGGAATGAAGGAGACAAAGCACCCCAAAATCTGTGCCCCAATTTCTCCCGAGTACGGCAATGCCTCACATGTGACCAAAAAATACCATTTGGGTGCATGGCAGGACTGAGAAGGGAAGGAGTGATTTTTGGATTTTGCAGCACAGATTCTGGTTGAATGACCCCTGAAGCACCCATACAGTGGAACCCCCCCACAAGTGACCCCATTTTGCAAACTACACCCTTTAGGGAATTCATCTAGGGGTATAGTGTACATTTCAAACCCCCAGGGGTTTCACCAATTTTGATACAACTGAGCTGTGAAAATGAAAAATTAAATTTTTTCATTTTCACAGCCCAGTTGTATCAAAATTGGTGAAACCCCTGGGGGTTTGAAATGTACACTATACCCCTAGATGAATTCCCTGAAGGGTGTAGTTTGCAAAATGGGGTCACTTGTGTGGGAGGTTCCTAACTTTTAGCATCTTATGGTGCCTAGAAACCTACATGATGCCTAAAAAATAATCTCATAAAAAGGAGGCTCCAAAATCAAGTAGGTGCTCCTTCTATTATGAAGCCTGTGGTTTGGTCAACGTGCACACTAGGGCCACATATAGGATATTTATGAAAACAAAAGAATTGGGGGAATCAATTTTTAGTCACATTTCTCTAGTAAAATGTACTGTGTTCCTTAGAAAAATGTATTAAAATTGCAAATCTGCAAAAAAAATGAAATTTTGAAATTTCACCTACACTTTGTTTTAATTCCTGTGAAACACCTAAAGGGTTAACAAACTTCCAAAATGCTGTTTTGAATACTGTGAGGGGTGCAGTTTTTGAAATGGCATCATTTATGGGGGTGTCTCACATACAAGTCCCTCAAAGTCACATCAAAACTGAACTGGTCCCTAAAAAAATCAGTGTTTGAAATTTTCTTGAAAATTTGAAAATTTGCTATTCATATTGTAAGCCTCCTAGTGTCCAAAAAAATTAAAAGGAAGTTGAAATAATGATGGAAACATAAAGTAGACATATGGTCTATGTTAGTTATTAACTATTTTGAGTGGTATGATTATTTGTCTCACAAGCAGAAAATTTAACATTTTGCAAATTGCTAAATTTTCCATTTTTTTCCGACATTTTGGTATTTTTCACAAAAAAACACAGACTGTATCGACGAAAATTTACCACTAACTTGAAGTACAATGTGTCACGAAAAAACAATCTCAAAATCACTGGGATAAGTAAAAGCAAAAAAAAGTTATCCCCACTTAAGTGATACATGTCAGATTTGAAAAAAAGGGCTCTGTCAGGAAGGCAAAAACATGCTGTGTCAGGAAGGGGTTAAGAGCTATGTGTGCAAATGCTAGCAGCTTAGGAAATAAAATCCCAGAACTAATTGCAATAATGACAAGGGATGAACTGGATATTGGGGCTATTACAGAGACATGGTGCAATGAAAATCATGACTGGGACATAGCTATACCAGGATATACTTTATTTAGGAAGGACAGAATGGGAAGAATTAGGGGAGGGGTTGCAATATATGTGAAAAAAAGTATAAAGACTACCTTAATACAAAGTATTGAAGAAAAAACTGAGGCCCTTTGGGTGACCATAGAAACAGGGGAGAAGGCGATTTTTCGTATAGGGGTGATCTACAGACCACCAGGTCAGGAAGAGGAACTTGACAAGAGCCTATTGCAGGACATCAATAAAATGGCATTAAAAGGAGAGGTGATAATCATGGGAGACTTTAATCTACCTGATGTAAACTGGGAGCTGCCTGTTGCAAGTTCCACCAGAAGTAGGGACATGCTGAATTCCTTGCAAGGAGCATCCCTCCAGCAATTGGTGAGGGAGCCCACTCGTAAGGACGCAATATTAGACTTAATACTTACAAATGGTGACAGAATATCTGACATAAATGTGGGTGAAAACCTGGGATCCAGTGACCATCAAGCAGTATGGTTCAAAATAAAGACAGAGACTGACTCATCGCACACAAAAACAAAGGTGTTAGATTGTAGGAAGGCTGATTTTGTAGAGATGGGAAACTCTGTAAGGGATTCTTTGGCAGAGTGGAGGAACTTGGAAGGAGTGCAGGATAAGTGGGAAAAATTAAAAAGTGCAATTCTAAAAGCAACAGAACTTTGTGTCAAAAGAGTTAGGAAAAACACACGAAAAAGGAAGCCATTGTGGTTTGCAAAAGAAGTAGCAAGTATTGTGAAAGCAAAAAAGTTGGCCTTTAAGAAATTTAAGAAGACGCAGAAGAATGAGGACAAAGAGGTGTATCTTGTTAGACAGAAGGAGGCTAAAAAGGTAATCAGATGTGCAAAAGCACAGGCTGAAGAGAAAATGGCCCAATCAGTGGGTAAAGGGGGGAAAACTTTTTTTTAGGTATATAAGTGAAAGGAGAAAAACAAAAAGTGGAATAATAAGACTAAAGACAGAGAGTGGAAGTTTTCTTGAGGGTGGACAATGTAATAGCAGATAATATTAATAATTATTTCTGCTCAGTATTCACTGCTGAAAGAGAGGGGAAGGGGCCACAATTAAGTTGCAAGTATAGTCAGAAAACTGAGGGAGAAACAAGTACATTTACAGAGGAGAAAGTCCTCACAGAACTCTCAAAACTGAAAGTGGATAAATCAATGGGGCCAGATGGGATACATCCAAGGATACTAAAAGAGCTCAAAGGGGAGCTGGTAAAACCAATAACAGAATTATTCAACCAGTCACTAGCTACTGGAGTAATCCCAGAGGACTGGAAAACAGCGAATGTAGTCCCACTGCACAAAAGTGGAAGCAAAGAAGAGGTAAGCAACTATCGACCAGTGAGCCTTACATCAGTAGTAGGGAAATTGATGGAAACACTCTTAAAAGAAAGAGTTGTAGAATATCTCAAAACCAGCAATTTACAGGATCCAAAACAGCATGGGTTTACTGGGGGAAGATCATGTCAAACAAATCTTATTGACTTTTTTGACTGGGTGACTAAAGTAATAGATCAAGGTGGGGCTGTAGATGTAGCTTATCTAGACTTTAGTAAGGCTTTTGACACTGTCCCACATCGCAGACTGTTAAATAAACTTGAAAGCTTGGGATTGGATTCTAAGATAGTTGAATGGATAAGAGCATGGTTGCAGGACAGAAAACAGAGAGTTGTAGTAAACGGAGTACAGTCAAAGGAGGGAAAGGTTACAAGTGGTGTACCCCAGGGATCTGTACTTGGACCAGTGCTTTTTAATATCTTTATTGGTGATATTGCAAATGGAATTGAGGGTAAAATGTGCCTTTTTGCAGATGACACAAAGGTATGCAACAGGGTAGACACACCAGGAGGGGTAAAACAAATGATTGATGATCTAGGTAGATTAGAGGAATGGTCAAGAGCATGGCAACTACAGTTTAATGCCAAAAAATGCAAAATCATGCACTTGGGTTGCAAAAATCCAAAGACTAAATATAGTATAAATGGCACTATAATGGAAACTACTGAGGAAGAGAGGGATCTAGGTGTCACTATTTCAGGGGACTTAAAGGCAGGTAGGCAATGTAACAAAGCAATGAAGA
Source organism: Crinia signifera (assembly GCF_055691185.1). NCBI lineage: Eukaryota > Metazoa > Chordata > Amphibia > Anura > Myobatrachidae > Crinia > Crinia signifera. The sequence goes on along the minus strand of NC_139221.1, from coordinate 52,128,018 downwards.
AGGCAAGTCAGATGCTTGGTTGCATAGGGAGAGGTATCAGCAGTAGAAAGAAAGAAGTAATAATGCCACTGTATAGGTCATTGGTACGACCTCACCTAGAGTATTGTGTTCAGTTCTGGAGGCCATATCTCCAGAAGGATATCAATACATTAGAGACTGTACAAAGAAGGGCAACTAAAATGGTGCATGGCCTACATCACAAAACGTACCAGGAAAGACTAAAAGATCTTAATATGTATACTTTAGAGCAGAGAAGGGAAAGGGGGGACATGATAGAAACTTTCAAATATATCAAGGGTTTTAACAAGGTACAGGTGGGAGACATTCTTCACAGGAAGAGGAGCAGCAGAACACGAGGACATGCACTGAAACTAGAGGGAGGAAGATTCAGGGGAAATTTGAGGAAGAATTACTTCACAGAAAGAGTAGTAGATAAGTGGAATAGCCTCCCATCAGAGGTGGTAGAGGCAAATACAGTAGTACAATTTAAACATGCTTGGGATATGCATATTGATATCCTTACAAAAAAATAAGGATCAAATATGGTTTGAGGTAACATGTTTAAAAAAGGGGCAGACTAGATGGGCCAAGGGGTTCTTATCTGCCGTCAAATTCTATGTTTCTATGTTTCTATGTTAAAGTGCCAGACACAATGTTGTTCCTGGTCACTATAAGCTCCAGCTAGTTACTTCACGCTGGTGCAAGCAAAAATCCGCTAGTCGCAAGCTAACTGCAGGAGTTCATTTACAGTAGGAGGTACATCACCATGGTGCTAATTGATGCTACCCCTTTATTCCATACGATATGGGCGACCAGCTTCAACACTTCCCGTGGCAAGAATCAAAACCATTTCCTCAGTGTTGCGAGGCAAAAAGGACCATGTAATTAATATAGACAATTATTTGTTACTATTTCCTAGCCCTTCAAAGAGATGGAACAACATAACAGTAATATCATCTCTGGCGGCTGTGTACGGCAGGACGGAGCATCACTTGAATTGCTCCGTCGGGCACATGCACGCACACACACTGTAGAGGTGAGTAGTACTGTTGGCCTTTTATTATATAGGATGTTTCTGCTAGAACACATCCCCAGCATTGCTCTTTAAGATAAAAGGCTCTTTGGAAAGGTCAATTCACTTATTTCCTTTTACTAATAGTTCTTGTGTTTTAGCCACTTTCAGTTTATTTCTGTCTCTACCGCTGTAAAGTAAAGCAAGCACTTTGTTTAGTACGGTCTGTTGTTGAAACAAAGATGAAACCCGCTTAAAAAAATAGGGGATGTTGGAGAGGTTGCTCAGCAACCAGCACTATTCAATTCTTTTGGGCGCCACTATAATTAATTGACATACGAGAAAGCAATGGAAGTGTTTCAGATGCCCACTAATTATTGCTCTTGTTGCACCCATATACATTAGACACGTTTTAGCCACATATAACGGCTTAAGGTCCTAGCTAGGGTGCAGAAACCACAGCCTCTTCAAGCATTTATTCTCACCACCTCAAGAGGCTGCAAGAAGAAAAGTCCCCTGCCCTGGGCCATTCAAGGCAACAATTGAATGGCTGTGTTGAGCGCCATTTAGTTGCAGATGCAGGGAAAAAAACAATTGTATTCCCCCGATATAACAGAGTATGTGTCCATCATTTTGCATATTCCCTGAGATCTTTTATTAAGCTTTAGGAACCGTAGGTCTCACACTTAGGTACTCAACTTCCATTTTCTTTATAATGATGATCTCTCCGGTTAAATACACATTCATCTATATCCCAGTTTGGTGGGGAGGCGGAGAACTAGGATGAACTTAAGGTGGCCATACACACGCAGATTTATCTGCAGATCTGTCTGGTTGGAACAAAAACATGGTTATGGATGAGAGCAAATGACAGTTGACCATTTGCTTGGAAATGCTGGAAAACTGACAAACTGTCACTCATCCATAACCATGTTTTTGTTCCAACCAGCCAGATCTGAAGATAAATCTTACTAGTGTATGGGCACCTTTACACCCCAGACTTGTGCGCTTGTCAGAGCTATTCAATTATTGGTGCCAACGGCTGTGAAAGCATGATTTCTGATTGAAGCCTTCTTAGATGACAAGCAGACATTGGCAGAAAGTGTGTATTTAGGTGCGTTTAACCAAGACCAAATTAGTTCTACATGGAATACTGAAGCAACAAAATGTTGCCTATCAGTTTACTGAAGATTGGGGGGGGGGAGTGGATGCCAGAAACAATTGAATCCACCTCACCTTTCACCTTTTTAGAGTTTTATTTTTTTCTTAACTCTTTGAGTGCCAAGTGAATTTGTTAAAATAGGTGTGAAAATTGGCAAGCAAACATTTTTATTCATCCTAATGACTTGTAATGTTTACCTTTTTATAGGAAATATATATTTTTTTGTACATACCATTTGTTATTTTAATTTATATAACAAATGTGAGCGATGCATGGCATTTTTAGTGGCTTTTTTGACCATCTCTGGCAGTTGCTGGCACTCAAAGGGTTCAATCTAACCACAAGCAATGTGGTATGTGAAATAAACTCAATGAAGACTGTTTTCCAGCATTAATGCAGAACAAAGCCATTATTTAGTTTCAACCTATTCAGAAAAAGAAGACTGCATGGAAGCCAGTGAATAACAGTGCAGAAGCCCTGGGCGTCTCATTCAGATTGTATCTAAAATAAATTAGAAAAGCAGACCGCCATATCTGATTATTTCAGGTATTTTTCTTTTGAGTTTTAATCATTGGTATAAAATCAATCAAATGTAATTAATGTCAATACAAAATTTAAAAATGCACAAGTGAAATTACATAGTAGAATTATACTCACAATACACACACAATGCAGGGCCGTGCACGGGAGAATATTACACTGTGAAAACAAATAGTAAAAACAGCATAAACTTGGTCAATGGGTAACTGCAGGGGGGGGGGGGGGGTTAATATAAACATAAATATATATATTTTTAAATACAACATGAAAAGCCTGTGTTTGTTCCTCTATACCTTACTATGTAGGAGCCCTGACATGCTTAGCGCTGTCTTTGATTTAAAACCCTCCCATGACGAGGCTACTGCTGCTGCTGTCCTCCATGGGCCTGAGAAGCATATGATGAGCTCCACCAAGCAGAGTTTAGCACAAGCCTCTCAGCCTCTGACCTCTTGTGCAAAATCTCATTGGACTTAGTGAACTCCCAGTAATGCACTGCGCACTTGTGCAGTCGGTGTGCCTTGGCTCCCAATTCTCAGCACCATTAATCATTGTCACATTGGCAGATAGGCGAAGCTACAGCACTACCCCACTCCCATGCACAAAACCTTTTTTTGAAAAATACATGCCAACTACAGGGAGCCACTAGATAGTGGGGGGCCCAGGGGTACTGACCCTCTGAGCCCCCCCCCCCCCCCTCTAATCATGCCCTGACACAGTGATATTAAAAATTCAAACGTAAAATAACATCTCTGAGCAAAATAAGGGGCCTATTCATTAAAGCAGTGTTTTATAGTAGGATTCAGAAACTATAGCACATTGGTGCCTGATGAGGCATACAGTTTGCCTGTCGGGGTTTGATCCTTACCAGCTCTGCAGCTCACTGCCTAATGATGGTGTGTATATATAATATAATCATTGTGTTCATCATCAATATAGTGTCGTTGCCTAGGGCATTGGTGCTTATCACTTAACAGTATACCTTTCTCTTGGATAATGCCATATTATCAGCAGATTAGTCGCCGGCTGCAGGCCCACTCAGCCGTCACATGATACTTTGCCAGAGGTTTGTGACTTGTGACATTTACTGTTATGAATCAGCAGTTGTACATACTGATCTATATTTGCTGAGAGCAAAGCAACAAATCGTCTTTTGATAAAGTCTGGTAAGAAATAGGAGAAGTCTGCTCCAATATACAGTATGTATATAGGGCAGCGTGTGAAGTGTCTGTGATTTGAATTGTGCAGATGCATGGCAAATATAAGGAACAGATTAGGCAGGATCGGTCAGACCTTGAAAGGCAAGGCATCATCTGCAGACAGTATATAAAAATGTAATTTATTTAGGAATATTTTCCTACAGATGTAGCGGGTCTCATCATTAATGTACCATAATGAGATATCTTGAAGATGCAAATGCACTGGAGTAGGAGTAGAAGCTAGGTGCCAACCACAACCAAACGGCCAGCAGCATCCAAGGCTGTTAACTTAAGCTCCCACAAGCCAGTAAGGTCTGAGGCAAAGGATGATGGATCCCACAATTCTGCTGGCGGAGCCCACACATCTGTTTGGCTAGTCTCTGGTGGAAATATGCTAATTTACCACCCAGAGCACACTTCACATGGGTCGGTGGCTACCCACACACAGAACACCCCTGTGAGGGGACAATGACAGACTGTGTAGTGTGCCGGTAGGACTCGGGAACAAGAACCTTGTGAGAGCTATTACGGTGTTCTGTCCACCTGATGTTTCCAGGAACAGTTTGTAACGCTGTCTGCTGTGCCACCTGTCAAATGAGGGTCAAATGCGGTCAGTGCTTGAAAACTTACATTTTTGGAACTTCAGTTATTGGAGACTCAACCTGGCTTTCTCAACATTCCTATTTCTCTTAGTTGACAAGAATGAGGAACACTCACACTTGAGTTTTTGCATGCAGCGCTTAGGAAACTGGGCAAATGCACTTTTTCCACCCTTGATCGAAGTGATGGTGCCAATGTGTTTCTTTATAACCAAGTTTTTTTTGTATTGTGATCAGTGTTCCCTCTAAGCTGTGCGCGTGTGCGAAGCCAAGCACAGGCACAGACATTCAGTGGCATTAGTTCGTTCCAGTTGCCCGGAGGCAAGATATATATTGGTGCCCCCCCCCACACACACACACATACGTACACACACAACCCTATATAACCTTATATAAAATATATATATTCTGTTCAGCATATAGATAAATCGATCGATAGATAGAACATGTATATATATTTCAGAACTCAGCCACAGAAGCAATATCGTTGGCTTTTAAATAACTGATTTAAACTTCCAGGGAGAAGTGCCCCTTTGGGAGCAGGAGCCCGGCGGCAGATGACTCCATTGCCTCCCAGAGTTCTGCCTCTGCAGACATTACAACAGAGCGCACAAACCAACAGTTGTCCCCTTTTTGCAGTTGTGGACTCAGTTAATGTGTGTTTCACCCATTAACTACATCTGTGTTTTAAATGTTTTGAATGTTTAATATCATTTTGAAGTAAAGTTAACACAAATGCTGAAAGTCGTTTTCCAGTTATATATGTGACGCACAAAAATAAAAATTTCCTTCCAAAGTGGCACAGCCAAAATCTTTTGCCGTACACAGCCTTCGCAAAATTAGAGGGAACATTGATTAGGATGAGGATTTCTGCTGAAAGTCTTTTCCACAGTGTGATCCTGTGTCTCTCTCAGCTGTTATCGACTGCATCCACATGAGGCAAAACGACATGCAACCCTTCTACTGATTGAGAAGAGGACTACCTACTAGACCCCTATCGTATATGCAGCCTATAGTCTGCCTCAGCATGGAGGGAGTTGGTATAGTCCAGGTCCAGGATATACCACCCCCATACACATATATAACACACACACACACCATATATACAGTATAATCCAACATTTAATTTCACTGTGTTGTTAGTTCCTAGACTAACATAATATATTTTTTCTCCCTTCTTTATAACTAATACACAAGCCATTTTTTATAATAAGATAATAAGCTCCAAGATTCTGCCGATAGGCATTTAATGCAGGCCTGGTATCTCTATAATGGAGAAAGCACTGAGTAAACAGCTGGTTCTAATAGCTAAATGTGATCATGTACAGCGGGTCTGTGCTAGCATAAAGCATAACATCATGCAGCACTAGGCACCATAAATGACACACGTCCGGCAGCTGGTGTTTTGTCTGATCTACCCTGTATATCAGCAGTGACCAACTGGTATATATATAATTATTCAGCTGCGAAGAAATAGAATCTGTGTACATTTAACCCTAGTAACAGAGGGGCAGATGTATTAAACCTTAACAAGAGAAAAAATGTAAGGGTGATAAAGAGAGATAAACGTCCAGCCAATCAGCTCCTTACTGACTTTTTTCAAACACAGCCTGTAACTTGGCAGTTAGCAGGTGATTGGCTGGATGTTTATCTCTCCTTATCACCCTTGCATTTATCTCTTGTTATAGCTTAATACATCTGCCCCATAGACATGTGCCACTTAAGTATCAGATTCGTGTTTTGTCTGTATAGGTTTCTGGAAAGCCATGACTGAGGCACCACCCATGCTATTTGACAGTCTTTTTTTAAGAATGATTTTCTTCTGCTCGAGTGCAGAATATTTAGAGATGTTTACAATGATGTAAATCAAATATGGTCGTTCTGCTGTATATGATTACATGCTTCACATTTCTAGGTGGCATGTGTCACATTACAGACCTAGCAGAACTATATTACCAGGTTAAATATTCATATACAATAAAAAAAAAAAAAACTTGAATTCTTTGATGGAACATAAAGGGCCCTCCAAGGGCTTACATATCCCATGAATGTGTGCACAAAAATGTTTAAAATGCACTATAGAATTGTCACGCCACGCCATTGTCTTTAATATCTCAATTGCTGTCAATGTCCAGGCTGGGTATTGCCTATAACATTTTTGAATATTTCAAATGTAAGTCGTATTTGATATATGTCACATGCATGGCAAGAGTAACCTGATTTTAATACGAGAGTATATTATATATAGCAGGCACACTAGGAACGGACAGTGAGGGTGTTCAGTACCCTCCATATTTCTCCTCCACACCACTTTTAAACATAGAACATATTTATATGTTAATCATGCATGTTTTTTAAATGTGATATATTTCCTTGTAACTGTATAATCATGTTCTGTATTTTATGAATTATAAAAATATATGTAAAGTCAATCCAACGTACATCTATTCGCAATTATTTTACAACCAGCACTGCACAAACCCCCCTTTTTTCTCTTTGGTATATATAGCAGGAGTAATGCACTGTAAAGTTTATCAGTGCCTAGTTACCAACATAACAGCACGGATGGTGTAATGGTTAGCATCAGGGGCGCCGGCTTACGTTTTTGCTGGTGGGCGCTCAAGGGTGCCCCCCCAGTCCTGGATGGAGGTAGGCAGGGGGTCCTGGCAGCGCCTCAGCGGGGTCCTGGCAGCACCGCAGCGAGGTTCCAGCAGCGGATATGCCGTTAGCAGTGGGGGTCCCTGCGGAAGATGGGAACTACAGTAGCAGCGGTATTAATACCGCTACTAGTTCCCATCTGCCGCAGGGACCCCCGCTGCTGACGGCATATCCGCTGCTGGGACCCCCGCTGCAGCGCTGCCAGGATCACCGACGATGAGCTCCGGCCATGGCCCGTGGGTGCTCCTCACCCTCCGTTAGTGCTCGGGCCCCGGAGTACCCACGGTTTCGGCGTCTATGGTTAGCATTACTGCCTCACAGCATTGAGGTCATGGGTTTGATTCCCACCATGGCCCCCATGGTACTCCGGTTTCCTCCCACATTCCAAAAATATACCGGTAGGTTATTTGGCTCCTAACAAAATTAACCCTAGAATGTCTGTGTGTGCATGTACATGTGGTAGGGAAGAAAGATTGTAAGCTCCAATGGGACAGGGACTGATGGGAATGTTCAAATATTCTCTGTGCGGAATATGTGTGCGCTATATAAGAAACTGTTAATAAATAATAACCGTAATGAATCCCCCCATAGAGGTAAGGACAGTGTTAGCCTTTTATTATTTAGGATTAAAACTTATACCAACACACTATCACAACTAACATCACATGTAGGAAATAACAAAATCACCTATTAAATTGACCCCTTCTTTTAACACCTATTAAATTGACATGTTAAGGGGCGTTACCACATATTAAATTGACATGTTAAGGGGCGTTACCGCATAATTCTAGCTACAGAAAGCAATTTAAAAGAAGTACGTCCTATGTAAAGCGTACGTGTTTTACATTGTGCATGGTTGGTTAAAGGCTCATTCACATTGTCGGTGTAAAGGGCCACATTGTCCCATGCTAAGGGCCTGATTCGGTGTTGTACGCAATGCAGATATTTGTTGAGTTCACGGATGCCCAGTTAAAGTGCTTGACAGTCGGGCAACATTTGGGGGAGTTAATTGGAAGTGGCGGCAAGTGTGTTGTGGATGTTTTGTGGGAGTGTTTCAGCCTATATCTGTCATCGGCATTCACAAAATATGGTGACAGCATCTCAGTTCCCTGGAACATTTGTCGCAACAATAGGGTAACTTATAGTGAATCAATTATGGAAGGATCTGTCACCACTGCTGCCTATCTGTGCGCAGTTGCTCAATAGGAATCCAGGCATCTGTGGCATTTACTTATTGGCCTACATCCACTGCCTACGGGATCGCACCTGCGAATACATTAGCATACATCTATGTCTCAGGTCCTAAATTAAGTTTGCATTGTCAGCTCTCATCTTTGTGTAATGGGAAATAGCACTCCATTATATAAATATGTGTTCATTCTAGCACCCTCCACCTTCCGAAATCCATGCAGTTCCTCTTTCCTGCCTGGGGTGTCACTCTCTGCTGTGGTGTTTCTCGCACAGTCCGATTTGTACTTCAGTAGAGAAATACAAATCAGACTGGGCAAGAAGCACCACAGCGCAGAGTGACACTCCAGGTAGGAAAGAGGAACTGCAAGGATTTATTAAGGTGCGGGGTTCTAGAAGGAACACTAGATATTAAATAGGTTTCTAACATTCTAAACATGTTCTGGTCATTAAGTGCAGCCCACTTCTGGATATAAAGGGATTCATCTATTCTCCAGTTTCTTACATTAAGCCTTTTCCTTTGGGTGTGCTCTTTATTAATCAGATTGCAGTTTACTAATTATATTTCACTCTGGATATATAACCTCCCTGCCCTTGTGGGAAAATGGATTGTGTCACGGAGAAAGCTCCGGGACATGTGCATTTCCCAGTGCTGCCACTGTACTGTGACTAAGAAATAGTCATCGGTAATACAGGTCCTAGAGCGCATCATGGAACGTGAAAGGAATCCTAGAGCAGCTCAGTGATTTTTCTACCTGTGGTTTAAACAAACAGATGGAAAATGTGATACTAAACAGTATAACTAACCTCTTCCAAAAAAGATACAAATGTAATAGAATCTACCAGAATCGGAATAACTTTCCACTGTCAGTTGTGATTTACATACTATGGGGGGTATGCAATGTGCCGCCGCTATTTTCAATGTGTGAAATAGTGATGGCTCCCTATTCAAAGCTGTCTTTAACGACAGCATTGATGCTTCAGAAGCTGTCGGGCCCGTTCTGCCGATTGTCGCAATCCCGGCCGCAGATCGACAATCCACGCCCGTTTTTGCAGCCACGTTCCCTTTGCACCAAGTGGCAGACGGGACATTGAATCCCGTCTCTCGTTATGTGGTCGATCTGACCGCAGACGGACCAGGATCACTGCTGTCGGGATAGACAGCCGTGATCCCAGAGTGCATACCCCCCTATATGTACACTGGCCTGCTTTCATTCAAAAAAATATATATATCTCTCTTACACTCGCCCATAATATGTTAATATGATGTAGAATTGATTATTTTTTATATATATATAGTGTGATTTTTGCTGTGAATACTGTTGGTTGGGGACAGTGTGTGACAATTACAACCTGTGAATTACACTATATTATTATTTTATTATACCTTTGTTTTTTTCCATTGGTCTTTAAATGCTGTTTCCACTGCATGGATCCCTGCCAAAGCTGCTGGGAACCTATAGGGCATACACACGGGCAATTTTCACCTCATTCTAAGCGATCTGACTAGATATGGAATGTGAAATGATGTTTGCACTCAATGCTGTGTGCAGCCACACAAAGGATGTAGGCTTGCTGCATATAATTTTAATCAGCAAAAGTTGCTAGTGCATAGTATGCATAGCAATTAGAATAAGACTAAAAGGTACTTGTGTATTATCACGGCGCCCACTAAATCGGCCGCAAATCGCATGGAAAAATCGGATGCGATTTTGCGGCCGATTTTCGACCGATTTTTCACTTTTTCCGGCCAATTTGCATGCTGTTCCATTATTGCACACCTTGCACACCCCCGATTTCCATCGTAGTGCATCGCATGCAATATAGTGGCATGTGATGCATGTGAAGCGATTCGATTTGTAATTGTACAATCACCCTGATGGGTGCTTACAATGTTAAATGCACCGCCATTGTTAACGCCACCCCCACTATCAACGCCAACCCGAAGCATGCCAAGCATAGCGGTACGCGTCCTCCGACCTTTTCATACCCCCACTATCCACGTCGGCGTGGAGTTGATTTTAGATAGTGTGGCGAGCGCAGCAAGCCACCGAGCCCGAAGCGTGGCGAGGGGACGCGGAATACATGTAAAGTAATCGGACGCAAATCGGACGCAAAATCGCATCGCAGATCAAATCGGCCAAAAATCGGCCGATAAATCGGATGCGATATCGGATGCGATTTGGATGAAATCGGGCGCCGTTATAATACACAAGTACCGACTAAAGTCAATGAAAATGTTGTACAAAAACTCATCCAGCAGTATTGATTCATGTTACTTCATGGTGCGACTAGAAGGGCTGTTTAACGTGACTTTGACAAGGATGAAGTGGGACACATCTGTAGTTAGGGGTTGCTAATGACAACTTTGCTCTGTACTTTTTTGAACATATCTGTAGGAAATTTGTGAGCATTTTCTAAGCACGGCATATAGTGAATCTGTACCCAATATAGGGGCAGAGTTATTAAGCTTGGAGAAGAGATAAACTGGAGATAAGGCAAAAGGAGATAAAGTGGCAGCCAATGAACTGTGTTTGAAAATGACAGTTGGGAGTTGATTGGCTGGTGCTTTATCTCCTTTTGCCTTATCTCCAGTTTATCTCTTCTCCAAGCTTAATAAATCTGCCCCATAGTCACGCAACCGAAAATGAGATTTTACAATCGTTGTGGATTAGGCGCATTAACTAAACTGTAAGATTATCTTTCAAATCTGGCTGGTTGGAATGAAAATCTGGTAATGGGAAAATTGACAAAAACAGTCATTTGCATAAACTGGTCACATTTGTCTGAATGACCATTTTTGTCCGTTTTCCATGTTTTGGAGCAATCGGCCAATTTTTGCTCCCAGAAATGACCAGATTTTCATTCCAGCCAATCAAATTGGAAAGAATCTTATAGTATATATCCATTGTGTTCATTCTAGCATCCGCCATATTTGAAAACCAATGCAGTTCCTCTTCCCTGCCTGGGGTGTCGCTGTCTGCTGTAGTGCTTCTAGCACAGTGTGGTCTGTATATCAGCACTGATATGCAAACCAGACCTGTGCTAAAAACACCAGAGCAGACAGTGACACCCCAGGCAGGGAAGAGGAACTGCATGGGTTTTCAAATATAGAGGGTGCTAGAATGAACACTATATCCAGTTTAAGGCATTACAGTGACACAACTAACAATGTTAGGAATGACATTTCCACACACATCTGATGCCAATGCTACGGAGCATCTGTTAATGCTGCCTTTTGTTGCAGTATTTGATCTTAACCATAGCAACCAATTAAAGACCTGATTTTATTGCCTCGTCTGCACTAGTCAGATAAAACCTTACTGCTGCGGCTCATTGCTAATTCTGTTCTTGGGGCTGATGCTTGTCTTTCCTTATGTGCGTCATAAACATAAGCTGTATAAAGCTGCATGCGAGTATAGTGTATTTTAGCCAATATGTTTAGCTCGTATCATCGGAAGATGTTTCCAGCACTGCACCAGTGGCTTGTGGGTCAGCTTTACGTCAGCCATACTTGCATCCTGATACAATCAAAAAAAGCCAGGTCACAAGCCCAAGTGAATTGTAAAACATTTGATCGGGCAGTGGAAAATGCATTTGCTTTTATATTTTAGTTAATTAAAAAATAATCCTCTATAATGCAGTTCTAATCTTCCTTTTCGTGTATGAAAGAAAAGCAGCAAGGGAATTAATTAAAAGATATGGCCACAAAATGTTATAATATGTAGTCACAGTCAATGTAGGAAGCACCTATCTGCTTCAGAAGTGAATCCACAAGCAGCCAATAAGAAGACACTACTTATAACGGTCAGCCATAATTCGCAGTGTGCGTATGCATCATACATAGTACGCAAGCTGTTAATTGCGCTAGTGACAGTTGTACATGTAGCTCTGCCACAGTTTACAATTATGCTGCTCCCAGTTTGTGTTTCCTTCCCCGTCCACCTCTCTGAGTGTAAGGTGCAAATTGTCCATTTACATCTTAAGGTGGGTACGAGATGCACCGATGCATTGCACCTCTGTACTTACGCTGTATGACGGCACTCCGTATAGTAACATGCTACATGCAATTGGGCAATGCAGCCACTCCATTTATCAAATGAGGAATTGGATGGATTTGAGGGTACACTGTATATGATGGCAGTTGCCAATGCAGCATTGTCTAATACAGTTTGGCCCCAGTTTTAGTTTTCAGATTTTTGGGGGGAATCCCACAATTGATATACATATATTTGTGTGCTTTTGTGTGGCGGGTGTTTTATTTTAGATTTGATAGATTGATTTTTGCTTTAAAAATTTCTTATTATATAAACCCCACATTGCTGTTCTGCTGCTATTTGTGCAAGTTACTGCAATGTTTATTCCCTAATACCCCTTTCACATCGCACTTTTAAAACGGTAAATTGCCGTTTTTTTCCCTTTTTAAAACGTTTAAGCCTGCACTGTGAATGCACCACAGCCGATTTACCATTTAAAGTTAACTGGCATTTCGAACCGTGTAAAAAGCAGAGTCCTACACGGTTCCTTGCCGTTTTTTGTGCAATGTGAATGTGTACAATGCTATGCATTCACAGTGCAGGCTTAAACGTTTTAAAAAAGGGAAAAAAACGGCAATTTACCGTTTTAAAAGTGCGATGTAAAAGGGGTATAAACCGGTATTTAAAACGGTAATCTGCGGCAATGTAAAGGCTCTGACCCGTTTTAATTACCGTTTTAAAATACCGGTTTTTAAAACGTGTCGGCGATGTGAAAGTGGTATAAGTGACTCATGTTGCACGTAACTGAGGAGCAGATGTAATATTAGTGTGTACCGCTGTTGATGTACAGCAGAGCTTACCGTCCTCATGGTTTATCTTGTACCCTGTAGAGCTGGAAGTTATCAGCTCCTGAGGCGGCCGGAAACTGACTAATAAGTCACATCTTGGTCCCTTGTGCATATACTGAGAATTCCGTTCTCATTAGACTTTAGTGCTTGATGATTTCCCCTGGAATAATTGGAGGTGGCGGCAGAGCTATGAAATATTCTTGAAACTTCAGTTTAATTTTTTTTTCTTTTTCTAAGGGCAGAATACATAGAAAACCTTTTAAAAAAAGTAAAACGTAATGCACTGTCGGCAGAGTGGGCAATCCTGTGCGTTTTCCCTATGGGAACGCCAATTCTACAGGAAAGCAAAAAAATGATGCTTATCATATCAGCGGTATCCTGCAAATGTATCCTACATCATTGGATCCATAGGGACCCTCCTTCTAAACCCTTGTTTCGAGCTAAGCTATTCCATATATTCCATATGGAGTGGGTGGAGTCATCCCTTCAAAAAGAAGAGCGTACGGAAACATTTTTTTCAAATATGGGAGTGTTTTATCGATTCGATGTCCAGCGATCTGAAGTCACAAATCCACAAATGCCTCTGTTCCACCCAGTGGTACGAGACCAGTGTCCTCACTGGGCCCAACCCCATAGACTTTCCAACAAATACGGCCACTGTTTAAGAGGTGGTGCGGTTTGGGTTGTGTCCGCCCTCAATTGACACTGTTTTGAATTATTTTTCTCAGTGTTATCTGTGTCCCTATATGTATGCTTTAAAAAAACAAACAAAAAAAAACATATATATCTGTTACCAATATGTTATTTTCAAAAGTTTTATTGTGTTTGTGAACCATGCTACAAATATGCTCAATCCTTAATAAATAAAAGTAAAAAAAAAAAAAAAGTAAAACGTAATGCTCTTTCCTCTGGCTGGATACCAGAGGGCTGCCCCATACAAGCATTTTTGGGGGCAATGATTGTTCTATCAGCAGGTGAAAATGTACAGATGAACCCGGCTAGTTCCATGTGATCTCTGAACAGATATAGAACACATTTTGCATTTCACTGTCCGTCAAATAACAGCACACTTCAGATCCATAAAGTCTAATTTTAAGTAATAGTAAACAATCTAAACTAACAGCCCCTCCCAAAAACCCTTCTCCTATGCCCCTTACCAGGATGTACATAGAAGGACGTCTTTATTGATACATAAAGATTTATCACATGGAGAAGAGGGTGTTAGTACTACGTACCTTGCTGTTATGCCTCTTCCTTGAGACTTAGCTCTTTGAGAGGCAGATGTACAGTACTAAGCCCTGGAGAGATATTGTTCCAGCCACTCAGGTGTAGATTATAAGTCTTGGTGCATAGCTCTGCTTTTATTACTGGCCAGTATAGCCCTGCTTATTAGTCATTGCAGCCAGTATGGCTCTGCTTATTGATTTTGGCAGCGGGTGTGGCTCTGCTTTTATTCTTCATGGCCAGTTTGGCTCTGCTTATTAGTGTGGCTCTACTTATTAGTCTTGACGGACAGTGTGGCTCTGCTTATTAGTCTTGACGGACAGTGTGGCTCTGCTTATCAGTCTTGGCGGCGGACAGTGTGGCTCTGCTTATTAGTCTTGGCGTGGCCAGTTTGGCTCTGCTTATTAGTCTTGGCGTGGCCAGTTTGGCTCTGCTTATTAGTCTTGGCGTGGCCAGTTTGGCTCTGCTTATTAGTCTTGGCGTGGCCAGTTTGGCTCTGCTTATTAGTCTTAGCGGACAATGTGGCTCTGCTTATCAGTCTTGGCAGCCAGTGTGGCTCTGCTTATTAGTCTTGGTGGCGGACAGTGTGGCTCTGCTTATCAGTCTTGGTGGCGGACAGTGTGGCTCTGCTTATTAGTCTTGGTGGCGGACAGTGTGGCTCTGCTTATTAGTCTTGACGGCGGACAATGTGGGTCTGTTCATCAGTCTTGGCGGACATGGTGGCTCTGCTTATTAGTCTTGGCGGCAGACAGTGTGGCTCTGCTTTTTATTCTTCACGGCCAGTGTGGCTCCTCTTATAGGTCTTGGCTGCCCAGTGTGGCTCTGCTTGTATGTCTTGGTGGCAAATGTTGAGCTCTGCTTATTAATGTTGACGGTCATTGTAGATCTGCTGATCAGTCTTGAACAGACCATAAAGCATGAACAAGTCATTTAGATGATACGGATCATGAAAAAACTCATGTCGACCTTTTCATGTGCCGTTTTGCCTTGTCAACCTATTGGTTGTGTCGACCTTTTGTGAACGTCGTCCTAGTGCATGACGACGATCGACCAGAACCATTCGGCCTTGACTGTACAATAGGGCCAACCTGATATGTCTTTGAACAGCATCGTTCAGACATGTCTTCTGTACACAAGGACAGATGCACTTGTTTATGTTGTTTGCCAGCTGTTTGACTGACAGCCTTACGTTTTGGAAATGTACAATTATTATTAATATAGTTATTATTATTAGTCCCCCTAAATGTAAATTATTTGGTGATTATACAATCTGCAAAATTCTCCTTTCAATGGACTGTTTTCATGCACATACAAAGGGCCAGATGCACTAAGGAAAGGAGAGTGAGAAACCACCAACCAATCAGCTCCTGCCAGACACTTTTCAAACACAGTCTGGGACATGACAGGTAGTAGCTGATTGGCTGGCTGTTTATCACTCTCCATTTGATCACTTTTGAAGATTAAAGCATCTGGCCCAAAAGGTGTTATGTTCTAGCTATCATTTATATTTATCTAGAGATTAAATGAAAAATACAATTAAGTTGATGTAAAAGCATGTTGGGCTTCGTTTTCTAATTTACCATTGTTTTCTTTCTCTTGTTGTCCACAGAGGAAATAAAATGTGAAACAGATAAACAAAGGTATGTACAGTAATATAGATGTTAGTGTAACTGCTAATATATTTCATGAATATTTATGCATTCCATCTCCCTCTGGGACCCATTACACTGTAGCTGCCTTATATGATGACGCCTACAGTATAATGGTCTCCTTACCTGAGTATTTATCAGAGAGCTGTACTGAAGCTCAGAATACAAATGGAAGAAATACAGATTACATTTACTTATATTATGATACACATTACCTGACTTATTGCATAATTTACCGATCCACATGTTTTCCGACCAGTCAAAAAATCCCCACTTTATTTGAATAGGTTATGGCGATTATTTGCCTGTCGGAAAAAACCTGCACTAATTAAATACTCCCCATAGTCTTTTAAACTGCTGTTTGCTAGTCCGTTCCTACCATGCAAAGCTATAGAGGGAGACACAGGTGGAACATTGAGGAGAACCAGGAATGTACGTCCGGTCAGGGAGTACACATTTTGAAAGATTCTGTTTGATGGGCTTTGTACCAGTGCCCAAGTCTATCATTTCATTATGTTCATGTATGTCGATTACTTTAGGGCTGCAAACGAACACAATGCAAAATGTGGACAGGTGCTCCTCCTGGGGAGCAAGCAGTAAGATTAAAAAAAGAAAGGCAAAAGAACCTGTAATGCTTGGCCATACAATACATTGTTTAGCAATGAACAGCGTGGGTAAATGGAATGTTTCACCTGTCTTAGATAGGTCTGCTGGAAAGACATCCCCTGACAGAACAGCGGGGCTTCCACTTATTTGAGCTTTGCTAGTCCAACCACCAGGACGTAACATTATCAAAGCTGTAAGCATCACTGCCATAGAGACGCAGCGTGCTACGTGGCATCATCAATAGTTTGCTGGTGGAATATATTCATTTTAACTTACATTTTTAAAAAAACTGTTCATATGTTGTCTGAATTTGTCTCATTTGTACCTTAGCCTTGTGAAAAGCTTTAGTTAATTGCATTGTTACTTTTACACCCATTGTATTAGGAATGTAGACTGCAGCAGATGGCGAATTATATAAATTGCCATAGATAAGTGTGGCGGCACACGTATGGATTATGTGGACTGCATTTTAATTGGCCGCTTTATTTTCTCTCTCTCTTCACTCAGTCCTCCCCAAGCAGATGCTAAGGCTGGTTCTAGTACCCTTCCGCCCGTGAAATCAAAGGCCACTTTTATTGAAGCCGACAAGTACTTTTTACCGTTTGATCTTGCGTGCCAGTCCAAGTGCCCCCGGATTGTTAGCACATCTCTGGACTGTTTGCAGGTGCGTATCTTCCTATTTTCAAGATCTTAATTGCTATTGAGCACAGCCTAAAATCTCAATTGTTTTGGGTGCCATTAATCATTGCACTTGTTGTGACCAAAGGCAACATGGTTTACCAAGTAATGACCTTGTTCGCTTAGGCACCGAAACAACTGACTTTTACCACATTTCAACTTGCCAACTCAGGAGGCTGTGACTAGAAATGTCGGAGTCTGTGTCAGTCAAGCCCAATTGGGGCAACCATCGAATTGTTCTATCAGGCGCTCATTGCTAAAAGGGCCCAAAAAACAATCGGACAACAAGAAATTGCGCTTGACTTTTGAAATATTTCTATGTACAATATAACACTATGACATTGCTGCTTATTAGCCTAAGGGAAAGGGCATAGCCGCCATAGGTGCCCAGAGCGGAGATGGGACCTCATTCCCTTTCAAAGTCGTGTGGTATATAGATGTTTTACTCTTTCGGTGTTACATAGGGGCCCTAACATGTGGTATAATATGAACTTTAGGACATTATAAAGTTACATAATATGATACATGGCACTGTTATTTGGCACAATATAAAGTTGAGGCACTAAAGTGTAACATAATATGAAATGAGGGCAGGACTGTAATGTGGCTTAATATGAACTTGATACACTACGTCATAATGTTAATTGGGGGTATTGGTGTTGCATAAAGTGTACTTGCAGCCCTACAATATGACATTATGTGACTTACACTACTATAGTTCAGAAAATGAACTAGGGCACTACTATGTGGTATAACATTATTACTGTGATTCAGAAAATGAACTAGGGCACTACTATGGGGTAGAACATTATTACTGTGGTTCAGAAAATGAACTAGGGCACTCAAATTTACTTCTGCATGAGTGTTGTGTCTTTAGAATCTTTGTTACAGGGGCCCTGCAGAAAGTAGCTATGGGGCCCACAAATTTCTTGCTACGATCCTGCCTAACAGCTTCAATATTCTGTGACATTTAGAGGTTTGAGCATTTTATGTTATTGTGAACTATCTGTGCCATTTCTTCTGATTATTTTTTTATTTCTGTAGAATGGTTTCATTTTTTACATTAGATTTTGATAAGGTAATACAGAAGCCATCTGACTCCCATTTTTCTTTTTAGTAATTTCTAACATTAGGCCAGATCTACTAAATTTGAAAAGCGATAGTGCTAAACCACCAACCAAACAGCCCCTAACTGCCATGTTACAGGCTGTGGTTTATCACTCTCCATTGTCCACTTTATCACTTTTCGAGGCTTAATTAATCTCTACTCAGAAACGGTGTGCAGCACAGGGCGTTTGCCAATGTATTTTCAATGACTCGCGGGTGCGACTTTGATGAACGAGCGCAACAGTGCGTGCGCACCTTTCACCACGCATGTCACACCTGTGACAAGGTGGGCCATCAGTAAGGCTGGCTACATCTTAAGATTGTGATGCCCCTTTTCCAATATATTTTTTTTAGTTTATGGCACCCTTAGTTAATGACACCCTTAATTCCTATGGCAGCAGTGCGCATGTCACATAGGTTTTTGCAGTAATCATACATGTATTTACTGTTTAATGATGGATTCTTTATCCCTGTAGGTTTGTTTTTTCAAAGCATGTTAAAATAAAGCTGAACAGTGTTTCTCCTCTACATGAAAGTAGAAAACGCTTTCCTTGCTGTCAAAGTGAAAAATACATCTGTGCCCTATCCCTGCAACATGGTTGGATCTGCTTCTATATGTAGCAGAACCAGTAGTGCGAGTCTGCTTTGGGGGCTTATTTTCTGCTTTAATCGTGGACCCCCACAAGGGGTAATGTTAGTCGGGATCCCCCCTGTCGGAGCACAGGCAGTCGGGATTCCGATGTTGGTATACTGACTGTCGTATTCCCTATTGTCGGGCAGTCATCCGGTATCCTTCCAGCTCAAGTGATATTTTGGTGTATGATTGGGTAAAGCATACTGTACTTCTTTTTCAATAATATAAAATAAAATGGAATCTTAAATGTAATAAAATGGAATCTTAACCCCTTCATGACAGAGCCAGTTTGTGCCTTCATGACAGAGCCCTTTTTTTCAAATCTGACATGTCTCACTTAAGTGGGGATAACTTTTTTTTGCTTTTACTTATCCCAGTGATTTTGAGATTGTTTTCTCGTGACACATTGTACTTCAAGTTAGTGGTAAATTTTCGTCGATACAGTCTGTGTTTTTTTGTGAAAAATACCAAAATATCGTGAAAAAATGGAAAATTTAGCAATTTGCAAAATGTTAAATTTTCTGCTTGTGAGACAAATAATCATACCACTCAAAATAGTTAATAACTAACATAGACCATATGTCTACTTTATGTTTCCATCATTATTTCAACTTCCTTTTAATTTTTTTGGACACTAGGAGGCTTACAATATGAATAGCAAATTCTCAAATTTTCATGAAAATTTCAAACACTGATTTTTTTAGGGACCAGTTCAGTTCTGATGTGACTTTGAGGGACTTGTATGTGAGACACCCCCATAAATGATGCCATTTCAAAAACTGCACCCCTCACAGTATTCAAAACAGCATTTTGGAAGTTTGTTAACCCTTTAGGTGTTTCACAGGAATTAAAACAAAGTGTAGGTGAAATTTCAAAATTTCTTTTTTTTTGCAGAGTTTCAATTTTAATACATTTTTCTAACGAATACAGTAGATTTTACTAGAGAAATGTGACTAAAAATTGATTCCCCCAATTCTTTTGTTTTCAAAAATATCCTATATGTGGCCCTAGTGTGCACGTTGACCAAACCACAGGCTTCATAATAGAAGGAGCACCTACTTGATTTTGGAGCCTCCTTTTTATGAGATTTTTTTTTAGGCACCATGTAGGTTTCTAGGCACCATAAGTGCTAAAAGTTAGGAACCTCCCCCACAAGTCACCCCATTTTGCAATCTACACCCCTCAGGGAATTCATCTAGGGGTATAGTGTACATTTCAAACCCCCAGGGGTTTCACCAATTTTGGTACAACTGGGATGTGAAAATGGAAAATTACATTTTTTTACACAAACATGCAGTTCTGGCTCAAAATTTTTCATTTTCACAAGGAATGAAGGAGACAAAGCACCCCAAAATCTGTGCCCCAATTTCTCCCGAGTACGGCAATGCCTCACATGTGACCAAAAAATACCAGTTGGGTGCATGGCAGGACTTAGAAGGGAAGGAGTGATTTTTGGATTTTGCAGCAAAGATTTTGGTGGAATGAATGGTGGGTGCTATGTTGCATTAGCAAGACTCCCAAAGCACCAATACAGTGGAACCCCCCTACAAGTCACCCCATTTTGCAAAGTACACCCCTCAGGGAATTCATCTAGGGGTATAGTGTACATTTCAAACCCCCAGGGGTTTCACCAATTTTGGTACAACTGGGATGTGAAAATGGAAAATTACATTTTTTTACACAAACATGCAGTTCTGGCTCAAAATTTTTCATTTTCACAAGGAATGAAGGAGACAAAGCACCCCAAAATCTGTGCCCCAATTTCTCCCGAGTACGGCAATGCCTCACATGTGACCAAAAAATACCAGTTGGGTGCATGGCAGGACTTAGAAGGGAAGGAGTGATTTTTGGATTTTGCAGCAAAGATTTTGGTGGAATGAATGGTGGGTGCTATGTTGCATTAGCAAGACTCCCAAAGCACCAATACAGTGGAACCCCCCCACAAGTCACCCCATTTTGCAAAGTACACCCCTCAGGGAATTCATCTAGGGGTATAGTGTACATTTCAAACCCCCAGGGGTTTCACCAATTTTGGTACAACTGGGATGTGAAAATGGAAAATTACATTTTTTTACACAAACATGCAGTTCTGGCTCAAAATTTTTCATTTTCACAAGGAATGAAGGAGACAAAGCACCCCAAAATCTGTGCCCCAATTTCTCCCGAGTACGGCAATGCCTCACATGTGACCAAAAAATACCAGTTGGGTGCATGGCAGGACTTAGAAGGGAAGGAGTGATTTTTGGATTTTGCAGCAAAGATTTTGGTGGAATGAATGGTGGGTGCTATGTTGCATTAGCAAGACTCCCAAAGCACCAATACAGTGGAACCCCCCCACAAGTCACCCCATTTTGCAAAGTACACCCCTCAGGGAATTCATCTAGGGGTATAGTGTACATTTCAAACCCCCAGGGGTTTCACCAATTTTGGTACAACTGGGATGTGAAAATGGAAAATTACATTTTTTTACACAAACATGCAGTTCTGGCTCAAAATTTTTCATTTTCACAAGGAATGAAGGAGACAAAGCACCCCAAAATCTGTGCCCCAATTTCTCCCGAGTACGGCAATGCCTCACATGTGACCAAAAAATACCAGTTGGGTGCATGGCAGGACTTAGAAGGGAAGGAGTGATTTTTGGATTTTGCAGCAAAGATTTTGGTGGAATGAATGGTGGGTGCTATGTTGCATTAGCAAGACTCCCAAAGCACCAATACAGTGGAACCCCCCCACAAGTCACCCCATTTTGCAAAGTACACCCCTCAGGGAATTCATCTAGGGGTATAGTGTACATTTCAAACCCCCAGGGGTTTCACCAATTTTGGTACAACTGGGATGTGAAAATGGAAAATTACATTTTTTTACACAAACATGCAGTTCTGGCTCAAAATTTTTCATTTTCACAAGGAATGAAGGAGACAAAGCACCCCAAAATCTGTGCCCCAATTTCTCCCGAGTACGGCAATGCCTCACATGTGACCAAAAAATACCAGTTGGGTGCATGGCAGGACTTAGAAGGGAAGGAGTGATTTTTGGATTTTGCAGCAAAGATTTTGGTGGAATGAATGGTGGGTGCTATGTTGCATTAGCAAGACTCCCAAAGCACCAATACAGTGGAACCCCCCCACAAGTCACCCCATTTTGCAAAGTACACCCCTCAGGGAATTCATCTAGGGGTATAGTGTACATTTCAAACCCCCAGGGGTTTCACCAATTTTGGTACAACTGGGATGTGAAAATGGAAAATTACATTTTTTTACACAAACATGCAGTTCTGGCTCAAAATTTTTCATTTTCACAAGGAATGAAGGAGACAAAGCACCCCAAAATCTGTGCCCCAATTTCTCCCGAGTACGGCAATGCCTCACATGTGACCAAAAAATACCAGTTGGGTGCATGGCAGGACTTAGAAGGGAAGGAGTGATTTTTGGATTTTGCAGCAAAGATTTTGGTGGAATGAATGGTGGGTGCTATGTTGCATTAGCAAGACTCCCAAAGCACCAATACAGTGGAACCCCCCCACAAGTCACCCCATTTTGCAAAGTACACCCCTCAGGGAATTCATCTAGGGGTATAGTGTACATTTCAAACCCCCAGGGGTTTCACCAATTTTGGTACAACTGGGCAGTGAAAATGAAAAAAATACATTTTTTTACACAAAAATGTACTTCTGGCTCAAAATTTTTCATTTTCACAAGGAATGAAGGAGACAAAGCACCCCAAAATCTGTGCCCCCATTTCTCCAGAGTACGGCAATGCCTCACATGTGACCAAAAAATACCAGTTGGGTGCATGGCAGGACTCAGAAGGGAAGGAGTGATTTTTGGATTTTGCAGCACAGATTTTGGTGGAATGAATGGTGGGTGCTATGTTGCATTACCAATACAGTGGAACCCCCCCACAAGTGACCCCATTTTGCAAACTACACCCCTCAGGGAATTCATCTAGGGGTATAGTGTACATTTCAAACCCCCAGGGGTTTCATCAATTTTGGTACAACTGGGCAGTGAAAATGAAAAAAATACATTTTTTTACACAAAAATGTACTTCTGGCTCAAAATTTTTCATTTTCACAAGGAATGAAGGAGACAAAGCACCCCAAAATCTGTGCCCCCATTTCTCCAGAGTACGGCAATGCCTCACATGTGACCAAAAAGTACCAGTTGGGTGCATGGCAGGACTCAGAAGGGAAGGAGTGATTTTTGGATTTTGCAGCACAGATTTTGGTGGAATGAATGGTGGGTGCTATGTTGCATTACCAATACAGTGGAACCCCCCCACAAGTGACCCCATTTTGCAAACTACACCCCTCAGGGAATTCATCTAGGGGTATAGTGTACATTTCAAACCCCCAGGGGTTTCATCAATTTTGGTACAACTGGGCAGTGAAAATGAAAAAAATACATTTTTTTACACAAAAATGTACTTCTGGCTCAAAATTTTTCATTTTCACAAGGAATGAAGGAGACAAAGCACCCCAAAATCTGTGCCCCCATTTCTCCAGAGTACGGCAATGCCTCACATGTGACCAAAAAATACCAGTTGGGTGCATGGCAGGACTCAGAAGGGAAGGAGTGATTTTTGGATTTTGCAGCACAGATTTTGGTGGAATGAATGGTGGGTGCTATGTTGCATTACCAATACAGTGGAACCCCCCCACAAGTGACCCCATTTTGCAAACTACACCCCTCAGGGAATTCATCTAGGGGTATAGTGTACATTTCAAACCCCCAGGGGTTTCATCAATTTTGGTACAACTGGGCAGTGAAAATGAAAAAAATACATTTTTTTACACAAAAATGTACTTCTGGCTCAAAATTTTTCATTTTCACAAGGAATGAAGGAGACAAAGCACCCCAAAATCTGTGCCCCCATTTCTCCAGAGTACGGCAATGCCTCACATGTGACCAAAAAATACCAGTTGGGTGCATGGCAGGACTCAGAAGGGAAGGAGTGATTTTTGGTTTTTGCAGCTCAGATTCTGGTGGAATGAATGGTGGGTGCTATGTGGCATTAGCAAGACCCCCGAAGCACGGTGAAATGATGAACCTAATAATCCATAGATGTGTGGTATATTTTGAAACACTCCTTTATACATAGGCCGGGTTTGTCGGGGCAAGTTTCACAGTGGAAAATAGTTTCCTTTCTTATTCCCTTTTTATAGCAAACTTTGCACCTTTTTTGTGTCCTGCCCTTTCTTGCAGTGGAGGGGATTTCGTCGGGAAAATGCTGCCCTGGTACAATACGGGGGCCAGTACTAGAAGTACTGGGGCCCTCTGCCTGCTGATTCCCAAATGTTAGGCTCTTTATGACTTCCTCTTGAAAGTGCATAAATGTCCCCCTCTGGCCGGTAGAACGGAATAGCACGTAAGCGTTATACAGTGCCATCTGGATGATATACACGGCCAGCTTCTTGTACCAGATATTTGTTTTCCGCAGGGCACTGTACGGCTTCAGTACCTGATCTGAAAGATCCACTCCACCCATGTACTTATTGTAATCTAGGATACAATTTGGTTTTGAGGTGTGGGTACTGGTACCTCGTACAGGGATGGAGGTGGTACTGTCTCCATGAATTGTTGTCAGTATAAGGACATCCCTCTTGTCCTTATATTTGACCAACAACATATTTTCGGTGCATATTCCCCTGCTTTCACCCCTTCTCATTACTTGGGCAATGTGCGTTTTGGGGAGGCCTCTTTGGTTCTTGCGCACAGTACCGCAAGCTGCTGTACCTCTTGAACCAAGGGCCTTAAACAGGGGGATGCTGGTGTAAAAGTTATCCACATAGAGGTGATAACCCTTATCCAGGAAGGGGTGCATTAAATCCCAGACAATTTTTCCACTAACACCTACGAGGGAGGGGGGGCATTCTGGTGGTTCAATTCTTGAATCCTTCCCTTCATATACCCTAAACTTGTGGGTGTACCCTGTGGTGCTTTCACACAGCTTATACATTTTTATCCCATACCTTGCCCTCTTACTGGGAAGGTACTGGCGGAATTTAACCCTTCCTTTAAAATGTATAAGGGACTCGTCGATACTAATACATTTATCAGGGATGTATAGCTCTGCAAATTTGGCACTGAAATGATCAATGACCGGCCTGACTTTGAATAGCCTGTCAAAGGTGGGATCATCTCTGGGTGGGCACTGTGCATTATCGGTGTAATGTATAAATTTATGGATTGCCTCAAAACGAGCCCGGGGCATGGCCATACGGTGAAATGGGGTGCTGTACAGAACATCTGTACTCCAATATTGCCTAATTTGTGGCTTTTTTACTATGCCCATATGTAACACCAGACCCCAAAACGTCATCATCTCTACTGCATCTACAGGGGTCCACCTAGCAAATGATGACGTGGGGTTTTAAGCAATAAACTGCTGGGCATATAAATTAGTTTGGTCCACCATTAAATTTATAAAATCATCAGAGAAAAATAATTTAAAAATGTCAATTTCTCTGAGACCTGTTGAATCAAATTGGATTCCTGGGATGGCCAAAAACTCAGGAACCTGGGGCTCAAAATTGTCTGGTGGTGGGGTCCATACGAGATCAATTATTGGGGGGGGGGTCTCAGCTGCTCTACGGGGGCGTCTTTGAGGGGGTCCCTCATCATCAGAGGAGGAAGAGGAGCTTAAGACAAATCCTTCAAATTCCCCGCTTGCCTCACTGGCTGTGTCAGAGTCAGAGGCAAGCATGGCATATGCCTCCTCCACCGAATACATTCTCCTGGATGACTGGGACGACATTTGGGATGACATTTGGGATGCCATTTATATTTTTGTGTTACTGGTAGTGAAATGTTTCAACACGTGTATAGTGTAGGGGGGGGTACAAACTTTATTTCAACCCGGGGGGTATGTAGTGTGTATGTATGTAGTGCAGAAAAAAAAAAATACAAAAATAAAAAAATTGAAGGGTTCAAAAAAAAAAAAAATGGAAGGGGTTAAAAAAAAAAAATGGAAGGGGTTAAAAAAAAAATGGAAGGGGTTAAAAAAAAAAAAAATGGAAGGGGTTAAAAAAAAAAAAGGTCCTGCGCCAAAAATTGAGCACAGATGTTGGTCAGTAACGTCCGTCACTGAACAGCGCTCAAAGGCAACAGGAATTTGATTAAAAAAAAAATAAAATAGATCAACCCTGTGCCGAAAAAGCTGATCAGTGATGTACGTCACTGATCAGCGCACAGTGGCCACAGGACACACACAAAATCACAGTGTGTGTAAAAAAAAAATGTAAAAAAGACCCCACAGCACTCACAAAAAATAAAAAAAGGTGATCAGTGATGCGACACTGATTACCAGTGAGGGGCAGCAGGTGCACAACCTTTGGTGGTACTGACAGGTATATATAAAAAAAAAAACCTCTGCACCCCTAAAAAGTTGCTGATCACCTCAGATATAGTGATCAGCACAAAAGGCGGGGGCAGCAGACACAAAATTTAGCACTCTCTATCACTCTCTGTCACTATCTCTCTCTATCTCTCTATCTCTCACTATCTATCACTCTATGACACTGCAGCAGTAGCACTGACAGGTATATCTATATATAAAAAAAAACCTGCGCCCCCAAAAAGTTGCTGATCAGTTAATTTATACTGATCAGCACAAAAGGGGGGGCAGCAGTCAGTTATAAAAAAAATATATAGCACAATCTGTCACTATCTCTCTATCTCTCTCTCTCTATCTCTCTCTATCTCTCTCTATCTATCTATAGCTCTATCACACTGCAGCAGCACAAAATATAGCACTAGGCCTCTCTATCTCTCTCTATCTCTCTCTATCTCTTTCAGTTATATAAAAAATATATAGCACAATCTGTCACTATCTCTCTCTCTATCTCTCTCTCTCTATCTCTCTCTATCTCTCTCTATCTCTCTATCTATAGCTCTATCACACTGCAGCAGCACAAAATATAGCACTAGGCCTCTCTATCTCTCTCTATCTCTCTCTCTCTAACTCTCTCTCTATCTAATAAATCGCAGCAGCACAAGATGTCACAGGATGTCACAAGATGTCACAAGCATAAGCAATCTCAATGATCAGGTAAGTATTTTGGATGGGTTCTGGTCAGTATAGGCGGCAGCTGGGCACGGTGACCGCACTGCACGCTATTCCAGACCGGAATGGCGTCTGCAGTGCAGTCACCGTTAGTTTAAACCCCCCTCCATGGCTGTGATTGGTCCGTCGGTCCGACGAACCAATCACGGCCTTTGGGGGCGGGAGGGGTGAGGTGGGGTGACACCAGTGTCACCCTTACACCCCGCGGTGATTGGTGCTGTACTTTACAGCACCAATCACCTCCGATCCCGTGTCACCGGCGAACGTTATTCGCCGGTGACACAGAAAACGCTGTGAATGGCTGTTCACAATGAACAGCCAATCACAGCGATCGCCGACGGGGGGGCGGCATCGCCGCCCCCCCTGGGCATGCACGGACATGTCTGCTGTCAGGGACAGCAGACACCGTCCCTCTGTCACTGCGTCTCTAGACGCAGTGACAGTTTTAAGCCATGACGTATATATACGTCAACGGTCGGGAAGTACTTCCCGGCCATGACGTATATATACGTCAAATGTCGTGAAGGGGTTAAATGTAATCAATCAAAATGTAAAAAAAGCACAAAGTACAAAAATGTAAAAGCAAAACACAGAATAGTGATTTAATATCCACTGTAGAGCTTAAGGATGCTTGCGTTGGACTAACCATACACCTTTATTGCCTAATCTGATTGGTTGAAATTAAATACTGGTAATACGCAGTATGGTTGCAAATCACAATTGATAATTTAATCCCAAACATTGAAAAACAGTCAACAATGGTTAATTAGACAAATGATTTAAATTTTAAATGTAATTTAACTAACCGTTTTAGTCAGTTTTCTGGTATTTTGGTGCAAATGGACAATTGTCATTGGCTCCCATACGTTGCCGTATGTTTGTTCCAGGCAGCCAGAATGCATAATAAATGTTTAGGTGTGTGGCCAGTTTTACAGTAAGAAAATAAGAGAAAGTCCATTATTTGGTTGTATAGAAAGCTAAATCAGTATATGGAAGACGTCCGTTATATACTATATATTGCCAATGTATAGGTCCGTGGTAAGGGCTCACATTGAGCAGTGTGCAGCGTTCTGAAGTCTCTGGTGTAAATTTACTAAGATGGGAGTTCTAATGAAGTTGGGATGTTGTCCATAGCAACCAAATATACCCCTCTGTGTCTAAGAACACACTAATACAGGTATGGCCAACCTATGGCCCTCCGGCTGTTGTGAAACTACAAGTCCCATCATGCCTTGACACAGTTTTGCTATTAGGGAATGCTCAAACTATGGCAAGACATGCTGGGATATGTAGTTTCACTACAGCTGGCCACAGTCTGGCCATGCCTGTACTAATACAATAGAAACAATTCAGAGAATGGCTACTAAAAAAAAAACCAGGCAAACATCAAGATCTGAACACGTAGGGCTTAGAGAATGGAAGGAATAGAAGTGATATAAGAGAACACTTAAATGTATAATAGAAACGTCCAACAGTTCAGGAATTGAGTAGATTTAACACTCTCCCATGCGCAGGGGGAAGACTGAGTGATAACATAAATAAGTAATAGTGATAGATGGAATAGAACCCACTTCAAAAAAGAAAACAAATAAACAAGAAGGTGAAAAAAAAAATGTCCCTCCAATCAAACCAGGACAGATCACACAGGCCCACACGTTGTTATTTTCTGCACAATCCTATGTTATAATATTTGTGCAACCGAGCTGTTCACGCAACAAGTCCGTATTTGTTGTGCAGTGTGGCTTTCGTGCTGATTAATGGCAGGCTATTGCACATAAACCAGAGGAGTACAGCTGTAACCAAGTAAAGGTCATAGTTACTGCTTTAATAGACAATATTTAGCTTCTGTCACAAACCCTGTCTTTGTATGATCTTCAGCATTATTGTGATTCAACAGGGAGAGGGAGCGTTGAGTGGAAAATGGGCACTCCAAATCAAAACAGCTAGGTCGTGGGTGCCAGGATATAGTAATTGTATTTAAAGGAAAACCGCGCTCCGTACAGTATAGTTACACAGGTTTAACACTAACTATTGTTGCAGGATTTTGCTTCTTCTTTATCTTCTCCAGCTGGTTAGTTCACATATGTTGCTAGTTACAGATAAAGCACTGTGTGGGGTATCCAATTAGGTGAGATGATACATTGGCAGCAGAAAAAGTTTACGCAAATTTTTCTCGATGGGTATCCAACTAGATTTCCTGTAAAAAAACAAAACAAAAACAAAACCTTTTTTGCAAAAAAGAACACAAGTTTAGTGAAATCTGTGTGTTTTCACCTCTATAGCTCTGAATAAACGCCTGCCTGAGGCAGGTGAAATAAAATCCCTGATAAGCAGCGTCTTATACCAGCTTATTGGGGCTAAGAATAGCCCCCTGGGAAAAACTTCCTCGCTATCAATAAAAGCAGTTGATTGGTTACCGCGCTGTATTGTCATGAAAGACACCTATGTTCAGAAAATGTTTTGGGTGATAAAAATGTTAAGCGTCTAGTGACTACCCTTTCACGCATCAATGAAAGTGCTATGGTATAGGTGTTTTGCCTTTTCTTATACAACAGAAAGTATTGCTAGCAGTTTTTATTATTATTTTTTTAGGTTTGTGATATATATAAATTGGTGTCAGGTGTTCTAACCATTAATTGGAAGTTACATTTGCTGATTTCGCTTTTTCCCTAGAAACTTATTGCATATGGACACCTGACCGGCAACGCACCTGACAGCACAACACCTGGCAAGAAGCTAATTGATAGGATAATTGAAACTATATGTGGCTGCTTCCAAGGGCCCCAAACAGATGAAGATGTTCAATTACAAATCATAAAGGTGCAGCAAAGTAGTCACTTTTTTTTTTTACTCCTTATTTTTCAGTTTTAATGCAATAACATGTGATCTATTAAGATAGCCAAGTGTTATTAAAATGATAAGTTCATCATGTGGATTAATAATAACATGTGCATTTGTAGCGAGGTTGTTTAAAAGATCTCTCAATTCTTTCCTCATTGCTAATACTAGATGTGATAAGCAACAATCTCTCAAGACATTTCTCATTCCACTGTGATCTGCAGGAAGATCTCAGAACACCAGACACCTGTACAAAGAGATCGTGGAACCTAGGGATGGCCATCGACCATCAGTGATTAGAAATCATCAATGATTTATGGCCGATGTCGAATAGTTTAGCCATCAGTGGGGGAGAACCAGATGGTTTCCCACCATTGATGTCAAGCTCAAATGAATGGTTTTGTTTTTGCTTTTTCCCCAAGGAGCCGGGACACGGAGCATAGCTCCGCCCCAGACCCTTGTGAAGCCCCGCCCCTGTATTTTGATTAAATCAGTCAAAGAAAATGGATGAACATCGATATGTAAAAACATTCATGGTCATCCATTGACTAGCAATACACTATAGATGGCCAGTTGCACTTTTATGTTGGCAACCATCGATGGCAAAGGCGACTATGGCCATAGCTAGTAGAACCCTTTCTCCTACTCTAGACGATAATAGCTAGAATGCATCCCCAAAGCTGTGTACACACGGGGGCGACAGGGGCTGAAATCGCTGGGAACATGGTCGCTGAGCGACCATATTGCCAGTGATTGGAGTGTGCACCAGCGATAAATCGCCGGGTGCGCGCTCCCGTTTTCTGCCCCTGAATGGTCGCTGGTCGGAGGAGCATGCTCCTCCGACTAGCGACATCCCCTGCCTCTTCTCCCGGCAGTGTGACATTTTCATCTGCGACCATCTCTGGTCGCAGATGAAAACGGGACACTGAGCAATATGATTGCTGAGGAATATATTGCTAGCAATATATTGCCAGCGATCATATTGCCCCGTGTGTACGCACCTTAAGCCTGAATACAGTAAGATGTTCATGATCTAGCCACATCCCTCTTAAATATAGATTCTAAATACATTTCCTGGTAGTTTCCAGAGAGATGGGATAAATGCAGCAGTGAAAGGTACAGATGGAAGGAACCCACAAGACCAGGCCTGGCCAAACTGTTGGTCTCCAGATGTTGCTAAACTACAAATTCCATCATGCCTTGCCACAGTTTAGCATTCCCTCATAGCAAAGCTGTGGCAAGTCATGCTGGGACTTGTAGTTACACAACAGCTGGAGACTTGGCCAGGCCTGTACCAGACCATCTCGGTAAAGCTTACACAGGCATAAATTAACCTTATTCTCCTGAAAAATCTGAATTTTTGGAAGGCTGTTTGCTGAGCTGTACAGAAATAAAATTGATTTGATTTTCATGTGGGCATTTAGAAGCATTTTTAATACCCTATTGGTGGCCTTTCTGTATAGTTGATTTGGTAACGTACAGTAACTGTAGCAGTGCCACCTACAGGCTGTAAATGTATTGCAGGTATACTTCTGCTGGTTGTTTACACTTGAACTTTTTCCATGGTCTTTTCTTATTTCAGGCTCTGCTGACCGCAGTCACTTCACAACATATAGAAATTCATGAAGGAACAGTACTACAAGCTGTCAGAACATGTTACAATATCTACTTAGCCAGCAAAAACCTCGTCAATCAGACCACAGCCAAGGCTACCCTGACACAGATGCTCAATGTAATATTTGCACGTATGGAAAACCAGGCGGTGAGTGTCTGAACCTTTTGTGTCTGCCGCTCCACTTGAGAACACTGGTTTTGTCACAGGGAATGATTTGCCTTTAGTGCTGGGAATAACACAGCTCCGCCTTATTTGCGCTTGTCGTAGGGCACAGAGCATTTGCAGCTGGGGGCCAGCTGGATGCAGTTAAATGGCTGACGAACACATTTTCCCTTCCCTCACACTATTTTTCACTCTGGTGAATGGTTTTATTGCATCACTAATTCACGAGAATCCTACAAAGTTCTTATCTATGTACTCTGGTATGATTACATGAGATTTCCCTGGGTAGCAATTGTTGGCTTCTTGGAGGAATTTGACAGTGATGATGCCTTCAATGAACCAACCGTGAGAGAGAGTGGCTCAGATATACGGTATATTTCTCCCAGCTCTTACCATCTACCTGGCTTGTTCTAGAATGAATGGTTCACCGTATGCGGCAGATCCATGCATGAAGAGGAGCTAATAAGCTCCTCCCCCCTGCCCATTTTTGCGTGGATTTAAGGTCTTGTTTTTGGATCCCTCTGTAATCTTTTTTTTTTTTTTATGAATTAAACCTTTCTCAGCAAAATGAAGGGTTATGGTATTGTAGATCTACAATGTCTAGGTCTACAGTCATATGGTCGAAGACTAATGGTTGACAGGGTCAAAAGGTCGACAGGGTCCAAAGGTTGACCGTGAAAAGGTTGACATGGTCCAAAGGTCGACAGGGACAAAGGGTCGACAGGGACAAAGGGTCAACATGTCGACAGTGAAATGGTCGGCATGGTCCAAATGCTGACATGCGGTTTTCGTTGTTTTTGTTGTCTATGTTGACATAGGTCAACACGCACACCATCTAAGTGTACCGCGTCCCCTCGCCATGCTTCTGACGTGGCACCTCACTGCGCTCGGCACACTATTATATTCTCCCTCCATGCCGTAGTGGATGGTAGGATATGAAATACTGCCTGTTGGCTCATGTCTGCTCAAAATTTTATATAAAACAGGCATGTCGACCTTTTTCTCACGTCGACCTTTGGACCGTTTTTTGACCTCTGGACCCTGTCGACCTTTGGACTGTCAAACCTTTGACCCTGTTGACCTTATGATTGTCGACCGTCCTACAGTCAATCTACCATGAGTCTGGAAACCAAATGAGGCATACACCCGTCTCCACTATAGGTGCAGCCCAAACATCTATAACAGCGTATGTCTGTACAGGGCAACCACTTGTGACTATAAAAATGACAGTACATGTCAAAGTAAAAAATCTGTAAATGCCGTATGATATAAAAACCATTTGTGGCCACCCTGTAAACATACTTATATTGAATAAGTGGAGGCTGTATGTAGGCATTACAGATACACAAGTTTTGTTCTTGGTGGTGTCATTGTTTAGCATTACTGCCTGCCAGTCATGGCCAATCTGTTTGGAGTTTGTATGTGCTCCAGAAACATACTGTACAGACTGTAAGCTCCCATGAGGCGCAGGTTGATAACAATGACAGATATTCTCTGTACATTGCTGCATAAATCGGTGGCATCACATAAGTAGAGACAGGATTATATGCAACATAAAAAGCTTGAAATATGCATGCAAATATGCATGAAAAATACTTAAAATATGCATGAAAAGTGTTTAAAATATGCTACATTAAATAATAAAAAAAAGTAATTTTGA
The DNA here is from genome assembly GCF_055691185.1 of Crinia signifera. Taxonomy (NCBI): domain Eukaryota; kingdom Metazoa; phylum Chordata; class Amphibia; order Anura; family Myobatrachidae; genus Crinia; species Crinia signifera. The sequence continues at coordinate 52,094,601 of NC_139221.1, read as the reverse complement.
ACTTTTTTATTTAAAAATCAGCATATAATTAGTTGCAATAAACCTCAAAAATAGGCCCACAGCATCTGCAGATGTCTAGAGCTGTACACAGGATTTTTTTCTTCCTGGCTGCTACACCAGACTGCAGCGTCCAAAGCTCTTCTTGCATCAACTACAGTGTACACGGACCCTCATCTCCAGCGCCGATGGATCAAATGTCAGCATAGCGTTTGAGGGCGGCGCAGTGGAAGGCTTCCTCCCTGCTCCGCATACTCACTGTGACACAGCATTTCCTCTGCGCCGCGTGATGTCACAACCCTTCTGCCCGCCTCCTCTGCTGCAGAAGTCTGTCTCTTGGTATAAAGTCCCAGGCCAGGGGCAGGCAAAGGAGCTTCGTAATGGCATCCGCCCCAACTGACTTTTATCGACATGGATTGGCACCCTAGAGCAGTGTCAGAACCTTGGATATGTACATCCAAGGTTCCCCACACTGCGCACATATTGCCCCAGTCTGCACACTCTACCACTACCTGGCCAGCACCAGCAGGGCAAAGCAGTGCTGTGACTCGCTAGTGGAAAGGAGGCAGGGCCTAAAATATGCACCATCACTAGATTTTAGGTAAAATATGCAATAACCAGTGAGAATAGGCAAAATATGCAAATGCATATGCAAATATGCAAATGCATATAATCCTGTCTCTACACATAAGTAATCTATAACACTGTGTATAAGTGTATGAACCAATGTATGGATCAGTTCCACGCTCTCTTGCTGGATATCTCATATAGTCTGGGTCTTTAGTCTTCCAGCGGGCGATACTACCCGTCATTTGTTTGTAGGGGCGCTATATGTACTCTTCTCCTGCTCACAATAGGGGCATAATGGTATCCTGTCATGGGTTGATTCTACACTCCACACTAAAGGAATTATATAGGAACACTTTGCCTGCAGTGCCTAATGACATGGTAGTGAGTAAAGAACTCTAGCCCTGCAATCATCTCCTTATGTTGTAGCTTTGCCTTCTTCCAGTTACAATGTATACACTCATGAGCTGGGTCCTCACTACATTTTATTGCCAGTTATATTGTATACTGTGTATGTGCCTGGTTCATGTTGTCCCCACTGCATGGCACTTCAGAACACTATGGCCTTTACACATCTGCAATAGTACAATAATTCTAATGTGCTTCTCGTTGATAATCTGCTCCTTCCTAAGCAGTGCAGAAACATACCCAGCCTGGAGTACAGAGCGGTTAGGGAGTGTGTCAGTGAGGCCCTGGCATGTACGCATACTATTCATACATGCTTTCCCTAAGCACCCTGCAGAGTTATGGAGTGCTACATGGCACACAGAGGGAAAGAGCTCAGTTCAGCCCAAAAACACTTGGATTTGTGTAAGGGATTCTATGGGTCGGTCAAAATGTCCCACTCTTGTACTGTAGTTATAGAAGATCAAGACTTTCCAGTGGCCTCTGACTTGTTTGGTGTGCAGTGCTGCTTATATACAGTGTTGCAGCCAGATTGTATCTCCTGTAGGTACTTATTTCCTAGCACGGCGCCCATCGCATACCATGCCGTAATGCGATGCGATATTCTGGAAAATGACCCTGATTGTACAATTAAATATCGCATGCCGATTTTTAATTGTACAACCCTGAAAAGTGTTTACAATGGTAAATGCACCCCCATTGTCCACGCCACCCCCACTATCAACGCCAACCCGAAGCGTGGGGACCGCAGCGAGCCCGCGAGGGGTGGCAGTACGCGTCTTCCGACCTTTTCATACCCCCACTATCCACGTTGGCGTGGAGTTGATTTTACATAGTGTGGCGAGCCACCGAGCCCGAAGCGTGGCGAGGGGACGCGGAATACATGTTAAGTAATTTGCAATGATCGCTGGGCTCGGTGGCTCGCTGCGCTCAACACACTATTTAAAATCAACTCCACGCCGACGTGGGTAGTGGGGGTATGAAAAGGTCGGAGGGTGCGTACCGCCGCCCCTCGCGGGCTCTCTGCGCTCGCCACACTTCGGGTTGGCGTTGATAGTGGGGGTGGCGTTGAGAATGGGGGTGCATTTCAAATTGTAAGCACCCATCAGGGTGCTTGTACAATTAAAAATCGCATTGCATTGCATGCCGCTTAATTGCATGCAATGCGATGGTGTACGATGGAAATCGGGGCGCCATGCTAGGAAACAAGTAGGTACTTCTTTACTTTCACGGCGCCAGCATGGCGCCGTGCTACTTCCGGCTTCTACGCTCGCCACAAACTATGTAAAATAAAGGAACTTAACGCCATGCCAACATGGATAGTTCATACCTCCACTATCCATGTTGGCATGGAGTTGATTTTAAATAGCGTGGCGAGCCACCGAGCCCGCAGCGTGGGCGAGCGAAGCGAGCCCCGCAAGAGGACTCAGACGCACGGCGCCATGCTGGCGCCGTGAAAGTATAGAAGTACCAACAAGTACCCTCCTCTACCTGCGTACTGCTCACCAGGGAACTTATTGCACACTTCTCATATTTAGAGGATTGCAGGGGCCAAATGTAATAGGGTGAGAGTTTCCGAAAGTGAGAGATTTTGTGAGAGTTTTTCCCATTTTTTTAAAGCAGCAAACATTTAGATGGCAAAATCAACCTGCTTTTGCCATGTAGTTGATTGCCACTTTAAAACAAATGGGCAAACTCTCCCAAAATCTCTCACTTTTCTAAAACTGTCACTCTATTACATTTGGCCCCAGGTTGCCTCAATGAATGGAATGCATTTAACTAGGACAAGTAGTTTAAATGGGGACCTGTCCTTTCCATTTTAGCTACCATATTTTTTGATGAGGACTGGTTATGATTTGTACTTTAACTTTTATTTAATTTAGACAGTTACTCTTTTGGCATTTATATAGATTATAATATTACTCTAGGTGCATACACACATTGAGGTTTTGGCTGTGTACACATTTGACTGTCAGGGGTTCCCAATCTTTTTTTAATCACGGCACCCTAGAGTTCAAGAATTTTTTTCGCGGCACCCCTAGGCCAAATTTATTTTCATTAGATTGGATTTATATGCGATTCTTAGGGTCAGTTATGTGGAAAAGGGCAGGAATTGCTTCTATTTGTAGACATTTTATGATTGGCAGCCACCAGCACTGGTTTTGCTTATAAATAATTAACCATTAATAATTTGAGTTGGTCCTGGACTACCAACCCAGGGCACCCCTGCATGTGTCCCGATGCACCCCAGGGAGCCACGGCGCACAGTTTGGGAACCACTGAACTATGTGATTTCCCTTAAATTTCCCTTGAACCATACAATCTTGATTTTGACTATGTAACATTTTGACTATACTAGATCACTAGACTGTATACACTATAGTCCAAATTTACTTGCCTGCACAGTAAAAAAAATTCTTGCAATGCCGATCCCACAGGGTGCGAGTATCAGCACCGCAAGCTGTATACACACTGTGCGATTTGCGCTAACTTGAATCGTGTTTAGTCAGTGTTCAGTATATTTTTCTATTGCGACTGAAATATGCCCGCTGTACTACTGTATGTACGTAGACTCTGCTTATTATGTGCCAGTGAAAAAATGGATTGAAAATACAGAATTTAGCCACCCAGGAGTGCGGAGAATGTTTCTCTCCTTGTACCTTTTTGTGTTCTTATCTTCATTGTTACATTAACAAACACAGACATTACATTTGCATTCTGAAAGCTTGGCAGTCCAAAGCTGAGGTAAGAGATTGGACTTGTACGTACATTTCACTTTGCAATTATATCAGCATTGCTTGCAGTGTCATCACTCGCTACCTTGTAATGGATTTCTGGGAGAGGGCTCATTAATTATTTTGCACGCCGTACTACAGTACATGCAGTATTTGAAAATCGTATTATGCTTGTGCGTTTCAGTCATTGTCAATCATCTAGATCAGTGGTATTGAACATGTGTCCTCTGAGATACGGTGTGAACTACACATCCCAGCATGTCCTGCCAGTGGTTTGCTAGTAGTGCATACTGCTATAGCCAAGAAATATCACATTGATCAGTCCTACAGATATTTAATATAATGATGATATTTGCTTTTTTCCCCCAGCTCCAGGAAGCCAAACACATGGAGAAGGAACGGCACAAGCAGCACCAGCACTTACAGCACTCTCCCCTTAGCCACCACGAGCTGGAATTACCTCAGATGGGACACATTATGGAGCAGCCTGATCAGCTGGCTCGGGAACAAGAAGGAGACTTGGACCAGCATCCGAAATACCTAGAAAACTCTGTACAAGAAGAAGCAGAGCAGCAGAACGGATATGATGCTCATGGTACAGAGAATGAGAACCCTGAGGCGAGCCAGTCTGCTGATGCTGAAAGTAGGTGACGCTGAACATGCACGTTCATGTCTAGAATCTGGGCCAGATGCACTTAGCTTCAAAAGTGATAAAATGGAGAGTGATAAACAGCCAGCCAATCAGCTCCTGCCTGACATTTATCAAACGGTTTTCACCATTGTGTAGGTCATTTTCCCAGGCAAGTTTTAGGTTAATCACCATCACGATCTGTCATCGAGGGGCTTTGGGCAATGTTCCGCAGGAAGGCGACTCATTCACTGCACTCGCCAAGTCATCAGAGACCGGTGTATGCGCCTCCATATTGACCGATCAGTACATTGCGACACATGTGTCCTGTGTACCGTAATAGAATTATTTGTATTGGAAAGTGTTGTAACACCCTCTATTCCACCCTATATATTACCAAAATCCAAAACGTTAGGTAACTCTGTAACAGTCCTCCACACTCCTTGCACCAATGAAGCTCTCCATGCAGGAGGGTCTGTGGTCTCCAGGTAGTGAGAATAATCCAGACAAGTCCTGTAATGGGTGCTCCAGTCTCCCTGCCCTATATGTGCTTTGCGTGGACGGAGTTCCCAGCTGAAGTTATGAATGGTCTCCAGGTGAGGCCGGGAACATCAGAGCTGCACTGTTCCGGCTGATTTAGCAAATAGAGAGTGGGTGGGTAGTAAAAGAATAGATGTCCCGGCACATATAATACATGGATAACAGTAGCTGGCAGATACCGGTAAAAATCAGTGTATGAGGCCGGTAGTTGTGGATGGTCGTGTCTGTAGACAATTGAAGGAGTCCTTAATGCGTTTCATCACGTGGCAACGTCTGACTTGGTAAACCTTTAAACACCGCACAGAGCTTTTGGATTGCTGTTGGTAACATTGATGATGTAGTATACACATGTATTGTATCCACCTTGTCCCAAGTTTGACTTGCAATGTTCTGTGTTAATATGGTTGGTCAGGCCCCTCAGGGCAGACCTATTCATGTCATCTCTTGCCTACCACAGTCACTCCGTTTTATTCTGCTTACCATACTTTGGGGGAAATTTACTAAGATGTTTATTCTACTTCACATGTGATGTTACTATGGGCAACCAATCAGAATCTACTTCTTATTTATTTAGAATCCTCTAGAAGATAATAGACAGGATCTGATTGGTTGCCCACAGCAACATCACATGTGAAGTAGAATACACATCTTAGTATATTTTCCCCAATACCTCCCTCGGTTCTCATTTAATGTTTGCCCATATTCTCCTCCTGCCACCATAACCACTCACCAACTTCATTGTTTTTTTTTTTTTACAGATCACTCCAAGTCTGATTTAGGGAATGGAGTTGACGGCAGCAATGAGTGTGAGGAGAATACCCAGGAGATTATTCAGAGCATAATACAGGATATGCTAAATTGTGTAGTAGGAGGTAAGAGCTGACAGGCTGTACACAATGATGTTGTCAACTGTAGAGAACACTGAGAGATCTATAATTGTGGCACATTGTACAGAGAGGGAAGGGAGACATTTAGAGGTTTTACTTCATCCCAAGACGTACATAGGGTAGACCTCAGCTACTGGTGATGTGTCGCAGAACAGCGCCAAGCTTTCTTATCTGCTAGTTATGGTAGTCCCAACATTGCAGGGATTCAGACGTACCTATTTTGGGGGTGCCAGGCAAAACCTGCTTTAAATGTAGCTATAGGCCTGATCCAGAGATGGATGCAAATGCCATCACAGCTGAGCAATAATGTGCAAGTGTCGCAGCTGCTGGGATTTTACCAAGACGCCCACTAGAAACTCCGGTTATCCACTGCTTTTGTACAGAGCCGCAGCCATCTGAAGTACAACGGTTGATTATTGTCCATATGAATATAGTCGCGCAGCACGATCGGCAGAAGGAATGCTATCGCAGTCTCAAGCTGTGGCACGCCCCCAAAATGGTTAGACACGCCTGTGTTCCAGTTGCCACTCCCCCATTACCTCCCACAGATACTCCCTGACATTCACTTCCTCGCTGTGACTGCCAATGCTCACAGATGCCTGACAACTGCAGCTCCCATGTTTTGCTGCATTGCTCTGCATGTGAGGACTGTGGTTCTAGTTATCCTGTGCGGTTACACCATGCGAGTGATCCATCTCCCCAGCTGACACTTGTCATTTCTGTAGCCTGTCATGGGAAGGACAGAGGTCTCATGCATACAATGGCTGACCATGTCACTGTCATATAAGGAATGCATTGCTCTCTGTAAACTACCGCTCGCTGCATATATTTTAGTTTGCGTTTGGAACAATGAAAAGAGATTTGTCCTTTTTATCTATGGAAAAGAAGTGGCTATAAAAGTTTCTTATACAGTGCACACATATTCTGCAGCGCTTTACAGAGATTATTTGAACATTCACATCAGTCCCAGCCCCAGTGGAGCTTACAATCTATATTCCCTACCACATGTACACGTGCACACAGACATTCTAGGGTTCATTTGTTAGAAGCCAATTAACCTACCAGTATATTTTTGGATTGTGGGAGAAAACCAGAGTACCCGGAGGAAACCCACTCAAGCACGGGGAGAATATACAAACTCCACACAGTTAGGGCCATGGTGGGAATCAAACCCATGACCTCAGTGCTGTGAGGCAGTAATGCTAACCATTACATCATCCGTTTGCTTGCCTCTCATACATCAAACAGACTTCACATTCAGTAAAGGCCTCTTTGTCAACAAGGCCATGTAGTGGGAAGCCGTATTCATGTACATGTGCATATTACTGTATATAAACTAGGCCGGCATTTACTGCAATATCTGATTTTATCTTTTGAGACTACAGAAGTGTTACACAAAGCCAAGGGCTACATAAATGCTGCAGGGTATCTGTCCATAGCACTGTGTTAGTAGGACATCACAGGACAATGAAATCTTCTTATGTATAAAGCATGACCGTAACAACCAGTCTCAGCAAAGCAGCAGGGAATACAGAACAAACTATATGCGTGCATTTACTTTAGTGCAGGTTTTTGGGGGTGGAGATTTTGCCCATAGGAACCAATCATATTCTAGCTTTTATGTTCTACTAAATAAAGAAGTAAAATTTGATTGGTTGCTCAATGAAAAGGTTGACATGGTTTTTTCATGGTTTTTGGCGTTAATTTATGGACATGGGCCCCAATTTAGGGTACCGTTTCCCCTTCCATGGCTCGCTTTTCAAAAGCTGCAGTGTTTAGTAGGATACTGGTGCAGCGTGTGTCACTATATTTTCATTTATGGTTGTGTCCTGCACTCTTTATTGTACATAGGTGAGGAGACTGTTCTCGATGAATGTACTACAAGGACATCGGAAGATGGGAGTGACGGGGGCGCTATTCATGCCAATGGCATACCTGGCACACCAATTTCTATGGCATACACACCCTCCCTTCCAGATGACAGATTATCTATCTCCTCCAATGACACTCAGGTAAAAGTGATGTATAACAGATGTAATATATATATATGTGTGAATATAGACTCCAGAATGTGCTAAGAGGGGTTAATTAATGCTTGAAGTGTGGCACAGTGGTTCCCAAACTTTTTGAATCACGGCACCCTAAAGTATCAGAATGTTTCACGGCACCCCTAGGCCAAAAGTTGGTTACTAGTTTCAGGAAAGATATTAAATAAATTGTGATTTAAATGTTTTCCTTAGGTCCACTTATGTGGTGAGAAACACAATTCACTTCTATTTACCCACATATTCTTAATTGGAAGCCACAAGCACTGTTTTGCCTATTTCATTGGCCATAAATAACTTGAATTGGTTCTGGACCACCAACCTGAGGCACCCCTGCAAGTGCTCCAAGGCACCCCAGGGAGCCTAGGCGCACAGTTTGGGAACCACTGGTGTGGCACAAGGTCTGTGGTGCACCTGAGCCGTAGCTAAAATGTAAATTGTGATCTATAACCCGTAAGTTCCCAATAAATATCCCCACATTATTAACATGTCTGTTTTTGCTTATAAATCAAAGCCACTAGTGCTTATTCTGACCACTGCAAATATATATATGTAACTGGTACAGTGGAAATATGAGGAATCGGTTATTATTGTGACCAAAACTGTTAAGCTTGCAGTCCTTCAGTTATGTACTGATTATTTAAATCCCTCAGTGCAGATAAAATGTAACAGTAAAGTTTGCTTTAATGTTAATAGCAAATAGCTTCCTGTAGATTGACTGGACAGAAGAAAATATAGCATTAGGCACCCTTCTCCCTGTCACCCCTGTGTGTATGCTCTCACAGCAGGGCACTCTTCCCTTCTTGTCTTATGCAGGGTACACACCAGAACGACAAGGGCCCAATCCCATCAATCTAGATCCAATCCCGACCGATTGGATGTAGATTGGGCCCTTTTTTTGCCTGTTCTGATCCGATCCCGATCCGATGTGCGGGTGGGTCGTTATTCAGATCCTACCTGCAGCAGGTAGGATCTGAAAACGACCATACATCCGGGTGCGGGTCGCGATCGGATCGGAACCCGCTCACGGTGCACATCGTGAGCGGGTCCTGCGCTCCGCGTGATTGTGAGCGGGTCCGACGGATGTGCATCGTGAGCTGGTCGTCCTGGTGTGTACCGGGCATTGCATAAACCATCTTCGATGGCACCAAATCCCACAGTTCTGTGCCACCCTGACACTTTATTTCAGTGTTGTCTGCTGATGCAGATATGTGTATACCATGTACTTGTCCTATACTGTCCAGAACTGTATCGCAGCAGTGTATGGCCATCCGTCCCCCCTTGAGCCGCCCGGAACCCTCCTGGGGAGCAGGATCGCATGCGATACATTGTCCTGTGGCACCATCGGAGCCATGGTAGCAAATGGACTGCGTAAGGAAAAAGGAAAATAATATTCCTTTTTAGTTTTTTTTCCCATTTGTTTTTATATGGGGTGAAGTTTTGCTTTAACAACTTTTCCTAATATTCCTATTGCACCAAGTATGATAATCTAATTATATACCTTTTTATTTTTAGGAATCTGGAAATACTTCAGGACCTGCTCCTGGTGCTAAATTCTCTCATATTTTACAAAAGGATGCCTTCCTAGTCTTCAGGTCACTATGTAAATTATCTATGAAGCCGCTGTCTGATGGGCCCCCTGACCCAAAGTGAGTAACACCGCTACTTTCAGAACCATTATGTATAGGGCTAGAGTAGTGTGCAACGTGCGGGAGTACACAGCAGCCGGTAATTCCCAGTGACGTTGCCCCCAACCACCAAAGGAACAGATAAGCCTTCACGGCGAATATTGAAACCTTTACATCAGTAGGGACGGTGTAACGGTTAGCATTACTGCCTCACAGCACTGAGGTCATGGCTTCTATTCCCACCATGGCCCTAACTGTGTGGAGTTTGTATATTCGCCCCGTGCTTGCGTGGGTTTCCTCCGGGTTCTCCGGTTTCCCCTCACAATCCAAAAATATACTGGTAGGCTAATTGGCTCCCAACAAATTAACCCCAGAATGTCTGTGTGTGCGTGTACATGTGGTAGGGAATATAGATTGTAAGCTCCACTGGGGCAGGGACTGATGTGAATGTTCAAATATTATCTGTACAGCGCTTCGGAGTATGTGTGCGCTATATATAAGAAACTGTTAGTAAATAAATAAAATAATCAGTCCCTGCTGCTGTGGAGCTTACAGACCACAGTCCCTACTCTACCAGTTTTTTTAATTGCGGGTACCCAGAAATACAATGAGCCCATACAAACTCTGCACAGACAGGGCCTTGTTGGAAATTAAACCCAAGACCTCAGAGCTATGAGGAAGCAAGCTATTGCTTCACCCCAGGTTCTCTATTTTCCCGGGTGCTGTGATGCTGCATAGACAGCTGCGGTCCAGTTTCAGCAAATGCAATCAGTACTAATGTCATAAGGGTCAAACTAGCTTTCTGTTCCTAGTTCAAAAAGAAAAGTACATGTAAATGAACATGATTTATTAAGTTCTTATGTAAAGTGACTAATTGACTAACATATAAGTACCGATTTTATAAATTGAGCCACATAGTTGAATGTGATTCCATACTTACTGACCTATGATATTTGGCATGCAGTAATGCCATGAAAGGTCATCTTGTGGTCGCTTTGGGCAGGAAATAAACTGCACAAGGGTCCTCCCTTTCTGTGTCTCACAATTGGTCACAGTTTTATGAGTGTAAACTGCACCTGAGGCGGTGTGGGGAATGGTCAGTGCAGCGCTTGTGTAAAGCTGGGTACACATATGTACAATCGTCGGGCCGTTCTTCCGTTCTGCGGACGAACGGCCGTTCGATTGTATATATGTGTACGCAGTCCCGATCCCTTCGTTGCGATCGATAAACGGCCAAAAACGCTCTTGGCCGTCCACGGTCGGTCGGTCGAAGGTTCTTTGCTGCTTAATATTCTTCCGACAGGACGGCTCCATATCGAAAGAAAAGTGACATGTGTACGCACGTTCGATCGATATGCAGCCCGTTCCTGCGATCATTCCTCCCAAAAGCAGCACGCCCATATAGAATAGCCAGATCGGGAGAGTGTGTACGGTGGTACAATCTTTTTCTTGCGATTGTTTGGACGGGAGTACATCGGACGTCGCAAGTAAAATTGTACATATGTGTACGCGCAGATCGGTCGTATGTTTTGGACGGTCAAACGTGTATTCGGTCGATTGAACGGTCGCAAGAAAAATGAAATTGTACATATGTATACCCAGCTTTAGTCTCTTGGCAGCTGCAAGGGGTATGGACTCATTAGGTCTACAAGAGAATGGTCGACATGGGTCTAGGTAGACACAACCATTAGTTCGACAGTCAAAAGGTCGACATGTAGTTTTCCACTGTTTACACCGCCTCCCCTCGCATGCTACGCTCGGCACACTATTTTATTCTCCCACCACCTCCGCATGTTGGCTCAAAAAACAGTGAAAAACCCCATGTTGACCTGTTGACTGTCGACATTGCCCATGTCGACCTAATGCTTGTGTCGACCTTTCAGCATGTCAACCTAATAATGTCGACCCAATGCTTGTCGACCTAATGACCGTATCCCGCTGCAAGGGGTATTTCCACAATATGCTTACATACTGTATTATTTTGAAGGCTATTAATCAACTTCCCTGCTACAGCTGAAATCCATCTGCATTGCTGTCTTGTGTCTCACACACACACACACACACACACAGTGCCATGTAACTTTGCTTCCTGTACCCGTCTCCTCAGGATACTACTGATATAATGTGATATGGATTATTACCCGTGCATGTCATGTTGTACCTCAGATAAATGAGAACTGGTGTTGTGCTGTGTTTCAGTTAATTCTATATCTCTTCCCTTGTCGTCTTGTTTATCCTTGCCGTGGTGTCAGTGACTTGCATCTACGGATAGTTCTTATCAGCACATCTTATCCTCTCACTACTATGTCCGCTAAACTTCTAAGCTGTAAAATACGAGCCATGAAAACAGTAGTCTCCTGGGAATTTATTTTCCCCGGCTACCCGGTTATGTAGTGCATTTGTCACCGCACTGCCTCTATCTGCGCACAGTGCCCCCACTACAATTAGATGTACTGTTTTATTAATCCTGTATATCCTCCACTGACAACTGCTCCAAGGGATTTTACTCCTTGGTTTAGTATGAATCAGGGCACCTGGGGTTTCCGTGTTCTTGAGCACCTCTTATATTTTAAGAGCACTGTGCCGGATATCTTGTCCTGCTTTCTAAATTGCATTCTGTAACCAGTTGGGAACGCTTACCTTTTATCTCGGTGAATGTTCATGTATTGCTATAGTTATATGTTTGATTTTTGGCATTCTTTTATGTAATTGTGACCTAATTAGGCGTAATATATTGTCTACCTGTGTACATGAATAGGTATATGTATAAGCCTATGGCCATTGTGTAGCCCTGAAAACTGCATATTCTAAACACTTGTTTTGCAAACTCATTTTAATGCATGTCTCTTATCCATTGTCAGAGAGGGATTTATCACAATGTGGGCCAGATGTACTAAGCTTCAAAAGTGATCAAATGTAGCGTGATAAACAGACAGCCAATCAGCTCCTACTTGACATTTTTCAAACACAGCCTGTGACATGGCAGGTAGGAGCTGATTGGCTGGCTGTTTATCACTCTCCGTTTTATCACTTTTGAAGCTTAGTGCATCTGGCCCTGTATCAGTGATGGGCAGCAGACACCCTGGGGCTGCATGTGTCCCTCCGAGAATTCCCTTGCAGCCCCCAGCTTCTTCTTTCTTTGTCATCTTTATTTTTTACTGCTTGTACACTTGTTTAAAGGGCCTACTGGTGTGTTCTTAAAGATGGGTGTCTCTTGCATGTACTAATATCATTTACTAGTTAGATTGTTTGGCATTATTAAAGTCTGTGGGCTGTGCAATGCTGCCCTCAGTGACTCAGGCTGCCTTTCACTGTTGTATTACCCACGGAGTCAATGTTTCCTTTCTCTATACAGAACTCCCAACCCCTATTGGCAGCAGTGGTTTGAATACACGGAGGCAGCTTATGATGCTGTTTAGCCCTCCGCCACCTTTTCATATCGCTGTTGTTGGGAATGCATTGCTGGGCCCAGCTCCTGGCTGCAGTGTAAATAATAATAGTGCTACGGTTTGCACCTGAGACTCGGTTGTGTAAATACCTGCATCCTAGCAACACATTCCTTCTATTGTTTCATCAACATTTCTATTCACTCACCACAGGAATTTCTTGTATGTTTAATACCGCTAATCCTGATTATCCAAATGTTCTCTTTAGGTGTCTCCTGCTTTTGTGTGTTTCCTGACGCACATTAGCAGCATCAGAATAGGGAGCATTGATTCCAGTAGGGAATGAGCCACAGCACATACAGGCAATCCTGTGAATGATAGAAATCTCCAAAGGAATCCGTGATCATTTTTCTGATGTTTGGGGTGCCAATTTAGGGGTGGATCCTAGAATGAAAGGGGCTTGGCCTAGAATGGTGGGGGTGTAACCCAGATTCTCATCCCCCCCCCCTTTTATAATTTTGAGTGCGTGCTCAGAACTCCCCATGCAGCACGGCATCTATCTTTGCAGATCAGCAGTGAGCACAGGCTCTCCACACCTGTAATCGCTGCAGTTGGGAAGGACACATTTCATTTGTACATTTTTTGCCTTTCTCCTAATCCAAGCCTGATCATTACTAGAACCTAAAGCTAAATAGGCTTCTGCTCTCAAATGAGCGTATTCCCAAGTGGTACCACGATGCATGAAATATGTACATAATACTAATTAATGTATGTTACAACCTATTCCAATGGCCCTTTACAGATGTACTTGATTCTGGCTGGTATCTAGCACAGGAACGCGTTTTGGGAAGAGGCCTTTTCTTTATTTCAAATCTAATTTTGAATGTGGATACTGATGTTATTTTGTCAGGTGCCTCACTTTCACTTCTGCTAAAGCATTTTATAATGTTCTCCAATGTAACATTTTCATTTTGAGTACACTGTTTTTTTTTTTTTCCTTGGCGGTAGTGGCCATTTGAAGATTACTTGAACAAATGAATGAATACAGTTAAATTGCTGTATTGATTTTTTTGTCTTGTATGTACACACACATGCGCGCGCACACACACACACACACACACACACACACACACACACACATGAGATTATACTGAAATCTCTCTTCGGAGTAAGTGATTGTGCGCCACCTTTAGTACCCTTACTCAAGAAAAGGGAAACTGAACCTTTCAAATGTAAGGTTTTTCTAGCTTCAGGGACACTTTGGGGTGTATTCAATGCGCCAGTAAGGGGAAAACAAGCTGCTCACCCTATTCAACCGGCTGGGGAAATCCTCGCTGTCCTCTGATTCCCCCCAAACAACAAGGCTTGCGGCTAATGCAGGGAGACTGCTGCATTTAGCCGCGAGTCTCGCTGTTTTCGCGGTCTCACGTGCCGTTTCCTTCTCTCTCCAAGGGGGCAAACAGCGTGTGCAGGGGGGTCAGTTGAATACTGACCCTGTGAGCTGTGAAAGCAAGCAGTCAGCACTGCTCACTGTCACAGTTCGCAAAAAGCATTGAATACACCACTTTGTGGGTATGGTATGAGATTCCGACGGTCATTTCTCCAACATCGGAATCCCAACTGCCCTACAGGGGGTGGCGAATGCATTCAAGCCCCTTGCGGGCTCGCTGCACTTGCCACCTATGCTATTCTCCCGCTATGTGGGCCGTGGATCCCCACAAAGGAAAGTCGTCATTCCGACTGTCGGGCTCCTGACAGTTGGGAATCCGATGTCGGAGAAATGGCCGGCAGAATCCAGACTGTCTATGAGTCATCCGGCACCCAACACTGGGGCAGATGTATTAACCCTTAACAAGAGATAAATGCAAGGGTTATAAAGAGAGATAAACGTCCAGCCAATCAGCTCCTTACTGCCATGTTACAGGCTGTGTTTGAAAAAAGTCAGTAAGGAGCTGATTGGCTGGATGTTTATCTCTCTATCACCCTTACATTTATCTCTTGTTAAGGCTTAATACATCTGCCCCAGTGTGCTCTAGTGTTCTCAGTAAGGTGGAAGGCTGGTTACTGGCTGGGGCTTGGATAACCTCCAGTGACTTTCTATGACAAATGTTATTGTATGTGACATGCGGGTGGTAATTGAGATTGCAGGTGTTTCTGTGTGACAGCACTGTGAGACCAATGTTCCTAACCATAAGTGAATATACTAGAATACTAGTGAATATTGGGTCACTGGATAGGGTTCAATTCCATGCATTAAAAGCACCAGTAAAAGCATGTTAATGATGGTGGGAATGAGGCCTAAGACAAAGGCCTCAATGATCCATCGTTTCATTATAAGATCCACATTATTTAAGAACATCTCTCACATGATCATACTCTAGGACCCAGCAGCCAGCGTACCAAAACAAAACAAAAATTACAGTTGAGACCTAACTTTTTAATTAATTCCGACTGATGTAATTGGATGCGTAAAAGATCCTGCTGGATTTGTAATCAGCTGCTTTTTTGTTTCTTTATTATTTTGTACACCCCGCTCATTTTCTTACAATTGTTATTTGTCCCACTTTTATTATATTTTTTTTAAATGTTTTTATTCATCAATGATATACATGACATAGGAAATGAAATTTTAGGAACTAATGACAGAATTATCCAAAATCAGTGATGCGGTGGAGAGGAGCAAGACGTCCATTGCATTCAGTGCCTTATTAGGTTCTTTAACCAAGCCTTCCAGATGGCACTTCAAAACTTAATTTTTCTCCATGCACATAAGGAGGTGATCCAGGTTCATATAATGGTCCAGTCTGGTAAACCAATCCTTTATCGTGGGTGAAGAAGAGGACTTCCAATGCCCTGTATTAACTGCTTTGGCAGCACTATTAACTCTTCAGGGTGTGGATTTCCATATACACACATACAATGCAATGCAAAAGATTTAGGCCAGTGTGGAAAAAAGTAAGAATGCTTTCAAAAATAGAAGTTATAACAATTTAATCAATTCACAAAAAGATTCACCTTGCTGATTTATTTATTTATAAACAGTTTCTTATATAGCGCAGCAGATTACGTTGAGCTTTACAAAAGGAGACAGTGATACAAAAAACAGGGTATTTACAGTCAAAAGGTAGGAGGGCCTTGCTCGCAAGCTTACAATCTATAGGGAAATAGGCATTGATACATAAGGATAGATACTGTATTCTTTATTGCATCGATTCCACCAGAACGCAAGGTTCTATGACTGGTGCTGTATAACTGCCTTGTATCTTGTTGTGCTCAGCCTTGCCATGGTGTATAATCCGAGATATGAAACTCACCTTTGTAACAGAGTTTGGCTGTTCCCCACCCAGATTTAAACATACACAGCTGTTTCTGTTTCAGTTAATGGGGCAGATGTATTAAGCCTTAACAAGAGATAAATGTAAGGGTGATAGAGAGATAAACGTCCAGCCAATCAGCTCCTTACTGACTTTTTTTAAACACAGTTGGTAACATGGCAGTTAGGAGCTGATTGGCTGGATGTTTATCTCTCTTTATCACTGTTGCATTTATCTCTTGTTAAGGCTTAATACATCTGCCCCAATGTGTTTCAACCGACATATATAAAATGATGATAATTATCACCTGTTTGGTATGATTGGAGAATAATATGCCTGATTATATTCCTACAAAATCCCTGACTTTGTGCAAGTGTACCTAGAAGAAAGGGTGGTCATACTGCATATTTTTTTTATTTTAGATTTCTCTTCTGTTCACTTTGCAAATTGCTGACCATAAACGATTCACACTTCTATTTTTGAAAGCACTCTTCCTTTGGATAGCTTTTTCCACACCAGCCTATTACACGTTTGCACAGTACTGTAGAATTTCTTAATCTCGTCTAGAATAGGGAAGGACAGCTATTGAGGGACGTCATGTCCCAGCATCTCCTTTGATAATATCAGAATAGAATCTACAAATCCTGTCATGCCT
Organism: Crinia signifera; assembly: GCF_055691185.1. Classification (NCBI taxonomy): domain Eukaryota; kingdom Metazoa; phylum Chordata; class Amphibia; order Anura; family Myobatrachidae; genus Crinia; species Crinia signifera. Next base: position 52,077,814 of record NC_139221.1, on the reverse strand, counting down.
TGCTACAGTTTTACTATTCCTTTATAGCAAAACTGAGGCAAGGCATGCTGGGACTTGTAGTTGGAGAGCCGCAGGTTGACCAGGGCTGGCCATTCCAGTTCTCCCTACAACATCTGGGTGCATACCCCTTTTTCCACAATTTGAGAGTCAACTTCTGGAACAAGTGAGAAAAATTGTCTTAAAGCTATTGTTATTTCCCAATTACCCAATATCAGGCTGTACACCCTTATTGATTTTATATATGTATCACTGGGCTGAACCTCAGCCATATTAATATGTCTCTATATGCAATTGCTTTTTTTATGTGAAACATCAGTTTTTATTATTAATAAATTGTAATACCCAATTGGTCATAGCATTTTATTAGCGCTCCACCACCCCATTTATTGTTTGTTTCTCTTTTGTTTTGGGGCCTGACCTCCCCACGGTGGTAGCAGCTTGCCAAATCGCTCACCTCAAAGCGCCTGTTATATTATTCCACCTAGGTGGCGTAATAATTGCAAATGCTGGGACTTGTAGTTGGAGAGCCGCAGGTTGACCAGGGCTGGCTTAGAAAAATGCCCCATATGGTTTTGTGTGTTGGGGCAATAGTGATGTGCGGTCCCACGTTTAACTATCGTCTGGTGATTAATATCCAGCATGCTGGATAAATCTAGTAATATCGCTGGGCAGAGCCAGTGTTCTCACCGGAAATCACTGGCCCTGACAGATCGCTCAACACACAGCGCTGACAGTGCTGTGTGCTGAGAGATTTTGCTGAGTGATCTAGTATCGCTCAGAACGCTCAGCAGATCTCCCCTTGTGTAGGCCTCTTAAGGCTGGGCAGTTTCACCGAATGTGGAGAGGGGGTACTTATGTCACTGTTGTATCTCAGTTATACCCCTTTCACACCAGCCTGAATTCCCGGGCTGGGAACAACCCGCGACTAGCGGTGGTGTGAAAGGTTCCCCGGCCAAAATCCTTAGCTAGCAGGATTGCTCCCGCGACCAGCCCGGGATACAGGCTGGTGTGAAAGGTACTTACCCAGCTTCCCGGTCCTGTTCAGGAACCTGCTGCGGGGACACGTACAGTAGCTGCCGGGTGCTGACCATCGCTGCGGGGACACGGAGGTGCCGCCTCCACTGCTGGGTGCCCCTGCCTGCCCTGCCGCCGCTATGGCGACATGGAGCTCCCGTGGCCCGCACTATATCTCCCCACTCACACCAGAGAATGCAGGGACTAGCCTGGTGTGAAAGGGGTCAACCCGGGAATGTCCCTGCATGATCCGGGGACCGTATTCCCAATAAGTCCCTGCATTTTCTGGTGTGAGAAGAGTATTAGGGACTTCAGGAAACAATGGTCCCTGGTCCACGGTAATGGAACTGTTGTGGAATCCTGTGTTACTCAGCACTGTAGGATGTATACAGCATTTATTGGAAACTGGAAAACAAACTGAGTTTTATTATTTATTTGAAACGGAAATATATGTCCTTATGCTAGGAATCTAGCTAGCCATGGGATGTGACATGCGAGGAATAACTCCATGCCCAGAGTTTTTTAAATAAACAGCATTTTCCCCATGCAGTAAATCCTGGGTTACGCCATTGATTCCCAGTAAGATACATATTCAGTTAGGTTTCATACACCTTAAACCCCAGAGGTTGCCTATTATCAAGGACTGTTCTGTGGGGAAAAGTGCACCTCTGTGGTTAAACATGTTGGGTAAGTCCCGCTGATTCAATTGGTCAGCGTGGGTAATTGGGTTCCAGTCCGTAGCATATATCTGATACTCTGGATAAATGTGTTTTGGCTCCTCTGAGGTCTAATTATATTGTGCTAGGAATACACCAATCTATTTATATTGTCTTATTTGTACACAGCATTCTTGCTGTGGGTTCTCCTTTGGCGTTTGCTTCAGATTGCTCATTGTTTGTAAAGCACAAAGCAGCCTTTTGGGTATAGTGAGGAATCACAATGTGTAAAATGAATCACAACACAGCATAAATTGCTCATTGTACAGTGCAGTGTTGCAGAATTGTGCTGTGCATTATAGATGCCTTCCTTTAAGTTCCCTGTGTGGTTTGGAACTAGTTATGTTGGCTTTATTCGGAATGACATTTATTTCTTCCACGTACTTTGCCTATTTCATAACCCCATCTTCTTTTATTTCTGCCTAGATCCCATGAGCTTCGTTCAAAGGTACTATCACTCCAGTTGCTCTTGTCTATACTGCAGAATGCTGGCCCTGTCTTCAAGACCAATGAGATGTTTATCAATGCAATCAAGCAGTACCTCTGTGTGGCGCTGTCAAAGAATGGGGTTTCATCCGTCCCTGAAGTCTTTGAGCTTTCTCTCTCCATTTTTTTGACACTGTTATCGAACTTCAAGCTACATCTTAAGATGCAGATTGAGGTACGCACATGGTCACAACTGTTCTATGGAATGTACTGGCCACCCACTATACTTGTCTGATGCATATGTAATGCTTAACCCTTGGAGTGACAAGAATGTCACATACAAATTTGCCGAGCAAACAGTTTTATTCATCATAATGACCTGTAATATTTTACCGTATATCGGAAATATAGTCTTATACTTTTTCACATAATGGGGCAGATGTATTAAGCCTGGAGAAGAAATAAACTGGAGATAAAGTGGAGATAAAGCCCCATCCCATAAACTGTGTTTGAAAATGACAGTTGGGAGTTGATTGGCTGGTGCTTTATCGCCTTTCACTTTATCTCCAGTTTATCTCTTCTCCAGGCGTAATACATCTGCCCCAATTTTTTTTTTTTTTTTTTTTTTTTATATAACAAATGTGAGCGACGCTGGCATTTTTTTAGCAGATATTTTGCACGTCTCTCACAGAGATGTTTGTACACAAAGGGTTAATCCTTGTTGTTTCCAGAGAATTATTCACAAGTTTTCTTTTATTTATTTATAAGTACGCGTAGTGACTAGCAGAAAATGTATCAGTAAATAAGCAACATTTTCCTATATGCACTATGGAATGTAGTCCTTGTATGTATGAGCATTCTGTGAAACATTGTCAATATGCTAGGGTTGTATTCCCCAAAAAGAAAGCAATATATTCATAACAGAACAATATCACTAGCTTAATCTTTGTTCTATTCACCCAGTGGTGTAGCTAGGTGCCATGGTGCCTGAAGCAAGGGCATGTTTCTTAGTCCCCCCCAATTTGTAGTAGGCGGGGCTCTTGCACGCTGAAAAGTGGACTCGGACTAACATTATACCACACACCATAATGCCCATTGTACATTTTAAAAAACTTTGTATTACCAATTACACAAAAAGCCACAAACCGTAATGCCCATTACACATTTGACACATAAGTGCCACTTTCCTTCATGCTCGATGCCAAGGGGGACTGAAATTGCTTGTTGCCAAGGGGGACTGAAATTGCTTGTTGCCAAGGGGGACTAAAATTGCTTGTTGCTCCCAGCCACTATTTTCAATTCAAGTCTCCTGCTGGACCACTAGCCAATAGATGCTCGCAGTCCAGCAGCCACAAATGCTGCTTCTGATTAGATGATGTACTGCAAGCGCCTATTGGCTAGCGGTCCAGTGGGAGACATGAATTGAAAATTGAAGCACTTCACCTGGACACAGTGGGGAGTGGGCAGGGGTGCGGGCTAGCTGGCGGTGCAGGCATGGTTCCGGCACCCTGTTATCTTCCGGCGCCCGGAGCTCGTGCACCGCCCTTTTATTCACCTACGCAAATAAGATGTTAAATATGAGTTTTGCATTTCATGTTATGTGAATAGACCACAAATAATGAGTGTGATTTGTATCTGACAACTAATTGCATTCAGTCTATATTCGATTTAGGTTTTCTTCAAAGAAATTTTCCTTTATATCCTGGAAACCTCAACTAGCTCATTTGATCACAAATGGATGGTTATTCAGACATTGACCAGAATCTGTGCAGGTATGAGTTCCCTTATATTCTGCGCTTGTATCTCACCATCTGTAAATCCTGACCTCTTTGCTGTTGGCTAACATGACAGAAGTCTGAGTGTCTGGCTCTAATCCCCTCCGCTTTGTTCTATGCCTCCTGCAGATGCCCAAGGGGTGGTGGATATTTATGTCAATTACGACTGTGACTTGAATGCAGCAAACATCTTTGAACGATTGGTTAATGATCTCTCAAAGATCGCTCAAGGAAGAGGCAATCAGGAACTTGGCGTGTCAAATGTTCAGGTATGTAATTACTCTTACTATGTAATTTTCCTGGTGATTAAAGTTTTAGCCAATTCCTAGCCAATTAAGAATTTAATTTGATTTTCACTCATTTGAAGTGATAAATTGTTTGGAGTTAATGTTCTCCATTTAGAAATGTTTATGTTTTTTTGCATTTACAGAATTGGGGACTTATATTCATGTTGTTTAGCAACTTGTTCTTACTACATGGGTCCTTTTAGCATGAATAATGTTTATTAGAACTACGGTCAGCTATAGCAGTATCTTATACCCCTTTTACACCGCACAAATAACCCGGATTTTTGCCGGGTTGACCCGAATCACTGTGCTGTCTTTAAGCGCCAACAGGAAAAACCCGGGTCCAGCAACACGGCATTCCGACACAGGTTAAAAGAAGGGTTTTACCCGTGTTGCTGGGCAGTGTAAACGGATAACCCGGGTTGAGCTACCCGGGTCCCATTTATACTATAGTGAGAAGGCAGCGTCAGATCCAAGTGCTGCCTCCTCCCCCACCAACCCGATGACACACGGCTCTTTACCCATGTGACCTCAGTGACATGGCTTATTACCGGGTCGCTGAGGGGCGCTTCACCTCGCAAATGCCTGGTCGCTCCCGGGACGGACCTGTGTCCAAACCCGGGGTGCGACCGTGTATTGGGGATTTGAAAGCTGTATAAGTGTTACTCTCTGGGTTATCCACTCTTGGATGCCACGTGAAGCACCTTTTAGTGTGCGGAGTCCTGCGTTATTTTTTGTGGATGTACGTTCCTGAATTCCAGTGTGTCATTGTTCTGGGAACCCCATTGTTGATTTGTCATAGTTTTTGAACCCCAAAATTGGTTTCTTGACTATAACATTTATAAGATATCTGACGAGAGGGAGCCCAAAACCTATTGCATCAAAAAAAAAAAGCTTAAAATGCTCCTGCACACAGTTGAATTAGGAGTACACCGTTTACTATTTAAGAAGCCCATTGAGAACACTGGTCCTGGCCCTGGCGATTAACTAGATTTATCCAGCATGCTGCATATTAGTCTCCAGGGCGAAAGCGATGCGCGCAGCGTGATTTAGGGGCATTTTCGAAGCGATCTAGTGACACCGCTACGTGTGTAGGCCACAACAGTGTGTAACAAGCTATACTGAAAGTGGCTGAGAAAATACAGTGGGGCAAGATATAACTAGCAAGTAATAATAAGGTCTTTGCAGAAATCCACCCTGTTCAATATACAAAGGTCTGACCTCTGCCCCCTAAGTGCATACACCGTAGGTCTTGTTTTCAGGATTAACCTGAGAAATAATTAGACTAAGCAAGTTTAGCAACTATCCCAGCTATTGCCACCAAGGTAATTTTTCATAATAAGATTTGTACCTGGGATTTAAACCTGGTGAATAAGCAACTGGCGAAGAGTCAGCATAAGGGCATCAATATGTTATTTTATATACGACTTCTAAAACTTATTTTTCTGATGCAATAGGGTTTGGGCTCCCTCTCGTCAGATATCTAAATGGATTCAGAGATTCCCAGTCCCAGAATAAATACAAGTGAAAAATTTCAGTATAAATTTTCACAAATCATTCAGATGAAATCGCTAATTAGGTTAAAAAAAAAAGGAACATACAGCTACAGCTTAATAATACTCACTGGTGCCGTTATTGTTAAACTGTTTTTGTATGTATATAGCGTGTGTCTCTTACTGTACACGGTAGTATGTAACATAATAGTCATGCTGCAATGGAGTTAGTAGAAAGGTACAGGGCTTTATATAAGTGAAGTTGACCATTCGGTGTGTATTGAATGTTTGTGTTTTACAGACCTTGTAATATGTTTTGTTGTACAGGAATTGAGTCTGAGAAAGAAAGGCTTGGAGTGCTTGGTGTCCATTCTGAAATGTATGGTAGAGTGGAGTAAGGACCTTTATGTGAATCCCAACTCCCAGTCAACCCTTGGTAAGAATATCTAACAGCGGTATACAGATGTGTCCTGTTGTACTGTGGCTTCAGTCACGCCAAATAGCCACTCTTTACGTTCCAGCGCCCATGTGACACTGCCACTGCGAGCACTTTTTTGCGCAGAATTAATAAAATTACTGGAAGCGACAAAGGGGTATATTCAATTGATGCCGCATCCATTCCAAAATTCTTTTGCCGGAATGGATCCGGCATCCATTATTCAATTCAGCGGCCAAATCCGGATGTCTGATTTGGCCTCTGAATGATGCTCACCCGGCTGACGCGGGGACCGTGTTAGTGTGATGGCGGGAGCCGAGACGGGGCCGGGTGAGCTGGCGGCGAGTATGTATGGGAGGCGGCGGCAGACAGGAGGACAGCACCATGTAAGCTGCTGCTGCTCACCTGGCACCATCCTCCCTCAATCCGACGTTTTTTCAGGTCGGATTGAGATTGCCGTAAACATGGACAAAACCTTTCGGTTTTTGTCAGTGTTTCCGTCAAAAGCAGGTGGATTAGCGGCTATTCCGTCAATCCACCTGGTTTTCAACGAGTCAGAACATTTCTACCTGCCGGAAAAAAACAGCACCGAGTAGGTCGGAACCCCTTCCGATCTATTCATGTGGAAAACTGCCGTCTTTTTGGCAAGACGGCAGTTTTGACATGCATTGAAAATACCCCAAAGCTGTAATGTTAGTGTACGCATACAAGTGTGACATTTGCACATCTGTGTGCAATCAATCTGTGCAAAAAGACTGTAATGCGTGTAGCTGCAGCTTTCCTCACACCAATTTTTATTGCGCTTAATCTGCAACTTTGTACGTGTGTGACACCTGCACGATTCCTACACAATTAAAGTCGTAGCTTAGTGTCGTTAGAACAGTGTGAGCGTCTCTCTCTGCTAATTCAGGAAAGCGATTAAGATGCAAAATTTAAGGTAGAATTCGGTGCACTACCACTCGGAGAGGATCAGTCATGCCGAGAATCTTGCACCATGCTAGGTGTATGAGGACACATCTGTACAGTCTTTTCTGGAATTATTACTTTTGTGGAATATAGTGCATACAGTATGTATGGAAATCTGGCATTGTTGTTTCCTAACTGATTATCTTGCTACAATAGGACAGGAAAAACCCGTTGAACAAGAGACGAATGAGACCAAACACCTGGAGACCATAAACCGATATGGAAGCCTGAACTCTCTGGATTCCACCACATCCTCCGGCATCGGCAGTTACAGCACGCAGATGTCCGGCACAGACAACCCCGAACAGTTTGAAGTTTTGAAACAGCAAAAAGAAATAATAGAACAAGGGATAGATTTGTAAGTTCAACCGTAGAGTACCTAACGCGTGGGAACTATGCACAAAACAACCACATCCTGTAATCTGTCGTCATCGCTACTCTGTCATGTCGTCATCCTGTTCTTGAACACAGTTAAATACTTTCTAATGCTGGTTAAACACTACACAATGTGTGTACCAAGAGATGTCTATGGGGACCGTACCCAGCAGGGTGGCATCTGCAAATGCACACATACTTACCATTACTGTACATGCATGATAAAGGAGGGCATTGTTAAAGCGGAAGCGAGCACCGTTAAATATTAAGGCCACAATTCAATGCTGCCTGCTCGCTGTCACAGCTCACAGGGTCAGTATTCAACTTACCCCCCTGCATACGCTAATTACTCCCTCGCTAAGTTTTTGGAGCGAGGGGGAAAGGGAATATGAGGTCACTAAAACAACGAGACTCGCGGCTAAATGCAGCGGGCTCCCTGCATTAGCCACGAGCATCACTGTTTGGGGGAATCATCGCTGTCCTCCAACAGCAAGGATTTCCCCGGCGTGTTGAATAGGGTGAGCGGCCGGCGTGGGGGTTAAACAGCGAGGATCACTTGTTTTAAGCAATTCCCACCTTTAACCCCCTTGCCGGCTGCATAGAATACACCCCTGTGTCATGTATTAAAGGATTCCTATGTTTTCTTTTCCGAAACGGAGTGAGGGGGAATCCGCGTATGTGGCCGCTAAAACAGCGAGTCTCGCGGCTCAATGCAGCGGGCTCCTTGCAGTAGCCATGAGCCTCACTGTTTGGGTGAATGAGGATTCCCCCAGAATATTGAATAGAGTGAGCGGCCGGAGCGGTGGTTAAACTGCGAGGATCGCTTGTTTTCTGCGTTCTCCGCTGTTTAACCCCCTCGCCGGCCGCATTGAATAAGGGCCAGAGTGTGTACAATCTAGTCGATATGCACTATAATATAATTAACAATATCGTTAATGATTATAGTCTAGTGTAGGTAGGGTCTATTTATCGTTACTACAGGTTGAGTATCCCTTATCCGAAATGCTCGGGACCACGAGCATTCCGGATAAGGAATATTCCGGTTTTTGGAATAATTTTTTTTTAGCCATACTTACCTGCCCCTAGTGGGTCCCCGATGGTCCCTCGGCGTCCATGGAGTCCTCCGGCGTCCACGGCAGGCCACCAGCACCGTCTCCGGCATCTCCAGCGGTCCCAGGAGTGCTTTGCGCAAGTTCCCAGGCGCGCCGGTGACGTCACCGGCGCGCGCGCACTCGCACAAAGCACTCCTGGGTTCGCTGGAGACGCCGGAGAGGATGCTGAAGGCCTGCTATGGATGCCGGAGGACTTGGTAAGTATTAAAAGAGGGTTAGGGGGGGGAACAAAAAAAAAATTTGAATTATTCCAAAAAAACACGGTTTTTGGAATAATTCGGATACGGGATGCCCGGATACGGGATACCCGACCTGTAATATATTTGTGCATCAAAAAATGAAGTAAACGTGATTTAAATAGGAATTATGTATTCTCGCTCAAAATGCCCTTTCTACAGTCATTTTAAGTTGTAATGATGAAACGAGTTAATCAGTTCAGATTGCAAAGCTTAAGTTTGCAAATATACTATATACTAGCAACAAACTGTAGCTAAAACATGAATCAGTGAGGCACTTAATTTAATGTGTTCCATAGCTGAGTTTCCTGCCCGCTGCACAAAGCAGTGCTCCATGGCTAATGTATAAAGGTTTCTCTTGAGCGAAACAGACTACTTTATATTGTGTTCCAGGATGTCTGCTTTTCAGAATAATGTTGATTTGGAGTTCAGACCGTGTATAAAACAAACGCCTTTTGAAGTTTAAATTTGAATTCCTGCATACATTAATTCTATGTGTCTTTAATTTCCCTTTGTTATTAATTATGCAGATTTAATAAGAAGCCAAAAAGAGGAATCCAGTATCTGCAAGAGCAGGGAATGCTGGGAAATACTCCAGAAGATATTGCACAGTTCCTGCATCAAGAGGAGAGATTAGACTCTGTAAGAATGAGTTTATTTTCATCACAGTAGAACACTTTGTGATTACAGATGAGAGGATCAGGACTTGTTTTGATTCTGATTTTTTTTTTCTGAAGTCCATGTTATATTATGCTCTGTAACCTTTTGTTCCAGTCAGAATTCCATCCGGGATTACTCATGTCTCAAATGTGCAAAGTACATTTGATCATAAATTCCTAGCAATATTCAGAATTTGTACATAGTCTACAGCAGGGGCGGATTGGGACTGGATTCCGGCCCGGGGGGGGTGTGTGTGTGCCTGCGCTGGCATACCTGTGCTGGCGATCGCCGGTGCAGAGGTGCTCCATCTGACTGGGATGCGCGTGCATCTCACACGCACGCGCGCCCCAGTTTCAGGACGGTGCCGTGGCGGCATCCTGCCCGTCTCCTCTTCAGGGAGAAGGCCAGGGATAGGGGGGGCGGCGCTGGGCACCGGGGGAGGTGACTGGTGGTGGAGCCAGCTCCGTAGCCATGGGGCACGCGCTGCTGGCGATGAAATCACCAGCCCCTGGAAAGATGGAGCCTGCTCCATCTGTATAAAAAAAAAATATATATATAAAAAAGTCAAATATAAAAACAAAGTAGCAATGGGGACCTGATTGGAGATATGTGGAAAGATGAAAAACCTGGACGGAGAGACAAATTAGGTACTTGTGTATTATAGCGGCGCCCCCGATGTTCATCGCGCAATGTTTTTATCGCATCGCATGCCATGCACCCGATGGCATGCGATGTGACACGATTTTTGCCCCCTATGCGATGAAACATTGTATAAGCACCCTAAAGGGTGCTTTTAAGCACCCAAATGGGTGCTTACAATGTTAAATGCACCCCCACGCCACCCCTCCACTCTAAACATGAACCCGAAGCGGGGCGAGCGCAGCGGTACGCGTCCTCCGACCTTTTCATACCCCCACTATCCACGTCGGCGTGGAGTTGAGAATAGAAAGTGTGGCGAGTGCATCGAGCCACCGAGCCCGAAGCGTGGCGAGCGCAGCGGATACCTTCACAGGTATCTGCGTCCCTTCGCGGGCTTCACAGGTATCCGCGTCCCCTCGCGGGGCTCGCCACGCTTCGGGCTCGGTGGCTCGCTGCGCTCGCCACACTTTCTATTCTCAACTCCACGCCGACGTGGATAGTGGGGGTATGAAAAGGTCGGAGGATGCGTACCGCCGCCCCTCGCGGGCTCGCTGCACTTGCCACGCTTCGGGTTCACGTTTATAGTGGGGGGGGTGGCGTGGGGGTGCATTTAACATTGTAAGCACCCATTAGGGTGCTTATACAATTTTTTATTGCATCGCATTGTATGCCATATACAATGTCATACAATTTTAAAATTGTATGACATTGTACAATATCACGCGATATCGCATGCCTTTTGGTATGCGATGCGATGGGCGCCGCTATAATACACAAGTACCACAAATTATATTCCCAATGGGGAGTCCAGATAGATAGATCACTTGGTGTCGCTGGAGGTTTCCAGTCCAAATGTGGACTTTATGATCGAAAGCGGGTCTTCTCTAGAATGCGGCTTAGTTCCAAAGTGAGTGGGTACTCCAAATTATTGAGGGAAAGAAATAACAAAGGTCCAGATGATTAAGATGGTGGAAGTGTACAGGTCCCAGGGGTCGCACCAATGCATGTCACTCTAATCAAAGGGCAGATTTTTCAAGGAAGCTGCCCTTTGGTGTTCGTGAAACGCATTGCTGTGACCCCTGGGACCTGTTTTTGTAGTGCCACATGTAGAGCAGTTGTATGTGTGACTGACACGAAGAACCGTGGTTTCTGTGATCACCATACTCCGGTTTTGAAAAACAAAAATTTGGGCGAAGCCTGCATTGATTACGAGCAAAATACTAATGTCACATGCCTAAATATATTTGTTAAAATGCTTCTATGTATGAAGACAAACGCTTTGTCCTGGTTATTGCATGTTTGAAAGGCTTACGTTTGCCCTGAGCTGCGTTTCTCTTTTCCTTTGAGTAGAAGTGTAAATGCTTCTGAAACAGTTCCATAGTCCGCTCATGGCGCATGGAAAGAAGAAGCCTGCATCTGTTTTACGCTCCAAGATATAGCTGTATGTAAAGCTACCTCTCTGCAAGTATGTTTTATATAGAGCGGTAGTTATCACTGCATCATCTGTTGGAGATGTGCCTCATCATTACTCTTTGGTGCTGCAGGACTTTGGCTCTAAAGCCATATGGTGGCACTTGAGGCATTTGCAGGTACCAACCTTCTCTGACTACTGTGCTGCCCCTTCCTCCTGTTCCCTTACACCTTCTTTCCCCACAGAAAATAACTTTTTTGGCATTTTAGACCCTCTTTAACCCTTTGAGTGCCAACGTTGCTGTGAGTGATCCTCAAAATATCCGCTAAAAATGCCAGCGGCGACCACAGAGACTGTTTTTTTAGTATAAATAAATACACATACAGCCAAGTCAATTCATTGGGCAGTATTCAATGAGAAAATTCTCCGTGCATGGAGAGCGTTTTATTTCGCTCTCCATGCACTCTCCGTGTTTTTGCAGAGATTCTCCATGTTTGGAGATTCTCCGTCACGGCACTTTATCCACTATTCAATGTGGCTGATGCTCGCCGCCACTCGCGGCGAGTCTTAACCCCTGCAGTGGACGAGCGTCCGCGGCAGGGAGCTTTCAGGGAGCCGGGGGACGGAAGCAGCCAGAGAGATTAAAGTCTCCCTGGCTGCTCCAGAGGAATGTGGTGGGGAGGGGGGCTCCCCAGGACCCAGGCAGCACAGGCTGCCCCCCCCCCCTATAGCCAGCGGGGGACCCAGTATTCACTGCACCCGATCGTGCATATTAACGATCGGGTGCAGTGAATATATGAATATGTAATGAGCGGCTCGAGCGCTCCGGCCCCCTGCTGGCTGCACTGTGTAAAAAAAAAATATATATATTTTTTTAAATTAAATATATATTCATGTGCTATAAGCACATGAATAAAAATAACATGCCCCTTCACAGAAAAAAAAACCTGATTTTTTTACACCAAAATTAAAAAAAAAAAAACTTTTAGTTTAAAAGTTCACATTCCAGCTCCCCATCAAAAGATGGAGAATTGCTACACGGAGAGACACGGAGAAAATCACTTAGAAAGACGGAGAATATTTCACATTGAATAGGGTTGCTCGCTTTTGGAGAGCAAAATGCTCCGTCCAAGGCGAAAAAAGCAAAAATTCTCCATAAAACACAGAGAATTTTCTCATTGAATACTGCCCATTGAGGTATTGGTAAATATTGCACCCAAAAAAAGAACAGTCGCTGTGAGCGGCGCTGGCATTTTTGATGGATATTTTGAGGATATTTTGGCACTCAAATGGTTAAACCAGATTGTGAATTACAGAAAATCAGAGGTGGCAGGCAGCCTTCTCGACATGGCTCCCAGCATACTCATTGGTGGATGGCTGGAGGCAGTGGCGACTCCAGAAGTGAGGCTGCAGCAAATTTCAAAACTCAGATATGGGGAGGGGGGGGAGGACACCAACTGCCATTGAGTCCGTTTGGAATGGCAGTTGGTGTGGCTCCCCTATTTGAATTTTTAACTGTGCTGCAGTTCTCCCTCTGGAGCCACTGGCTGGAGGTATCCTTCAGTTGGTGCTGACTGCCATTGCCACTGTATAGAAGCATGTGGTGATACGGCATGGGACCACCGAAGGGTTAAGACATAGATATATATATTTTTTTTTTTTTAACAAAAATGGATTCATATGAAGGGGTATGTAGGGCCCCCATTGCAGAGCTTTGCCCATGGCCTACAGTGCCGTTATAAGGTCTCTGGTTCCAACTTCGCAAAAGTTGCTGTTAATTAAACTGCCTCTTTAGAGGAAGCTCTATCAATGGTTAGTTTTAATCAAATTTTCTATGTGTTTTTCCATGATAATCTCACTAAAGGCAAATCACTATGTGAAACTTAAAAAAAACAAAAAAACATTTTACATTCATCTCGCTATCGGAGAAAGCATACTTACTTTTCTGCATTGCTGAACTGGTTTAATCAAGCAAAGTGTGCAAAGCCATGGAAAGCATGAAATCTAATCTCGCTTGTTTCAGGCCAGTGAGATTTTCTATTAATTTCAGCGGACAGTGTGTTTACCTGGCGGCTGACATGGCAAAGATGCGCTAAATAAATATTTTTTGAAAATAAAAAACATCAATTTCACTGCTATTGCGTTTAATTTCCATCTGGAAAATGGTCATACTCGGCTTAGCCATAAGTAAATAGTCAGCATGTGCACGCCGCCTGTGATTGGCTGAGTTTTTCACATTCATTTCTGAGTGTAATGTATCACACAGTGTCTTCTGCACTCACTGAACATTCGTTACTTATTTAAGAAAAGCTGGAACTTGGATTTTCAAAGTCAAAACACTCGAATTTGTTTGAATGTAGTATCTGTCTTTGGGCTCAGTTATGATTTCCTGACAGTCAAAATACCGACAGGCATTGGCAGGCAGTAAAAATGCTGACATTCATTTTGTAGACATTGTCAAAATGCAGATATTTAAAAAATCAACATTTCTTTTTTTGATGTCTGTGTCGGCATGGCCACCGTATAAGTGTACTGTGTCTCTTCCCGTTGCTCTCTGTGCTTTACATGCTTCGGGCGCACTAACTCTAAGCTTACTTGGATCGTGAAATAAGAACAGTTTCAAAGAAAATATCATGAAAAACATCTTGACTTTAACATGTTGACATTTTAAATGGTGGCGTTTTTACGTTGTCAGCATTGGAACATGTCAGAATTCTGACCGTGTCAGTATTTTGACTGCCGGCCAATGCCTGTCTGTATTTTGACCATCAATATTTTGACTGTCCGTAAATTGACTGCATCACCGGTCTTTCAGCAATTGGATAGCTTGGTTAATAAATTCCCTATTTTTTTTAGGATTTTTGAAGGTTTTAACTTAAGGATGAAATAGAACGGGAGAGATCATCAATAGACTATCAATTCCAACATATCGTTGTATAGATTGTACTTGAGAAATAAAACCTCAGAAGCTGATTGGTTGCTTTGGGCAATGTCTAATTCTGTTCCTATGACCCTGCCCTGTGATATGTAACTCTGCAGGGGCTTACACATTCAAAAGATCAGCACATTCATCTTCTGTGATACGAAGTGCTGTTGTGAACATCTTCATGATCTTATTGTTATAGGTTGTCATTCTCACTTCAGAACAGGGTACAGGGGACATACAGAGTGCACTGTCTGTTGGCAAATACATCCCAATAAAATACAATTGACTATGTATTCATACCTCCCAACTTTGTGAATATGAGAATAGGGACACTCGCGTGCGCCCGAAAAGGGGGCGTGGTGTATGTAAATGAGGGTGCGGCTTATGCAAATTAGGTCACGCCCTCGTTTTCGGCCGCGAATAGACGCTGTGCGCATTCGCATAGCGTCTATTCTGTGAGATTGGGGGGGACTCCCATCTGGCCCCCCCCACCCCCCGCAGCGGGACACTGCCGGACGCTGGAACGTTCCCGAAAATCGGGTCGTTCCCGCGTTTAGAGGGACAGTTGGGAGGTATGTGTATTGCAGTATATGCAGAACTGAACTGTCCGTCTCATCTTCATGAGAGTATCCAGCGACACAATCTCCGTTCCTGTAAATCATGGTGAAATTTAATAGGGTTGAGAAATTCAGAAAGTGAGTGATTTGGTAAGAAATCTCCAGTTTTCTTAAAGCAGCAATCATTTACACTGCAAAATCAAACTGGGTTTTGCAGTGTAAATGATTGCCGCTTAAAAAAAAAAAATATGGAGATTTCTTACCAAATCTCTCACTTTCTGATTCTCTCACTCTATTAAATTTCACCTGATCTGTCAGGAGAAAACAACTAATCACATTCCTATACTGTATATGAAATGATCCCACTTTGATATCTTAAATTATTTTATTTTTGTGCGGTTAGTGCCTATTAAATATTAATATTGTAATGTACATGTAGCATGTTTCTTGAATCCAACTTATGGCATCAACATCCATTATTCATCTCATAGCGTTAAGTCTTTAGTTCTCTTTAGAATGACTATATTTTATACAGTAGCTGTTATATATAACTACACTGGTTACATCATCTTATTTATGTTGTGTGTTACAGACTCAGGTGGGAGAGTTCCTTGGAGACCATGATAAATTTAACAAAGAAGTAATGTATGCGTATGTGGACCAACATGACTTTTTGGGGAAGGACTTTGTGTCTGCTCTCCGGTTGTTCTTGGAAGGATTCCGCCTTCCCGGTGAAGCCCAAAAAATTGACCGCCTAATGGAAAAGTTTGCTGCGCGCTACTTAGAGTGCAATCAGGGGTATGTTACACTGCGGTCTTGGTTCATCATTGGGACCATTGTATTCATTATACTGATGGTGGTAGAGGGCAGCCCTCACACTTCTGTGACCTGATAATTCCTCACATTCTTAGGTTCCAAGCTGAGTCATACTCCTGGGCAGAGATGAGTTCTCACCCTTCACAATGTACTGTGCAATTACAGGGACATTTCATGTATTTTTAAGATGAAAAACGGCAATGTTCAAATGCTGTTGAATGACACCTAGTAATAAAAAATGTGCCAGACAAAGGTGGAATTCTTAGCACATACATTTAAAGTAACAATAATTTCCTGTAGGAGAAGGAAGGGGACTTTGCAAAATGGCCACTAGTAGTAAGTTGCCCTATATGTAAAAGCACCACCCACTTTACCCTGTGGAATGATGACAGTCAGAAATCACCCGGATGCATCTGTTATTAAGATATATTAAAGTTTATAGGACAGTGTCTTAGTTAATGATTTGTTTTTGTATAACTCTGTGGGGTGTATTCAATGCTTTCTGCGAGCTGTGACGGTGAGCAGAGCTGATTGCTCGCTGTCACAGCTGGCAGGATCAGTATTCAACTGACCCCTTGCACATGCCATTTCCCCCCGGCTAGGTTTTTGGAGCGAGGGGGAAATGGCGTATGCAGCCGCTAAAACAGCAGGCTCCCTGCATTAGCCACGAGCCTCACTGTATGGGGGAATCATCGATGTCCTCTAACAACAAAGATTTCCCCGGCATGTTCAATAGGGTGAGCGGCTGGCATGGGGGTTAAACAGCGAGGAACGCTTGTTTTCGGTGATCCCCACCGTTTAACCCCCTTGCCGGCCGCAGTGAATACACCCCTGTGTCAGATTAAATACAAGAACACATTATTACACATATTTATATTGAAGGGCTGTCCAAACCACAGTCAAATGAAAATCATTCCAAATAGGGAAATCTAGATTACACATTATTTTTATTTTTATAATTACCTTTCATTTAGATTAAGTTTATGCATATTTTAATCGTCATTATGTTGTTATTTTTCAGACAAACCTTGTTTGCTAGTGCAGATACGGCTTATGTTTTGGCATATTCCATTATCATGTTAACAACCGATCTTCACAGCCGGCAGGTACGTTAGATAATTATGTTGTTACTTGTGCGCAATAGTATTCACACTGAATGTAAATGTATGAGGAGACAACTCATTTTTATTTGCCATAACTGCATAATTTAAGTTTTATAAGTCTGCTGTAATGTATCCAATATGCAATAAGTAAATTTACCCAAGATGCAATTGGTTTTGTATGTCATCTTCAAATGATGCAAAATAAATTTACTGTCTGATTATATGGATTACCGAGCTTGTGTAAATTAGCTTTGTTCGGGAACAACGTCTTGCAGCTCATCCTTCCGCCTTCCATTCTTTCTTCATTGAGCTTTATTGTCACGCAGGTGAAGAACAAAATGACAAAAGAACAGTATATTAAAATGAACAGAGGTATTAATGACAGCAAAGATCTTCCTGAAGAGTATCTATCTGCTATCTACAATGAAATTGCCGGGAAGAAAATCTCCATGAAGGAGACAAAGGAGCTAGCGATCCCCACAAAATCGTCCAAGCCAAGTGAGTTGCAAAAACTTGTCCCTGTGAATATGTATACATCCTGTTCCTATAAACTAGGTGGCATCCTCTAAAGCAGGGATGGGGAACCTTCGGCCCTTCAGCTGTTGTTGAACTACACATCTCAACATGCCCTGCAACACTTTTAGGTTTGCTAAATAGCAAAACTGTAGCAATGCATGCTGGGATGTGTAGTTCAACAACAGCTGGTGGGCCGAAGGTTCCCCATCCCTGCTCTAAAGCTATAGAAAAGTCTGAGCTGTTAGGACTGATGGAATATCTGGGTTTTGTTCTTCTCTAAGCACAATAATGAAATTAATTGGGTTCGATTTTGCTTACAGAGATCATGTCAGACTTTTTATGCTTTTTAGGTACCGAGCCAGTATGTGTAATATAATCCTGTAGCTGCATCCATCTAGGACACTGGTTCCCAAACTGTGTGCGTTGGCACCCTGAGTTGTAGGGGTGCCTCGGCTTGGTGGTCCTGGAACAATTCAAATTATTAATGGTCAATGTAACAGGCAAAACCAGTGCTGCTGGCTGCCAATCATAACATATGTGGACAAACTGAAGCAAATCCTATTCCTCACCATATGACTCACCCTAAGGATGACATTTAAACACAATTTACTTAATTTAATATTTGTTTCAGAATTTCTCAAAAAGAAATGTATGACCTAGGGGGGTGTCTTGACAAAATGTTGTTGCTCTAGGGTGCCGTGATTCAAAAAAGTTTGGGAAGCACTGACCCAGGACAAGGAAATGTAACACCGATAAGTAAAGTTAATAATGGGGCAGTACGGACACAGCTCTGAGGTCATGGTTTCAATACCCACCATGGCTCTAACTGTGTAGAGTTTGCATATTCTCCCCGTACTTGCGTGGGTTTCCTCCAGGTACTCCGGTATCCTCCCACAATCCAAAAAATATACTGGTAGGTTAATTGGCTCCCAACAAAATTAACACTAGAATGAATGTGTGTGCATGTACACGTGGTAGGGAATATAGATGGTAAGTTCCACTTGGGCAGGGACTGATGTGATTGTTCAAATATTCTCTGTAAAAAACTGCGGAATATAAAATAACGTAATAAATAAAATAATTGCTGATTGTAATTTAATTTTTTTTTAAATTAAATAGTTTTTGTTAAATATAATCTACAAGCTGATCTAGTAGGAAACAGCAGTTTTTAACATTGTAACATGACACAGCCGAAGAGGTCTGAGGTTGTATGCACTATATCAGTGTTTTTCAACCATTGTGCCGTGGCACACTAGTGCGCCTTGAGCTCTTCTCAAGTGTGTCCCCAGATCTAGAGATGCTCTTCTTTTCATGTAAAGGGTCAATGTATTTTATTTTTGTTACCTGTGGGGACCAGTGTGATTTATTTTCATTTTTATATGGGGGCCAATTTTTTTTTTTTTTCCTGTGGGGTCCAATGTGATTTGCCCTGTGGGGATCTCATGGTGTGCCTTGGCAATTTTTAAAATCTTATTTAGTGTGCCGCAAGGTAACAAGGTTGAAAATCACTGTACTCTATGGTTAATTATAAAGTATAATTGTAGTTTATTAAATGTTTCCATGTTTTTCTGTACACCAGTGAGCGAGTTCCGTATGTGGAAAACATGACACCTCCATAGATGCATAACCTCTTCTTTAATATCCTTAGTTCTAATATGGAACTATTTACTTATATTCAGTTATAGGTTTACGAGTGTAAATAGCTGGGTTGTCTTAAGGTGCTGAATTAGTTCTTTACCCCTTTCATAGGTTGGGATTTTTGTTTTATAGGAAGTATAGAGGCAAAATGCACTTTCACACTGACTTCCTGATGTAAAGGATTATTCATTCCTGCTCACAAATATCAGAAGCCATTTTCTAGAGCTAACATTGGCTGCAGAGATGTGCAACACGCGTAATATGCACATTCAAACATAGTGGAATCACCAGTCATGCCAACCAAAATGTGCTATATTATTTATTTATTTTTTAAATTTCCGTGGTGACAAATTCTGTGACCATCTTATAATTCCTCCAGGGTAACTGTAGCTCAGGGAAAGGGGGCAGGGGATGGAGGCCAAGGGCACAGGACTAATTGGCTATGAAGTAAGAAGGTTATCTCCAATCAACATATGAGTGAATAATTATAATATATAATATTGTTGTGGAGGTGCTCCCAGGGAGTAAGGTAAGTACAATTGCAAAAGGGTTGATATTCAAGGGAGAATATCAGAAAAGAAACTCCCGGGTGGGGCACAACCTTCTATACCCGGGAGTTTCTTTTCTGATATTCTCCCTTGAATATCAACCCTTTTGCAATTCCTCCAGGGTACTGTACAGTGGATACCGCTATGAACATTGCAAGTAGCAGTTATGGCAAGATGGCCACCGTAGTGTGACAGGAAGCGTGACGTGAGAACAACACTGGGTACCTGTAGAAGTTTTATGATGTACACAGAATGCATCCCCCAACTGGCATGTGACACCTTCCTAGGCAACCAATTCTATATCTGAGCATTTAGTGCCTTACCCTTCCTAAGTGGGTGTGGTATGCCCAGCCGACTGTTGAGATTCCGACAGTCAGTATGCTGACATCGGAATCCTGGCAGTCGGTACTTCGACAAGGGGGGGGGGGGGGGGGGGCGAGCGCAAGGAAGCTCCTTGCAGGCTCGGTGGATCACTACGCTGGCCACAGGTTCTAATCTCCCTCTATGGGGGTCCGTGATGATCTCCTCTAATTGTAGCATATTGTCAGAGATTTTCTGTAATGCCTGCCATGTCGATGACTACTACAGGTGTGGCTAGTGAGAAGCAGAGGAGGTTGTTGTACAACTTAGAGATGGAGCAGATGGCGAAGACGGCAAAGGCGCTGATGGAGGCAGTCAGTCACGTGCAGGCCCCATTCACCAGCGCCACTCATCTGGAACATGTGAGGCCAATGTTTAAGGTAAGCCTTTATTCCCTTTTCAATGCCGTTGTTACTGGGTGCCCATCCCCACAGAGGTCATAGTCATTGGGAACCTTTCTGTTCTATTTGTGTAATAACATACATATTCCGGGTAGAATAAAAACCTTTACGGAATTTAAGACCGAATTTGGTCTTCCTAAAACATACTTCTATCGATATCTACAGCTAAAAACTGCCCTTGAGGCTCAGTTTTCAGGGAAACCTCCGGTTTTCCGAGAATCTCCGATTAAAACCATAATCAAGGCAGGCGGGAAGAGTAAATTAGTTAGTAGATTATACACACGCCTAAATCAGGAAAAGGGTAAGGAAAACATGGAGGTGCTGAGGAGGAAGTGGATACAGGACCTAGGACCAATAGAGGAGGAGGAGTGGCATACAGCGGTCCTTCACATCTCTAATGCTACAAGTGCCATCCGGATACAACAGGTCCAATTTTTTATTTTGCATAGAGCATATTTGTCCGCCACGCGTATGGTTAAGTTTAAAGGAAGGGCTTCAGCAATATGCCCTAAGTGCAACGCCAGCCCGGGAACGTTCTTTCACCTGTTATGGCAATGCCAGCACGTATCTCTGTACTGGGAAGAAGTCATCCAAACGATGGTAGACTGCGGAATTCCTAGAGCTGCCCTGACAGTAAAAGGCTGTCTTCTAAATATTCTTGAAGACCGCTACCTCGAGGCCGGAGACCGGCAATATATCAACAACCTATGCACGATGGCAAAGGTTATTGTGGCCAGAAACTGGATGGCCAGAAATGAACCAAAATTGATATGTTGGAAAGCTTTAGTAAACTATACACTTAAGCATGAAAAGTACCTCCACATTAGTGGAAATACTCTGCCCAAATACCGGAAAATCTGGCATCGCTGGATTGAACTTTTTCCCGAGACAGAGATATAAAATCTGATTAATCAAGCGCCCTATAAATAGTGAGAACCCCAAATAGAATTGGCCCACGTTATTTTAAAGTCACTTGAGGATATACGGAACACTTAATTCACTTAAATCGCCTGTCACTTTGCAGTACTCTAAGAAAACTGCCGTAAAATAACACTCTACACTGTGTAAATAGATAGTAATAATAAATATGTTAGTAAATTACACGGCCAACCAGGGAGAAAATTCCCTATCCCGCAATATGCACTTTATTCTTCTTTAAAAATCTCGATATTCACAATACATTTTTTTTTTTTTTCACTTCTCTCTACTATATCGTATGGCACAACTAAATCACTCTAACAAACACAATGCGGACCAATAGTCTGTTAATGGCGAATTTAGCATCAGAAACAGGAAGGAGGCACTCTGCAGGGGAATAACAAAAATATACGATATGGTAAACAAGAATAGCAATTAAATAAAATACACAGAACTACAACATAAATAACATACATATTCTTCATAGGGATACTTTGGGTAAATTCTTGATTGTGTGTGTGTATGGAGTAGTGTCTTATGTTGTACTGTATCTGCAAATGCTATGAGCTTCATTTTTAGCACTATAACACCAACTAATTAATGTTAATTTCCAGCTAAAAACATTTTCTCCATCTTTCCGGGATCCGATGCTCTACATGGAGCTGATGTGTGTTCCTTTGTTCTGCAGTTGGCCTGGACTCCGTTCCTTGCAGCGTTCAGTGTGGGGTTACAGGACTGTGATGACACGGACGTCGCCTCTCTCTGTTTGGAGGGCATTCGCTGCGCAATAAGGATTGCATGTATCTTCAGTATCCAGGTAAACTATCTCCATTGTGATCTTCAGTGTGCCTTGTGCCCATCAGAGGTATATCCCTGTAGGCATTGGACTGTTCCCATGTGTTTCGCTGGCTATTTAGGAGTAAATAAGAAGTTCTAAGGTACATAAGATTGGTTCATATTTGAGAGACAGCGCCCAGAGGACAACCGCAGTGGACACCATTGAGATGAATTGGTGGAATGGTGACTGCAAGCTAGACCTTATAATCCAGCATCAGTGTCTGACTACGCTAACGCATTTACGTGTGGAACCCCTCAGCAAGGTTCTAAGATTTAGTGGAAAGCCTTCCCAGAGCATTGGGCGGCTGTCACTGCAGACAAGTGGTGACCGACTCTCTAGTAATGCCCATTATTTTGGCATGAGATGTTCAGCATGTGTATATGGGTGTTATGTTTAGTTTTCCACATAACATAACAATCCCCTAATCTCGCTGTTGGCTTTTTCAGACCTACGGGCGTATATATTGAATACTCCTGTATTGACAGAAAATTCTCCATATAGAACATAGATCTAATGAAAGAGACATTCTTTGTCATCACACTCAAACTGAAGCAGTGCACCATGGGAATGAGGACCAGTATACATAAACTGTACTCTGCCTAAGCCCACAATGTCCTACTCCTGTCAGTGTAACACAGTGAGGGCGAGATGTGGCACAAGTCTCGTGGGGTACAATCTTTTCTATGGGAATAAAGTGACAATTTACTCATTTCCTAAAATGAAAAACATTAAACAAAAACTTCAAACGTGGAAGGAGCATTAAATGAAGCATGTTCACACAAATACACATTAGATATCCATATTTAATGATGGACTCCTTTGTAAGCCTTTTATGAGTACAGCACACTCCATCCAGGCAGGTTTCCTATGTGGGCATTGAGCCAGGCGCTCAGATTCAGTAGTATCTGGGACACTGTGCTTGTCCTCTAATGCAGAGACTCTGGGAAGAAACACGTTTTACGTTCGTGTCTGTCATGTAACTCGTATGATTTGATGGCGTTTAAAATAATAATTAAAAAGTAATTTCTCATTATAGAGCAGCCTCTTCACGGTGGTAATATTGACTTGTTATCACCTTGCTCTGATAATGGTCTCCGGTGCTCAGGTACAGGGGAAAGTAATTTGTACTATGTAATTATTGGCACTGTGCTGCGGTAATCATCTCCTTTTGTCCCCCGGGCTCATCTCTCTCACCTTGCAGCTCTTCCTTATTATCCTTTTCCTCAGAGCTTTCTTATTAGTCAGTGTGTAATACCTCAGCGTTTCTTCAAGAACAGTGATCCTTCTGTGATCAGCATGTAAAGTGAGGGACTTCCAGTACATTGTATTCTGTTCCTTCTTACAGCTGCATTTTTCATTGACCAGCCTTTATATTGCCTTATTCTTTATATTTCTTAAAGCAAAGATTCCCAAGCTCGGTCCTTAAAGCTCCCTAAGTGTCCCGTTTTTAAGGATATCCATGCTTGAGCACAGATGATTTAAAAACCTTAAGGCCCCCATACTCTGGGCTGATTTGTCCTAAGGACAAATTGGTCCAGTTTGCCCGGAGCCCCCCCGGCAGCTCCCCAGGAGGCTCTCATGCGATCTGGCACTTGATGTGCCATTTTTACATGCAATAAATCGCATGATACTTTTTTTTTTCTCTACCAATCCTAATAAAGATACGGTTTCAATATAAAAAAAGACTAACAATGGCTTCCTTTGAATGGTGCAAGTACATTTCCTTGTAACATTCCAGAAGTTGAATTATTCTTTTATTAAATATTAATATTACTTCTAGTCTACCCAATTTTATACATGAAAATCATAATTTCCTCATTTGAGATATGTAAGATAAATGGTACAATTATCTTTTTTGTCCATCTCAGAGCCAGAAAGCTAGCAAGCCATTGAGAAATTGTCACGAAGCAACTATTTTCGTGCAGTTCTATTTTAGATCTCATTTAAAGCCATTACCCCAGGCCAGTGGCGGATTCAGGGGGGGGCACCCGGGCACGTGCCCCCCCTGTCATTTCATTTTGTAGCTGAGGTCCAGGGCTTTCCAACGAGCCCAGCCCCGTGTCTCTAGCCCCCCGGGAACTCGAGATATCGCCTGGCAAAGCTGTAACGTTTTTTCCCCATAGGATAATATGGGACCCTTCAATTCGGACCCCCACCCGGTTCCGACGGCTGCCAGTTCCGGCCCTGGCATCACAGAAGCTTGGGGTTGATCTCATTCAATTCCAATCGCTGGGCCTTCAAAATGTTACCAGGCTGGTCCATATCGGTCAATTGGTTCCAGAGATATTGCGCGTAAACCAATCTTTTTATTTTTGAAATGTAATTTCATGGCTGTTCATGTTCTTTGAGGGCAGATTACTCTGGAACCAAACGTTTCAGTTTTACTGGACCAAAATCATTCAAAGCCCACTCAAAAGTTCTTCAATATGATACTTGTCTCATGTAAATGGGTCAGCT
Organism: Crinia signifera; assembly: GCF_055691185.1. Taxonomy (NCBI): domain Eukaryota; kingdom Metazoa; phylum Chordata; class Amphibia; order Anura; family Myobatrachidae; genus Crinia; species Crinia signifera. The sequence goes on along the minus strand of NC_139221.1, from coordinate 52,053,190 downwards.
GCTTCCGAAGATATAGCCGGTTAAATGAGATAACTGGTTAAAGGGGAGGGGGGGAGAGGTGGTTTTCTCTCCCCCTCACCATAGGCGTGCGCACAGGGGGTGCCGGGGGTGCACAGGCACCTCCGCACAATATCAGCACTTCCTAATGACCGGCAGTGGCAGTGCCCCCTCCCCCGGCCGCCTAGCAGTACCTGCGCTGGGCTGGGCTCCTTCAGCAGTCAGCAGGACCTCTCCCCCCCTCCCCTTTAACCGTGATTGGGCCACGCCCCTGCCTTTTCCTGTGCCCGGGTGAACTAGTGCAGCTGCAGTAGTAGTGAAGTAGTGCAGCTGCAGGCCACCTAGCAGTACCTGCGCTGGGCTGGGCTGGCCTGGGCTCCTTCAGCAGTCAGCAGGACTCGAGGTTTCAAAAGCGGGCGTGGCCATGGGGGGTCCGTGATTAGGCCACGCCCCTTCCTTTTCCTGTGCCCGGGTGAACTAGAGCAGCTGCAGTAGCCCTGTAGCCTACTGTTCTGTGTCAGGCTCACAGGATGGCTCCTGGCTGAAACCTGAAGGTAATGTATGCAGAGATTGGGGAGTGTGCCATTTATTGTGAGGGAGTGGGCTGTGTGTGAGAATGTAGTGAGGGGAACAGGGGGCCTGATTCAGGATCACTTACTAAGCATCAATCTTTTGCTGCCTAGCAAGCGGAACACCGCCCACGAATAACTGGGAAAACTGTACTGTCCCTGCTGTATTGTTACCTGCCTGGCTGATGCGGTGACCAGTGGTGCCGCTGATGGCTGCCTAGAGGCTGTACAGCTCGGCGGGTATGTGTTCCCTGTGTGATAACTGTGCTGTCTCTGCCTATATTGTTAACCACCCGGGGGTCCAGTGGTGCGGCTGATGGCTGCCAAGGCACTGCGCAGCTCAGCGAATATATGTTCCCTGTGTCTATATCACCCAGGGTACATCTAGTGTACACATATAATACATACATTAGTCACTGTGCTGTGTAATGTGACTATAGGTCACTACGTGCGAATATTCATCACTGTGCTGTGTAATGTGACTATGGGTCACTACGTGCGAATATTCGCCACTGTGCTGTGTAATGTGAATATGGGTCACTACGTGCGAATATTCATCACTGTGCTGTGTAATGTGACTATAGGTCACTACGTGCGAATATTCATCACTGTGCTGTGTAATGTGACTATAGGTCACTACGTGCGAATATTCATCACTGTGCTGTGTAATGTGACTATAGGTCACTACGTGCGAATATTCATCACTGTGCTGTGTAATGTGACTATAGGTCACTACGTGCGAATATTCGTCATTGTGCTGTGTAATGTGAATATAGGTCACTACGTGCGAATATTCATCACTGTGCTGTGCAATGTGACTATAGGTCACTACGTGCAAATATTCATCACTGTGCTGTGTAATGTGACTATAGGTCACTACGTGCGAATATTCATCACTGTGCTGTGTAATGTGACTATAGGTCACTACGTGCAAATATTCATCACTGTGCTGTGTAATGTGACTATAGGTCACTACGTGCGAATATTCGTCACTGTGCTGTGTAATGTGAATATGGGTCACTACGTGCGAATATTCATCACTGTGCTGTGTAATGTGACTATAGGTCACTACGTGCGAATATTCGTCACTGTGCTGTGTAATGTGAATATGGGTCACTACGTGCGAATATTGGTCACTGCACTCTGTATAATGTGAATATGGGTCACTGCGCACTGTATAATGTGAATATCTGTCACTACGCGCTGTGTAATGTGACTGTGGGTCACTGCGTGCTGTGTAATGAGAATATGGGTCACTATGTGCTGTGTCATGTGAATATGGGTCACTGCGTGCTGTATAATGTGAATATCGGTCACTAAGGCCCTTATTCTGATCGGTGCGGTCGGAGCCGATTATGCGGCCAGGACCGTGAGTGCGAAACCCCGCCTTCCATACGGATCGCCAACTCCGTCCGTATGCGGTAAGAAGCTGTCCGAACGGACCGCACGTGTATTTTTCACGGAATACGCCTCCTCCATCTAAGGGAACCTCCCCCATCATTCGATGGTCGCAGACCATCGAATGCAGGACCGAGTGCTCCACCAGCACCCGCAACCTCAGACCACACGGACATTTTTCCGTACAAAAGCAGAGATCTGGGCGGGCAGTTGACATCCGGCGATGTCATATGTCCGCCCCCTACACGTGCGTCACGGCCGCATTACCATACGTACGCCCAGCGTTTTGATGGGAACTCCCATAAAACGCGGGGCGTATGCATATGGTAATGAGCCCAAATAGCCCTTCAAGCCCCTCTCCACCCCCTGTTCGGAGTGTTCACATATCATGCGGAATTTCGCCGTACGCCCCGCTCGCACATGCGCAGAGACGCCTCTGCACATGCGCAGACAAAACATCGGCGGCCCGAACGCACGCGGATATATCCGCACCGATCAGAATAAGGGCCTAAGTGCTGTGTAATGTGACTGTGGGTCACTGCGTGCTGTGTAATGTGAATATGGGTCACTGTGTAAAGTGACTCTAGGTCACTACGTGCGAATATTTGTCACTGTGCTGTGTAATGTAACTATGGGTCACTACGCACTGTGTAATGTGATTATGGGTCACTGCCAATGTTCCCTCTAATTTTACGAAGGCTTTGTGCAGAAAAAGATATTGGCTGTGCAACTTTGGAAAAAAAATTTACATTTTTGTGCGTCACATAACGTATACAGGCCTAGGTTTCGAGTTCTGTTGAGTTAATAAAGCAATTTGAATGTTTACAGACTTCACACACCACACATATAGACTATAGCAGTGATTTTCAACCTTATTAAACTCGTGGCACAATAAAACAAGATTTTAACCTTTGTGCGCTCAGTTGTAATGTCTGTGCGCGGGCTCGGCGAGTTGTGTGCGCGCGCACACGCGCACAGCTTAGAGGGAACACTGGTCACTGCATGCTGTGTAATGTGATTATGGGTCACTACATGCTGTGTAATGTGAATATGGGTCACCATGCAGCCATTTTCCCAGTGGTCTTTACCGCTGCTCTACCGGACCGATGATGAGGTGAGTAGAATTAAATGGGTGAAGGGTGTACAGCGTGTGGGTCCCCCAGCGACACTTATGTGACATCATATGTAATAGCCATTACAATGTGTGGTATAATATGTAATGGGCATTATGGCATGTGTCATAATGTGTACTGGGCATTCTGGCATAATGTACAATGGGCATCACGGTGTGAGGCGTAATGTGTAATGGGCATCATGGTGTGAGGAGTAATGGGCATAGTGGTCTGAGTCAATGTGTAAGGGGCATCATAGTGTGAGGTGTAATGTGTAATGGGCATCACAGTGTGAGGTGCAACATGTAATGGGCATCACAGTGTGAGGCGTAATATGTAATGGGCCTTACAGTTTGTGGCATAATGTGTAATGGGAATTACAGTGTTTGGTATAATGTGTATTGGGCATTACGGTGTGTGGCATAACGTGTGTTGGGCATAATGGCATGTGGTATACTATGTAATCCCTATTATCCCTATTTTACAAAAATTTGTCAAGCCCTGGCATAATGTGCAATGTCAATTACTGTGTGTGGCATTATGTGTGATGGGCATTATGGTGTGTGGTATTATGTGAAATGGGCATTATGCTGGGTGGCATTATGTGGAATGGGCATTACTGTGTATTGCATTATGTGTGATAGGCATTATGTTGTGTGGCATTATGTGTAATGGGCATTATGGTGAGTGGCATTATGTGTATGGACATTAGGGTGAGTGGCATTATGTGTAATGGGCATTAGGGTGTGTGGCATTATGTGTAATGGCCATTACTGTGTAAATTTTCGACGCGCACTGTCCCTGTTTCTGGTGTGTGTGATGGGAATAATTAATCCTGAAGCCCATATACATAAAAAAGTCACCTATTTAGTTTGCATTGATGCCCAGTAGGCAGTGATGGACACGCCCAGTAGGCTTTGATGGACACGCCCAGTAGGCGTGGTGAACACGCCCCTCCAATGGTGCACCCCCTAAGAAAATGGGCTGCGCACGTCTATGCCCCTCACCCCAGAAAATGCAGGGACTAGGCTGGTGTAAAAGGGGCCAACCTGGGAATGCATTTTCTGGTGAGAAAGGGGTATTCTGCAGTGCTCTGAATACAGCCAGGCTCTGCCACTGTCAGTGGCTATCACTTCTGCCTGGCGGCGGCTGTCCCCCATTTACCGGGAGCATGTATTCCCCCTTGGCATTGAACATGTTATCCCACATGGCAACGAGCATGGAACCTCTGGCAATGAGCATGGAACCCTTGGCAATGAGCATGTAGATAAGCATCACTTATGTAGCATAATTTTTAATAGGCATTATGGTGTTTGGCATAATACATAATGGACATAATGGCGTGTAACTTAATGTGTAATGGACATTATGGTGTAAATGTTTAATGCACGCCTTTGGTGGACAATGTCCCTGTTTATGAAGCGTATTGTGAATTTTGGCTTAATCTGTGTGCCATTATGTGAATTCTGGCTCAATCCGTGTGGCATTCGGTGAATTTTGGCTCAATCCGTGTGTAATTATGTGAATTTTGGCTCATTCCATTTGGCATCATGTGTAAGGGAGAAGTATAATGGGGTCTGGTATATTGTTGCATAATGTGTAGAAGTTGTTTATGGTGTTGTAGACTACACTCAAGGACACACCCCTGTTGAGTGGCCACACCCCTTTTCCGGAGCGCGCCTCCGGCGCGCGCACAACTACATCCTTCACTTTTGTCGCCATGGTGGGCCTGCGTACTTTAAATACCAGGGCCTATTTTTAATCCCATTCCCACCCTCTCTCTGCCGCTCTCTTAGCATGTACACTGGCACCACTGACACCGCCCTCCCCTAACCCAAACCCTCTTTTATCATGGTGCCCCCCCTGTCATTTTATCCTGGATCCGCCCCTGCCCCAGGCCATGTACAGAATATTACTTAAACTAAATGATGTTAAAGGTTGTGACTTAACAAACTCGTAAGGTTCCATAGAAATCGCATTAATGAGCACACAGCTTGTTAAAAGGGGAGTAGAAGCAGTTTAGGACTGGCGCATGAAGGTAACGACTGAGGGAAAGCAGTGGTAGTGGCTAAGTGAAGGGAGGTGGGCAAAGCTGAAGTGATGTGACCAGCTGATAGAAGCTTTGTGGCAGAGAGCTATGCGATGTTCGCCATATAATACAGAGAGTGCCCCAGTGACCATCATATAATACAGAGCTTCAGAGTGACCACCATTCAATGCAGAGAACATCAGAGTTGCAACCATTCAATGCAGACGGCATCTTGGTGACGACCATTCAATGCAGAGAGCATTATAGTGACCACCATTAATGCAGAGAGCACCACAGTGACCACCATTAATGCAGAGAGCACCACAGTGACCACCATTAATGCAGAGACCATCACAGTGACCACCATTAATGCAGAGACCATCACAGTGACCACCATTAATGCAGAGAGCACCACAGTGACCACCATTAATGCAGAGACCATCACAGTGACCACCATTAATGCAGAGAGCATCACAGTGACCACCATTAATGCAGAGAGCATCATAGTGACCACCATTAATGCAGAGAGCATCACAGTGACCACCATTTAACACAGAGAGCATTGCATGTCCATATTATGCAGGTAGGGTCACAGTAACTGCCTCATAATGAGGGGAGAGTTCCCCATCTCTGCAGAATCATAAGTGTCCATTTTTGGACACTCCTAATTCCGCAGAGACGTGTGCTTCCCCCCCCCCCCCCCCCCCCCCCCACCCCCCACCCTTCCTACGTAATGCCTAACCCTAATTCTACTACACCCTGGCATACTTACGATTGGGATGCCAGATGTCGGAATCGTGGCAGACCCTCAGGATTCAGGCACCAGGATTTCGACCTCCAGGATCCTGATCTCTGGCGTCCTAACTGCATATCGATTGGATTCTTCCTCACTGCCCTTACTATGCCGGCGGAAAATGGTATCCGGACTGGTCATAGACTGACTCATGATCACAAGGTCGACAGGGTTTAAAGGTCGACATGTTCAAAAGGTAGACATGCATTTTTTTACTAAATTTTCAGCTGACATGTGCCGACAGGCGGTATTTCATGCCCTACCATCCACTAGGATGTGGAGGGAGGATAAAATAGTGTTTGTGTGTGTGCTGTGCATCATGATTTATTATTTTGCAATGGATATTGTGCTAGAAGGTGATATGTGAGTCCTTCTAGTCCTTGACCACCCAATATTGCTGTATTGTATATATAAAACAAATGTGCTTTATTACGTAGCGTCCATTGTTTTATTTTGATTGCATGTTTGTATTTCTATATCACAGTCATGGCTCTTCTCTGTGTTTTAGCTCGAAAGAGACGCCTATGTCCAGGCCCTTGCGCGGTTTACATTATTAACTGTAAGTTCTGGAATTACGGAGATGAAACAGAAGAATATAGATACCATCAAAACTCTCATCACCGTGGCTCACACAGATGGAAACTACTTGGGGAGTTCTTGGCACGAGGTATCTTGTCTTCTTCCATGTTTCTACCTTGTAACATATACAATAACTAGGATGTCAGTAATTACTAGAAATACTAACCATCCATTGTGTATGCAGGGTGCACTGTGTGTATTACTCCTGACGTGAGAGGTCTATCAAACAGTGTCCATAGCAACCAATCAGCTTTGTGGTAGCATATATGAAGTACATATTCTGTAAGATGATCATTAGAGCCTGATTGGTTGACATCAGCTACCTCTCTACTCTGTACTTTTACTACTCCTCTATGGTTATTTAATATGAATTAAACTAATGGAGCTTAAAGATAGAGCAAAGGGAGAAACAAATAGGAGGTTATTCTGGTCGAATTCGCAGCCTTGCGAGTCCACCAAACCCCGCCTTGCGATTGGTTGGCTGGCACCACCCAATCACAAGGGCGACTCGCTCGCAGCGGTTTGCGAATGGATGTTGCACAGTAACATCCATTCACATGGCAGGGGGAACCTCCCACATCTTTCGATGGTTGCCCGCCATAGAAAGATGTGGAAGGAGCATGCATATAAAAGGGACTTTCAAGTCGCTTACATATGCGTGCACGCTGGGAAGGAAATGGGCGGGTGATGTCAGCTGCCCGCCCCCCCCCCCCCCCCCCCCCACACACACACACACACACACACACACACACCCGCATCATGGCCTCATTAGCATGAGTGCGCCCATGAAACGCTGGGCATTCCCTCTCCGCCTCCTGCCCGCTGTCCTGGGTGCACGCACCCTGCGCATGCGCAGAACAAAAACATCAGTGCACGTGCGAACGTAGCCCTGCTGCTAAAGGACCTGAATAAGGTCCATAGTCACCAAGCTCCAGCTCCGTAACACAGGTGGTTATGGTTATAGTCCACTGCTTTACAAGCCTGGAACATAAGAAATGCCATGCACTTTGCATAGGCCTAGTACCCTGAGATGAATTTGTTTCATTATCCTCTATACAGTTCTATATGTAATGCCATGTTCTGTCTTGTACAGTTATATAGGGCATTTAGTTCAGACTTTTTGAACATTTTACATATTTGTTTTTTAGATTTTAAAGTGCATCAGCCAGCTGGAACTGGCCCAATTAATAGGCACTGGCGTGAAACCTCGTTACATATCTGGGACAGTGAGGAATAGAGAAGGGTCATTTACTGGAACCAAAGACCAAGCCTCAGATGAGTTTCTAGGCCTAGGTGAGTTTCCAGTAATTGTGAGAATAAATGTTTTGTTGACCTAGGCCCGTATGTGCTTGGCGGGTATTCTCTGCCTTTAACGTTCGTTTCTCTTCTTCTCTGTGGTAACAGTTGGAGGAAATGTTGACTGGAAGCAAATGGCCAGTATACAGGAATCAATAGGTGAAACTAGCTCTCAAAGCGTTGTGGTGGCTGTTGACAGGTACAGTATGTTTTTGTTTTGCGTTTGGTTATTTCTGCTAAAGCGATAGACATTGTTTTTGTCCACTTTTTGACTGTGCCCTTTTACATGAAACGGACTACTCCCGGCACTGTCAGCTTGTTCTGTAGGAGATGGAAGCTAGCCCATCGTACGTGTTTCTATTCCGCATCACCTACTGTAACAGAGACTTCCTGTAAACCTGCAAGATTTAGTTTCAGAAATAGGTTTTATTAGGTCGCTGTTCAGTGTAGATCCATAATAACCAGGTGTTTAAAAAAACATTATTTTACATGTTTAGTTTACTGTGAGATAGGGGACTTTTCAATGACTTTTCGATGGTAAGTGGATGTTGTCTGCCTGTGTACAACAGAAATTGGTTCAGAAGTGCAGTGACTGTCCAACTGTGTCCTTCTGCTGCCACCATGTCTTTCAACATTTATAATAATATACACTGAATATATCCTGGAGGAGAACCAGTCATTGCAGAATTTTTAAACTGTTATGATGTAAATATTTTGAAATCGCTATTTTAGTTATTGCGGATAGATCTACTTTGGTATTGGTTTAGCTTACTCAAAGTCAAGGAAATAGCTAATGGAAATGGTTTTGAAAAAAAAAGTGTTTCAACTGATCACTGAACTTTAGAACACAGTGAAAACTTTGTTTTAGTGTTTTGAATTGAATTTAAGATATGCGGCCAGATTCTCTAAGCTTCAAAAGTGATAAAATGGAGAGTGATAAACAGACAGCCAATCAGCTCCTACCTGCCATGTCACAGACTGTGTTTGAAAAATGTCAGGTAGGAGCTGATTGGCTGGCTATTTATCACTCTCCATTTTATCACTTTTGAAGTTTAGAGAATCTGGCCCATTGTATAAAAAAATCTAGGGGGGGAAGGGATGAAATTAGCTGCAGGGTTTACCATGTGGTCGCAGATACTGTAGGAGGCTCACGCAGCTTCTGCTGATTAAAATGTATGTCTGTATCTACGTATGCAATGCTTTTACAGTGTTTTCCATTTAGTATGCTGATGCAGCCACAGTCACACACACTACAGTTAAGGCCCATACACACACAACGATGTGTCACATCGTAAACTACCATCGCTCATTTTCACCCTTGAAGTAAAAATGAACCGACCTCATCATTGCTGGTGATCGCTGGTGCACGACGGATGACAAACGACCACAAACGATGCAGGACCTTTTTCTATTGAAAAAACAAACAATGTTCACGACCATAGCCAAATTGACCTGCATGCATGGACGATGGCTATGGTCTTTAATGACCCGCGGGTGCGCGCATCGTTGGTAGTCCTCCTTACAGCATAAACACTAGACGATATTAAAAGATTTACCTCCTAAACGACCCTGGACAAAGTCGTTCTGGGTTGTTCAGGAGGTGATTTATTTGCACCTTTGAGTAAATACCCCTCATTGGGCCAGATGCACTAAGCCAGGGGTCCTCAAACTATTTTGTTCTGGGACCCCATCAGACAATAAAAATAATGACAGGACCCCAGCAAGTTACTGCAGAAGGTCATCACATCACATGTGTAGTCAGCAGACAGCACATACATGGCAGCATTGTGGAGGCACAACCTGATGGGAGGAGTCTAATGTACCATAACCCATTACATCACATGTGTAGTCAGCAGACAGCACATACATGGCAGCATTGTGGAGGCACAGAGTGATGGGAGGAGTCTAATATACCATAACCCATCACATCACATGTGTAGTCAGCAGACAGCACATACATGGCAGCATTGTGGAGGCACAACCTGATGGGAGGAGTCTAATGTACCATAACCCATTACATCACATGTGTAGTCAGCAGACAGCACATACATGGCAGCATTGTGGAGGCACAGAGTGATGGGAGGAGTCTAATATACCATAACCCATCACATCACACGTGTGGTCAGCAGACAGCACAGACATGGCAGCATTGTGGAGGCACAGACTGATGGGAGGAGTTTAAAATAACAGACAATTCAACAGATCTATAAGACTCCTTGAATCACTGACTGAGATTAGAAAAGTCATCAGCCTGATGGTCAGCAACATGGAGTCGCAACCCCATGCTGAGAAGGTCGGACCCACAGTTTGGGAACCGCTGCACTAAGCTTCAAAAAGTGATGAAAAAGGAATTGATAAACAACCAACCAATCAGCTCATGCCTAACATTTTTCAAACACAGCGTGTGACATGGCAGGTAGGAGCTGATAGGCTGGCTGTTTATCACTCTCCATTTTATCACTTTTTGAAGCTTAGTGCATCTGACCCATTGTATCTTTTCCATCTCTTAATTGCACCCTAATTGTCTGTCCAGCTGGTAAACCGTGGATGCACTGTTTCCAGCCAATGGAACACCGCGTTCAGAATCACATGTCCTGCACATGATTATCAGCATGAGCGTACTTATGCTGCAGGAATCTTGCACTGATTGACTGCCTTCCACCACAATTGTCTGCCTCCGTTGCGCATACAGTAGGTAGCCGAGGTACATTACAAATTCTTTATCTGCTCCCCAGTTAGAATAAATCTCCTGTTCATATCATCATAACCGTATACAAGTTGTAAACCGGTAGAGAATCACATCCCAGAACATCTCGGTCACTGGTTAGTTCTAAATGGCAAAGTGTAATTAAACTGTTCTCATTATTTTGACATGATTGGTTTCTCTTTGAACAATTAATGCTTCATTACACCCTGAAGTATGCAGGCTTATTATAGCGTTCACTGTAATATTTAGAACAAATTAATCTTTCATCGTGGTTGGATTATCTGGATGGCTGACTTGCTACAGTTGCAGGCGCATTTCTGAGCTTGTCAGTATAAGTATAGGGAGCGCATACAATGTGCTATAACTGGGAGAGGACCGGTGGCAGAGCCCTGCACCTCTCATTCAATCACCTGTTTACCAACGTCCATGACAGTGACAGGTGTGTTATAGGAAATCAACAGAATGTAGGTTGACCGCTTCAAATTGTTCAGCAGCATGAAAAGGTTGATATGGACAATTGTCGACACAAGTTTTTTACATTTTGTTGGGGTCAACTCTATGTTTACAAATATGCGACCACCATCAGTAAAAATGTAGGCTCGCTTCCCATAACGGCAACAATACTGTATATTTAGCTGTAAATTTGTGGGTATAAAATCACAAGACCAGTGGGATACATCCATAGAGAGTAAGGGGGTATGCAATGTGCCGCCGCTATTTCCAACAAGTGGCGGCTCCCTATTCAATGCTGTCTTTAGCGACAGCATTGATGCGGGATCACGGCAGAACGGGCCCAAATTTAGAAGCTTTCAGGCCCGTTCTGTTGATAACGGCCGTGGATTGTCGCGGTCTCGGCTGCAGATCGTCAATCCGCGTCCGTTTTCGCGGCCACGCCCCCTTTGCACCGATCAGCAGGCGGGACATTGAATCCCTCCTGTTCTGCAGTCGATCAGATCACAAACGGGCCATGATCACAGCTGTCGGGAGCTATGTACAGTATGTATATAAGTTGGAGTAAAAAAAAATCCAAACTAAAAGAAATAGAAATATGTACTGTTGTAAGGATCATTGATCCCTATAATGACCTGCCAGAATGATCACCATGCCCGTAAAACAATAATTCTATATTTCTGTTTGTTGATCTCTCACATGTATATGCGTGAATACCCCAGTAATGTATTATTATACAGTTATCACCCTAATGCAGTGCTTCCCAAACCTTTTGGAACCAGGGCACCCTAGAGCTGTGGTTCTCAAACTTTGGGTCCCGACCTTCTCAGCATGGGGTTGCGATTCCATGTTGCTGACCATCAGGCTGATGACTTTTCTAATCTCAGTCAGTGATTCAAGGAGTCTGAAAAATCTGCTGAATTGTCTGTTATTTTAGACTCCTCCCATCACTCTGTGCCTCCACAATGCTGCCATGTATGTGCTGCCTGCTGACTACACATGTGATGTGATGACCTTCTGCAGTAACTTGCTGGGGTTCTGTCATTATTTTTATTGTCTGATGGGGTCCCAGAGCAAAATAGTTTGAGGACCCCTTGGCCTAGATTATAGTACTTTTTTTCATGGCACCCCTAGGCCAAAGTAAATGTGGGAAAAAATAATAAAAAGAAAGTAGATTGTGCTTATATGTCATCATTAAGGCCCCCATACACTACGCGATTTGGGGGATTGGGCTGAGAAATCGGGGGGAAATTACCCAAATCGCATAGTGTATGACATCCGATCTGATCCTATGTGCGGTCCCGTGCACATTGGATCAGATCTGGCTGTCGGACGGTCTGCACAGGGAGCAGGTCTGGGGGAACGGAGACCGGAGAGCATGGTCCGGTCCGTTCCATTGGAGCTGCAGAAGGGGTAGTGAGCTAGCGGCAGGAGAGGTGGCACGGAGTGGGGTCCGGTCCAGCTGCAATAGGGGTAGTGGGCCAGCGGCAGAACTGGAGAAGTAGTGGCAGGTGGGGAGCAGGGACCGCATAACAGAGTCCGGGTAGCGGCGAGCGGGAGAATAGAAAACATCCTATTCAAAAGACTGGGCGGGCAGGGCGGCCGCTGATTGGCTGAGCTATCGATACGATTTATCCAAATCATATCAGGAGCTGCCGGGGGAGCTTAGTGGAAGTTGGGGCTGACATTAGGCCGACTTGTTCTTAGGACAAGTCGGCCTAATGTATGGAGGCTTTTAGGTTCAGTTACATAGCGAGGGACGGGATTTGCTTCTGTTTATACATGTATATTATGATTGGTAGCCGCTAGCACTGGTTTTGTCTAATGCTATGACAATGAATAATTTGAATTGGCCCTGGACCACCAACCCCTCGCACCCTTGCAAGTGTCCCAAGACACCCCAGGGTTACCCCACCACTGCCATAATGTTCAAATCACCAATGTTCTTGTTGCAAGAAGAGGCTATATAAAACGCAACTAGCATTTATACAGAATTCCCCTTAAATGTCTCTAGCGGAGTCCTGATAAATATGAAGCACGTGCACTGTTTTACTCGGTTCACTGCCAAACGTTTTATGTTAAATAATGTTTAGTTCTGGATATTGTTATTGCATTATAGATTATTTGTAAGTGTAAACATTTTTGAGCTTTTGTACTTTGAAAACATTTGCTTTGTATAAAATAAATCCTCCTCTTGCAGGATATTCACTGGATCCACGAGGTTGGATGGAAATGCTATAGGTAAGTTATTCATAGATCTACGTTATATATACCAATGATGGAAAGTTGGTGCAGCCTTTAATCTTCCTTTTTTGTCTGTATTTTGCTTTCACAGTTACCTGTATTGTTCAGAAAAATTTTCTTCTTCTGTTGTGTAACATGAACCATTTCTGTGCTTGCAGTGGACTTTGTGCGCTGGCTGTGTTCTGTGTCGATGGATGAACTGGTATCCCCCACCCACCCGCGTATGTTTAGCTTGCAGAAAATTGTGGAGATATCGTACTACAACATGGGCCGTATCAGACTGCAGTGGTCTAGGATATGGGAAGTCATCGGAGATCATTTTAATAAGGTGAAGTGTATTTGTCATTTACTGGTACCACATATGTTATGGTTGTGTAAATTTAGTTGAACATTGCATTCCTTCACCTGGGATGTCTAGTTCAGCGGAGATTTTCTAGCTAGCATCTCACACTCATCCACACTCATTACCTGTTTCTATTCACGAATGCAGGACTTTCTTTGTGCTTCACCTACTCTGTGGAATGCTCTCCCATGCACAGTAATACTCTCCTCTAGTCTCTAAACCTGAAAACTCACCTCTTCAGGCAGCTTATCATATTCCAGAACCACCCACATAACCTTCCCCATCCTATCACATCCCCACTGTACAGTCCAAACATATCCTCACTTTTTTTTCTCTTTCACACTTTCTCATCCTCCTGACCCCTGGCAACATTGCTGGGTCACTATCATACAGCCCACACAGAAGCTTTGCAATCTAGTGGACCGTTATGCAATAGATAACACCTATCCTTGTCCATTTCCCTATAGATTGTAAGCTTACGAGCAGGGCCCTCCTACCATTTGACTGTTACTACCCAGTTTGTTCTTTCAATGTTTCCAATTGTAAAGCACAGTGGAATTTGCTGCACTATAAAATAAACTTTTAATAGTAATCCATAAATAGCATTAATCCGAATATCAGAAGTGCTGGACTGTTACATGTATTTGACAGTTTTATTGTGAAGTATTAACGTAATGCCATTGACCTGTGTATAACAGTGTGGTAACACTACCTTCCTCTTTGGCCACTTGCCGTTTGTTATCAGTTTGAATGTATTAAGAATTAATCTTCAAAGGAATGGGCCGAGAAATCGGCGCAGTGTGATGTCCCCTCAGCTCCTTTATATTAAAGTTGCTAAAATGATAGAAGTTCTAAAGTCGTAGCAATATTAACAGATTTCAATCATTCCGATAATTCTCGAAGTACCGCGACCGTTACAAGCCTCATAATGCCAATCCTTGATGTAGTTGATAAACCTCTGTGTGACGTGTGTTTCTCTTCGTACTGTAGGTTGGGTGCAATCCTAACGAGGACGTCGCTATCTTTGCAGTAGATTCCTTAAGGCAGCTTTCTATGAAATTTTTAGAAAAAGGAGAGCTTGCAAATTTCCGATTCCAGAAAGATTTCTTACGGCCATTTGAGCACATAATGAAAAGAAATAGGTAAATGTATATGTTATATATGTGTGTGATGTGTCTTTTTTTTATGTTCTTTCGTCGTCAGATGACCAACTTATTTTTAGAAATGAATGTAGACATCATAATGGTATTTATTAGCAAATATGCTTTCTTTTTCTGGCTTCCTTTTGGGTTTTAATTTATCCATTGTTCTGATTTTCTTTAGTAAAAGTTGAGCTATGGTGCAGTACATTGTAAACCACTGAAGTAAATGCATACAAATGTGGACATCCCCATTACATGTTACCTGACGTCATAGTTCATGTGATTAAACTCATTTTGGAGCTTGCCTTGCACTATAGCAAACTTTGGAAACCTGTGTCACTCCAACTGCACATCCCAGCATGCTTTGCTAAAACGGTGGCAGGGCATGCTGGGAGGTGTAGTGCCACAGATTACCTACCCGCTGCACTATATTTTGTATTATATTATTATTCCATTTATGGACACTTCCATCTCTCCAAGTGCAAAGGGTGTGCGAGTTACATTTTAGCTTGGCAAGCAGGACATATACAAATTGCACAATTTAACTATGTAAATGTATGCAACATAGTCAGGGGTAGATGTACAGTATAAAGCAGTGATAAGGGAGGAGAAGTGATAAAGTGCATGGTTCTTTATCACGGCCAATCAACTCCTGACCGTTAAGTCACAGACTGGATTTAAAAAGGGACAGTCAGGAGCTAATTGGCCGGTGATAGTACCAGGCACTTTATCACTTCTCCTCCCTTATCACTGATTCATACATCTACCCCTCAGTACCAAAAAAATTACACCCATGTTTTATGTTTCGTTTTCATTTATTTTACAGTTAGATAAATAGAAATGATGATTTTAAGTAAAAGAAGAAATATCCTAATTGTGTTTTTATATGTATAATGAGGGGTAATTAAGATGTTTTTGGCTAGTGCAATATTAAACTGATATAAATAGTTTATCTGTGGGAATGATGCTTTGCAGCGTACACCCACCAATAAGAGGTTCCTGGCTGAAAGTGTGTTGTGTTTGCATTAAGGTCGCCCACCATTAGGGACATGGTTGTTCGCTGCATTGCACAGATGGTGAATTCCCAAGCTGCTAACATCCGCTCCGGCTGGAAGAACATCTTCTCGGTTTTCCACTTGGCTGCGTCAGACCAGGATGAGAGCATAGTGGAGCTGGCTTTTCAGACCACTGGGCACATCGTCAGTGAGTACTTGGCTGATGCGGGCACTGCACTGGCCTGACAGTTGCAGATTTGGGTGTCGTAAATGCAGAAAAATAACATTGGTGTAAAATAACTGGTAAATGAATCATAGAAAAGTCATATAACGGAAGCTCTAGCTCCTAATTATTCAGTTTCTCCCTAAATATAAAAACATTATTGGAAAATCAGGGAATGTGGAGATAATGTCTGTTGTTCCTGTGTAAAACTATCAAATGTGTTACTGCTGAGATGGCACTCTCTGGCTATGCAGAGCATAATATATAATAACCTATACATGTGTCATGTCAGTTAGCTGCAGGGCAGATGTGTGCTGGCTTTCTGCTGCATTGTGGGTATTTTGATGGCTGAATGACAGGGGATGGTGCAGCGATCTCCCTGCAGTAAGTTAGTCGCTGAGCTGACTGTACACATACACAGCAGCTGCCTATCATTATGCTATATAACTAGAGAAATGCCATAACCTGCTTCATATTGTGAAGTCATATGATAGAAGTCTTATCGGAGTGGCCAGAGGTTGCAATTCATAACACATCCCCAATAAATATAAGTACAAAGTCACTTGCTATTTCCTGTACTGCCCGAATCTCCATTCCACCTTCTCTGTGTGCGTGCCTTATACGTATACATTCTGTGGGTGGCGATTTGCTGACGAACATCCTGCGATACTCAGTTGCGTACACATGCGCACTATTGTGGAAGGCTCAACATCCCTAATTTCCTTGGGACCCCGCAGCAGGTGAAGAGGACAAACTAGAGATGTTGCTGACCGCGATGTGCAGTTCCGGGTTGGCATACCGCAGCTGAGCCGTTCATTGAAAAGCCTCCGCTATAAATCAGATTTTTTGTACAAAATATAAATAATGATTAATGAGAATACAAAGCTGGTTGTGTGATATATAAACGCATCACTGTTCCATGTTTGGGTTAGCAGCACATAAGCCGCAAGTCCCCCGATCCTCTGTTCTCGCGGCTTATTGTGGCAGCTTGCTATAGACGTGTATAGACATTACTGGCTGGGTATTTCTCTGCAGGCCTCACACTAGGTATAGGGGGTGACTCTGTTAGGCTCGGTAATTAGCGCGGTTTGCTGCCTACTGAGCGATGAATCGTAGAGTGCCCGCCTCCCCACCGATGAATGCCCTTGGTACCATGTGAAGGTATGTGTTTGCTAGCAGGAGAATTTATTCGATGGCCGCCGACCATCGAATGATTTCTCCTGCCTTCTGAAATAAAAATCAGTCTCAGCTGACGTTAATTTCCTTGGGTGTCCACATCCTGTGACGTCAGCCGCCCGCCTGCGTTGGTAACGCCCAGTGTTTTCATCTAGACGCTCATAAAACGCAGGGTGTTCCCATGGGCGAGCCCCGTTTTTGCCGCGTCCCTCCCTCCCTGCAATGAATGGCTAGTGTGTAACTTGCCGAAGCTGTTCGTTACCACCAGGGTTCGCACGTATGCACTTGGACATGCGGGGCCGAATTTGCCCTGTTCCGAATGGTACTGTATTAGACCCATAGTTCAATAGGCAAAACGTACACAGGGCATTTTGGTCGTGCAGTTAAGAGCCCCCTTAAGAAAAAAAAAAATCACATGACATCCACAGAACTTTCAAATGGGCGTGTCATTGAAAGAGCCGTCCCCTACGCACTATTGGTTGATGGCGTCGTTGGGGCTGTGAAAGCTGTATACTTCAGAATGTAAATGTAGGAAGCTGGTTGTACAGGGAAGAAGCAGAAACAAGGAGTCAGCTCTAGATCTGAAGCCGGGGAAACAAAAACATAGTTTGATTCCTCTTAACAAATAAAGCAACCAGCTACAAAAATGTCTCCAAACAGTCCGCACCCCCATTCACTTTATAGTCTTATCATTGCCAACTCACAAAATCACCGGTCTCCCCAAGTTCTAGTTCTCACTCCATCTGCCTGGCATTGTAACGCGGACGAAATCCACTCTGCACTGACTCAGTGTGGGCAGAGCAGATCCATCCCTAAGCAGAAAAGGAAGGGTGTGTTTGTTTGCTCAGTTTGAAACATTCCCCAGGACAAAAAAAGTAGCAGTGTTCATTGTACAGTGTATATCATTTCCCTTCAGTAACTCCCGCCCCCACAGGCCCATGCTGCGTCATGGTGTTTCTTGGCTTTGGGGGATTTCTGGGGATAACACTTTCTATTCCAGTACTGTAGCAACAATGATTGTTAATAATAAACATCACAGAAACAGCACCTACAGTATAGCACAAATGTAGTCTTGCCTTCTACAGTATGTGTTTGTCTCTGCAGATTTCTGATTTATGTATTTGCTTTGGTTATATATAAAGGGATTTTTAGTATATGTGTATAATATGTAGGTGTTATTGTTTTCTATGCTCTTAATGTGACCTTGTTCCCTCTCTCCTGTTTCCTAGCTTTGGTGTTTGAGAAACACTTTCCCGCCACCATCGATTCCTTTCAGGATGCAGTGAAATGTCTGTCTGAGTTTGCATGTAATGCAGCGTTCCCCGACACCAGCATGGAAGCCATACGTCTCATCCGCCATTGTGCTAAATACGTATCGGACCGGCCTCAGGTATTGATCCTAGTGCATGAAATGCTTCATTGGAACACTCATGCTATAGCTGGAAGCTGCGTTCCGCATTGTTCAGACTTCATAGAATACAATATTAGTGATTTGTAACGTTAATATTATTGGCATATATAAAGGATAAAAAGATTGCTTAGCAAACAGAGGGGTCTCTTCACTAAGCCTTGGGAGAGAGATAAAGTCCCGGCTAATCTGCTCCCAGCTTCCATGTTACAGGCTCTGGGCTAGATGTATCAAGCTTCAAAAAGTGATAAACTGGACAGTGATAAACAACCAGCCAATCAGCTCCTGGCTGTCTGTTTAAAACAGAAAAGTTAAGAGCTGGTTGGTCAGCAGTTAATTTCGAGCCAATTTATTTCTCTCCAAGGGTTATTTAGGTGGTTGCTACAGTCATATTCATTGATACATAGATTACCAAAGAAGCATAGATGTTATAGATGTAACTATGTAACATCAGGAAAATACATATTGGAGCAATATCACAAACGGTATTATCAGTAAAAACCCAACACAAACACAAAATGTGCTGTGAGAAAATGGGTCAGATTCTCTAATGGTGCCCACACACGCACCTATCCCGGCGGTGTGATGCTATGCGATGGGGTGCACGCTCCCGCGGCACCTCATCGCACAGTACAAAAAGTATGTGCTGCACATACTTTTTGTACTAGCTTTTTATCACATTGCATGCACAAAGGCATACGATGCGATGCTATGTGTGCTAGTTAAGCACAGAACGCACGCCGGGATCGATGCGTCTGTGGGCACCTTAAGCTTCAAAAGTGATACAATGGAGAGTGATAGACAACCAACCAATCAGCTCCTGCCTGACATTTTTCAAACACAGTCTGTGACATGGCAGGTAGGAGCTGATTGGTTGGCTGTTTATCACTCTCCATTTTATCACTTTTGAAGCCTAGTGCATCTGGCCCAATGGCTGTTGTGGCAAAAGACACAGAATGTACAGAGACCTTTGCATCACAACAAAGAGGGGAAGACTGAAGAAAGATGGTGGCCAGCACTGTGAGTCAGGTCCCTGACTATGCGCCTGATTCAGACCTGTTTGCTAGGCAGTGTATATTCGAGCAAGCAGGTAAACCCCGCCCCCCTGAATGCTCTCTTCCACTGCCGAGCGAATCCCCGCACTTGCCTGCGAGCCGAGGTCTACACTTACACATCCACTGGTATGCGGCCGCATGGAGGATAAATCAATTGATGGTCGCTCATTTTTTCATGGATAATAGTAAGTCTATACTTTTATCCTGGACGATCATGGGCGGAAAGTGACGTCCTGTTACGTCAGCCGCCCGCCCATAGCAGGTGTCGACACGCTTTGTCTAATGAGTAAATGCTGTATAAATACTGTTAATGAATAACTAGCGGGTTCCATTGCTTACAGCCAGAACTTCAGCTCAGTCTAACATTGCTTCATTTGCTATAGAGATGCTGCATGTAACAGATATCATAGTAAGCTGCCTATACTTCCTCCAGTACAGCCCTATATCTGTCTGAATGTGGCTGAGTACTTCTGTATATTGTAGGCAGAAACTTCTATGTATATAGCTTATGTATAGGCTGCTGTCCGCTCAGCCACATGATCTGACTTGTGTAGCGTTATTGCCATATACTTTGCCCATATTTCGTATACATGTTCTGCCAGTGGCGTAGCTACTATTTGGGCTCCCCCCCGCCGTTGGGGGGGGGGGGGGGGGCGCCCATACCCCCTGCCGCCACCCCGTCGAGCACCCCCCCCCCCGGCCGCCCAGTCGCCCCGCCGCCTGTGCTAACCCCCTCCCCCTCCCCCGCAGTCTTACCTATCGCGCTGGTCCCGGCGGCTCCGTCCGTTCATCTGCTGAGGACCACCACAAAATGGCCACCCCCGTACAGCAGACAGTTTCAGAGAACTGTTTGCTATATGGGGGCGGCCATTTTGTTGTGGTCCTCATCAGAAGAACGAAGCCGCCGGGACCAGCAAGATACGTAAGTCTGCGGGGGATTGGGGGGTAGGTAACTATAGCACCGCAGCCCCCGGCGCCCCCACATGCACAGCGCCCCCCCGCGGTGGCGGGGGCTGCGGTGCTATAGTTACGCCCCTGTGTTCTGCTATTTTGTTGCGTTTGTGCCTTCCACATAATGGCTGTATATATTACTATTTACGTGTGTAGTGCCAATATTCCACAGAACTGTACAGGGAACGTGCTTGGAATTACCTCTGATTCCATAATGCCAAATACTCTGACACCCATCACAGTCTCCTTACATATATTGTTTTTATTATCTTTTTAGCTCATTTTAGATGTCACTAAAGCAATCAAATGGTTACTATGTAATTGGTTACTATGGGGTAGATTTATTAAGCTCGGTGATGTGATAAACTGCCTTTGTTTTATACCCGGCCAATCAGCTCCTACCTGCAATTTTTCAAACCAAGCCTGTAACTTCACAGTTAGGAGCTGATTGGCCGGTGATGAAAACCAGACACTTTATCACTTGAATAAATCTGCCCCTATGTTACCTATAAATAATGGAAGCATTCACACTGACATAAAAGTAATGATAGGCTGCTTTGTCTGGCAGGCATTCAAGGAGTACACGAGCGATGATATGAATGTAGCGCCTGAAGACCGCGTCTGGGTGAGGGGATGGTTTCCCATCCTGTTTGAGTTGTCCTGCATCATCAACAGATGCAAATTAGATGTAAGAACCAGGTAACAATCAGTATTTGCAATTCCAGTTTTTAAGGTATTTATAATGCTCTACTTGTTTTCTTGTTTGTGTTACCAGGAACATTGCACTCTTTTGGGACATTTGCAGTTAACCCCTTCCTGACAGAGCTAGTTTTTGCGTTCCTGACAGAGCCATTTTTTTCAAATCTGACATGTCTCACTTAAGTGGGGATAACTTTTTTTTGCTTTTACTTATCCCAGTGATTTTGAGATTGTTTTCTCGTGACACATTGTACTTCAAGTTAGTGGTAAATTTTCGTCAATACAGTCTGTGTTTTTTTGTGAAAAATACCAAAATATCGTGAAAAAATGGAAAATTTAGCGATTTGCAAAATGTTAAATTTTCTGCTTGTGAGACAAATAATCTTACCACTCAAAATAGTGAATAACTAACATAGACCATATGTCTACTTTATGTTGACATCATTATTTCAACTTCCTTTTAATTTTTTGGGACACTAGGAGGCTTACAATATGAATAGCAAATTCTCAAATTTTCAAGAAAATTTCAAACACTGATTTTTTTAGGGACCAGTTCAGTTCTGATGTGACTTTGAGGGACTTGTATGTGAGACACCCCCATAAATGATGCCATTTCAAAAAACTGCACCCCTCACAGTATTCAAAACAGCATTTTGGAATTTCTTTTTTTTTGCAGATTTGCAATTTTAATACATTTTTCTAAGGAACACAGTACATTTTACTAGAGAAATGTGACTAAAAATTGATTCCCCCAATTCTTTTGTTTTCATAAATATCCTATATGTGGCCCTAGTGTGCACGGTGACCAAACCACAGGCTTCATAATAGAAGGAGCACCTACTTGATTTTGGAGCCTCCTTTTTATGAGATTATTTTTTAGGCACCATGTAGGTTTCTAGGCACCATAAGATGCTAAAAGTTAGGAACCCCCCCACAAGTGACCCCATTTTGCAAACTACACCCCTCAGGGAATTCATCTAGGGGTATAGTGTACATTTCAAACCCCCAGGGGTTTCACCAATTGTGGTACAACTGGGCAGTGAAAATGAAAAATTATTTTTTTTACACAAAAATGCAGTTCTGGCTCCAAATTTGTCATTTTCAGAAGGTATGAAGGAGACAAAGCACCCCAAAATCTGTGCCCCAATTTCTCCCGAGTACGGCAATGCCTCACATGTGACCAAAAAATACCAGTTGGGTGCATGGCAGGACTCAGAAGGGAAGGAGTGATTTTTGGATTTTGCAGCTCAGATTCTGGTGGAATTTTGGTGGGTGCTATGTCGCATTAGCAAGACCCCCCAAGCACCAATACAGTGGAACCCCCCCACAAGTCACCCCATTTTGAAAACTACACCCCTCAGGGAATTCATCTAGGGGTATAGTGTACATTTCAAACCCCCAGGGGTTTCACCAATTTTGATACAAGTGGGCAGTGAAAATGAAAAATTACATTTTTTTACACAAAAATGCAGTTCTGGCTCCAAATTTTTCATTTTCAGAAGGTATGAAGGAGAAAAAGCACCCCAAAATCTGTGCCCCAATTTCTCCCGAGTACGGCAATGCCTCACATGTGACCAAAAAATACCAGTTGGGTGCATGGCAGGACTCAGAAGGGAAGGAGTGATTTTTGGATTTTGCAGCACAGATTCTGGTGGAATGAATGGTGGGTGCTATGTTGCACCAATACAGTGGAACCCCCCCACAAGTCACCCCATTTTGCAAAGTACACCCCTCAGGGAATTCATCTAGGGGTATAGTGTACATTTCAAACCCCCAGGGGTTTCACCAATTTTGATACAAGTGGGCAGTGAAAATGAAAAATTACATTTTTTTACACAAAAATGCAGTTCTGGCTCACAATTTTTCATTTTCAGAAGGTATGAAGGAGAAAAAGCACCCCAAAATATGTGCCCCAATTTCTCCCGAGTACGGCAATGCCTCACATGTGACCAAAAAATACCAGTTGGGTGCATGGCAGGACTCAGAACGGAAGGAGTGATTTTTGGATTTTGCGGCTCAGATTCTGGTGGAATTTTGGTGGGTGCTATGTCGCATTAGCAAGACCCCCCAAGCACCAATACAGTGGAACCCCCCCACAAGTCACCCCATTTTGAAAACTACACCCCTCAGGGAATTCATCTAGGGGTATAGTGTACATTTCAAACCCCCAGGGGTTTCACCAATTTTGATACAAGTGGGCAGTGAAAATGAAAAATTACATTTTTTTACACAAAAATGCAGTTCTGGCTCAAAATTTTTCATTTTCAGAAGGTATGAAGGAGAAAAAGCACCCCAAAATCTGTGCCCCAATTTCTCCCGAGTACGGCAATGCCTCACATGTGACCAAAAAATACCAGTTGGGTGCATGGCAGGACTCAGAAGGGAAGGAGTGATTTTTGGATTTTGCAGCACAGATTCTGGTGGAATGAATGGTGGGTGCTATGTTGCACCAATACAGTGGAACCCCCCCACAAGTCACCCCATTTTGCAAAGTACACCCCTCAGGGAATTCATCTAGGGGTATAGTGTACATTTCAAACCCCCAGGGGTTTCACCAATTTTGATACAAGTGGGCAGTGAAAATGAAAAATTACATTTTTTTACACAAAAATGCAGTTCTGGCTCACAATTTTTCATTTTCAGAAGGTATGAAGGAGAAAAAGCACCCCAAAATCTGTGCCCCAATTTCTCCCGAGTACGGCAATGCCTCACATGTGACCAAAAAATACCAGTTGGGTGCATGGCAGGACTCAGAAGGGAAGGAGTGATTTTTGGATTTTGCAGCTCAGATTCTGGTGGAATTTTGGTGGGTGCTATGTCGCATTAGCAAGACCCCCCAAGCACCAATACAGTGGAACCCCCCCACAAGTCACCCCATTTTGAAAACTACACCCCTCAGGGAATTCATCTAGGGGTATAGTGTACATTTCAAACCCCCAGGGGTTTCACCAATTTTGATACAAGTGGGCAGTGAAAATGAAAAATTACATTTTTTACACAAAAATGCAGTTCTGGCTCGAAATTTTTCATTTTCAGAAGGTATGAAGGAGAAAAAGCACCCCAAAATCTGTGCCCCAATTTCTCCCGAGTACGGCAATGCCTCACATGTGACCAAAAAATACCAGTTGGGTGCATGGCAGGACTCAGAAGGGAAGGAGTGATTTTTGGATTTTGCAGCTCAGATTCTGGTGGAATTTTGGTGGGTGCTATGTCGCATTAGCAAGACCCCCCAAGCACCAATACAGTGGAACCCCCCCACAAGTCACCCCATTTTGCAAACTACACCCCTCAGGGAATTCATCTAGGGGTATAGTGTACATTTCAAACCCCCAGGGGTTTCACCAATTTTGATACAAGTGGGCAGTGAAAATGAAAAATTACATTTTTTTACACAAAAATGCAGTTCTGGCTCAAAATTTTTCATTTTCAGAAGGTATGAAGGAGAAAAAGCACCCCAAAATCTGTGCCCCAATTTCTCCCGAGTACGGCAATGCCTCACATGTGACCAAAAAATACCAGTTGGGTGCATGGCAGGACTCAGAACGGAAGGAGTGATTTTTGGATTTTGCAGCACAGATTTTGGTGGAATGAATGGTGGGTGCTATGTTGCACCAATACAGTGGAACCCCCCCACAAGTCACCCCATTTTGCAAAGTACACCCCTCAGGGAATTCATCTAGGGGTATAGTGTACATTTCAAACCCCCAGGGGTTTCACCAATTTTGATACAAGTGGGCAGTGAAAATGAAAAATTACATTTTTTTACACAAAAATGCAGTTCTGGCTCAAAATTTGTCATTTTCAGAAGGTATGAAGGAGACAAAGCACCCCAAAATCTGTGCCCCAATTTCTCCCGAGTACGGCAATGCCTCACATGTGACCAAAAAATACCATTTGGGTGCATGGCAGGACTCAGAAGGGAAGGAGTGATTTTTGGATTTTGCAGCTCAGATTCTGGTGGAATTTTGGTGGGTGCTATGTCGCATTAGCAAGACCCCCCAAGCACCAATACAGTGGAACCCCCCCACAAGTCACCCCATTTTGCAAACTACACCCCTCAGGGAATTCATCTAGGGGTATAGTGTACATTTCAAACCCCCAGGGGTTTCACCAATTTTGATACAAGTGGGCAGTGAACATGAAAAATTACATTTTTTACACAAAAATGCAGTTCTGGCTCAAAATTTTTCATTTTCAGAAGGTATGAAGGAGAAAAAGCACCCCAAAATCTGTGCCCCAATTTCTCCCGAGTACGGCAATGCCTCACATGTGACCAAAAAATACCAGTTGGGTGCATGGCAGGACTCAGAAGGGAAGGAGTGATTTTTGGATTTTGCAGCACAGATTCTGGTGGAATGAATGGTGGGTGCTATGTTGCACCAATACAGTGGAACCCCCCCACAAGTCACCTCATTTTGCAAACTACACCCCTCAGGGAATTCATCTAGGGGTATAGTGTACATTTCAAACCCCCAGGGGTTTCACCAATTTTGATACAAGTGGGCAGTGAAAATGAAAAATTACATTTTTTTACACAAAAATGCAGTTCTGGCTCAAAATTTTTCATTTTCACAAGGAATGAAGGAGACAAAGCACCCCAAAATCTGTGCCCCAATTTCTCCCGAGTACGGCAATGCCTCATGTGTGACCAAAAAGTGGCAGGACTCAGAAGGGAAGGAGTGATATTTGGATTTTGCAGCACAAATTCTGGTGGAATGATGGTGGGTGCTATGTCGCATTAGCAAGACCCCCCAAGCACCAATACAGTGGAACCCCCCACAAGTGACCCCATTTTGCAAACTACACCCCTCAGGGAATTAATCTAGGGGTATAATGTACATTTCAAACCCCCAGGGGTTTCACCAATTTTGATACAACTGGGCAAAATTACATTTTTTTACACAAAAATGCAGTTCTGGCTCAAAATTTTTCATTTTCACAAGGTTTGAAGGAGAAAAAGCACCCCAAAATATATGCCCCAATTTCTCCCGAGTATGGCAATGCCTCATATGTGACCAAAAAATACCAGTTGGGTGCATGGCAGGACTCAGAAGGGAAGGAGTGATTTTTGGATTTTGCGGCTCAGATTCAGGTGGAATGAATGGTGGGTGCTATGTGGCATTAGCAAGACCCCCGATGCACGGTGAATTGATGGACCTAATAATCCATAGATGTGTGGTATATTTTAAAACACTCCTTTATGCAAAGGCCGGGTTTGTCAGGGCAAGTTTCACAGTGGAAAATAGTTTCCTTTCTTATTCCCCTTTTATAACAAACTTTGCACCTTTTTTGTGTCCTGCCCTTTTTTGCAGTGGAGGGGATTTCGTTGGGAAAATGCTGCCCTGGTACAATACGGGGGCCAGTACTAGAAGTACTGGGGCCCTCTGCCTGCTGGTTCCCAAATATCAGGCCCTTTATGACTTCCTCTTGAAAGTGCATAAATGTCCCCCTCTGGCCGGTAGAACGGAATAGCACGTAAGCGTTATACAGTGCCATCTGGATGATATACACGGCCAGCTTCTTGTACCAGATTTTTGTTTTCCGCAGGGCACTGTACGGCTTCAGTACCTGATCTGAAAGATCCACTCCGCCCATGTACCTATTGTAATCCAGGATACAATTAGGTTTTGAGGTGTGGGTACTGGTACCTCGTACAGGGACGGAGGTGGTACTGTCTCCGTGAATTGTTGTCAGTATAAGGACATCCCTCTTGTCCTTATATTTGACCAACAACATATTTTCAGTGCATATTCCCCTGCTTTCACCCCTTCTCATTACTTGGGCAATGTGCGTTTTTGGGAGGCCTCTTTGGTTCTTGCGCACAGTACCGCAAGCTGCTGTACCTCTTGAACCAAGGGCCTTAAACAGGGGGATGCTAGTGTAAAAGTTATCCACATAGAGGTGATAACCTTTATCCAGGAAGGGGTGCACTAAATCCCAGACAATTTTTCCACTAACACCTACGAGGGAGGGGGGGCATTCTGGCGGTTCAATACTTGAATCCTTCCCTTCATATACCCTAAACCTGTGGGTGTACCCTGAGGTGCTTTCACACAGTTTATACAATTTTATGCCATACCTTGCCCTCTTATTGGGAAGGTACTGGCGGAATTTAACCCTTCCTTTAAAATGTAAAAGGGACTCGTCCACACAAATGAATTGTTGGGGGATGTACATCTCCTCAAATTTGGCGCTGAAATGATCAATGACCGGCCTGACTTTGAATAGCCGGTCAAAGGTGGGATCATCTCTGGGTGGGCACTGTGCATTATCGCTGTAATGCAGAAATTTAAGGATCATCTCAAAACGAGTCCGGGTCATGGCCATACGGTAAAATGGGGTGCTGTACAGAACATCTGTACTCCAATATTGCCTAATTTCTGGCTTTTTTACTATGCCCATATGAAACACCAGACCCCAAAACGCCATCATCTCTACTGCATCTACAGGGGTCCACCTAGCAAATGATGACGTGGGGTTTTGAGCAATAAACTGCTGGGCATATAAATTAGTTTGGTCCACCATTAAATTTATAAAATCATCAGAGAAAAATAATTTGAAGAAGTCAATTTCTCTGAGACCTGTGGAATCAAATTGGATTCCTGGGATGGCCAAAAACTCAGGAACCTGGGGCTCAAAATTGGCTGGTGGTGGGATCCATACGGGATCAATCATTGGGGGGGGGGGTCTCAGCTGCTCTACGGGGGCGTCTTTGAGGGGGTCCCTCATCACTAGAGGAGGAAGATGAGGTTAACACAAATCCTTCAAATTCCCCGCTTGCATCACTGTCTGTGTCACTGTCAGAGGCAAGCATGGCATATGCCTCCTCCGCTGAGTACATTCTTCTGGATGACTGGGATGACATTTGGGATGACCTTTGGGATGACATTTTTATTTTTGTGTTTGTGGTTGTGAAATGTTTCAACACGTGTATAGTGTAGGGGGGGGGTACAAACTTTATTTCAACCAGGTAGTGTGTATGTAGTGCAGAAAAAAAAAAAAAAAAAAAAAAAGGTCCTGCACCAAAAATTGAGCACAGATGTTAGTCAGTAACGACCGTCACTGAACAGCGCTCAAAGGCAACAGGAATTTATTAAAAAAAAAAAAAAAAAAAAAGGTCCTGCACCAAAAATTGAGCACAGATGTTAGTCAGTAACGACCGTCACTGAACAGCGCTCAAAGGCAACAGGAATTTATTAAAAAAAAAAAAAAAAAAAATCAACCCTGTGCCGAAAAAGCTGATCAGTGATGTACGTCACTGATCAGCGCACAGTGGCCACAGGACACCCACAAAATCACAGTGTGTGTAAAAATACCCACAGCACCCTCAAAAAAAAAAAAAAAGGTGAGGGGCAGCAGGTGCACAACCTTTGGTGCAACTGGCAGGTATATATTTCCTGCAGACACAAAATATAGCACTCTATCACTCTCTGTCACTCTCTCTCTCTATCTCTCACTATCTATCACTCTATGACACTGCAGCACTGACAGGAATTTAAAAAACAAACCCCTGCACCCCCAAAAAAGTTGCTGATCACCTCAGATATAGTGATCAGCACAAAAGGCGGGGGCAGCAGACACAAAATTTAGCACTCTCTATCACTCTCTCTCTCTATCTCTCACTATCTATCACTCTATGACACTGCAGCACTGACAGGAATTTACAAACCCCTGCACCCCCAAAAAAGTTGCTGATCACCTCAGATATAGTGATCAGCACAAAAGGCGGGGGCAGCAGACACAAAATTTAGCACTCTCTATCACTCTCTCTCTCTATCTCTCTATCTCTCACTATCTATCACTCTATGACACTGCAGCAAACCCCTGCACCCCCAAAAAAGTTGCTGATCACCTCAGATATAGTGATCAGCACAAAAGGGGGGGCAGCAGTCAGTTATATAAAAAATATATATCACAATCTGTCACTATCTCTCTATCTCTCTCTCTCTATCTCTCTCTCTATCTATAACTCTATTACACTGCAGCAAAATATAGCACTCTCTGTCACTAGGCCTCTCTATCTCTCTCTATCTCTCTCTATCTCTCTCTATCTCTCTCTATCTCTCTCTCTCTAGCTAACTGCAGCAGCACAACACAGCACAACACAGCACAACACAAGTAGCAAGATCCAGGCAGTGATCAGGTAAGTATTTTGCACGGTTTGCACGGATCAGGTCAGTATACTGCGGCAGCCAGGCACGGTGACCACACTGCACGCAATTCCAGACCGGAATGGCGTCTGCAGTGCAGTCACCGTTAGTTTAAACCCCCCTCCATGGCTGTGATTGGTCCGTCGGTCCGACGAACCAATCACGGCCTTTGGGGGCGGGCGGGGTGAGGTGGGGTGACACCAGTGTCACCCTTACACCCCACGGTGATTGGTGCTGTACTTTACAGCACCAATCACCTCCGATCCCATGTCACCGGCGAACGTTATTCGCCGGTGACACAGAAAACGCTGTAATTGGCTGTTCACACTGAACAGCCAATCACAGTGATCGGCGACGGGGGGGCGGCATCGCAGCCCCCCCCCGGGCACGCAGGGACATGTCTGCTGTCAGGGACAGCAGACATTGTCCCTCTGTCACTGCGTCTCTAGACGCAGTGACAGTTTTCAGCCATGACGTATATATACGTCATGTGTCGGGAAGTACTTCCCGACCATGACGTATATATACGTCAAATGTCGGGAAGGGGTTAAATAAGGATGTGCCTCAGACAATGGTATTTTCCTGTGCACGATTTAGAACAGCTGTTGTTAAACTACACATCCCAGCATTTTTGCTATTTGGTCATGTTAAAACTGTTGCAAGGCATGCTGGGATGTGTAGTTCAACAACAGCTGGAGGGTTCTCCATCCCTGATTTAGAACATGTCATAACAGTGTTTAAAAGAGGCCAAACTGTAGCCCATGATGGAGAACTCCAAACGTTGTTATTGGGTAAAACGTGTCTAGATCGTCTCTAGATAGCTGTGCATCGGAGGAACAGCCGATTGGTTATCATAATCACAGTGTAAAGGGAAGGGCTTGTCGTCTTACTAAGACACTGGCAATTTACTGACACACAACTAATGATGAGAATAGGGTCCATCATGAATGTAGGGGAACAATAATTATTTACATGGACTGACTCAGTAAATGTTTTGTAGATGATGAGCTCATCACACTGTTTAACAGAACCCTCTATTTAAATAGTACCTTTGGCCTTCCTGTGGCCATGTGTAAAGGTATACTGATGGACATAACAAGGTCACAGGGACCAACACGTAAGGCTACTGTACTTCAGCCCATGCAGTTGATTCGGTTATCCACAAGGGTGCACTTATGGCAGCTCCATGCGTGCAGCTGGGTGTTTGCAGAATCATAGGTCCATAAGGAAAGCAACTGGTGCTGGCCCCTATTGGTGGACTGGTGTTGGCCTTTATTGGTGGACTGGTGCTGGCCCCTATTGGTGCACTGGCGCTGGCCCTCAAACTTTTGTTCCAGTTTTCTTTCAAGTTTCTCACTGCCAGAGTGACTCTTCTAAGCTGGATTTGACTAATTTACATCAATAATGCATCAATATCAGCTATCAATAAAGGGGGGCTTTTATGTCAGAATTCATTTTTAACTTTTGCATCTTAATTATCGTATTCATTTATGGTGTTAAACCTCTTGTTATCCTATGTTCAATGTTTGTGAGTACAGGCTGTTTTGCCTCGTACCATCTGCACTTTTTCACTGGTAACACATCACAGGTCACCCATGTTCACGATTTTTTTATAGAATAGGTAAAAAATGGGAACGTACATAAGCTTGGATTTTTTCAGGGCACTAGGTGCCAAAACTTTGCCTGTGGATAGTCTTATCACACCTAATAAGGTTCCCCACCCTTCCCCCATTACACAACAACGACGTGGTTTAGAAACTTCAAACAAACAACTGGGCGGAAGCAACCAATGGGCCCGTGCTCTGCTCATGAGAGCTTACATACAGAGGTGACCATGGAGGGGTAGAAAGGAAGTAAGAACCAATGCAGTGGGTTAAGATGAGAGGCTTGACGGCTCTGATGAAGAAGTGGTCTTGGGAACTTGTTTGAAGCTTTGTAGAGCATTGGAGAGTTTGATAGGAAGAGGTATTGTAGATGATTCCGGAGGTAGGCCAAAATCTTGATGGTTGGAGTGGGAAAGGTAATCAGTTGGCAGGAGAAGTGGCGTTCATTCATGGAGCGGAGAGGGGGCAAGCTGGCATGTGAAGGGAGATGAGGTCAGAGATTTTAAGGATTCATTGAGGGCTTTGTCATACTCCTTTTCCACCAAATTTATTACCCTAGTTATTTGTGGGAAAAACCATGGTCCAAGTTTGGAAAAGGTTAGAGCAGGCATGTCCAAACTGTGGCCCTCCAGCTGTTGTGAAACTACACATCCCAGCATGTCTTGCCATAGTGTTTAGCATTCCCTAATATCAAAACTGTGGCAAGGCATGATGGGACTTGTAGTTTCATAACAGCTGGAGGGCCATAGTTTGGACATGCCTAGGTTAGATAAAATCAACTCCGATGGCTTCATCCGTCCCTGGTAGCTTCCAGGGATTAACTCAGGAAGGGTCTAAGTAATGATGCAGTGTGTGTGTCACCATATTAGAGTGAGTGCTGTTGTTTCTATGTAAGCAGCAGTGATGGCAACTCCAACCCCATCAAAATCAGGCCCAGGCTAAATATTTGTTCCCAAAATGTCTGACCCCACTGTTTGTCGGCAACATGTGTTTGCATTGATTTGAGTGGATCCTTGTATGCAACGTCAGATACATAAGTGTTCTGTTGTGTAAAGGTGTTTTTGTTGGCAGGGGTCTGACCGTCATGTTTGAGGTCATGAAGACATATGGGCATACGTTTGAGAAGCACTGGTGGCAGGATTTGTTCAGAATTGTCTTCAGAATCTTTGATAACATGAAACTCCCAGAGCAGCAGACCGAGGTGAGTTGCTGGCAAAACGTTTAGTATGGTCAGGTAACATTAATCCTCTAAGTGCCGACATTTCTGTGAGAGATATGCAGAATATCTGCTAAGAATGCCAGGGTCAAAGTTGAGGAATATGAATCACGTTAGTTATTGCCGGCTAATGATCTGAATTATTAATTGAAGATTTGTTAAACATTGCACCAAAAAAGAACAGTTGCTGTGATTGACGCTGGCATTTTTAGCGGCTTTTTTGCACATTTCACATTAACCACAGTACAATTTATAACATACCGTATATGTACTGTCTTTATGATATAATTACTGTTTGTGTAGGGTTATGGGGCTCATATCCGGATGGGGCTGAGGTTGATAATACCATGATTGACCACTAGAGGTACGTGGTCGACCGGGTTTACAAAGACAGTGACGCTGGATCGACGGGAGGCGAGCATTGACCGGAACCTGGTAGACGCAGGTTTTTCTTGGTGCCGGTCCACTTGGTTCCTACTCATCTATCCAAGTGGACATAGAGTGGGATATATAGTTGTTTGCTGAGCGTGGCGAGCCATGCAAGGGGACACTGTGAACATACACAGTGTCCACGGGCACCCCCTGACATTCGGCACCCAAAAAACCCAGAAAAACACGTTTCGACCTTGCTACTGTCAACCAGGTCCCTGTCGATGCATAATGGGATAAAAAAGGTTTAGAAAAATTACGTAGCGCTACACGAGAGGTTCTGCCTTGCTGAGTATATAGAGAGCTACCCAGCTTTTTAACGGAAGGATACTAGAATACAGATGGTGAATACTCATTTTGGAATAGTGGAAGGTTCTTAATAAGTACAACAACGTGAAAAGGTTCTTAATAAATACACAAATGTGAAATGTTCACATTTGTGTATTTATTAAGAACCTTTTCACCTTGTTGTACTTATTAAGAACCTTCCACTTCGATTATACCTGTCGATGCATGCCTCCCATTGGTCCAGCCTCGCTGTCTAAGTAAACTCTATTGACCAAGTATAACTAGACACTGTCGACCATGGTATTGTCAACCCTCAGCCCCGTCATTCCGATAATCCATAACCATGGGGCTCATATAGGGTTGGGTGGAAATTGTGTCTAAATTACAGGTGCAAAATGCACCCATAAAAAAATGAATAAAAAAATAAAATATATCCCTGCCAGTTCTGCAGGGATAGCGTATGCTTTGACTATGGAAGAGTATAAATCTGGTGTATGACAGGAGGTTTCCTCACATTACTGGTTGTAAATGTTGCTAATACAGTACTCCGTTCAGAGTGACCAGAGAGTGCTATTAATATATAAAAATGTCACATTCAAATGAAATTCGAATGATACATAAAGATAAGTTTAATTTTTCTTTTTCGCTAATTTCCAACCAATACTTATATCTGTTGCGTTTCCCTTTAAAAGGAGACCTGTGGTTTATTGCTGCAGACTAATTGCTGATATCACTAATAATGCAAATTGCAGGAGCCAGATTCCTGTAGTATTAGTTTAAATGGAAGGGATTTAGACAAATTTATCCAATCGGAAATGGTTGCCAGTCATCGTCTTATCAGTGGTATAACACCAGTGGATGGCGCACCAGACCGGGATCCCTTTAAGGTGTCTCTCTTGCATTTTAGAGACCACTGGAAACGGATTTGCACCAGTGGTAGGATGTATCTATTCTATAGTAGTGTTTGTGGAATGAATGCAGCAATTAATTGGAAACCATAACCGTGGTTTCTTATTAGTACATGTCAGCTGTAACATTGTTATCCTCCACTGTGTCTGAGGCAGATGGATCTTCTGACATCCACCCACTTTTTGTATTACTTTATTATCAGTTATTTATACAGCGCACACACATATTCCGCAGCGCTTTACAGAGAATATTTGAACATTCACATCAGTCCCTGCCCCAGTCTAGCTTACAATCTATATTCCCTACCACATGTACACGCACACACAGACATTCTATGGTTCATTTTTGTTAGGAGCAAAATAACCTACCAGTATGTTTTTGGAGTGTGGGAGGAAACCGGAGTACCCGGAGGAAACCCACGCAAGTACGGGGAGAATATACAAACTCTGCACAGTTAGAGCCATGGTGGGAATCAAAACCATGACCTCAGTGCTCTGAGGCAGCAATGCTAACCATTACACCTCCAAGTGCCTGATTTGTAGTGTTCCCCAAATCCCTTACCTAACCATTACACCGTCCATGTTGTCCCCATATGTAATACATACATTTAGCACAAGAAGAGAATGGTAGCTGTGCAGGTCTAACCATTAAACTTGCTGTGGAAATTACATTATGGTAATGTCTGGAAACCATTCATTGTACATACTTATTGTGTGGTTCTTACTTGTGGTGCCTTAGAAAGCTGAATGGATGACTACGACCTGCAATCACGCCCTCTATGCAATATGTGATGTCTTCACGCAGTACTTTGAGGTACTCAGCGATGTCTTACTGGACGACATATTTTCTCAGCTCTACTGGTGTGTGCAGCAAGGTGAGAACTTAATGTTCCTGTACTAGGAGTTCCCTATAGTATAACTCTGATTACTGCACTGACTACAACATTACAATGGAGAAAGTGCTTGTATGTTTTCTCATTAGTCTTATACTGAGGTACAAGAGAAGCCTTGTTCAAATGTTGTAGCCTTTAATGGCAAGATTTCTAATATATTATGGTACCACTGCTTGCCGTATGGGAATATTTGAGTTAATTCAAATGCATGAAAATACATCGGCTACAATTCAATGGGGAGACTGAGTAAGTACCAGTGTAATGAATGGTGAGGGAGATTCTAGTGAAAGTTGGGACTCTGGGAGGAGGGAATATGGTGAGTTCTATTTGGGACGTATTGAGCTGTAGGCAGCACTCCATCCAGGTGGCGATCGAGAGTGGGTCTCAGGAGATAGAACAGAAGTGTGTGGCGGTGGATTTAAGAACATTTCTTCAGCAAACAAATACATGTATAAGTGAGAGGTCGGTTTTCCAGAACAGACACTTTTCTTAGTGGCAGTGCAGGGAGGATGTTGCGCTGGTAAATACAGTTACAGATGGAAAACCAATACACAACTCTATCACAAAGGCCAGTAGAGTGAAGGTCGTTCAGGAGAGAACCAGGAGGGTGAGCATGGAGAAATGACCTTTAGTTGTTGCTGTATGTAGATCCCTTTGGTGAGAGACTCTCTCCCGTGAGACCACTTTTGGAGGCAGCAGGTCTGTTGGGCGTGCCATGGTTGAGGTTCGGCCACTGGAGACTGTTTGTGGTTTCAGTCCAGATGAAAAGTGAATCTGTAGGTGTCTGTCTATGATTGCTGATCTGAGTGCTTAGGGAGAGCACGATGTCTGCTGAGAATGGAAGGAGGTTCTGGCTGGAGAGCAACAAGGCGGAGTTTGAGAATCTATAGATGTAAAAGATGATGTTGTGGACTGGTGATCATATACATTGGAGGAAGTCAGTGAGGGGTTTGTGGCACCAAAGATGGTGTGGCTATCATTGAGAGGATTGAAATCTCCTAGAATAATGAAGATCAAACGATAAGAGCTTATATGCCTGTTGGCAAAATGACATTATCGTGGAGGTGGAGTGGAGAGAATAGATGGTAGGGGTGGTGCCAAGAGTATGACTAACCTGGTGCAGCATGGATAAGGGGTCTCCTTAGCTTACAGGTGTGAGGTTTGTTTCTGCTTAAATAGGCCATGAGTGAGGTAGATGCCAGCAGTTCATGGGTGCAAAGAGGAGAGCATGGGAATGCTAGCGGAGGTGGAAATAATAATGGGAAAGGAAGGATTCTGAAACGAGGAGAAGAACCTTGGAGAGAAGTGTGGTGAATATGATTAGGGGAAACCAGCTGATAGTGGATCTTCCTGCTAAGGCATAGTAGCTGCAATGAGGGAACTCCCACCCAGGTCTCCAGTTCAGTGACTGTCCTAAGCACTGTCACTTCCACCATTTGCTTGTATTATGTAAGGAGAGGAGGGTCAGTCTGTTTTCATTCCTATCTGGTCTCTGTTTGGAAAGATGGACCTTTAAGAGAGGTTGTACCGAGTCTCCTATTATTATTTAGAGTGAAGCATTTACTGGTGAATTCTAGCACAGTCATCTATATAATAATAGGAGCACATTGACTCACAGTAGTGAATACATCGATAGACTGTATCTGTATAATCTTGTTTTCCAATTAGCTCTCTCCCAGCCGACATGCCAGGGTCATGGTAGAACACATTTCTGTTTCCCCAGCACTGTAATTGCTGTAATAAACATCGCACTGTGCTGTATTTTATGTTGCAGACAATGAACAGCTTGCTCGTTCTGGAACCAACTGCCTAGAAAATGTGGTTATTCTAAACGGAGAGAAATTCACCCTAGAAATCTGGGACAAAACCGGCAATTGCATGCTTAATATCTTCAAGACAACGATTCCACACGCGTGAGTGCATTGTCCCGTCACAGCGGGGTCAGGGGGAGAAAAAAAAATTCTAATACATTTCACTTGTAAAAATGATTTCTCATTCATCTTTTTGTTATTTTATTGAATATGTAAAGGGTTTCTGTTTATAACATTCCCACACCGATAACCTCAGGTTACACAGTAATTTTATAAACATAGCAGATCCGGCAAACACCATCTTTAGGTATTTTGGGATCTCTATATACAGGTGTATATATATAGTTCAGTTGTTTTTTGTTTTTTTTAGAGGGAATTTGGTTTATAAGATGAAGCATAAGTTTTTACACCTGCGCTGCTGAATATATATATTATTATGCCTCTGAGCTTTGCTGAACAAAAGGACAACCGGAGACACTCATTAATAATGTAACAAAATTTTATGCATATAATAAAGAATTTGTAAAAAGGTATGTAATCTTAAATTCATAAGTCTCGCCATCTTGGAGCCGGCTCACGCAACCTATTGAGCCCAACTACAAGCCAGCATACTACATTTCCCACCGTCCATCACTGCCCACGGCTTTCCACCTCAGCCGGCAGCCTATCGGAGCTCCCCCCCCCCCCCCCCCCCCTCCGGCGGACGTCACGAAGCCTTCGCTCCGGGTCGAGCCCTCGACACCTCTGGGTTCCCCGTCAGAGCCGCAGTCACAGTACCATCACGGACACCGGGTTGAGCTACACTCACCATCCCCGGCCCCTCCAGCTATCCATCTCAAGGAGGGTGAGCATACGGTCCAGGACATAAGTGCGTCTCCTGAATACTCCATCTGCGCTATACACGCTAAAAGGTTACGCTACTTGTCCTCTGTGCATAGTTTATCTGCTTGCTTCCATCGGCATTGGCTTGTGTTTCCCGCAACCATCTTCCCCCACTATCTAACAGCTTACTTCTGCTAACTAACAAGACTGGCTGCAATTCTTGCATAAACCCTTGCTCCTTGCTATTAAGCATTATCTGTGATCCAAGTGGAGAGCGTTTTCTGCCCTATATATCTATTGAGCATGCTTTATTGTACTTGATTTTAATTATATATTTGTATGAATTTAAGATTACATACCTTTTTACAAATTCTTTATTATATGCATAAAATTTTGTTACATTATTAATGAGTGTCTCCGGTTGTCCTTTTGTTCAGCAAAGCTCAGAGGCATAATAATATATATATTCAGCGGCGTAGGTGTAAAAACTTTTTCTTCCTTTTGAACCCCTTAGTGAGACATAGCACGCTCACTCACACTCTGCAGCAGCTATTTATATACATTGTTTTAACCACCAATAATTTTTTTGTTATTTTTATTAAGCTTTTTGCTAAACAGCGCCAGGATCTGTGAACGGAAGAGGCTCTCCCTTGGATCCTCCTACGTCCACAGAAACCCCCCCCCCCCCTCCCCCTATAAGATGAAGCATGTAATAAACATATCTCTGGATGGGTGTTCTGCAACCACCATAAAGTGTGGGGTTTTATTAAGCTTATTCCCCTGTTTTGTGGCATTTTTCCCTGGGGCACTGTTGGACCCAAGGGTATGCTGGACCTGATTGTCAAAGGGCTAGCATGCCCTGTCATTAATTTTGGGAACCAGAACAAGCTGGTGCCACTAGTGCGCCAAAGGCAAAGTGTAATATTTATTTTTACGATTACCTTGCACTCACCCCAACCGAAGTGCAGGAAGAGCCCTAAAGCTGTTGGTGCTATGCCTTGATATTATTTATTTATTAACAGTTTCTTATATAGAGCAGCATATTCCATTGCGCTGGTACCACTAATAGGTGTGGGGTGGATCCCCTATGGAATCCACCTAGCATAGAACTGGTTGGAATATTGGTGAAGGGACCCATGCTGCAAATCTCTGATTTTGTGGTCACCAGCAATAATCTCAAACCAATAATGCTAATTAGAGTATAGAGTAGGAAAGATCCCCTCAGTTATTATTTAGTAAATTCTGTATTGTTGCGTAAGGTGTGTGAGTCACTGCAGTGTAGCTGCGTAAGGTGTGTGAATCACTGCAGTGTGTAGCTGCGTAAGGTGTATGAGGCACTGGCGTGCAGCTGCGTAAGGTGTGTGAATCACTGCCGTGTAGCTGCTTAAGGTGTGTGAGGCACTGCCGTGTAGCTGCTTAAGGTGTGTGAGGCACTGGCGTGTAGCTGCGTAAGGGTTGTGAGTCACTGCCGTGTAGCTGCGTAAGGTGTGTGAGGCACTTTAGTGTAGCTGCGTAAGTTGTGTGAGTCACTGCGGTGTAGCTGCGTACGGTGTGTGAGACACTGCAGTGTAGCTGTGTAAGGTGTGTGAGTCACTGCAGTGTAGCTGCGTAAGGTGTGTGAGGCACTGCAGTGTAGCTGCGTAAGGTGTGTGAATCACTGACGTGTAGCTGCGTAAGGTGTGTGAATCACTGCCGTGTAGCTGCGTAAGGTGTGTGAGGCACTGGCGTGTAGCTGCGTAAGGGGTGTGAGTCACTGCCGTGTAGCTGCGTAAGGGGTGTGAGTCACTGCCGTGTAGCTGTGTAAGGTGTGTGAGTCACTGCCGTGTAGCTGCGTAAGGTGTGTGAGTCACTGACGTGTAGCTGCGTAACGTGTAGCTGCGTAAGGTGTGTGCGGCACTGGCGTGTAACTGCGTAAGGTGTGTGAGGCACTGCAGTGTAGCTGCGTAAGGTGTGTGAGTCACTGACGTGTAACTGCGTAAGGTGTGCGAGTCACTGCCGTGTAGCTGCGTAAGGTGTGTGAGTCACTGACGTGTAACTGCGTAAGGTGTGTGAGGCACTGCAGTGTAGCTGTGTAAGGTGTGTGAGTCACTGACGTGTAACTGCGTAAGGTGTGTGAGGCACTGCAGTGTAGCTGCGTAAGGTGTGTGAGTCACTGCCGTGTAACTGTGTAAGATGAATCACTGCAATGGTATAATGCTGACTGTTTATCCTGTACAGGTTACTGACGTGGAAACCTGCAGCTGGAGATATTGATTTGAGTGCTCAGTCTGAAAAGCAGCTGGTAAGCATAATACGCGTGTGTGTGTGTGTGTGTGTGTGTGTGTGTGTGTGTATATATATATATATATATATATATATATATATATATATATATATATATATATATATATATATATATATATGTATGTGTGTGTATATATATATATATGTATATATATATATATATATATATACTGTATATAATAATATCATAGTATTTGTGTGATATTTTGTACAGTGTATTAGTCATACTAGATTGTTCTTCAGGAAGAACCGAGGTTTTATTATTTTGGATAAAGAAGTCTTTGTAGCCTTTCCCCACAAAATAGGGTTTTGCTAGGACTATTATTGAAGCTGCAGTGCTCAGTGATTATCACTGGGTGGGAGATTACATTTCCTTCCCATATTACATTGGTTATATTTAACGAACACATTTGTATGATGAATCACACACACACTCTGCATAGTCTTTGTACAGACCAAATACAGCCAGTAGCTGCTGCGTAACCTCTTCTAGTCCTCTGCCTGGAGACTTAAGATGGCCATACATCAGAAAGATCGATCTTAAGATCGTTTGCGCTCATGATTGTGTACAATTTCCCTTGAAATCCCCGGCAGTCCTTGGTGGTTTTGGACACACAATCTACACACAATCCATCATACAATCCATCTGCTGCATGATTGTGTATACAAGATGTGCACACAATCTGCATACAATTCATCATACAGTCATACAATCCATCTACTGATTGATTGTATGATTGTGTACACAAGATGTGCACACAATATGCATACAATCCATCTTACAATCAATTGAAATTGTATGATTGGGTACAATATCTTTCTGATGTATGGCCACTTTTACTGTGATGGGGCAGCCTGGTTATGGCCACAGTGATCTGTAGCGTACAGCCCCATATCCCAGTATTCCCATAAGGAATATATAAAGCACTGACACTTTCTCCTGGTTCATGATAAGTTGTGAAAACATTCAACATATTTATTGGATTTTATAAGCAAATATTTTCTTAAAATGTATTCTATTTAATTTTTTATTTATATTTTAATTAAGAAATGGTTCTTATGGGTGTACCGATGCCCTACAAGCGTCTTACCTTTCTTGCATTATACATAACAGTACGGTTACCGCTTCCCCTGATACAGTATATACACAGAAGGATTTTCCTAGATTACTCATTTTATACATATACAAACTTCTTCTGAAGGGGCCAGCAATTGTTACTTACACTTCTTCACCAGGCAGTGCTCTGTGCTGATATAGGAACTGCATCAACTCATTGGAGTAGTTTCAGTGACCATCAGGAACACCCAGGGTGCAGTATGGAAGATCTATCTCAGGGCTGGGCAATAGCGGCCCTCCAGCTGTTGATGAACTACACATCCCAGCATGCCTTGCATAAGTTTCAGCATGGCCACATAGCAAAACTGATGCAAAGCATCCTGGGATGTGTAGTTCATCAACAGCTAGGGGGCCACTATTGCCCAGCCCTGATCTATCTGAACACCTGATGGATCCAGTGTAACCTCACCTGTGTCTTTCATAACTGATAGATCCAGTGTAACCACCTGAGCCTATTAGTCCCTGATGTCATTAGATCCAGGCAGCAGTATATGACAGCCCCTGTTGTGTATTTTGTGTTCATTTACAGCACAAAACATTATGATAACTGCAAATTGTGTCTGTTTCAGGATTCTGTATCTCAGAAATCTGTGGATATCCATGATACCATGCAGCCACGGACAGTGGATGGCAGACGAAATACCCAGTCTGGAATAACAGTGGTCACCAATGACGAGTTTTACTCTGCAAGACCCGGAGCAAG
This sequence comes from Crinia signifera, assembly GCF_055691185.1. NCBI lineage: Eukaryota > Metazoa > Chordata > Amphibia > Anura > Myobatrachidae > Crinia > Crinia signifera. The sequence goes on along the minus strand of NC_139221.1, from coordinate 52,011,800 downwards.
TGAGTTGTAGGATTATGTAGTGCTAGATCTACCAGTGTGGATCTGTGCGTTACACAGAGGGAGTTGTAGGATTATTTAGTGCAGGATCTACCAGTGTGGATCTGTGTGTTAGACAGAGAGAGTTGTAGGATTATGTAGTGCAGGATCTACCAGTGTGGATCTGTGCGTTACACAGAGGGAGTTGTAGGATTATGTAGTGCAGGATCTACCAGTGTGGATCTGTGCGTTACCCAGAGAGAGTTGTAGGATTATGTAGTATGGGATCTACCAGTGTGGATCTGTGCGTTACCCAGAGAGAGTTGTAGCATTATGTAGTGCAGGATCTACCAGTGTGGATCTGTGCGTTACACAGAGGGAGTTGTAGGATTATGTAGTGCAGGATCTACCAGTGTGAGTCTGTGCGTTACACAGAGGGAGTTGTAGGATTATGTAGTGCGGGATCTACCAGTGTGGATCTGTGCGTTACCCAGAGAGAGTTGTAGGATTATGTAGTATGTGATCTACCAGTGTGGATCTGTGCGTTACCCAGAGAGAGTTGTAGGATTATGTAGTATGGGATCTACCAGTGTGGATCTGTGCATTACACAGAGGGAGTTGTAGGATTATGTAGTGCGGGATCTACTAGTGTGGATCTGTGCGTTACACCGAGTGAGTTGTAGGATTATGTAGTGCAGGATCTACCAGTGTGGATCTGTGCATTACACAGAGGGAGTTGTAGTATTATATAGTGCGGGATCTACCAGTGTGGATCTGTGCGTTACACAGAGGGAGTTGTAGGATTATGTAGTGCAGGATCTACCAGTGTGGATCTGTGCGTTACACAGAGGGAGTTGTAGGATTATGTAGTGCAGGATCTACCAATGTGGATCTGTGCGTTACACAGAGCGAGTTGTAGGATAATATAGTGCGAGATCTACCAGTGTGGATCTGTGCGTTACACAGAGGGAGTTGTAGGATTATGTAGTGCGGGATTTACCCGTGTGGATCTGTGCGTTACACAGAGTGAGTTGTAGGATTATGTAGTGCAGGATCTACCAGTGTGGATCTGTGCATTACACAGAGGGAGTTGTAGGATTATGTAGTGCGGGATCTACCAGTGTGGGTCTGTGCGTTACACAGAGTGAGTTGTAGGATTATGTAGTGCAGGATCTACCAGTGTGGATCTGTGCATTACACAGAGGGAGTTGTAGGATTATGTAGTGCGGGATCTACCAGTGTGGGTCTGTGCCAGACGGTGTTGTAGGATTATTTAGTGCTAGATCTACCAGTGTGGATCTGTGCATTACACAGAGGGAATTGTAGGATTATGTAGTATGGGATCTACCAGTGTGGATCTGTACGTTACACAGATGGAGTTGTAGGATTATATAGTGCGAGATCTACCAGTGTGGATCTGTGCGTTACACAGAGGGAGTTGTAGGATTATGTAGTGCAGGATCTACCAGTGTGTATCTGTGCGTTACACAGAGGGAGTTGTAGGATTATGTAGTGCAGGATCTACCAGTGTGGGTCTGTGCCAGACGGTGTTGTAGGATTATATAGTGCGGGATCTACCAGTGTGGATCTGTGCATTACACAGAGGGAGTTGTAGGATTATGTAGTGCGGGATCTACCAGTGTGGATCTGTGCGTTACACAGAGGGAGTTGTAGGATTATGTAGTGCGGGATCTACCAGTGTGGGTCTGTGCGTTACACAGAGGGAGTTGTAGGATTATGTAGTGCGGGATCTACCAGTGTGGATCTGTGCGTTACACAGAGGGAGTTGTAGGATTATGTAGTGCGGGATCTACCAGTGTGGATCTGTGCGTTACAGAGAGGGAGTTGTAGGATTATGTAGTTCAGGATCTACCAGTGTGAATCTGTGCGTTACACAGAGGGAGTTGTAGGATTATGTAGTGCAGGATCTACCAGTGTGAATCTACGCATTACAGTGTACAATTGCACATGAAATGTTATGCGAATAAAAAGGAAAGCAAAGGGGCATACATATGGGTCGATTTCAACCCTTTCAGATTGCTTAGAAATGGAGCACTGTGTTCTCCTTATGTATTACCTGCATCAATGGCAATCTGTGGTCCCGCGCATCGCATTCACCCGCAGGGAAAGCCAGGACTTGCGGGGCATTGCCTATTAAAATTAGGCAACGAGCTGCTCAGCTGAACGCTCAGCACAAAGCATTGCGGGTGCGCAGTGTGCTGAGTGATTGTGCTAAAGCACGTTGCTAAGTTAAATAGCCAGGTCGCCCCGTGTGTACTTGGCTTAAGAGAACAAATATGTTGTACGGACTTGTGTTGTGTAGTGCACACCACTGTACAAGTGCTACCTGTAGATGCTTACCAGGGCTATTGCTGACCTAGTGCATCCTCACATTATGTCTCCTTATTACTGCACGGCATGCTACAGTGTCTCGCGCATCAATAATATCATTTCTGGAGATAAGAAATTACTTTGAACTTGAACAGGAAAGTTCTCTCTTCCAAGAGATCAATCATTGCGCTTGACTTGTGTTTTTTGTAGAAGTTCCGGAACAGAAACTGTTTGCCGCATTGTTAATTAAATGCGTGGTTCAGCTGGAACTCATCCAGACCATCGACAACATTGTGTTCTTCCCAGCAACGAGTAAGAAGGAGGATGCAGAGAACCTGGCTGCAGCTCAGGTGTGTGTTGTGTCACCTGGAATCATTGTCTCTTTGTCTCACATGTAAATTAGCACTAAGTGCAATTCTAAAGGGGCATTTCCAGGTTTAGGGTACTATTATTCCTGTGCTTACCATCCAGGATGGTATACAAGGTCCTCTGCTTGCTGCAGGCTCACCCTGTCCTAGTTGCTGCACTTTAATTGTGTAGATCTGGAGTATCTCTCCCAGGGTCTGTGGCTGCTCCTATGTTTGAGGTTGTACAGGTGCCACCAAACAGGGCTAGTTGTGGTTAAACCTTTAGCAATGAATTGCCCCTTGAGGTTATTTGTAGCTTAGATAGCCATAGAACTTTATTTCTAACATTCATCTCAAGACCACATCCATTGGTTGACAAGGGCTGGCGACAAAGTTAGATTAGTCTGTTAATGGCTGAACAGATAGAAGTAATGGTGACATGGAGAGATGGGTGTTCGTATATAAACTAAGTCTACATGAAAGAAGCACCTTTGCTCTCCTAGAGCTTGAGTGACAGCTGGCGAGATGAAGCTGTTTGTTTCCTTCCTACCTTCGCAGAGGGATGCCGTTCACCTTGATGTCCACGTTGACACTCAAGATCAAGGGATGTATCGCTTCCTCTCATCTCAGCAACTCTTCAAACTCCTGGACTGTCTGCTGGAATCTCACAGATTTGCAAAAGCTTTTAACTCCAATAATGAGCAGAGGACGGCTCTGTGGAAAGCAGGTTCGTGTCACCAATGTCTTGTACACAGATGAGCTACAAAGTGCACCGTCTGCTAGGCTTTCATTTGCAGAACAGGAGGCCTGTTTTTAACTGTACATGTTTCAAACTCTAACAGTAATTCCCCTTTTACATCGCACAAAATTACCACGTTCATGACGGTTTCTTGCCGGTTCGACCCGGTAATTGGTGCAATGTGAAAATGGTTACCGGTTACAGCTAACCGGTAGCAACACGGCAATACGGACCCGGGTAAAAAGAAGGGTTCTTACCGGTTCCTTGCTGTGCAGTGTGAACAGGTTCATCGGGTTGAGCGACCCGTTTCCCGTTCACACTATGGAGGAGGCAGCGCTTGGAGCAGCACCAGCTCTAAGCGCTGCCTCCTCCCCCACTCCGATGATGCTCCACCGCACCCCCACATTGACGTCAGCGTACCTGAAATATTGCCGGTTCGCTAATGTGATCTGAATAGGCCGCACATGCAGGGTCACACTGAACCATTTCAAAGTCCCGGTGTTACCCCGGCATTTTCAGTCTGAAAGCAGTACAAGTTCTTACCATCATTTACTGGTTTCATATTCTGAAATTATATGGTGGGGAATTGTTACTCCAACAGTTCAAGTCGGGAGCCACTGACCTCATTTCAGCCATCTTGCTGTAGTCTCTGTACTCTATGTCCCCCCGTTACAGCTCCCTTTCTGCTCTAGTACAGCAAAGAACTGACTACTGTTTGTATGCTGCAAGCACGCCTCAGAGTTTCTCCATGCGTGTTCCGGCTGCTTCTCTATGTAGCCTTACATCTTGGTAATGAGGCCCATGTTACAAAGCCAAATATGGACAACAAAGCTCTAAGCATGCTCATGAACTTACAGATACTTTTTAAAATTGTTTGCAACATACAGCGCGCTATTGCCATATAGTGCTGCTCGCGGTCCAGCTGTGTCTGCGTTTCACCGACCAGACGTAGTAACCCAGCTGTGGCGCACAACAATAAGTATAATGGAGCCGGCAAGTGTGTGGCAAACTACTGATAATATAGATGCTTCCTGTGATTACACAACATACACATAGGGGGATATGCAATCTGCTGCCGCTATTTCCGACATGGGAATTAGCGGCGGCTCCCTATTCAATGCTGTCATTAATGACAGCACTGATGAGGGATCACGACAGAACGGGCTCAACTTCAGAAGCTGTCGGGCCTGTTCTGCCGATACCGGCCGTGGATTGTCGTGATCTGGCCCGCAGATCGACAATCCACAGCTGTTTTGCGGCCAAGCCCCCTTTGCGCCGAGCGGCAGGGGAGACATTGAATCACGTCTGTCGTTCTGCGGTCGATCTGACCGCAAACGGGCCCAGATCTCGGCTGTCGGCGGGGATCGACAGCCGTGGTCCCACATTGAATACTCCCCATAGATGCATAAACGGAGATCGTATGTATTATGCTGATGGAATGCAATGAGCCAGTCTTGATATACAGCAAAACCCGGACAAAGTAACCTAAGTATATATATATATATTGGTCACTGGTCACATATCGCTGGCATTCACAATGTGTTATGTAAGAGCACATATCTATAAATGCACAAAGTCACCTTGTAGTTTCTAAAAGTACAATATACACTGCCTTGCAAAAGTATTCACCCCCCTTGGCTTTTTACCTATTTTGTTACATTATATATATATATATAATGATTTTTCAAAATAAAAATCTGAAAATTGCCATGTGCATATGTATTCACCCCCTTTGCTATGAAGCACCTCAAAAATTCTGGTGCAACCAATCACCTTCAGAAGTGACATAATTAGTGAAATGAAGTCCACCTGTGTCCAGGTGTGTCACATGATCTGTCAGTATAAACACACCTTTTCTGAATGGCCCCGGAGGCTGGAACACCACTAAGCATCACACCATGAATACAAATGAGCTCTCCAAACAAGTCAGGGACAATGTTGTTGAGATGTAGAAGTCAGGGTTGAGTTATAAAAAAAAAATATTGAAATCTTTGATGATCCCCACGAGCACCATCAAATCCATCATCTTCAAATGGAAAGAACATGGTATCACATCAAACCTGCCAAGAGACGGCCGCCCACCAAAACTCAGACTGGGCAAGGATGGCACACCTATGTTTAGACAGTCCAAGTGCTGTGCGGATGCACTGTATATTATATTGTAGTAATTCATCTCCTACTTGTAGCTCTGTGCTGTTATTTATTTATTTGTACAATACAAGATTAGACAGATGTACAACTAGAGCTCGCTTACAATTAGTGCATCCTGGCTGTGTGTTCTAGTATAGCATTATGGGGTTTATTCTGGTTCACTCCTTCTGGCAAACGCCTTCTTAGATGGACAAAACCATGTGCACTGCAGGGGGCAGATGTAAAATGTGCAGAGAGAATTAGATTTGGGTTAGTTATTTTGTTTCTGTGCAGGGTAAATACTGGCTGCTTTATTTTTACACTGCAATTTAGATCTCACTTTGAAGTAAAACCCCACCCAAATCTAATTCTCTCTGCACAAGTAACATCTGCCCCACCTGCAGTGCACATGGTTTTGTCCATCTAAGAAGGTATTTGCCAGAAGGAGTGAACCAGAATAACTATTTAAGGAGGAGCAGAAACAGGGTTTTTAACAGGCAGGGTTTCAACGTGATTACATTTATTGTTATTATAGGGGGGTATTCAATCCTGGGTGACATTTTCACCAGATGAAAATTCAAGCATCGGCAAAAACCACGTAAATCAGTGAAATTGCTGCAAATTCACATGGTTTTGGCGAATTTGCAGCCGTTTAAGCCTGTTTTTGCCCATGCTGATTCGCCCCAAAAAAAGTGAAAGTGAAAAATGCGTGATTGAATACGGATAAGCGAATCCTTTCCGTTTTTTTCACCTGGTGAGATTGAGAACGCCCATATGAGTAAGCAACTTGTAAAAAAATAGAAAGGAAACAAAATAAAAAGTTGCTTATTCTTTCCCTTATTCCTTAGGTTTCAAAGGTAAATCAAAGCCGAATCTCCTGAAGCAGGAGACGAGCAGCCTGGCCTGTGGTCTGCGCATCCTGTTCCGCATGTACATGGATGAGAGCCGGAAGAGCGCTTGGGATGAGGTCCAACAACGGTTACTTAAGTAAGAACAGTTTGCATCGGATCTCTGTTGGCCTGTGCTCACTCCGTACTGCTGTAAAACAGAATATATATATATATCTCCATGTATTTCCGGCACTCTGTTTTTTTGACTATACTGAGAAGTTATAGAAATCCTTTCTCTCTCTTCTGTTTATACTGACAATTATTTCTGGACACTCCTCCTCATACTTTACCAAAATCTACGTGTCCTATGTGAGATGTCTTCTCCAATAGGTCCAGTGGTGGTTTTTACCTATGGGCTGCAGGGCTGCAGCCCCCCCAGGTAAAATCAGCCACTGTAGTGAAGCCAGATGCAGTCTGTGAGACTGCACTGGCTTCACTGTGACTGGCAGTGACTTCCAATTGGAAGTCCGACCTGCCAGTCACAAAGGCAGTCCCATTGGGAGGTGTTCCCTCCCTCCCTCCGGGATGCCTTTGTGCGGGCTGCCGTGCAAAAATGGCGATTGTGCAGTACCTATATAGGTACTGCACACGCGCTGGTCCCGGTACCTGTCATTTGTATTGAACAGGCGCTGGGACCAAGATTGCTTCTGTGGGCTGTTGCCCAAGCAGCCCATAGAAGCTGGCCGCATGCGCAGTACACATGTTTGTACTGCGCATGCACCAGTCCCGGCGCCTGTCATCACAGCACAGGCGCCGGGGGCGGGACTAGAGGAAGCAGTGGTGGCGGCGACAGAGGGGTGCCTGAATCGCGGTATCCCTGCTGCGGCCAGAGGCAGCCCCCCTCCCCCAGAAAGGTCCGGGCCACCACTGAATAGGACAGATATATTATACATGCAACTGGGAATGAACCGTATATATTAGTCCACCCATTTAGTTCTGTGCTGACACACACCCATACTTTCATCCGAATATCTTATATATTAAATATAACTCTTCATTTTATTTCCCAAACTCTTAATTAGTCTCTAAACCAATGGTTAAATACATTTAATCAACCAAATATTGCAAGAATCACCAACGCAGATGACGGCATAAAAAGCTATTTGACTAAAAACCTCTAATGCCCAAATATTTGTTCATCTGCGACCACAGACTTCATGCCATCTAATGCTAGATCTGATTTGCTTTCTGCTATACATCTGTAAACCGCATGCAGATCAGGTGACTTGATTAGTTTGCAGATCTTCTATTCCTCATTAGTGGCTCAGTACAATCTGGTCATTTGGATTCTGCTCACTGGTAACTGGATCAGACTCAGCGGAGCATTCTGCGAGTATTTGCACATTGGAGATTATTCTGGTTCACTCGCAAATTCACTCTCAGATGGACAAAACCATGTGCACTGCAGGTGGGGCTGATGTAACATATGCAGAGAGAATTTGGGTGAGTTATTTTGTTTCTGTGCAGGGTAAATACTGACTGCTTTATTTTTACACTGCAATGTAGATATCAGTTTGAAGTACACATCCCACCCTAATCTGACTCTCTGCACATATTACATCAGCCCCACCTGCAGCGCATATGGTTTTGTCCATCTTAGAGTGAATTTGCCTTTGCAAGTGAACCAGAATAACCCCCATTGAGCACCAGATAGTAAATGCAGCTACATCTACAATGCACACCTTTCTGCTGGTATAGTGACTTTATTTTTGTAGGGTGACATATAACGCAACTAAAAACACCATTCTGCCAGTAATATTAGGAATCCCGTTTGTGTATCTGTTTCCATGCCGATGCTGTGAGTGGTTTCACTAGAGGCGTTAAACTATACATGCGTCCTATCTAAGTACAAGAGAGTCAATCCAAACTAACCATTGTATTGACCCACTAATGAGGACTATAAGGACTGCAAACTAGTCACGTTCCCTATTACGCATGTAATGTAGTGGCACCAGTTTCTAGCAGAAAGCTGATACAGCATTTAATTGGTTGTCACAGATTAATTATATTTTGGACATTATAGGTTGTTTAGGTTAATTGATCTTGTATGCTGCTCATGTGTGTGACATGTTTCTTGCAGTGATGGGTTCCTTAAGTGTTTTTAATTACTTTTTATAGACTAATTAAGCAATTAACTTCGACTATTCAAATAAAAAAATCGCCTTTATTCCTGTATGTTATACTGTAATGTTACGCCGAGCAGCCTTAGCAGTACATTATATATTGCTTTCTTTTCCAGTGTTTGCAGTGAAGCGTTGAGCTATTTTTTAACCCTTACATCTGAAAGTCACAGAGAAGCCTGGACTAACCTTCTGCTACTATTCCTAACCAAGGTCCTGAAGATCAGTGACGAGCGGGTAAGCACAGCAATAATGCCAATTTAAATACAAAAATAGCCGTAAGGTTCGTTAACTTAACACTGATGGGTTTTTTTTTTCATTTCCTTTCTGTTGCAGTTTAAAGCTCACGCCTCCTTCTATTACCCCCTGTTGTGTGAAACCATCCAGTTCGACTTAATCCCAGAACTACGTGCTATCCTTAGAAGATTTTTCCACCGAATTGGGCTTGTTTTTAAAATTTCTCTACCCCCAGATCCGGACCACCAGGACATATCAGGACAACACGTAGCGGCTACTGAACTTCAGTCCTCTGAGGACAAGAGACAGAGTTCCGCCTCCCGAGACAACCTTTAAACGAGAACGGTTTTCCATTCGGGTTTTAATGGTACAGCTGCTTAGAAAGACACTGTCACTTCATTACACTCCAGACTGTCTTGCAGTGGACACTCTGTCCTTTACGGGATCATTTCCAGCCTCCATCGCGGTAACAGCACATCAAGGGAGGAGAGCGGACACATGGGAATACAAGACCCAAAGGGTTGTGTGGCAAAAGTCAATTATCTCTTATTCATATTTCAGACTGAAGAATTGAACCCACGTTGTCCATGAGATGAGCGAAGAGGATTCTGATGTTTCTAATTTATGTTGCACTCCATTTATCTATGAACTTGTAAACACCTAGGGGGTAAAAATGTACAGAGATGCAGGTCTGTAATATACGCCGTAAAACACTATTTGCCGATCTTCCTGCAATATTTAATTTCCTCACTGATTTGCTGCAGATCCCATTTATTATATCATTTATGGAATGCACTAGATTTTTTTGAGATTTGAAAAAAATTATTTTTTTAGTTTTCTTTAATACTTCTAGCCCTGATATTACTGCTGCTGACTTTTCAAAGCAGAGGCTGACGACGTCGCATTTGATTAATCTGTAAGATAATCGTAGGGCTTTGAATAAAATTTCCTCCAGTGACCTGGAACTTGAATCCCCGTAGCAAGCCTAGGTTGTGTCTGCTGTTCTAATTATGTTCCTTTGTTTGATGTAGATTTCACTGTACAGAAATTTAATGTTAAATATATAAAATTAATGAGCTTGGTTTGGCCTGTGGGAAGGTAAAAAAAAAAAAAGAATAATTTTGGGAACTATATCACTACTGTGAATTGTGCTTCAATGGTAACAAAACAAAGAAACAGATTCAAGTGTTGAGCATTCCTTATTGCAGTGGATGTAGAATTTCTGGACATATATATATGGTACAGACCTTGTAAAGTTTTCTATGTAAACTTCTGTACAACTTTCTGTACTATATCGGTTCTCATCTGGCATAATCTAATCAGGTTATAGGTCAATAAAGTTTTTGAATTCTTTCATCTTGCAAACCAAGTTGGAGTCATAGTGCTTATCTTGTGGATAATCCAGTAAGGACACCCCCCTCCTGCAAGTAGAAATGATCACCACCTTTTTTATAAAGTGTACCTGTAGTCCAGGCATGTCCAACCTGCGGCCCTCCAGCTGAAACTATACATCCCAGCATGCCTTGCCATAGTTTTAGCATTCCCTAATATCAAAACTGTGGCAAGGCATTCTGGAATGTGTAGTTTCACAATAGCTTGAGGGCCGCAGGTTGGACATGCCTGCTGTAGTCTGCGGGCCTGGCCAAACTGTGGCCCTCCAGCTGTTGTAAAACGACACATCCCAGCATGCCTTGCCATAGTTTTAGCATTCCTAATAGCAAAACTGTGGCAAGGCATGATGGGAGTTTTAGTTTCACAACAGCTGGAGGACCGTAGCTTGGTCATGCCTGATCTAGAGTTTCCCAGACTCTGCTATTCAGGATATCCATGCTTGAGCACAGGTGACTTAATTTGTACCTTAAGCAATTTTACCATCTGGACTCCAGAATAAATATCCTTAAAACTGGACTACAATATCGGAGTTTTGGGAAACTCATACACACTCTGGCAGCCAATCCAGTAACCATTGTGCCATTAGGTCTTGGGGGATTCATAGCCTGTGTTTTCTTACAGAAACACTTTTGCCATACCTGCCAGCTGTCATGGCAGGTAGGGACTGGGGTCATGTCGAGCAGTTCTTAGAGATCTGGGAACTGCCCTCCCCGGAACTAGCAAAGAACATAGGCGTGGCTCAAAGACACTGCGTTTCCTGTGAGACTACGCCCTGTAGGTGGGAGGCCACACCCCCTAAGGCACACATATAAGCTCCTCAGCAGCCAGGAAGAAAGTTGGGTGGAATGCATTACCTGTATTTCAGATATTCTCTTGATCTTATGTGTTTGTGTTGGTCTGTGAATGAGCCGTTATACTGGATATTTTTAGCTGCTACAACCTTTTTTTTCCTCAAAGAAAAGTTAAGGTTTATACACACTAGGTGATTTTGCGCTCAGAGTAGCTAATTTGGTACTTGTTTAGTTTCACAGTGGCGAATATCGCAAAATTTTGTAAATGTTGATGAAAATATTAGGTACTTGTTTAGTTTCATGGCGGCAGCATGCCCGTGCGCTACTTCCGGGTGGGCTTGCCAAACTTTCTAAAATAAACTAAATAAACTCCATGCCAACGTGGATAGTTCATACCCCCACTATCCACGTTGGCATGGAGTTGATTTTAGATAGTGTGGCGAGCGCGGCGAGCCCCGCAAGGGGACTCATACGCGCGGCCATGCTGCCGCCGTGAAACTACCAAAGTACCAAATATTAATGTCTAAGGTAAGAGTGCAGGTATTGGAGGTAAGTCGTACTCAGAAAGCTGCTTGTTTAGAGTGTGGGCTGCTGATTGGCTAAAGGTTGCCTTCTCCGATGAGTCATGTTCTCTGCTTCATTGAATGGATGGATGTTGGTGCATCAGGTAAGAAACATTGGAACAAACACCCTGCCACCATTGATGGAAGAAAACCAAACTGGTGGCAGCAGCAGCGTTACTGTCTGGGGAATGTTTTAGTGGTATTCTCTGGGACCACTCATCCACGTGGAGGCACTATAGAACGATTTGGTTATGAGCCCATCCATGATCATTGTCTTCCCAGGGGAAGATGGGATATTTCCTTCATGCCATTGGTGGCCACTGGGACAGTGGAAGGGGGCGGAGCCATGGCGACAGGCACCAAGTAGCTAACACTTTAGTGGTGCAGCCCAGGCCCCTCCTTCCCCACACTCCATCCTAGGTCAGTTTTTTCTTGGTGCCTAGGAGCACGGGCACATTTTTAAGTAGCTGCTGCAGTTTTCTGCAGCGTTTTTTAAAGAACATTTTTTTTTTTTTTTTTTTACTCTTGCGGTGAGCAAGCCGGGTGGACCACCCAGGCTGCTCACCTGCTCCGGAGCCAGCTCGTCGTGAACTGCCACGGACCTGCAGGCTGGGTCCCAGCACAGAGGGACCGTGCGCCACGGAGCAGGTAAGCCGCACTTCCCCCCTCCCTCCCCACAGCACGCAGCGGTATCGCGGCTGGGGGAGACGCGAGGCAGAGAGGCTTCCCGATGGAAGCTTGACTCTGTCCCGCAACGGTGACCGCAGCGAGACGCTATGCAGGGTGGCTTCCCGAGGGAAGCTTGACTCTGTCTCGCAACGGTGACCGCTACTAGGCGTCTAGATGTAGATGCCGGAGGGAGGGAGCCCAGCGCACTTAGCCGCCGGGGGTTGGTGCGCTCCCGGCAGTTTCCTGGCAGTGACACTCGGTCCCCACAGGGGAAACCGAGGCCACTAGATCACTAGGGCTGTTTTTGTAGCGGTGGGGGGCGCCTTTTTTTTTTTTCTCAGCCCTGGCAAGGTTCCAGGAAGGGGGGAGGTCCCTCACTTCCTCCCCGCCCAATCCCCGGCAGGGAGCCTCTATATGAGTTCCCGCCGGGGACTGCCAGCGTCCCGTCCTGTTGGAAGCTTGACTCTGTCCGGCATCGGTGCAGCAGAGAGCAGCAGGAAGCAGCTTTTGTGTGGACACTGTGGCACCCTTCCTTCCCCGGTCTCCAGACGGGTCAGGTTGTACTGCATTGACACTGCACCCTTGAGGTGTTCAGTGCTGTGTTTTCACACCCCTCTCTATATAGGGGTTTTCTGTGCAAATCTCTCTATTCACTCTGTCTCCTGTATTGAAGTGTGATAGAGCATAGCCATGACTTCTAAGTCAGGCTCAAAGTCCACAAGACCCTCGCGGTCAGGGGACGCTCCTGCCCTGAGGGTCTTTAAGTGTGTTAGGTGCAAGGAGAATTTTTCTTCCACCTCGGCAGACCATGGGGGTGTGTGTACACGCTGTAATGGTGGGGACTCTGTGGATTCGGCCCCGTCCCAGGCATCCCATTCCGTGGAACCGGGTTGGGCGCAGGCCCTGACGGAACCATGAGGGACCTTGCTGGACAGCTAGCCGCTTCCCGTTCACACCCTCAGCCCCCACCAGTGTTGAGTCAGCCTTCGCAGGCGACTCCTCCACCAGCTCAACCGGCTCCGCTCACGCAGTCCCAGCCTCAGTTGCTGACGCTTGCGCCTGAGCCAGCTTGGGTACAGGGCATTTCTTCCTCAGTGCAGGGACTGGTTCAGGTTTCTTCTTCTCTACAGAACCTGCTGGGTGCCGCTAGCAAGCGCAAGAACCCCAGAGCCCGCACCCAGAGAGCTGAGACTATGGGGACGGATACTTCAGGGGACGACCAGGCTGACACAGATGACCCTGTTGACCCTGATGACCCTGACGAGGAGGCTACATCCCAGGACGAGGTTATGACTCAATCCAGGGTAGATGCGCTGGTGAAGGCGGTCCGCTCTTGCTTAAACATACAAGAGCCAGACCAGCCCCCTGCGGAGGAGGCACCCTCTTTTAAGCGCAAGAAGAGGGATCCGGCTGTTTTCCCATCTTTGACGCAGCTGGAGGGAGACCTGGCAAAGGCCTGGTCTTCTCCTAATAAGAAATTTACGATTTCTAAAAGGATGGTTTCTTCTTATCCCTTTCCGGCGGACGGGCGCACGAAATGGGAACGCCCGCCTCAGGTGGATTCCCACATAGCCCGGCTACTACCTTGCCTATTCCCACTGTGGCGGCTCAAAGGACCCCACTGATAGAAAGATGGAACATGTCTTTAAGTCTATCTTTACTCATGCGGGTACGCTTACTAGGCCAGCTTTGGCCTCGGCCTGGGTGGCTAGGGCGGTAGGCAAATGGGCAGATATGCTGACGGAGAACATTACGTCAGGCATACGCAGGTCGGAGCTGCTTTCTCTGGTGGACCATATCAGAGAAGCCTCCATGTATTTGGGCGAGGCGGCCCTGGACACGGCTACGTTAGCCTCTAGGATCTCGGCGTCTTCGGTTGCAGCCAGAAGAGCCTTGTGGCTCCGCACTTGGAATGCGGATGCAGAGTCCAAAAAGGCCCTGGAGGCCCTTCCTTTTGTGGGCGATATGCTTTTCGGTCCGGAGCTGGACAAGATTGTGACTACGGTAGCCACTTCCAAGACAGCCTTCCTCCCGTCGGCACCCTCTAAGCCGAAGCAGTCCTTTCGTTCCTTTCGGCCGCAGGGAAAGCCGAGGGGACAATCTTCAACAAGAAGCCGTCCTCCCAGGAGGGAGTCGTTTGGTAAGAACAGACAGTCCCAGTCTGGCAAACGTCAGCCTCCTAAGGCCCCTGAGAAGGCCTCCCAATGACTTGGGGACCCCTCAGGTCGACTCCCTGCCGGTAGGCGCTCGCCTCCTCCATTTTGCCAACAGGTGGAGGGAGACGACATCGGACAATTGGATTTTGAGTATAGTATCGGAATGATACTATCTCTCCTTCGACAGGCGTCCGCCGACCCGATTCTTTATCACGGGGCGCCCAGCCTGTCCTCTGAAGGCGGAGGCTCTCAACGCCTCCATTCAGACTCTTCTCCAGTCTCAGGTGATAGAAGTGGTTCCTCCTCAGCTGAGGGGCCACGGCTATTACTCCAATTTATTCCTGATCGGGAAGCCGGATGGTTCATTCCGACCAATCCTGAATCTCAAGGACCTCAATGGTTACTTCAACATTCCACGGTTTCGCATGGAGTCCCTCCGGTCCATTCTACAGGCAATGGAGCCGGGGGATTTCATGGTATCTCTGGACATCAGAGATGCATACCTGCATGTTCCGATACATCCGGATCACCGCAAGTACCTCCGGTTTGCAACCAAGGATCTTCATGTCCAATTTCGGGCTCTACCCTTCGGAATCTCTACAGCACCAAGAGTCTTTACGAAGGTGATGGGAGTTATGGCAGCCTTCCTTCGCCTCCAAGGAGTGCGGATTCTGCCTTATCTGGACGACCTTCTGATTCTGGGACAGTCCAGGGAACTACTGCTGCAACACCTAGGCCTTACGCTGGACCTGCGCCAGGCTCACGGTTGGCTAGTGAACTGGCGCAAGTCCAACCTGGAACCCTCCCAGGAGATGATACATCTGGGAGCGCGTCTGGATTCCCAGGCCCAGAGGGTCTATCTTCCAGACAAGAAGCGGCTGGCTTTGCAGGCCCTCTTACGAGGGTTTCTCAAGCACAGGAGAGTCTCTCTTCATCTGTGTATGAAGATTTTGGGCAAGATGGTCTCGTGCTTCGAGATGGTGGAATTTGCCCAATTTCACTCTCGACCGTTGCAGCACCAGATCCTCAAGTATTGGAACCGTTCACCACAGGCTCTGAAGAGGCAGGAGGTAGTACTCTCAAGAGGTTCGACTATCGTTGCTCTGGTGGCTCAAGCCATGTCACCTGTCCATGGGACGGCCCTTCCTAGTCTCCGACTGGGTACTCTTGACGACAGATGCCAGCCTCAGGGGCTGGGGAGCGGTGGTGGAGGACCGATCCTACCAGGGAGTTTGGTCCCACCAGGAGTCGCGGTTGCCGATCAATATTCTAGAGCTCAGGGCGATCTACTTAGCCCTTCTCCAGGCGGCCCCCCTGATTTGCTCTCGTGCAGTCAAGGTACAGACAGACAACGCCACGGCGGTGGCGTACATCAATCACCAGGGGGGAACTCGGAGCAGAGCAGCCTTTCTGGAGGTACAGCCAATTCTTCGATGGGCAGAACGTCACCTCTTGGCATTGTCGGCAGTGTACATTCCCGGCGTCGAAAGCTGGGAAGACTTTCTGAGCCGCCAAGAGATCCACTCCGGAGAATGGTCTCTTCATCCGGAGGTGTTTCACTCTCTAACCCTTCGTTGGGGAAGGCCTCAGATAGACCTCCTGGCATCCCGGTGGAATCACAAGTTGCCTTGCTACGGGTCCAGGACTCGGGATCCAGGCGCATTTCTGGTCGACGCTCTGTCGGCACCTTGGCCGTTCGATCTGGCGTACGCCTTCCCGCCTGTGGCGCTTCTTCCTCAGTTCCTAAGAAGACTCAAGCGGGAACGGGTAAGGGTAATCCTGGTGGCCCCAAACTGGCCACGCAGGGCCTGGTATGCCGATCTCCTGCTCATGGCGGAGGAACCTCAGTGGCGGTTACCTCTCCGACCAGACCTTCTGTCTCAGGGACCCTGTCAACATCCCAACCTAGCTCGTCTCGGTTTGACGGCTTGGCTCTTGAGAGGGAGATCTTAAGAGACAGGGGGTTCTCAGATTCTGTGATAAGAACCATGATAGCGGCCAGGAAGCCGTCTTCAGCAAGAGTCTACTACAGGATCTGGAGTTCTTTCTTTCGCTGGTGTGAAGAGCACAAGAAGAATCCAAGGAGGTTCTCGTTGCCCAAGGTTTTGGCCTTCTTGCAGTCGGGAGTGGATTTGGGCCTTCAACATTCCACTTTGAAGGTTCAGGTCTCTGCGCTCTCGGTTCTGTTTCAGAGGCGCATTGCGACAAGACCGGAGGTTCGCACTTTCCTCCAGGGGGTCATGCACGTGACTCCTCCCTTTCGGAGTCCCTTAGTTCCGTGGGATCTACCTTTGGTTCTGAAAGCTCTTCAGGTGGCTCCATTTGAGCCACTGGAGTCAGTGGAGTTGCGTTGGCTTTCATGGAAGGTGTGTTTCCTTCTGGCAATTGCGTCAGCTAGGCGGGTCTCTGATTTGACCGCTCTATCTTGTAAGCCACCGTTTTTGGTTTTCCACCAAGATCGGGCAGTTCTCCGTACCAGGTTGGGTTACCTGCCAAAGGTGGTATCCAGGTTTCACGTAAACCAGGAAATCGTGGTTCCTTCTTTCCAGGATTCAAGAGGTGGAGAGGCTCTTGATGTGGTTCGGGCCCTTTGCATCTATGTGGATAGGACCAGGGAGATTAGAAGAACAGAAGCTTTGTTTGTTCTTTATGATCATCAGAAGCGGGGTTGGCCCGCATCCAAACAGTCCATTGCCAGGTGGTTGCGGCTTACGGTTCAGCAGGCATACCTCCTGGCGAATAGGCCAGCGCCAGCAGGGCTCACGGCCCATTCCACTCGCTCGGTAGGATCATCGTGGGCTGCGGCTTCCGGAGTCTCCGCAGAGCAGCTGTGCCGCGCAGCCACATGGTCTTCCATGCACACTTTTATACGCCACTACAGGTTTGATACTTTCACCGAGGTCGACTCTGCGTTTGGCCGTGGCGTTCTTTCTGCAGCTCAGGAGCGTTCCCTCCCGTGAGGGGACAGCGGTGGGACGTCCCACTGTCCCAGTGGCCACCAATGGCATGAAGGAAATAAGGGGATTTTTGTCCTTACCTGGAAAATCCTTATTTCTGAATCCTTTGGTGGACACTGGTCGCCCGCCCAGCCCCTGATCGGCTGATGGGTTGGTTTTAGGGAAAGCTCTTGTTCATGGTAATACAAGATCTCTCTTTTTCTTTTCTCTCATTCTCTCCTTTCCTGTGCTCCTAAGTCCGGTGGTAGTCTAAACTGACCTAGGATGGAGTGTGGGGAAGGAGGGGCCTGGGCTGCACCACTAAAGTGTTAGCTACTTGGTGTCTGTCGCCATGGCTCCGCCCCCTTCCACTGTCCCAGTGTCCACCAAAGGATTCAGAAATAAGGATTTTCCAGGTAAGGACAAAAATCCCCTTTTTCCAGTAAGACGATGAGACGTGACACAGCTTGAAATTTTCTACAGTTGTTGGATGAGCTCAACCAAGACTTCCAAGTACTTCCCTGACCCCCTTAATTCACCGGACTTGAACCTAATTGATCATCTATGGGACCAACTAGATCATTGTGTTCTCTCTATGGATCCTCTGCCCTGCACCCTCCGGCAGCTGTGGGATATACCGCAGTCAGCATAGCTCCAGATACCTGTGCCATCACCCTCCGGCAGCTGTGGGATACACCGCAGTCAGCATAGCTCCAGATACCTGTGCCATCACCCTCCGGCAGCTGTGGGATACACCACAGTCAGCATAGCTCCAGATACCTGTGCCATCACCCTCCGGCAGCTGTGGGATACACCACAGTCAGCATAGCTCCAGATACCTGTGCCATCACCCTCCGGCAGCTGTGGGATACACCGCAGTCAGCATAGCTCCAGATACCTGTGCCATCACCCTCCGGCAGCTGTGGGATACACCGCAGTCAGCATAGCTCCAGATACCTGTGCTATCACCCTCCGGAAGCTGTGGGATACACCGCAGTCAGCATAGCTCCAGATACCTGTGCTATCACCCTCCGGAAGCTGTGGGATACACCGCAGTCAGCATAGCTCCAGATACCTGTGCCATCACCCTCCGGAAGCTGTGGGATACACCGCAGTCAGCATAGCTCCTGATACCAGCACCTTATTGAGTCACTCCCAGTATGTCTAGCTGCTGTCCGTGCTGCACACGGCGGTTACACTGGCTGTTAGCTGGTGGTGGTCATAATAATGTGATTCCACTGTGTATGTAATTACTGAAATGACAGCTTGTGATAAATTGTCCATTCAAGTGACGGTTCTATAATACACTTTTTATTCAAATATTAGGTAGCCTGCACAGGATTTATTAAAATATTGAAATGTGTCTAAGTGGAGTACACTGGCCTTGAGTGTTTCCATGACTAGTGCTGCCTTCCCCTCAGCCTTGTAAAGGATCTTCTCCCTTGGATGAGTTAGAAGATAACTGGTGGGCACTGGACTTAACCAGGAACCTGAGAGGGATGTAGTCAAAAGACTTGACAAAAACAATGTCAACAGTTATGATGTTGACATGTGAAATGTTAATATTAGGGTTAGGATGAGGGCCAGGGGGTTTGGAAGGGATATGGTCATTGGGTCACCAGCATGATGGTCGACAGTCATTAGGTCGAAATGGGTTAGGTCGACGGTCAAAAGGTTGACGTTGCTTTTAACTTTTTTGAGCCAACATGTGCCGACAGTCGGTATTTCATGCCCAACCATCCACTAGGGTGTGGTGGGAGAATAAAATAGTGTGCCGAGCCCAAAAGCATTGCGAGCCATGCGAGGGGACGCAGTGCACTTTAACCTGTGTCCATGTCGACTTCGTCAATATTCGGGTCAAAAAAACAGTGAAAAACCCCATGTCGAACTTTTGACTGTCGACCTAATGACCACGTTGACCTAGACTCGTGGACCTAATGGTGTCAACCTAATGACTGTGGACAAACTTGCTGGTGACCAACTGATCCGCACCCAATTCAGAACAGGCTGTGTATTTGGTGGGGGGGGGGGAGAATTACGTTTAGGCACTAAAGCAGGGGTGGGGAATAAATGGCACTCCAGCTGTTAATGAACTACACATATCAGCATAGCCAAATAGCGATTCTGGGATGTCAAGTACATCACCAGCTGGAGGGTCACTTATTGCCCACCCCTGCACTAAAGGGAGGATTAAGGTAGGCGAGAAAGGTTCCCTGGAATGCTGGAGCATTGACTGTCTGGTTATGGGTCATAGGGTCTACACTTATAAGATCGACAGTCAATAGGTTGACACATGAAAAGGTTGACATACCTTAGGTCGACATGAGTTTTTCACGTTGTTGGGGTCTGTCAACATAAACACGATATAAGTGTTCCGCTTCACTCGCCATGTTTCGGGTACACTGTTAATTCCGCTTGGATGGCAAAGTAGAAAAAAAAGTGAAAAACTCATGTCGACTGTTTCCATGTGGATATATTGCAACCTTTTCCATGTTGACTTAAGGTACCTTTTCACGTGTCAAGCTATGGCCTGTCGGCCTATTGACTGTTGACCGTATTAGTGTTGATCTGCCGATTGTCTGCCACAGCAGCAGCCAGATGAGCCACCACTGGGCCACCAGGGGGCAATGTTACATTCTACCCATTTTGTTGTTGGAATTTATCGTCTGAATGGAGAGTGAGATGATTTCACCTGTGCAGCAATGTATGGACCAATGAGCTGTGGGTGATGTACACAAAGTAAGTTATGAAGCCTTCAGAACTCATTTTTTTTGCATAACAGCTTTATTTATTTCTATGTATTCACTACCGCCTTGTGCACTTAAGTTCATGATAAATCACATTCACCCTGTGAAGATTATTCTTTTTATAGCGAGGTTGGTGGTTTGTAGTAGGTAGAAGCAAAACGGATCCATATCAAAGCGTCCAGGGAAAGAACTCTAGGGCCAAGTACATTTTGAACAGATTTTTAAACAATACAATCTGCAATTGTAAATTACCAATTCGTCAGAAGCGGAGAACTTAATCTTTTGAATGGTAGCTCATTTATGGACTTTGGTTAAGGATGAAGGGAGAAAAAGGGATGGAAATTTCTGCACGGGCCACCTAGTAAGTTTTATTTCTTTTTCCTCAAATTTTAGACATACCTCAGGAGGAGCCCTTCCCCTCCTATGACAGATAAGCGGTCTTGGTCTCTAGGCGACCCGGACTGCACAGACAAGGAAGGCGCCTGTGTATAGAGGCCTCTGCTGCAATCACGCTGCCTTTGTATGCCCCAACTCTTAAGGTGGCCATACATCAGAAAGGCCGCTCTTAATCGTGATTGTGTCCAATTTCCCTTCAACTCCCCAGCAGTCCTTGGTGGTTTTTGGACACACAATGTACTCACAATCTGTCATACAATCCATCATACAACCCATCTGCTGCATGATTGTATGATTGATGCTTCCTTTAAATAGGGGGCTGGCTTGCTAGGATCAAAAGGTTACGAGTAGCAAAAATCCTGTCTGCTGTTAAACCATTATTGAATCGCCTGAATGCAGCAATCCTCTGAAAACTGTTTTCAGAGTAGTGACAGAATCGTGCAAAAGGACGTCCACCGCTCTTTTCAGCCACCCGCCCATCTGCCGCTGGAAACTTCTGAGGCTCACAGCGTCTTCACTGCCACAGGCCGCCTGGGAGCTGCACCTCTCTTCTCTGCCAGTCAGGGAGGGAGTGTCACATGACTCTGGTTGTATGAACCATCTAAAGACTAAAAAGCACATACAATCTGCTCCCAATCCTGATTTTGTTGCTTCCCCACATGTTCTGTATTTTTGTACATGACCCCCTTAGTAGTAGTAGTAGTCCGTTTATTTATAAGGCGCCACAAAGTGTCCGCAGCGCCGTACATAGCAAACAACAAAAAAACAAATTAGTGTGATATTGTTGTATTTTAACCTAAAATGTAACACAAATATATTTTTATCGTCCCTGTTGTCTGTGCCATCCTAAAAAGGTGCCATTGGTTATCTATTGAGCTCTGGTTCTTACATCCAGAAACATCACAAGCCGGTAACACAGATCTTATTGTGTAAGAAACAACTTATCACTGTCACATACTGTACCTAGAATACTTCTACATGAAGAATTCTGAGACTTATTATTATTATTATTACTATTAACTTGTAACTTCCCACAAAGTGACAGCTGTGTAATACGAGTGAACATGACAATGTAACATATGTAAAATAATAAAACATGTATTTTGTGTAAAACCACTGGGCACAATGATATAGATAAAGCACAAAACATACACAGTAAAATCAGAGAGCGAGTAGACGGAGTGACTGATCAATGGCTGTAACCTGAAGTTGGAAGCAGGTTGTGAGGGGCCAGCACACAATCCGCCATCATATGGGCAAATATGGCAGATGCACTGACAGCGACTATGGAATTATGACATCACCCTGGCCAGGAGAGTGGAGATACTATGGGGAAGATGTTATGTACGCTGCAATGCTTTCAGGTGTTCCCACTCGTCGTCTCTCCGCATAGCATGCAATGCTGGATAATCAGGACAGTTGTATAACGAATGTAAATTGCTCAGATTGTTAAGACATTTTGAAAAATAAGACAGACATCTATTTCAAGATAATAAAATATATATTTATTACGTTAGAAAATACTTCATTACAACATCCTTTAGAGTCCACAAAAAAATTAAAACAGTAAAAAAACAAATTGTTTCAGTGCACAACAAAAGGTAAACAAATTGTGAAACATGTTTGTACATAAATAAATAAATTATCGCCATAGAGCTAATATTAGCCTGTGAGCAACCTGGGAGAGGGTCTCGCACCAGAGACTGCTCCGGTGGATATTGGAAGGAATAGAACAGTTCATACAGATATAATGGAGATAATAGTCAGATATGTCTCCCGCTGCATTTCAAGTATGTGGTATCAAAATACTATACTGCTCAGAGGTGTGCAGCCGGTGGTTCTCCAGGTTGTGTTGCACTACAAATACCAGCAAAGCTTATGCATCCAGTAGGAACTAAGGATCCGATTCAGGTCTGATTTCGTCCCCGTCCCCGCTGGTGGGTGTCTGCGCTTGAGCAATAAATGCGCATCTGCAAACCCCCAGAGCGAATGCCTTTGGTGAGTTTTTCCCCTTCGGGGCGTTTGCAAATTGATCACAGGCGGGGGGGAGGGATCTGGTCGCTGGGGTCCACTCAACAATTCATGGGTGTTCCCACAAAAACGGTGGGTGCGCCCATGGAAATGCTGGTCGAACACCTGCCTGCTTGGGCAGACGGATGAAGTCACATGATGTCAGCTACCACCCTGCCGGGAAGCCTGCGTCGGCAAAGTATAGGCTTACTTTTATTTACCAACAGAGGAGAAATCCTTCCATGGTGGGCAACCACTGAAGGACTTCTCCTCTGTGCGGGGGCATACGAGGGGATGTGTAAGGGTGCACATCCGCTCGCATCATAGCTCGATGATCTGGACATCAGGGCTCCCGCATGTTCAGCGAGGTAGCATTTACTGGCTTGCTAGGCAGTGAATACAAACAGCCTAGCAAGATGGTCTGAATTACCCCCTTAGGCTTTTGTGATCGGACTCGGATAAATGAATGTTCATGATGATCAGAATAGCTGCCTCTGCTATGTCTAGGTAATGGTACAACTTAAAGGCTCCGCCAAGATGGCTGGCAGACTGCACCCAGATGTACATTGGAGAGAAGCTCGTGCATGTTCCTCTGTCAGACACACTGTAGGTCTATATGAGCACTGTACACTGTACGCCATTCCCACTGAACCACAAGTTACAGAACAGTAAGGATCAGCCGGGGCACAAGGTCATGTGTACAAGCTCTGTAGCAGCGTCAAGGAGAAATCAGAACCAAGGCGGAAAATCAGAAGATTTTGAAAAACCTTAAAAAAGGTTCATTGTCTATTTCTCAATTGAAACTCACTTCACAAAAATAGCTATTAAACTTCATTTCTATTTTAAATAAATGTATATTTGTTTCTTTTTATGCTACATTCATTATAAGCAACAACAAAAGGAAAGTGCTTTAGTGATCAACATTCAACCTCCTTTATTAAGACAGAAAGGTGCGGTCAGCTCTGTGCTAAGTGGTCGCATCTAAGAAATGAGAAGTAAAAATTGTGCTTTTCTTTTCTGGTCCTCCCAAAAAGAGAGTAATAGTTCATTTTGGGAAATGGAAGAGGTCTCAGATCAGCGCTTACACTACGGACCGTTAGCCATGCGCAGTAGACAGGCCCTGCCAGTTAAAGGTTAAGGCGTTGTCATTGGTCAGTCTGTCCTGGCTCGTTTGTCCAGCCATGAACCTTTTGAGTGTCTCTGATGTGCCAGGACGCATCCATGGATCAGTCGCCACCGTGTCCACCGAATGAGGTCTCGGATTAGCTTTTGGAGGGTACTGTTGCAAGATGTCTTCTGCATTTCCAAAGTCAACAGAATCATCTTAAAAGGCAATAATAGCAATGTTACAGTGCATAGCAGACATGCAACACATGTGTATATCGGGTAGTAGATGTCATGGCAGTGTCAGGATATTGCAATGTATACCATTAGCAACAGAGGTCATTTTCCTCCACATAATGGCCCTCATTCAGATCTGATCGCAGTACAAATTTGTTCTCAAAATGGGAAAAAACCATGTGCACTGCAGGTGGGGCAGATTTAAGATGCGCAGAGAGAGTTAGATTTGGGTGGGGTGGGTTGAAACTGAAATCTAAATTGCAGTGTAAAAATAATGCAGCCCGTATTTACCCTGCACAGAAACAAAATAACTCACACAAATCTAACTCTCTCTGCACATGTTACATCTGCCCCACCTGCAGTGCACATGGTTTTGCCCATTTTGAGAACAAATTTGTCCTGCGATCAGATCTGAATAAGGGCCAATATGTATTTTGATAGTTTGGTTGATAATGAGAGTCTTTATGTAGAACAGTGGTGCTATTCCTACCTATGCTCACTCTGCTTTTCTGGAGGTTATTTAGCCTTCTAAGTCGCTCCTCGTTCCTTGTCTGCAGTTCATCAACGTTGAAGCTACCGGCTGAGTTCACTGAGAAGCGATCCGGCTGATGTAAGAGTAAGGGAGGCACTGGAGAAATTTCATTCTGTTGATATATATAAATCTGGGCTTTAAAAAATCATCAGATAATTTGGTAAGCCATTCAATAAAAAACATACTTAAAGCGGTTGGGAATATGTTTATAAACGCCAAGTCCATAGCCTCGAGCACACTATGCGATCCCATCGGCTGTGGGGATGCTGCAGAATGGCCCTCATTGACGATGCGCTCCCTAGTCTGTACATAGGAGCGCGCATTGTCTATTTATTAGGCAGAGCATACATACAGAGTGATATAATGAACATTTTGGGTGAAAAGGGCTAAAATTAGCAATCTCACTCCTTATAGCGCCAGTCTGTAAAGACCTTTAAGGTGCCCACAGACGCTACAATTGTACTGTGCTATGCGTTTTTGACTGTACAATGGTTCCATACAATTTTTCTTCCAGCTTGCTATGAGATGTGCACTTGGATGCATGTGATGAACCCATGTTTGTAATGTTAAATTTCAGATGTAGTCTAAAAAGTATGTGCAGCACATACTTTTTTAGACATACAATATCGGGCTCCAGGGAACATAAACACCATCCAATAATTGTACATAAGATGCAATTTGTGCTTAAAAAGTACAAAACGCATTCGATAATTGTAGCGTCTGTGGGCACCTTTACACTCTGGAGCCCTCGCTCTGCTCTCAGAAAAGAGGAATAGAGAACGCATATACCCAGAATATGCTCCTGCTTAGAAGGGGCCCAGTTCTGCATCTAGGACCCTACCTTTCCCTGATGACAGTAGCCACTTAGTGCTGAGTCATATGATAAGCAGAAGAACATGCCACCTAGTTGGATAGTTGGCAATGAGGTGGCGCATCCAGTACCGATCTCCTGTGCAATGCAGTGTCTGTCTCACTCCCAGTCTCTCTCATTCACGGATTGGTTGTCTTAAGCTGAGCAATCTCTTTTAAATATTGTATTATATCATCTAGAGATGTTGCTTCATTATAGAGTACACCACTAAAAGTATTGGCTTTCAAAACTGAATATATTCTAGAAATTATGGAGAGAAAATTGTTACTAACTGTGAGGCGCATGACCGGCTTTAACCTTCGTTGTTTAGTATTTCCCTAAAATGGCAACTGAAGACGGCAAATACTAATAAGCTGACGAGTGAAACGGATCTCCCTGTGTAACAGGAACACATTACTCAAAAACTGATCATAATTGCCAAATGTATCTCATTCAAGTGAAAGCATCTTACATCAAAGTCCAAGGCGTTGTGCTTGTGTCTCCTGCGCCCTCTGGCTGAAGGCAATGGCTCAGCGATGGCAGTATATGGTTCACCATCTTCTCCTTAAAAAAAAAAAAAAAAGAGAAAAATATCTTTTCAATACAATGGTCATATTATAGCTAGGAACCAGGAAGGACACCAAGGGGCTCATGTAGTGTTGGAGAGTGCAGGGCACAATAGCTTCCATCTACTTCCTGTGCACACATTCACCCACAGGAAGTCACTTGGAGACCATTGAAACTTTATACAGCAGGTCAGAAACGCACAGGCCCCCAGACAAGAAGCATGGAGCTCAGGTCACCTGGATGTGTTGCTACAAATCTACGCCAACTTTTATATGCTCAACCTTCTATATAGAAACACACTAATGGGAGTAATGACATAGTGGAGTTGAATATGTGTTTGTGGTAGTTTTTAGGGAGCTGTAATGGGGATGGTGAATTAGGTGATATTATAACATGTTTGTTGTAGGTCTGGGAATAAGTAATGGTAGCTTGCAGCATCGACACAGCTGTAGTATAATGTTTGTGTTATTTGACTGTAGATCGGTGGTTCCCAACCCTGGTCCTCAAGTACCCCCAACAGTGCAGGTTTTCCAGGTCACCCGGCAGGTGCACTCATTATTCAGGCACATTTAAAGAGATCCACAGGTAGAGCTAATTATGTAACCTGTGATTCTGTGTGGAGACCTGGAAACCGTGCACTGTTGGGGGTAGTTGAAGACCAGGGTTGGGAACCACTGCTGTAGA
The DNA here is from genome assembly GCF_055691185.1 of Crinia signifera. Lineage (NCBI taxonomy): Eukaryota > Metazoa > Chordata > Amphibia > Anura > Myobatrachidae > Crinia > Crinia signifera. The sequence goes on along the minus strand of NC_139221.1, from coordinate 51,985,396 downwards.
TGATTATTTATATTTTGATATACCTGTGTCAGGTTGTGGTTGGTTTGTTGTGGTGCATCATGTACATTGCCATGTGCTTCGCTTTTGTTACGGTAATAATGTCTTTATAACAATGACCTGGGACTTGTAGTCCAACAATGGTTGAAGGGCCTGTTATTGTCCACCCCTGCCTTAAATGGATAGGAAAGTGAAGTGTGTCTGAATAAGTCGGTGTAATGTGGTGGTGAAGACGGAAAGGAAAGTGAATGATGCTGGAGTAATGGAGGAGTTTAGAGACTGTGAATTTTTGGCCTGGTGTCTGAGGATGTTGGATTATAAGACAATATGGCCACTGTACATGAGTCTATAGAATTGTGTTTTACTTCATTTACAAAAAGGCTCCACACAAAGGAATATGTAGTATCCCACCTCCACACTAAAGCTGGGTACACACCTACAGATTTATCTGCCCAGTCTGTCTGGTGGTAATAGAATATATGGGAGCATATGACAGTCAACCCTTTGCTCCCAAATGTAGGAAAATAGACAAAAATGATTGTTCATATTATTGTGTTAATTCAAATGCATTTTACCAATCTGTCCGAATGAACAGTTTGTTTTCCAGTGTTTGGGAACAAATGTTCATTTCTCATTTGCACCCATCCATTACCAGAGTTTTGTTCCCGCCACATAGATTGGACAGATAAATCTTTAGGTGTGTCCCCAGCTTAAAGGTCCCCTTACACTAGAATGATTTTGCACGATTTCAGGCGATTATGAACATACAGGCCGATATACTGTTTGAAAAGCTTCAAATCGTTTGGGTTTTCCATCTGATCGATCCGATGCACGGTCCCTTAAGTGTCACATAGGACCCCCTAGGTCGGTCGTACTGCACCAGTGATTTATCTGAATCGGATGGAAAAAGGAGTGCTGTTTGCGCATGTGATATATCGTATGCGATATATCGCAGGAAGTTTGACTGACGTTTCCAGTCCCTCTAGAACCCTAAACCAGCCCATCAGATAGATCTTATGGTAAAATTGTATACCATAAGATATATCATAAGTATATCTCATGCGATTGTATACCATAAGATATATCTCATGCGATTCATCTTGGCTTGATCAATCGCATGAGGTACAGCTTATGGAAAATAACACCAAAGTACCAAAACGGATGGAAACCACACACACACACACACACACACGGGAAGGTCCAGGGGGAGTTCAAGGGAAATTGCATCCGATTTCAGTGTCAGATATATTGCTGTATTGTATGGGGGCCTTAACTCTATCTCTCTGTGTATTTAGCTTTATCTCTCTCATATCTTACATTGTATTTGACAGTAGAAACTCCCCTTTACAGCAATGCATTCAGATAAAGTCAGGACATTACCTAAAAAAGTGCTCTCAGACTCCAGCATAGACGTGTTCAAGGGCTCCTTCAGCTGTGGTAAGGGAAGATCACAAGTAAAAGGATTAGGATCCTAATCAGCAGATCTGTGTGCGCTCAGCACAGGGTTCTATAAAACTCTACTCCAAGTCGTTAGCTATTACAGGATATTTCCTCCAACATCACGGTTTATGCTGTATAGACTGTGACATATTACTAAGTAAAGGTGAGTAGTAATAAAATGCTGGAACATTGCAATTACTTACCCTGCCAGGGTGGTGGAGAGTATACGTAGGCGCTGGTTCCAGATCTACAATAAATTGCATAGAGTGAGTCCACCAGCAACAGTTACACACAGTTATTGTGTCCATAGTAAAGAATAATGATTCCAAAAGGTTTGCAGGTTTATTTTCTAAACCAGTTATCAGTTATATTCTGTTTTTTTCCCCCACATAATTTACAATAGCAATACCAAAACCCACTAGTAGTGCTGCAATTAATATTACCACATTCTTCTGGCGCAATGCTGATAATGCCTAATTATTTTGAGATACCCAATACAGAATTCCCCTCATAGATTCCCCACTTCCCCAGCATATTGAGTATGCTAGAAGAGAGTGACCCCAGACCATCAGGCATCTCTGTTCTCCTTTTCCTCAGTCATGTTCCTCAGCTGCTCTCTGAGCAATGCCGGCTGCTGGCTCTACTGTATCTAACCATTTTAATGAGGATCAGGATACATGAACCTCACACCCTCAGTAGTATCTGTATCTGTTTCAGAATAAGAGCCATATTATTTTAGGAGAGGAAAAAATGACTTATTAGAAGTTGTGTAAGGACTGGATATTTTCATTTTGGGACAAACAGCAGATCTGGCTCTTATTACCGTAGCTACATGCTCAAGTTTACACATACTGAACCAGTAAAGACAACTGCATTAGTTACATTTTGCTGCCACAAACTCTGAAATTGAAATGTGTTTTATTATGAGTTTTTGGCTCAAGTATTTAGTATCAAGGTATGTACAAATAAATATTCCAAATTCTTTCCGTTTTACTAAAAGCAAATCAAGTTCTGCCTTCTCTCACTGACCTATAAAGCCGTCTTCTCTTCTTACATCCTTCTTTACTACCCGTTGTGCTCTGCCAATGATGGCCAGCCTCATCTCCTCCCACTCCTGCCTTCAGTGTTTCTCCAGCGCTACTCCCATCCTCTAGAAGGCCCTCCACTACTCAATAATATGTCTACCTTGCATCCAAACCCATCAAATGTGCCCTAAACCCTTAATGTCACCATCTGAGAGGTGTCCAAAATATTTGCTAAAAACGCCGGCATCGCTCACATTTGTTATAGAAATTCAAATAAAAAATGTTGTGTAAAAAAACATCATATTTACTATATAAGGTAAACATTACAGGTCATTATGATAAATACAGATGTTTGCTTGGCAATCTTCACACCTATTTTGACAAATTCACTTGGCACTCAGAGGTTAAAACTCATACCTTTATTCTCGCCTACCACTGCTCCTAACTGCCCAGCCTCTGTTTCCCTGTCTGTCTCATTCCTCACCCACACAACCACTAGAATGTACACCGGCCTATTACTTGTTTTTCTTTATGTAAATATGTAATTAGATGTCTGTATTTATGTATATTGTAAATTGATGAATTTCGTTTTTTTGTGGTTTGTTATATGTTTTAGGTATTGCACAACAGAACCCTTTTGACACCATCCCAATAAGAAATAATGATTATCCTGTTAAAAAAAGTGTACAATTGTAAAAGCGGCTCAGTGTCTCCTAGAACAGGAGCGTACTGTGCACACTGGTAGGGAATGAGCCCTTCTTACCATCAGGCATCGCTGTTCTCCTTTTCATCTTATTCAGGTTCCTTAGCTGCTCCCTCAGCAAAGCCTGCTGCTGGATCTCTAGTGTTTGATCATCCTTCGGAGGATCGGGATACATATACCTCACACCCTCACGAGTATCTGTATCTGTTTCACGAGAACATACAAGTTATTTTAGTCGCAGAGAAAGAGTACGGATATAAATTCATCTTGTGAGTTCGGAGACATCTATAAAAGTCATATTCAGCTCCTATTAAATACGTGGGATAATGTTGCAAAGAGACTAAACGTATGGTCAGACTTGTGGCAATGACCCACAAACTATTGTGTAGGATTTTACGCAAAAAGAAATATTGCAAAATCTTTCCACATGTTACTAAAGAGAAGAAAACTGATTGCATTATCTGTAACTGTATAATTAGTACAGGTACAATAGGCTGCCTTCAAACTGTCACAATTCTAAGGTATTGTCATAAAAGGAGATATAATATTCCAGTAGATTCCAACCATAAGAGACTTACAGTATTACATACTGAATTACTCATAATGAGATAACTAGGTTCTCCCTGCATGGACACAATAGTCAGGCCTGTGCATCCCTGTATCTCAGTTCCCCTGACACTTACCCCTGTACTTAAGGTCATTGAAGTCTCTGATGTTCTGCATATTTACATTGTCCATCCCCTTTAATGAGGGTCTTCGAACAGTAGCCTGAAGCCGCTGTCTGGCCATCTCAAAGACATCCGCTGAGTTCTTCCCCCTCTTCCTGCTGAAATTAGAGGCACCAATACAGATCAGTGATACGCATGCTGCTAAACATGGTATCTTAGGAGAAAGGAATATATTAATGATCAGTCTTCCTTTTATCATGGCAGGTTAATGTAGGACAGGTCTGTTCCATAACTTGTGAGCCAAGTCTTTTCATGGTGGACAAAGATGAAAGTAAAATGAGACAGCTCGGGCTGAAATCAGCACCGTCCCTTTATACCTTTCTGAAGGATTTACCTTAGTGTTACATTTAAATTATCTATAGTGGTACTGTATGAAGGGAGTGTGAGTCGGGATGATGCAGGGAGTGTGAGTCGGGATGATGCAGGGAGTGTGAGTCGGGGATGATGCAGGGAGTGGGAGTCAGGGATGATGCAGGGAGTGGGAGTCGGGGATGATGCAGGGAGTGGGAGTCGGGGATGATGCAGGGAGTGGGAGTCGGGGATGATGCAGGGAGTGGGAGTCAGGGATGATGCAGGGAGTGGGAGTCAGGGAGTGGGAGTCAGGGATGATGCAGGGAGTGGGAGTCAGGGATGACGCAGGGAGTGGGAGTCAGGGAGTGGGAGTCAGGGAGGATGAAGGGAGTGGGAGTCAGGGAAGATGAAGGGAGTGGGAGTCAGGGAAGATGAAGGGAGTGGGAGTCAGGGAAGATGAAGGGATTGGGAGTCAGGGAAGATGCAGGGAGTGAGAGTCAGGGATGATGCAGCGAGTGACAGGGATATACATGCACACGCATTTGTACCCGCTCATGGAGGGCAACGATTCATCTTTGTCTGCATCTTGTAAGCGACTCTCTAACCGCCTCTGCTCACTCCGCAGCTGCTTCCTCAGCTCAGACAGCTCACTGATAACATTCTTCTTCTCATCTGAAACATCAGGATACATTAACTGTACAGGTTCTACCACTACTAACAACAAAATATAGTCAGCAGTGCCTCTGATGATTACAAAAAATCTTTACATATATTCTATAATGTCCTAAAGCTGTTCTGTTTGTGGTATGTGCAGTCAGAGAGGGGCACGCCCCCCTGCAGTGACAGGAAAAACTAGCCAAAGAGGAGGGCACGCCCCACTGCAGTGACGGGAAAAACTAGCCAAAGAGGAGGGCACACCCCCCTTCAGTGACGGGAAATACCAGCCAAAGAGGAGGGCACACCCCCTGCAGTGACGGGAAAGACCAGCCAAAGAGGAGGGCACACCCCCTGCAGTGACGGGAAAGACCAGCCAGAGAGGAGGAGTTCTGCCCTGGGAACAGGGCATGTAATACAGTGGGAAGAAACGGGTGTGAACTTATCGACTCATGGATATTAGTGTTCATTCTAGCACCCACTATCTTTGAAAACCCATGTAATTCCTGTTCCCTGCCTGGGGTGTCGCTGTCTGCTTTTGGTGTTTCTCGCACAGGTCTGGTTTGCATATCAGTGCTGATATACAGACCACACTGTGCTAGAAACACTACAGCAGACAGCGACACCCCAGGCAGGGAAGAGGAACTGCATGGGTTTTCAAAGATAGCGGGTGCTAGAATGAACACTAGATATTAAATAAAGAGAAATAAATATAAATGTGTGTGTGTGTGTGTGTGTGTGTGTATATATAGATATATTGGGGGAAATTTACTAAAGGAAATTTGTAAAAAATAGGTGTATTTGTATCCAGAAATACACTTATTTTTGACATTTACTATCCCGAAAATACGGCAATTCGTATTTGTTTTGATAGCACATCAATACGACTACGAATTGCCGTATTTTCGGGATAGTAAATGTCAAAAATAAGTGTATTTCTGGATACAAATACACCTATTTTATTACAAATTTCCTTTAGTAAATTTCCCCCATTATCACTAATCATTTAGCCTGCTATAAGTAAAGATGGTTACGTTTAATATCACAGATAAAATAACACATCCAACAGAAGCATATTAAACAGTATTGTAGCAGAATTTTTCTCTATTGCTGGTTGTTCAGTAAAACTCACCATAAGCCCTTAGCTGATTCCTTCTAGCAGGAACTGGAGGTGAAGCTGTCCGGGATCGTGGGTCTCTCTGTTTCAGGGATTAAAGAGCACCAGACATATTACACACCAACACATCACAGATCATTACACCTAAGGAAAGAATTATTACCCCATCACACTGCTCAGCAGGTGAATGTCTGCTACAGTACTAGGTGAATGTCTGCTACAGTACTAGGTGAATGTCTGCTATACAGTACTAGGTGAATGTCTGCTATACAGTACTAGGTGAATGTCTGCTACAGTACTAGGTGAATGTCTGCTACAGTACTAGGTGAATGTCTGCTACAGTACTAGGTGAATGTCTGCTACAGTACTAGGTGAATGTCTGCTACAGTGCTAGGTGAATGTCTGCTACAATACTAGGTGAATGTCTGCTACAGTACTAGGTGAATGTCTGCTACAGTACTAGGTGAATGTCTGCTACAGTACTAGGTGAGTGTCTGCTACAGTACTAGGTGAGTGTCTGCTACAGTACTAGGTGAGTGTCTGCTACAGTACTAGGTGAATGTCTGCTACAGTACTAGGTGAATGTCTGCTACAGTACTAGGTGAATGTCTGCTACAGTACTAGGTGAATGTCTGCTACAGTACTAGGTGAATGTCTGCTACAGTACTAGGTGAATGTCTGCTACAGTACTAGGTGAATGTCTGCTACAGTACTAGGTGAATGTCTGCTACAGTACTAGGTGAATGACTGCTACAGTACTAGGTGAATGTCTGCTACAGTACTAGGTGAATGTCTGCTACAGTACTAGGTGAATGTCTGCTACAGTACTAGGTGAATGACTGCTACAGTACTAGGTGAATGACTGCTACAGTACTAGGTGAGTGTCTGCTACAGTACTAGGTGAATGTCTGCTACAGTACTAGGTGAATGTCTGCTACAGTACTAGGTGAATGTCTGCTACAGTACTAGGTGAATGTCTGCTACAGTACTAGGTGAATGACTGCTACAGTACTAGGTGAGTGTCTGCTACAGTACTAGGTGAATGACTGCTACAGTACTAGGTGAATGTCTGCTACAGTACTAGGTGAATGACTGCTACAGTACTAGGTGAATGTCTGCTACAGTACTAGGTGAATGACTGCTACAGTACTAGGTGAATGACTGCTACAGTGATAGGTGAATGTCTGCTACAGTACTAGGTGAATGTCTTATATACAGTACTAGGTGAATGTCTGCTACAGTACTAGGTGAATGTCTGCTACAGTACTAGGTGAATGTCTGCTACAGTACTAGGTGAATGTCTGCTACAGTACTAGGTGAATGTCTGCTACAGTACTAGGTGAATGTCTGCTACAGTATTAGGTGAATGACTGCTACAGTACTAGGTGAATGTCTGCTACAGTACTAGGTGAATGTCTGCTACAGTACTAGGTGAATGTCTGCTACAGTACTAGGTGAATGTCTGCTACAGTACTAGGTGAATGTCTGCTACAGTACTAGGTGAATGACTAAAATGTGTTAGTTTGCACTTTAACGATTTAAAAATACAACAATTTGACCATCTGAAATGTTTTTGGTTTTGTTTTAACAAAAATTACTGTACAAGAAAATGACATATTGCTGAGAAGATTGAATACACTACACGTACATGTGACTCTATGGACACTTCACTCTCCGCCGTCGGTGGTCTCTGCGTTCGCGTAGACAGCTTAGGTTGTAAAGCCGGTATCACAGGAGATGGCGATCTTGGAAGCTGCAATAAGAAGGGGATTACTATGGTACAGATGTGTATATATCAGCAGTGCTGTATTAGCCAGAAAGGTAGTGAGTAACTGGTTACCAACTGGTGTAGGGGGCGCAATAGATATGAGGTGCTTTGCCAAGCAGCAGTGTGGGTAGGGGGTGGTCAACCTCCTTCTGGGTACAAGAAAAACAAGGGGATACACTGTGCTGTGCAATAAAATAAATATTAAAAGGATATGTGCCAATTGGATGGAAAAATGACAAATGGTTTTATCAAAACGTTAGACATAACATGACATTCTAAAAAATAGAAGTGGGCAGTAAAAAAAGAGGGGTAATTAAAAACAGTCCAGTTCATACGGTACCGTACTGGTGAAGTCCTCTGGTTGATGGGTCCGTTCCTATAATGTCTCCTAATAGGTGACTGGTTTATTTTGTATCCAGTGTGTCCAGAGTTCGGCCGCCGTAGGTATTATTATGGAGAAGCACTCTGCTACTTGTAGTAGATAATAACCTCCGTCCGGGTTAGATCATGGATGGGCTTTTGAGGAATTTACCAACTGGTGCCCATAGTGATTATGGAAATAAAGAAATGGAGACTGGATAGGGGTACCCTCTTGGCCCCTTTTTTTACTGCCCACTTCTATTTTTTAGAATGTCATGTTATGTCTAACGTTTTAATAAAACCATTTGTCATTTTTCCATCAATTAGCACATATCCTTTTAATTTTTATTTTAATGCTGCTTTAGCCAGCCCAGGATATAGCGCTTATTCAGATGTGGTTGGAAGTGCAGTGATAGAAGCGTATGTTTGCAGTGATAGCGCTGAACGGTGATGCAGCAGGAAGTGCCATTTACAAGCAGAAGTCTCCTGCTGCAGTAATGATCTGACCGGTGCCGTAGGATGTAGCATTGGATCTCTGTCCCACGACTGTGTGGCTTACAGCACCCCTGGTGGTGGTACAAGCTGCCTGTCACAGAGTCCACAAAATCTATGTTGGAGATCAGTGACCTCTTCCCATCCCCTAAATGGCAGACACACCTCCATTTTCACAAGAATGGGAATAGATCCCAGACTGGCATCTTTTCATACTGCAACAGACCCCGGGGTAACCCTCTCCTATCTGTGTATTACATAGTGCAGTGCCATGAGGGGCAGGAATCCAGAAAGCCTCTGGTGACGCTAGTACCCACCCTCTCCTGTTCCACCACCACGGGAGCTCCTGCTGCTCTCTCCTTTTCGTGAAAACGTTTCAGATCCTCGTCTCGTTTAGCTTCCTCCTCTCTCATCTTCCGCTCAGCTTCCTTGCGCCTCTCATTGGCCAGCCGCACCAGCTCCTCATTTTTCTGCTGTTGCTGAAATGTTAAATGTGAGCCATTAGCACCATAAGCTCTTAGAAAGATTAACGTATATTGGTACTGGTTAAATAAAAGAAAATAATTACAATTTAAACTAAAAAGTATAAGAAACTAGTTTAGAACTTTAAAGCTCGGTGAAGTGATAAAGTGTCTGGTTTGTATCACCGGCCAATCAGCTCCTAACTGTGAAGTTACAGGGTTGGTTTGAAATTTAACAGGTAGGAGCTGATTGGCCGGTGATCAAAACCAGACACTTTATCACTTCACGAGCTTAATAAATCTACCCCACAGTCTGTAACATGGAGCTGATTGGCTGCTGTGTTATCATCTTCCACTTTATCACTTCACCAGGCTTAATACATCTGCCCCACTCTTGCAGAAGCAGCACTGTACACTCTAATGCCTGGACTGGAGAGAGTACTGACACTTGCCAGGGAAGTGTGACATTCCTTTTTCTTAGGAAGCCACCAAACAATACATGTGTAAAATATGAAGCCAATTTATGATTGCAGAAGGTAGAATGCTTTTAAAAATAAAATGGGGTACTTTAGCAATGCTTCCCTTATTCCCTTTGCCATATAGTACCAACCACACAAAAACTGCAAAAGCATGTATTTCTTGGAAGAAATAACTACAATTATTACGTGCTGGTGGAACACATCAATTTCTAGGCCGTTTTCATGGAAAATATATGACCTTTAAATGGACAAAAACAGGGAATATTGTCTGACCCCCAAATCGTCCCCGATAGTTTCCGTTACCTCTTCCTCTTTAAGCTTCTTCTTATTTTTCTCCTCCAAATACTCTTGCTGAAGTTTGGCCCTCTGATCAGCGAGACGCTTTTCTTCCCGCTCTTCTTCCTGGCGGATTCGTTCACGCTCTTCTTCCTCTTTGCGTCTCTTCTCTTCAATCTGTTTGGAAAGACTTGTTACTCATGGTATCACAATGAACGTTTGTTAATACCTAAAAGCGGTATCTCACCAGCTTTACTTGCAATTAAGGTTTTAAACAACTAACTTCAAACTTAGAACATGGTCATTGCTTAGCTATGACTAGTGCAGATAATGCGCATAATTGTGTTATTCTCTTTGCTGATACTGCAGATATCTACTCTTTGCTGATCATGCTGAACACAAGCCCCCTCAATCGTACAAGCCACACGCATAATTAGGTCAGTGCCCACACACTAGAAAGATCTGCGATTTTAAGATTTGACAGTTCCTTATGTTCTGTCCAGCGGTGATAGGAGCAGGCAGGCCCTTATAGTGGCTAGTGGGGATTAAATTAACGATATGGTTCATGCAGCATTTTCTCATTATTATTATTATTTTTAGGATCCCAGCATGGATGAATGTTTGGCTCTTCTGGAAAAAAAGGTTAATACTGCAGACTGGTTTGAAAATCCCACCCCTGAATTACAGACCACCAAGACCATTAATATAAATATCTTCTCTGTTGTAAGAGTTACGGCTTTTCCAGGAAACAGCTTGGAATAGAGTTTGTGTGGGATTCTGGCAGTCATGAGATTAGGGGAGGGGCTTTCCTCCAGTTCTCTACTGAGCATGTGCTGTACTGACACTGTAGATATTATATGATTTATCGGTACTTATATGTTAGAGAGCCCGAAGCGTGACGAGCCCCGCGAGGGAACACGGAAAACTAAGCAAATGGGTGCCCAACTAACATATAAGTACCGATTTATCTTCCAATTTGGGAGCACTGTTACAATGAGGTTTTAGCTGGAATTCTGGGGAAGGATTTACTGAAGTCTGTATCTCCTCATAAATAAACCTCCAGCCAGGCGGTATTTTATGTTAATTTTCATGTTTTTCCTGCTGTACTGTATAAAACTATGTATTCTCTATGGGAAGAGAGAAGAGAATTTTAGGCTGCCAGCTCCATGGCCCAATGTGTATCACCAATCACTGGTTCTAACAAAGGAAATGCACTCTGAATTTATCAGTTCCTACAGTACATTGGAGATGCAAAATGAATTAAAAAATAATAATTTCTTATGATGTTGGCACGAGTTTCTCCCTCAATTGGGAAGCATCAGTTGTGTGAAGTTCAGAGAAATTTCGGATTCAGAGACATGCTTATGAACAAAGGGTATCTAATAAAAGATTATGATCTCTCTGAAACAAAATTAGTTCAAACCTCTTCCCTGGCTATTTTGTATCTGTGGCTATCGGACATGACTGCAAAGTGGTCGTTTTCACCCAAAGTTGAAACAAATGTGGCAGACCTTCCAATAATATTCAGATTACAGATTCCACATCACTTTACAATGGCACAGACCATACAGTAAGTCAGGGTATACATCAGAACTATGTGTACCCCAGCTGATGGTATGACCAACAGGATGACATATTGCCCTGCCCGTACACACTGCACAATGTGTTGGACGTATGTGTGATGCATCGCTGTCCACCGCACTAAAAATGCATGCCATCATTCCCTGGGTCATTGGGCTTGCAGCATGCCTGACAGGATGCTGCAGGGAACGACCTGCTAGCCAACAGAACTGTCCTCATTTTCTCAACAGCTGTACAAGTTCACTTCAGCTGGTATAACCCCTGTGTTTGCAGCCCAGAGTAACTAGTTACCTGTTGGCGTAGGAAGTTCTTGTAGGATTCCTGCTGATGCACTTGCTGATCATTTGGAGAAATCACACTGCCGCTTGCAAACTGGGAGTTATTTGCAAAGGAAAACCCTGGAAAGAAATAAAAGTAGAGAACATGACAACAATTCAAGTGTCACAATATGCAAAACCAAGGATTAATGAATACAGTAAGTTGGTTATTTGAGATTTTGAATGAGAAAAGGAGAAACTGTAACGTTACCATGAGGAATATGGACTTCCCCTCATATAACAACTACTGTATTACAAATGGCTTTACCTGGTATTTTGCCAGCGGTTGAAGCATTATCAGCTAGGCTGGTGTCCATCGCCAACACTGCCCTCTTGTCTTCGGGGTTCTGACTCACTTCCTCATTCTGTTTATGCATTCGCTTGAGGTCAGCTGCAATGAAATGAAGGATTTTAGTTTTCTCATGAAGGACTTATACGGTATTATATAATATTTAATATGCTATATAAAAAAAATGGAATTTCTAAAAGATCATTTTAAGCAAAATGGCTCGGCAAGTAGCAGCAAACTATGCCCAACATCCTGCAACAGGCATCGGCAAGCATTAAATGCTTTCCATAGAATATACTGTAAGTGCAAGTACAGGATAGCCTCTTAAGACTCTGGTGGAATTCTAGACAGTGTGATTGATGTAAGCCATTTGAATTTTTGGAATGGCAAATAAAAAATATGCCCACACAGTATGCGACTTCTCCACTCGGAGAAGTAGCACCGAATCCCCCTTCAGCCGCCCGGGAACGTCTAGAGCAACAGGATCACATGCGATACTTCTGCATGTGATGTATCAAATGCAATCTCCAGTCACCGACGTCAGGAGGGGGTCCAACCCAGCGATCTTATGTGCAGCACATATTGGGTTAAATCAGGCCCAAATCACAGTGTATGGGGGCCTTAGATTTTTTTCTTTGCACCCCATAGAAATGCGCACATGCTGGGCCTACTGTAATTGGCCAATATGTGTGCAGCCCATCATGCTGAATTGAATACCCCTTTTATTATATAAAAACCATTTTTATGTCAACCAAACACAAGCTAGAAGCAGGCACTTAGAACCGACACTTACTAATCAGATTCCCCTTTGGATCTCGGAGAGGAGCGCCTCCTCCTCCTTTACCCCAGGGATTGTAATTCTTCAGATCAGCTTCCAATTTAGCGTCAATTCTTTCTCGCTCTTCTTTCTCCTTTCTGCGCCTCTCATTCGTTTCCTTTATCTGCAGACAAATAATATGTTCTCTTTTTATTACACTTGGGTAGATCATAAAAAAAAAATCTACCGGAATAGTGGAAACCATTTACAAGTTACTGTACCTGTTGTTCTAACTGCTCCTGGTAGGAAAGAACCGCGTCTCTCGTCTGCCGAGGCCTTTCTTCTGGGAATGATCCTAAACTGGCTCCGTGTCCACCGCCTGCCTTCGGCTTATTGTCACTATGAAGCATCAAAATGGATCTCAACACTTTATCCGTAATAAAATATTATTATTTATTTATTAACAGTTTCTCATATAGCGCAGCATATTCCATTGCGACTTACAATAGGAGACAGTGATACAACAAGCTGGGTATTTACAGACGGTCAAAAGGTATGAGGGCCCTGCTGGCAAGCTTACAATATAAACATAGGCGCATTTCTCTTTTTATATAGTATGCCACAATTATATGCAAGCACGTGTCATAAGCCATGATGAAAGCCTGAACATTGCATTTGCCAAATCGAGGAATTTGGAATAAGTGTTCACATTTAACCCTTTGAGTGCCAAGTGAATTTTTTCAAAATAGGTGTGAAAATTACCAAGGAAACCTTTTAATTCTTCATAATGACCTGGAATGTTTACCTTATATAGGAAATATAATCTTTATTTACAAAACATTTTTTATTTGAATTTATATAACAAATGTAAGTGATGCTGGCAGTTTTAGCGGATATTTTGCACATCTCTCACAGAGGTGTTGGCACTCAAAGTGTTAAAGTAAACAGAATACGTGAATGGCCGTAAATTGCAATCTTTATCATTATAGTTTTCAAGGATTCTGTACTCCATCCACTAGAATCTGTAGCGTTTTTATCTGGTGTTGGGAGACATATTCCCCGCTACCTCGTATTGAAAATTCAGCTATGAAAGAGAATGTTTTGACTTAAATTTGCGGTAACTTAAAATTCCAACCGAGCTCCCCAAGAATTCTAGCCGTCTAAATATGGCTGTGGTAAAATAAGTGTATATAGCTGGCTTTAAGGAAAAAAAGGCTTAATTTTGGCCAATGGGCCTAACTCAGATCTGATTGCATGACTGTGAATTAGCAGGCCCAGCGTATATCGATAGAATGTGCATGTGTACATGCGTGAGGCCTTCCTACTATTAAATCCTGCGCATTTTTTGATCAGAGGCCATTTGCAAGTTGACTGACAGGAAGCAGGCATTTGGGGGTGGTATCTGGCTGTTTTCTTGGAGTGTTAGAGAAAATGCATGCCCAGGTGTTTTAGGGGAAGGCATGTGACGAGCAGCTCCAGCCCCGAACAGCCCGTTTGTATCACAGCCACCATGTAAGTCCTGGGCTACGCACAGACTGCACACAGTGGAAAAATCATTCCAGTCGCGGGCTTGCTAGAAATACTGGAGACTAAGACAGACGACAAGGGAAGGTACGTGGTGGCATCTGTCTGCATAGCCGGTAAACAATACACTTTAGCAAATGTTTACGCCCCCACACCGTACTCTAAACACTTCTTCCGTTCCATAATAGCCATACTGACCTCGCGGGCTTGCACGGGACTTATTATACTCTGTTGGTGCAGCGTATACCTGCTCACAGGGCTTTGAAAATTAGCAGCGGTGGGATCAGATCGGAATCAGGCCCAATGTTTACACACAAAGTTGCTGCCACCAGATCCTAATTACTGATCTTAAAAGACTCCATCTTGGGCCCGCACACTCAAAGTTTGGTTTTCAAGGTTTTTAGGTTTAAGATGGTTTTAAATGTGTTATCCTAGTTGATGAAATGGAGGCGCTCTGGTCTACCGGGAAGATGAGTACTCCAACCACCGGTCACCTAATGGGCTCTTCTGTAGAGTATGGTCTGAAGAAGAATAACAAAATTTCTTCTAACAGGAAATAGGGATAGTAGACTGAAAGTAGTAGTGTAGATTGTGTAATAAATGAATAACATATCTCTGTAAATGCTGGCATTATATAAATAAAGAGCAATAATAATAATAATGGTTACTTACACAGTGTAATTCTCAGGATAAGTCTGGATGTTATGCATAACGGGCATGCCACCTCCTGGGCCAGTCTGCACACCCAACATACTTGGGGCATCTGTGTGAAGACCAGGGCATAACAGATTACATAAAGAATTTGGTATAAATATAAAAAAAAATACCACAATAATCTTCAAATATTAAGTATGCCATAAACACAACTATTCTGAAACACTTATTCTATTTAACAACCGAACATTGGTGATAAAGAGAGATAAACGTCCAGCCAATCAGCTCCTTACTGACTTTTTTCAAACACAGCCTGTAACATGGCAGTTAGCAGGTGATTGGCTGGATGTTTATCTCTCTTTATCACCCTTGCATTTATCTCTTGTTAAGGCTTAGTACATCTGCCCCAGTGTTTCCATTATCTCAGCCTGCCAGAGGTATGTACCGGCACAATCTAACCAGTTCTACCACCAAAACCAGCTGCTCAATACACATTAGGGCCGATCCAGCCCCGTTTGTTGGGGTCCAAGTTCGGTCCCTTCCCCGACGGTCGGGGTTTGCGCATGTGCAAATCCCATGAGCGAACGGCTTCAGCACATTTCTCACTCGCCAGGCCATTCGCACCAAGAGGGGCGGGCAGAGGGCGTACCCGTAAAAATGCTGGGCTGTTCCCCTGCAGATGCAGGCGTGGTCGATGCCTGCTTGGGACGGGTGGCTGTCGGTCACATGACATCAGCACCTGCCCCGAATCCAAAGGTCAGCGTGTAACTGAAGAGTCAGTCCAGGCTGACTTTTCATTATGAATGGCTGAAAAATCATTCGAAGTCTTAGCATACAAATCCCTTCACTAGATTTGCGCAGCGGGAGAGGTGGTCAGTGTTTACCTGTTCGCTAGATTGCGAGTATCCGCAGTCTAGCGAACAGGTCTGAATTACAAACAAAGGGGTATCCGATTAGCTCCAAAGAAACAGTGGGAGCGAAAAACAGATATATTTTGCAATGTACTTGCATTACTGTCTCGCAGCACTGAGGTCCTGGGTTCTATTCCCACAATGGCCCCAACTGAGTTTGTACATTCTTGATGCGAATGGCCAAATATTCTCAGTAAAGCACTGCTGCAGCTGAGTGCACTATAGCAATCCCTCCCTTAATGTTTCATGGTTTGGCACTGTCCTGGTAACCATGTTACGACCAGCTGTCCTGCCTTATTAAACAGCGCTACAGGATATAATAATAAATCATCGAGACTGCGAGCATCACATATTTATCATCTAAAACAGGCATGTCCAACGTTGGCCCTCCAGATGTTTTGAAACTACACATCCCAGCATGCTTTGCAATAGTTTTAGCATTCTGTAATAGCAAAACTGTGGCAAAGCATGCTGGGAGGTGTAGTTTCAAAACATCTGGAGGGCCAACGTTGGACATGCCTGATCTAAAAGATAACAATCTCAGCACAGGGCGGTGTCCCAGTTAAAATACAAACTGTAAAATATACCGTCATTCTAACTGGACTCTAAGGGGTACATTTACTAAGAGTTATTTTGAAGATGGGATGTTGCCCCTAGCAACCAGATCAGATTATGATTATTATTTTAGCACCTTCTAGAACCTTGATGGCTAACCTTGACACTCCAGCTGTTGTTGAACTACACATCCCAGCATGCTCTGCATCAGATTTAGCATGGCCAAAATAGCAAAAATGAAGCAGAGTATGCTGGGATGTGTAGTTTAAAAACATCCGGAGTGTCAAGGTTAGCCATCAAGGTTCTAGAAGATAATAGATAGCATCTGATTGGTTGCTATGGGAAACATCCCATCTTCAATAGCACTTCCATCTCACCCCTAAGGGTTTTATTTACTAAGATGGGAGTACTAGTGAAAATGGGATGTTGCATTCATCTAGAAGGTGCTAAATAAATAAAAAGTAGATTCTGATTGGTTGCCATGGGCGATACCCCATCTTCAATAGAACTCCTATCTTAGTATATTAAGTGGTATCATTTACTAAAGCTTCTTAAAATGAAACTAGGTAATGTTGCCAATGGCAACCAGTCAGATTTTGTCGATCATTTCTCTATTACATCCTAGAAAATAATACAGAGGATCTGATTGGTTGCTATGGGCAACATCACCTATTAATTTGTAGAAGCTATAGTAAGTGTACTGCTAAGGCAGCATAGGTGGCAATGTCACATATACAAAATGTTACATAACACAAGATGTGATTCCAGATACAAGACAATAAGAGTGATAGACGTGAATGATACACATACTGTATATACTGTATACACACACACTGTCCGGAATTAGTGAATGCTATTCCCTGAAGCCTACGCTAGCATTATACCATTTCCAGGACCAGTGCCATGAAAGCTTTGGTATTACGTGACCCTGACCACCCTAGGTAATGTCCCTACCACCAGTGTGCTGTCTGCTGAAAAGGGTCATTCTGTAATGATTTTCTATTGCATCGTCTGTATTGGGGTGTTACCTAATGACCAATGTACTCTGTCTACTAGGGAACTGCTGCTTACAGTATGCAAGGTTTGGATCCAGTGGGTTCCGAGCACCATAGTAGTAATAAGCATCATCATAGGGCGTCCGGTAATTGTCGGCCAAGACTGGCGGGTTAGGTGGAGGTACAGCTGCAAGCCTGTAAATAAAAAAAGCTTCAATTAACCTTTAATGATCTAATGTATTTCAGGTGGCAGATCGTACCAGTGTTTATTATTTGGCTGCCATGATGTGGTGCTGACAGCTACAATACTCTTATGTAGTAAAACCAATAAAAAGAAGGGCTAAACCTTTCTATCCTTTAAATAATAATAATAAAAATAATACTGCTGTTAATGGATTTTCCTGGGGCTATCCTATTACCCCTGATGCCAGCATGTATCATGCTATTCTATTCAGTAAATGGAACTTTTTCGGCCCCAAAAAACGGGCAGCAAAAATAAATGAACAGGGCTAATAGGATAACGCCACTATGTCTTCATTCATACAGATCCATGCACTGGCATGTCAACACCTGAGCCTACCACAGACTATCACAGATCCGTGCACTGGCATGTCAACACCTGAGCCTAACACAGACTATCACAGATCCGTGCACTGGCATGTCAACACCTGAGCCTAACACAGACTATCACAGATCCGTGCACTGGCATGTCAACACCTGAGCCTAACACAGACTATCACAGATCCGTGCACTGGCATGTCAACACCTGAGCCTAACACAGACTATCACAGATCCGTGCACTGGCATGTCAACACCTGAGCCTAACACAGACTATCACAGATCCGTGCACTGGCATGTCAACACCTGAGCCTAACACAGACTATCACAGATCCGTGCACTGGCATGTCAACACCTGAGCCTTAACACGGACTATCAAAATGTTGCCTGTCAACTTTCTGAATGTAAACATAATGACTGCATGATGCGGTCACCATCCTGGTGGTCAGGATGCCAGCGTTCACTATATCAATGTGCCAGCATCCCGACTGCTGTTTAAACAACAGTGGCAGGCCCCTAAAAAGGCTCAGGACGCCAACGACGGAATAGAGATCAGTGAGTAACTGTGGCTGCCTAGCATACTTAGGTTTAGGCACTAGTGGGTCCACTTAGGGTTAGGCTGTAGGGGGAGGGAGTTAGGCTGCTAGAAGGAACAGTCAGTGGGGGCAGGGGGAGGGTAAGTATTAATGTCTGACCTCTGTCGGGTTTCCCTACTTAGGATGCAGGTGTAGGTATTCTGACCCACTGTCATCCATATGTATCCATATCACTGCATAGCACTGTATAGGCTATAATTACTACACTATACATATATTTGTTACCCAACAGAAGATCACTGCAATCATTACTGATTAGAGGTACTTTTCAAGTACCCACACTCCTCTCACCATATACTATACCCCAATGTTTCCAGGGTTCCCCATGAAAAAAAAAATAGGATTTATGGTCTTACCTTGGTAAATCCCTTTCTTTGAGTCCATAGGGGGCACAGGAATTCACGCTGGGTATAAGAGGTGAGGTAGCAGAGCGTGCACAAAAGGGTTACAGAAATGTACCCAGCATGCTCCCTGCCTCCCTTCTCCCTCATATCCCACCCCCTGACCCTGGGTCACCAGTTTCGTTAGCAAGCCCAAGGCAGGAGCGGAGCAGAGAAGAAGGAAGAGCAAACACACACACATAGCATACAGGGCCAAAGCCATGGAATTTCCCCATATAGGATGCCCCGCTACCAGGTGCGTCTGGGAGGGCGTCCTGTGCCCCCTATGGACTCAAAGAAACGGATTTATCAAGGTAAGACCATAAATCCTATTTTCTTTTTCGTCCACTAGGGGGCACAGGAATTCACGCTGGGACGTCCTAAAGCTGTTCCCTCACGGGTGGGGGACGCTCCTGGACTGCGGAAAGCACATGTCTACCAAACTGCGCATCAGCCGATGCAAAAGTATCAAAAGCATAAAACTTGATAAATGTCTGGGAAGAAGACCAAGTTGCTGCCTTGCAGAGTTGTTCTGCCGAGGCACCTCGACTAGCGGCCCAGGATGTACCCACAGACCTGGTAGAGTGTGCCATAACCCCCTCAGGGGAAACCAACTGGGCTGAAAGATACGCTTGACGAACGACTGATCTGAGCCATCTCGCCAAGGACTGTTTGGAAGCAGGCCAACCTCGCTTATTGGCCTCATACAAAACAAAGAGTGAATCCGACTTACGAGTCGCCTTAGTCCTGCGAAGGTAAATCTGCAACGCACGGACTACATCAAGTGAAGCCTCCGCTTCCGACGATCCAGGAAAAGAAGGAACTACAATCTCCTGGTTAAGGTGGAATTTTGACACGACCTTAGAAAGAAAATCCAGCTTGGTACGCAGAACCGCCCTGTCCGGGTGAAACACCAGAAAGGGAGGTCTCCAAGACAATGCACTAAGGTCGGAAACCCTTCTAGCCGAAGAAATAGCCAGAAGGAAGGCCACCTTCCAGGACAGCCACTTCAAATCTACCTCCTCCAAAGGTTCAAAAGGAGATGACTGAAGTGCCCTGAGAACCAAAGCGAGATCCCATGGAGCCACCGGTGGGCTTACCGGAGGCTGAACATGAAGAACCCCCTGAAAAAAGGTTTTTACATCCGACATGAACGCCAACTTCCTTTGAAATAAAACCGACAAGGCTGACACTTGTACCTTTAAGGAAGAAAGGCGTAAACCTAGATCTAGGCCCGCCTGAAGAAACTCCAAAAGGCGGAAAATACGAAAACGTCTAGGCTGGAAACCTCTAGACGAACACCAAGCAAAATAAGTCCTCCATACTCTGTAGTAAATACGTGCTGATAAAGGCTTCCTAGCACGCACCATAGTATGAATGACCTCTGGTGAAAACCCTTTATCCCTCAAAAGGGATACTTCAACAGCCAGCCCGTCAAAGCCAGGCGGCTCAGGTCTGGGTAGCGGAACGGACCCTGCGAAATGAGGTCTGGACGTAGAGGCAGTCTCAGAGGAGACGCCACTGACAGGTTCCTTAGGTCGGCGTACCAACCTCGACGGGGCCAATCTGGGGCCACTAGTATCATCATTCCTCCTTCCTCCTTGAACTTGCGTAGGAGACGAAGAAGAAGCTGAAATGGGGGGAATGCATACACAAGACGAAACGGCCATGGCGCCGTGAGAGCGTCTACCAGAAAAGCTCCGGGGTCCCTTGTCCGTGAGCCGTACCGGGGAACTTTGCAATTGTGTCTGGATGCCAACAGATCTATTTCCGGCACTCCCCATTGGGACGTCAGCCACTGGAACACTTCTGGATGAAGTTCCCATTCTCCTGCGTTGATGTCCTGCCGACTTAGATAGTCCACTTCCCAATTGAGAACCCCTGGGATGAAGACTGCGGAAATCGCCGGAATACGTCTCTCCGCCCACCTGAAGATTATGGACACCTCCTTCATTGCTCCTTTGCTGCGTGTCCCGCCCTGCCTGTTGACATAGGCCACGGCCGTGGCGTTGTCGGACTGGATCTTTACCGGGCACCCTTGAATGAGTGACCCTAAGCTCTGAAGAGCCCGAAAGATTGCTCTCAATTCCAGGACATTGATAGGAAGGCGACTCTCCTGCGCTGTCCAGCGACCCTGAACAGACTGAGAGTTGCAAACCGCTCCCCAGCCCCGTAGGCTGGCATCTGTGGTTACTAGAATCCAAGATGGAATCCAAAATGGGCGGCCCTGAGACAAGTTGTTCGCCTTCAACCACCATGTGAGAGACAGGCGGACCTCCGGAGGTAGCGTGATCAACTGACTTCTTAGACGAGAATGATCTCCTGACCACTGGTTGAGCACGTAAGGCTGAAGCGGCCGCGAGTGGAACTGTGCATACTCCACCATGTCAAATGAAGCGACCATAGAGCCCAACACCACCATGCATCTGTGCACAGACACCATTCTGTGACCGAGCAGGGAGAGAATCTTTCTCTGTAAGGAGTGGACCTTGTCCTCCGGCAGATACACCCTCTGCAACTGAGTGTCCAGCAGAGCACCCAAGTGGAGCATCCTTTGAGAAGGAGTCAGAAACGATTTTCTCCAGTTTATCTTCCAGCCGTGAGACGACAGAAGCATAATCGCCAACTGCAGATGACTCTGCAGTAGGTCTGGAGAATTCGCCACAATCAGGAGGTCGTCCAGGTACGGGATCATTCGAACCCCCAGACGGTGCAAGTGAGCCGCCATCACTTTGGTGAACACCCTGGGAGCCGTGGAAAGTCCGAAGGCCAATGCCCTGAACTGGAAGTGCTCCTCCTGGATGGCGAACCTCAAAAACCGCTGATGGTCCTGCCGGATGGGAACGTGGAGGTACGCATCCTGGATATCTAGCGAGGCCATGAAGTCCCCCGGTTCCAGAGATAGAATAATGGAACGAAGGGACTCCATACGAAACTTCGGCACCCGCAAAAACACATTGAGCGACTTCAGATTGAGGATCGGTCGGTGAGAACCGTCCGGCTTGTCGATCAGAAACAGAGTGGAGTAGAGCCCCTGCCCCCTCTGTTCCTGAGGAACTGGAACAATACTGTTCGAGTCCAAAAGGGATTGGATAGAGAGATGTAGCGCTAGTTGTTTCGCTGGGTCCTTTGGAAGACCCGTGCGAAAATAACGCTGAGGAGGGGAAAACCGGAACGTTAGGGCATAGCCCCTGGAGACCACCCCCCTGACCCAAACATCCGTCGTGGTGTCGCACCACGTCGGCGCAAAGGACAGGAGACGGCCCCCCACCCTGGGATCCCCCGGGTGGGGGCTCGCCCCGTCAGGCTGCCGGCTTGTCACCTAGCTTGGCCGCTGGGCGTCTGGTAGCCCAGGGCTGCTTGGTGCGGGGTTTGGCTGCTTTAGAGGCCGAGGCAAATCTAGCGGAAGGCTGACCTCTGGCTTTTCCCTGGGCCCGAAACGCAGTCTTTATGAGATTTATGACTAGAACCGTCGGACAAACCCCTCTCCAACTTGCCCGCCCATTCAGAAACTGCTTTGGCAACCCATGCCGCTGCAAGAGAGGGACGCGTGACCGCCCCCACCTGTGAATAAGCAGTTTTAAGGAAATTCTCCAATTTCCTATCTGAAGGGTCCTTCAAAGATAAGGAATCCGGAATGGGCAGAACTGAAGAGCGAACCAGCCTCGCCACATGAGCATCCACCGGGGGAGGCTTTTCCCACTTAGCCCTCTCTGAGGGAGGAACCGGATAAAATGAGGTAAGCCGCTTGGAAAGTTGGAACCTTCTAGACGGCTGAGCCCACGCTGTCTCCAATAAATCTTCCATATGGGCCGAAGGTGGAAACTGAGCCGACACCTTTTTTACCCGCTTAAAGAGCGGGGCCTTACTACTAGGAGCAGGGGCCTCATCCTCCAACTGGAGGACTGCCTTGACCTCCCGCACCAGTGTGTCTACCTCTGCCCCCCTGTAGCAGAGTCCGAATCCTGAGAATCCTGCACAGGACTCCTCTGCCTAGGCTGCCTCCTGGACCCCCTGCCTGCCAAACTAGCCGTTAAGCCCTGCACAGACTGTGCAAAGGACTGCATCCATGGGGGTTCTATATAAGCCTGAGCTGTCCCATAACTGGCACTAGCGACAGGGGGCAGTGGCGCAGGGGGAGCCGGTGCAGACAAGCGGTCAACCAGCTGTGCCATTACCTGAGTCAGCGTCGAGGCCCAAGCCGGTTCCTGCTGGGCAGGAGGCAATGGTAACGGGTTTGCTTCCACCGTCACACACTTGGAACAAACCTCCTCCTCTTCTTGAGACAATATATCCGAACAGTCTCTACAGGTACGCTGCATTGGAGATGGAGCCTCCTTGCTGGGCTTCGCCTTAGGCATACTGACCGCGCAAACAGACAAAAAACCAGCAGTTACCACCTGACACAGAATAAGCAAGTGTCCCTATATAGGAAAGGCCCAGGGGCACTACACACTTGCAGCCTTTCACACAAAAGCTTAAGCAAATGCAAAACATAAACTCTGTATGGTGACAACTCCACTCTCCTGTAATAGACAAGATTGGCCTGTCCAATGTACAGGAAAGTAGACAGTAGCAGAGCTCAACAAACCAGCCAACAGCAGGAAAGGAGAATACTATAATAAACCAGGCTCCAGGAGCAAGGTGTAAGGGAGAGTTCAAGCCGCCTCCATCTCTATACCCAGCATGTGCCAGAATGGCTGCTGATTAGGTATTTAAGGAGGAGCTGGAACACCTGGGGCAATGAGAGCAAGCACTCAGCACGTCCCCAGGGGTGGGGGAGGGACCTCAGGCCATCCAATACTCCCCCCTCAGGCACCAACCTCCGGGGACATAGCCTGATTAACTGTCCCTGGTGGTCTAGTGGAAGGGTGGCTACGCCAGACCCACACTGCCTGCCCCCCCGCTGACTCCCAAAATCCGGGGGGGATCGGCCACTAGACGCAGCTCCCTGCACGCAGGGAACTGCTGCTTACCTGTCCCAGGACGGGGAGCAGCTTCGGGAGCCTCCGGAGTGAAGACCCCGCGACGGAAGACCCCAGCCCAGTTGCCAGCGCTGCCGTCACCGTCTCCGGGTGCAGGAGCTGCGCCGCTGGTGCTCACTAGAAGAGCACTCGCTGCGGCAGCTGAGTAACCCTGGCTGTACTAACAGCCGAGAAAAAAATGGCGCCGCTCAGTCTGCCTGGGCACCAAAGAAAAAACTGGTGACCCAGGGTCAGGGGGTGGGATATGAGGGAGAAGGGAGGCAGGGAGCATGCTGGGTACATTTCTGTAACCCTTTGGTGCACGCTCTGCTACCTCACCTCTCATACCCAGCGTGAATTCCTGTGCCCCCTAGTGGACGAAAAAGAAAGACACCATTATTTAGCCATGATCATTAGTGATTTAGGGTTTGATAACAGGGTTCAAATACAATTCAGAGATGTGATGACATTAGGCTGGCGCTTACAAACACTAATTAAACACTGTTACATAATGCTGCTTTGACACCACCAATACCTTTTGCAAATATTTTTTGGGAGATGGGGTATTGGCCCTTATTATAAGGGACCTGCATGGAGACAGTGAGTGCATCGGCAGGTCACACTGCTCACACAGACTTCAGGAACTAGATAATACCGTCACATATCTGATGTCTTTACTGGCACACACATGTCTACTTCCAAACCACATGTGTGATCCGGCCTTAGGATCCAAAATAATCTTCTGCTTGTACTGTGAGGGGCAGATGCAATTAGCTGCAAGCTGCTGTCGGGAGCTTACGTAGTGCATTATGGTAGACAGATTTGGTATTTCCCGACATAGGGTGTGGCCAGAACCCGCACTCAGAAACGGCTTCTGCATTGAATTGTCTCCTGAATGTTAACTAATAATGTCTGGTTTTTATGTTTTTTATATATATATATATATATATATATATATATATATATATATATATATATATATATATATATATATATATATATATATATATATATATATACACATATACACACATATATATATATATATATATATATATATATATATATATATATATATACACACACACACACACATACACAAATAGAAGATTAAAGCAGCACTCCAGCTTTCGTGAAAAAATTCTCTTAAGGGTGAACAGCAAGCAACGTTTCAACACCAACTGTGTTTTCGTCAGGCTGACAAAAACACGGTTATTTTGAAACGTTGCTTGCTGTTCACCCTTAAGAGAATGTTTTCACTAAAGCTGGAGTGCTGCTTTATTCGGTACTGTTTACCTAGAACGGCGCCCACGATCTATATCGCGGGTATCTTGCCGCAAATTGCAGGCATCGCATGCATCTTATGTGTTTGTAATGTTAAATTCCCTTCCAATCAACCAGATCAACCCAATGGACCCGATTTTACATAGGGAACAATGTTAAATTCCCTTCCAATCAACCAGATCAACCCAATGGACACGATTTTTTGGTCACGGGGCTCGCTGCGCTCGCCACGCTTTGGGCTCGGTGGCTCGCTGCTCTCGCCACACTTTCTATTCTTAACTCCACGCCGACGTGGATAGTGGGGGTATGAAAAGGTCAGAGGACGCGTACCGCCGCCGCTCGCCACGCTTCGGGATGACGTTGACCGTGGAGTAACTTTAACAATGGGGGGGGGGGGCATATCCCACTTCAGGGTGGTTATTCTATTCAATTTGTGGTCTGGGGGCTATTTAACATTGTTCCCTATGTAAAATCGGGGCCATTGGGTTGATTGGAAGGTAATTTAACATTGTTCCCTATGTAAAATCGCTACAATCGCACCCATCGCATCGCAGGCATCGCATGCCACTATAATGGCATGCGATGTACATGCGATCAACGCGATGGGCGCCGTGCTAGGTAAACAGTACCCTTTATTCTTCTTTTTGTATTACACATCAAGCGGTATGCGGGCACCCGCTGGATATCTATGAGAGTGTGGCTGCGCCAGATCAACTGGTGAAACAGAACTAGCATGTCATACAAGTCCCGCCTTATGTGCCGAGTGATGTCATAACTACCTGGGAGCGACTATTTCCCCGAAAGCGCTGGATAATCCCCGGTGATACTCGTCATGTGCTGGATTAAGAGCTGCAGGGAAGCCATTTCCTAGAAGAGCTGGATCTGGGAGAGGGGTCTGGAAAGCAACTCTAGGCCTATCGGGGGGAGCCCTCTCCTCAGTCACAGGTTTATGTTCAGCCCTCCTGCTGGTCTTCTGTGGGTCCAGGAGTATTCCAGGTCGATAAGGTACATTCCGATCAGTCATTTCCTGCTGGCGATTTATAGCCCCAAATTGCCGTAATCTGTCAGGCTTTCAAGAGAGAAGGAAACAGTGACCAACGTCTTTAGCATTGATGTAAATTGACTGACTGTCATTCCTAAATAGCTATTCTTCCATCCTGAAAAACTCAGGCAAAAATACAACATTTTTTTTCCATTTACATTTGTGATCATCTTCACACAATGAAACTATATTTTAGCTGAGCAGCAGAGGGCGCTGTCTAACAGCATCATGGCCACTGCATTTATGTACATTAAAGCACAGCAACCAATTATCCATTATCTAAATGTAAATGAGCCAGCGACAAATACAGACACATACAGTAACCCTAAGGCAGACCTGGCCAAAGGGTAGATCGTGTAGATCTCGGGACATCCGCTGGTAGATCACGACCAAATGAACAAAAATACACCGGAACTGACATCGGAGGTCTCAGAACGCCAGCTCCCAGTAATACAGAGTGCCCCTGATGTCATGACGTTACCGGTGTGCTGTGAAGAGCCCTCTGCAGCTGCTATACGAGTCACACCCACAAACCGCAATGCCTGGCTTACCGCTCTGTACCGGCACATAAGATCCTCAGAGCGGCTCCTGGACGTAATGTGTGTGGTTTATTGTCTGATATGGGTGATACAGAGGCTGGAGCACAGTATCACCCTGCTGCATTAATATGTCACCCCAAGTACCCTGTTCCATGTTGGTGTGACTAATAGGTCCAATAACAATGCTGATTTTTCTTCCACAGAAGGCATAGTACATTGTACTGTCTGGCAAGTTTTTTTTAATAAACTCCCCCCTCATTCTTTATGTTTGTATTTATTTATTTAGTTTCTTATATAGCGCAGCAGATTCCGTTGCATTGGCATTCTTTATGTTTTTCAGCTGATTCCAACAGATCGGGACAATATATCGGGTGAAATCGGCCCAAATCGAAGGTGTTTTGACATGTGATCGGAATTAGGGTGGCCAATCCCGGGATCGGCGGGATCCCGGATTTGGCCCCAAAATGTCCGGGATTTCAATCCCGGGATTGGAGTATCCAATCCCGGGATTTCGGGATTAGACTGCGCACGAAATCCGGGATTGAAAAAATGCCCCGGGATTGGCATCCCTAATCGGAATTGATGCGTGTTCCCGTGCGCATCAGAATGGATCCTGTAGATCATGCAGCACATATGATCTGTTGGAATCGGATCATCAGCGGCACATCGTGGCTTATTTGTATTATATAAACTAAGTACTTGTTTTGGTAATGTCAGCCTTTTTAAATAATCCAACCGAAGTCATTTTTCTCCTCAGAACAAAACCAATAAAGTACATTTACTGGTTTCCAAGACCAAGGCGTCCTCTGTGAATACACAATATTTTTGAAGCACTATCGTGGTTGTAGATATGTATTATAATAATGTTTATTTTGTGTGAATGAACAACCCAGGAAGCTGTATACAACACATACCAGGCTTAAGCTGGGTACACTCTAATAGGGGATTTAGTTGGCTTCCCGGTGCTCAGGATGCCGGCAGACTAAAGCCCGGCACTTGATGGAAGACCAATGCTGAAATCTGGACAGCTGACATCTGGACAGCTGACATCTTGAACTTAATTATCAGGGGAGCAAAACAAAACAAAAAATCACGAAATATTGGAGTATCCGGATAAGGGATACACAACCTGTAATCGTCTAATTGCAAATATTTTAAACATCAGCGCTGGTACATCCATCAATATATGAGAACACATGATAGGTCTATGAACTACGTCAGTCAAAAACATATCCGATCGGCCCTGCAGGTATATAGGCAGGTGTGGCTGTATGTACGGATGACCGCCCATACACTAACTGCCGGGACTGATATGACTGCTGGGTGGGGAAATTCAAATGCCTGCCCAGATGTGACATCAGGAAGGACACATCAACCGCCCGCAAAATTGGGCACCATGACATGTTCTGTCCGAACAGTGTGAACTTAGCCTTAGGCACTAGCCTTGTTCCTCCTACCAGGAGAACTCATCTTTCTGTATATTGTTAAAAGGGTCTTAAAGAATTTCAAACACATGCAAACGTTAACATGCCAATGTCTACAGCCATGCAAGAGAAGATAGGAGGATAGAAGCCATGAAGATCTGGAACATATCTTCACAGAAGAGAAAATTTATTAGTATTTTACAGAAAAACAAATGAATTTACCTCCTCTTCCTTTTGCTAGAAAAAGCATGTAAGGACAATTAGCAAAACTTACACGATTAATACACAGATCACAGTACACCAAACGTACAAAGCCGCCACTATCCAGCACTATACTAAGTTACAGGCTGAATCTCCCACAGCCAAAGTTCTGATATGCGGAATATTCACTGCAGGAGTGTGTCAGATAGAGAAGGCCAGTAGCGGTGGAGTGGATGCAACCTGGGTTCCTCACTACAAGCATGAAAGCATCAGTAATATCTTAATGTACTGTGAACATGGCCTGTCCAGCAAGCTGAACTCACAAAGCTTTGGCAGTGTCAGCTGCATGAATGTAACCTTTCCCTAGCAGTGCATGGGCAGTGGAAAGCATACTCCCTGACACAAATTGCAACACAGATTCTGCAATCAGAAGACTCGGGGTAATTCAGGTTGGTTTGTGTAGATTTGAGTGGGGTGTGTTCATTGCAGTGTAAAAATGAAGCATCCAGTATTTACCCTGCACAGAAACAAAATAACTCCCCCAAATCTAAATCTCTCTGTACATGTTACATCAGCCCCACCTGCACGTGATTTTGTCCATTAAAGAAGGAGTTAGCTTTTGCAAACCAACTTTCAGTTGGATCTACCAGCATGTGATCATAAAATTCTCATCAAAAAAGGATCACTGCTACAAAACATCCTGCCTGTATTTCTGCTCCAGTGACTAATCTCCTATAACTGGTGCTTGGTTTACACCTACAGATGGAGCAGGTCTCATCTTGGCAGGGGATGGCGCTGGCGTCGCCAGCCGCCATCCCCCGCCAGCGCCATGGCGATGGCGAGAAGGGGATGCGCGCACACGAGAGGCGCGGTCCCCTTCCGACGGCGCTTCCATCCGTTCCCCCGGGTCCACGCCGGCTTGCCGGCGGTAACCCGGGGTCCCCGCCGCCTGCCCGCACCCCCCCCCCCAACCCCCCCTAACCCTGTCCGTCTTCCTGAGGCGGAGACGGACAGGGTTTCCGTCGCGCTGGCTCAGTATATTCGCTGGCGAGGCTGCTGGCGGGTCGCCAGCGGGGACGTTCTGGCGATCCGCCAGCCAGGATGGGAAGTGCCCCATCTGTAATACCCTTTCACACCAGCCTGAATTCCTGGGTTGGCCCTGGGAACAACCCGTGACTAGCGCTGGTGTGCAAGGTTCCTGAGCCAAATTCCCTGGAAAATTTCCCTAGGGGTCTAGGGGTTCGGACGGCGGGGTCCAGACTGCGGGGATCCGGCAGTGGTGGCTGGGTGCTTGTAGCGCTATTTGCCAGGCAGCAAGGCGGGTAGCGCTGCTGGATTTGAAAAGACTGGCCAGATGCTCTCAGCCAATCAGCGTCCAGCCAGTCTTTTCAAATTCTCCCGCCCCGCTGCCCAGCAAATAGCGCTATAAGCACCCAGCCGCCACTGCCGAATCCCCGCAGTCTGGACCCTGCCACCTGCTGCCCAGACCCCGCCACCCGCTGCCCCCTCACACTACAAAATGCAGGGACTAGGCCAGTGTGTAAGGGGCAAACTCGGGAATGTCCCTGCATGAGCCAGGGACCATATTCCCGGGTAACTCACTGCATTTTCTGTTGTGAATGGGGTATAATACATCTAATTGAGCTACTAGGCCAAACCAGCCTATCACAGACTGTAAGGGAGTACACCAACCCCAAACTATTAGTAAAACCCTCTGAAAGTAAGAACTTGTCATCACTGTAGAATATAGACAGAGCAACTTCAGTCGACTCACCTGCTTCTCAGGATCTATTGCCCCAGTTGCTGCAACCTTCAGTTCCAGCTCTTTCTCTCTGCAATATACATATTAACAAATACTCAAGTCTGCTATATTGTATTAACAGGCAAGAGCATATGATCAAATTACCCAATATGTGAAATAAATATTTAATATTAATAAATTTTGGGAACAGACATTAATACAGTGATAACATTGCAGCCCCTTCAACCATCACTATACACCAACATCCCAGAACATTTAAAGGAAATTCTAAGTATATCTAACAATTGTTTCATAGAATAGAAATCCAAAGAGGAAAAAATATATTGCCAACATGTGTGTTCATAGAACATCAGCTAGTGGATGGCTTCATTACTGCCACAGACTGAAGTCACCTGTGATCTAAGCCAACCGATCTACGCTGTAATAATTATTACCACATACATTTTGTGGTAGTTTTTTTTTTTTTTTCGGTAAACAATTTTTTTTTATTTGAAAATACAAAATAAACAAATTATACATTTTACAATATTGATGTGTATACTGTGAACATCGTGCATTTTCAAGAAATAACAACATTAAATATGTCTCTATAAGTCTCCGTGTATCCATTTTACTCGTATTCATTATTTCACATGCCTCTGATGTTTTTGTGTGATTTTCTTCTAACTGATCCTAATGGCATTATTAATTGCAGGTAGACTTATTTTAGACTAAAATAAACTCAAAGGATAGCGAGCCTGCTATTATTTCTATTACATCGTACATGTCTGAAAGTCTATTTTACTTCGTCTCTTCCACTATATCTCGCCTGGTCCATGTTGTTAATTCTAGGTCAATAAGTTGCGGCAGGAAGAATATATTTCTACGATTAATTATTATAATGGCGGATGCCAATGACTATATTTCTACCTTTAACATCAATCAACATTTAACTCTTATTTTTATATATATACTCATCTATATAATCAACAGGGGGTAAAAGGGGGGGAGGGAAGAGTTAGGGGGGGGGTATCCTTTCAAAATCAGTTTTCAGGTTTCGCACCTCAGTGTCTTACAATTTATCACTTTCCCTTTTTTTTTTTTTTTTTTTTTTTTTTTTTTGAGATTACCATTATGCTCTATTCTCCTGCTAATCGCCGTAGGAGATACCAGGAGGTAGATTCAAAGAGTTTCTGTATGCGTTCCTGCATAGTCTGATCTAGACTCCTGATATATAGCTCCCATTTCTTATAAAACCGAGGGGCACCCTTTTCTAAGTCTGATAAAGTACTCTGTCTTTCATAAAACAATATATTGAGGATAGCTTTTTTTAATTCTAATATAGAGGGGGCTCTTCTATGGATCCAATGTAGTAGTATTAATTTTTTTGCTAGAGTTAATATAATCGTAAGGATTGGTATTATCTGCGGTTTTTTAGGGCCTAATTCCCATGTGTGGTATTGCAAGAACAGACAAGCCAGTGGATTTTTCTGTAGTTTCAGAGTGTACGTTCGGTTAACAAAATCCACTAGTTTATCCCAAAAATTTCTGACCTTACGGCACTCCCAAAAGTTATGATAGTACGTGGCTTTTGTTTTTTGACACTTATAGCATTCCCCCGTGTCCTCAGAGACAAAATGGGCTCTTTGGACTGGGGCAATATATGCTCTATTGATGAATTTGATATGTGTTTCCTGTAAGGAAATGGATTGTAGATATTTCATCGTATATGAGAGTTTGTTGAACAACTTGGGAGGAGCCGCAAGATCAGGAATATCTATTAGCCACTTTTCATGTAATTGCTTATGGTGGCGTTCCACATCAGCTGTGAACAATGAGGAATAAAGGTAACGTATCTTATATCCCATCACGTATTCTGGTCTAAGTAGTGTGTCTATGGGGTCAGCAATTTCTCTTTTATCCATGGGGTGTACCTGAGTTTGAACAAAATGTCTGGTTTGCAAGTACATGTAAAATTGCCTGTTTTGGATGCCATATTTTTCTGATAGCTTTGCAAATGGCATTAGTGAGCCGCCTGGATCAAAGAGTTTACGGATATTGGTAATTCCTTTATCTCTCCAACCCTTAAACTCCATATTGTCCACGCCGGGGACGAACAATGGGTTTCCCCATAGTGAGGTGAAGGAGGAGGAAGTAGGGTTTCTATGCAGTATCTTATTTATTTTCTTCCACGATCTGTACGTGTCCCCAAACAATACTGACTCCCTGATCTGCCTGGGAATCATTCTGACCGGAGCATGAAGAAGTGCTGCCGGAGAGTATGGTTGAAATAACTGTTCTTCCAGAGTGGGGATCGTATATTCAGCCCTGCCCATAAACCAATCTGTTATGTATCTGAAATGTGATGCTAGTGAGAAGGCCTGTATGTCTGGCATAGCAAGACCACCATCTTGCTTTGTAAGGCGAAGACGGTCAAAAGGGATGCGAGGCTTTTTGCCCGCCCAGGTGAATTTAATAAATAGTGTCTTGAACTTTTGGAGATCTGGTTTTTTCAACTGGAGGGGCAACATCTGTAGTAGGTAGGAAAGTTTAGGGAAGGCTACTGACTTTATTACTGTTATCCTGCCCGCGAGTGATAGAGGGAGTGTCATCCATCCCATTAGCTGTTTTTCTACTGTTAAATATGTGTGGGGAAAGTTAGCTGTGTAAAGGTCTTCTAGTTTGTTAGGGATCAGGACTCCTAAATACTTTAGGGTAGGGCGGCATATCGTAAATTGTGAGGTGAATGAGGGGGAGGAGAAAAAATCTTGGGAGGAGTGGAAGGGCAGTAGGCGAGATTTGTCATAGTTTACTTTGAATCCTGAAAACTGAGAGAAATGGAATATTATGTCTTGTATTGCAGGGATGGAAGTATTGGGGTCAGATATAAACAATAAGATGTCATCTGCGAAGAGGCTTATCTTGACCTCCGATGTATGTATCATTATACATCGGAAGTCTTGGGATGTCCTCAGGGCCACTGCCAGGGGTTCTATCGCCAGAGCAAAAAGCAATGGCGAGAGGGGACACCCTTGTCTTGTCCCTCTTGATATTGAGAGGGAAGCTGATAAGTAATTATTGGTTAATATTTGGGAAGTAGAGTTATTATATAATAATTGGATTGTACGGATGAAGTCGGTCGGGAGTCCAAATCGTCTCATGGTATTAAATAGGTGGTCCCAATCAACTAGGTCAAACGCCTTTTCTGCGTCCAACGAAAGCAGGGCGTGTGGACTCGTGGTCCCAACCGACTCCACCCACTGCATTGCTGTGAGGGCCTTCCGTACATTAAGCACTGAGTGGCGTCCCCACACAAATCCTGTTTGGTCAGAGTGGACCAGTGAAGGTAGTTTAAGTTTGAGTCTATCAGCTAAGAGCTTTGTGAATATTTTATAGTCGGTGTTTAGAAGGGAAATAGGCCTATAGGAGCTCGGGAGGAGAGGGTCTCGACCTGGTTTGTGTATGATTTTTAGGATAGCTGAGTTGAAGTATTTGTGGTAGTTTTTTATTGTGGTGAGGTGAACACCTATAGTACAGATGGAGTAGGCTACATCCTTGCTGGCGGATGCCAGCAGCCTCGCCATCCATCATACTGAGACGCGCGTGCGTCTCACGCGTCTCAGTCTCCTCAGGGAGACGGACAGGGTAAGGGTAGGTTAGATAGGGGGGGGGGGGGGGGGGCGGGCAGGCGGCGGGGACCCCGGGTTACCGCCGACAAGAGGGGGGGGACCCGGGGGAGCGGATGAAAGCGCCGTCGGAAGGGGGCGCGCCCGCCTCTCATGCGCGCGCGCCCCCTTCTCGCCATCAATATGGTGCTGGCGGGGGATGGCGGCTGGCGTCGCCAGCGCCATCCCCTGCAAGGATGGGACATACTCCATCTGTATAAACTGGAATCAAAGTATGGCCTCATCAAATATCATTCTGAAGACATATTTTCCCTTGCAGACGTGCATTCGCTAACACACTTGCCTTTGCAATAAAGTTAAAATTAGACATATACCGTCTTTTGTTTCTTTGCTGTTCTGCCATCTGCTCCATTAGTTCCTGTCTATAATTCGCTTTCCTTCTTTTCTGGGCATCACTTTTATCTTCTCCACCTGAGAGATTGGGAAACATATTGAATATTTTATTTATATATTTATTTATTAACAGTTTCTTATATAGCGCAGCATATCCTGTTGCGCTTTACAAAGGGGACAGTGGTACAACAAAACAGGGTATTTACAGACAGTCAAATTGTAGGAGGGCCCTGCTCGCAAGCTTACAATCTATAGAATATAAAGTATTGCTGTGAAATATATGCTACAAAACAAAGGAGCATTACTGTAACCTGGCCCTGTAACTCTACCTACATTGAAGCTTTTAAAGTTGCAGAACCACATTCACTACATTTTGGCAAAGTGTCCTGTGCCTCTGTTATCTGAGCAATAAGGTATTAGTTCAGTGGCTTCCACACGCATTCCTCAAGGCTTCCCAACAGTCCAAACTTTAAGGCATACTTGAGTACCCTCCTGGAAATGACGGGAGGTTCACAAAACTTGGGTTGCCATCCTGGCCCCCCAAGAAGGTAGCCAAGTCTCCAATGTTTCCCAGAGCCTCCACTTGTCCCTTCACACTGAGGTAAATGCCGGAATTTGTGGGTCTTCGGAGAAGGGGCGGGGCTAAAATGATGAGAATCACCTCACCTTGTTCCTACACCCCAATGCTGCCTCTCCTCCCGGAGAGGAGATATCAAAAGTAGGCAAGTAAGATTTAGGGATACCCAAGCTTAGAAATCTGATTTAATTAGTAGCTCAGTACCGAAAACCTGTGATGTTGGGGAGCCTTGAGGGGATCATTGTTTTAGTCAATAGTTTATTGGGACTATTCTATCTATCATGGAACATGATTTATCCCTGAAATCTAAGGCTGTTTCAATACTTATTACAGTAACTAATACTTGAAAAATGTGTCCTAAACTAAAATGAATTCATCATTGGTTAAAATTCAAATAAATAAGAGAATTCTTGAGAAACTGAATATTATTATGATCGCCATAGGTAGCACATTAATAAGAGCCTCGGAATACTTGATTTCACAGATTTTGCGGCTATACATATTTTGCATATTACTTTACTCAAAATGTATTCTGATTTAAAAAAACAAAACAAAAATTCCATAATAGCCATCACAATCATACCAAGGAGAAGGCTGGTGGAAAAGTTTTCATCCTTCACATTTGCAGATTTTGAGCGCTCTGGTGGTTGAATTGGGATATCAATTTTTGGTCTACGGATGAACAAAAAATACAGGGTAGGTGCAATGGAAGTCATAGTCATTGCATCTTTAAGGACAGCCATGAAATAATAAGCAGAATATTCTAGGTCAGGAAAAGCATCAATGTCTGTAATATCTAATGGCTTTCAGCATTTAATAAATAGCAATAATGTAAATATGAAAATCATACTTTTCGAACAAATCACCTTCACAAAAATCTTACATTTTATTAGGCAGAGCAATAAAGTGAAAATGTATTTAGTTTAATGTGGTGCAGCGCAAATTTTATAAAATTATTAAAATTAATACTCTGGTCATAGAGTCTAGATATGTAATACACTTAAGGCCCATACACACTAGAAGTTTATCTTTCCAATCTGGTAATGTCTGAGAACAAATTAAAATCAACCATTTGGTCCCAAAAGCTATAAAACGGACAAAAACAGTAATTTGCATAAATTGATTTACCAATTGAGCGAATAACAAATTTTGTCTGTTTTCCACGTTTGGGTGCAAGTGGTGCGTTTTCATTTGCTCCCAGAAATTACCATATTTTCATTCCATCTGGTCAGATTGGAAAGATAATCTTATAGTGTGTATCCATATTTAGAGGGGAGTTTATAACAGCTTGCCTAGCGATAGGTTTGTGAGAGATAAAGAACCAACCAATCAGCTCTTGTCATTTTCAAATATGGCATGCCAAATGTAAATTAGAAGTTGATTGTTTAGCACTTCATCTCTCACAATTTTTTTTAAAAGTAATGTTTTTATTAAAACACCATTCATTACATCAAAGTCACAGCAAAACTCTGGTCCTCTAATCACCCTCCCCAGTAACCCCTGGGGTACGTGTGATAAATTTAAACACATGGTCCCAGGAGCAAACTTGAGGGGGGTAGAGAAGGAGGCCAAATAATCGGGCGCACAGCTAGTTTGAATTTAGCAATCAACTGATATATCCTGCAAAAAACTGTGACTTGCTGCTCTCAATTAAGGCTCTCTGTAGTCCTTAATAAAGTTAAACCGAATAAACAAGTAGAATATGTATATAGAGAGCGCAAGAGACACTGAAAAATATCACTGTATAAAAATACTTATTTATTTATTTATTTAAGCTTCCTTAAACACAGATATTACATTTAAAAAAAAAAAATACAATTATACATTAATCCCACAGATAAATTAATAAACATAAAAATATGTAAAATGACTGTATCCCTTTGCCAATTTCTGCCAATATTTAATTTCCAAGGAAAACTGATAATGTGGATTTAAATAGCCAGATTAATGGTGTTATTTCAGATGATCATATCCACAGAATTCAGGTATTTCCAAATGATACTGTTTGAATAGCTGGAGATGGAAAAAAGTCCAGATATAGCCAAGTGTTTTGAGGGTCAATTGGACCGTAATTCTGGCATGCACATAGATATTATCAGTAGTCAGTATTAGGGTTGAGATACGGAGGCACCTGTATTATTCTCACTTTTACATCAAAGTATCAAAACACGTTTTTAAACTGTAGACATCCAATATACACATAGTACAGAAATATTATTCATGAAAATAAAAAGTATATGTTATGCAAGTATATTCAATAAAGGATATTGTATAGAAAATCCCACTTGTGGTTAAGGAGCCCATACACGGTCCGTTGTGTACGGCTCCGTTCTGTACTATGCGATGCGTGCTCCCGCGCATCACATAGTACGGTACAAAAAGTATGTGCTGCACATACTTTTTGTACTAGGTACACATCGGATCGGATCGCAGTGCATGCACACTGCATGCACTAGGGATCCGATCCGATGTGTGCTAATTAAGTCCCAAACGGATCCGTTAAACGGACCGTGTATGGGCTGCTTTATTCATGTTTAGACAAATAGATCTCGCAGTGTCATCTCTCACAATTTCATCGCTTTCCAAGCTTTTATGACTTATGGGCCCCATACATCAGCAATTAATTGTGACAATTTTCAGATATGGAGATGATTGCCACAATTAATTTTAGATGTGTGGGCTCCCCCTTTTGGCAATCCCAATCAAAATCGCCAATCGATTGCTTAATCAGGTTTTTAAACATGTTTAATAATCTAGTATTATCTGTAGATCTTTTTTATATGTGTGGGCATTCCCAATTCGTCTTCTTCATCTATTTACATTATGAACAGCAATCGATTGGGCAATTTCCAGATATGAAGATGCAATCTTTAGATGGAAAAATCTGCCGATCACTGAAATAAATCTGTAATGTAATGTGTGGGCAAAGTCAGATAGATTGTAAAATCCCCTTATCTGGCCAAAAAATCCCTGGATCTGGAAATCCATTAATTGTGATTGCTGGTGTATGGGGCCTATAACCCCCTTTGAGTTTAAAAATGGTAATATTGTATTTATGTTAAATCCTTTTCTAGAATTCCATGGGGCACATTTGAACCATAGATGTGGCAAGTGAGGATCGTGAGCTTAAGTAAGGCTTCAGCTTGCTACTACCCCAAAGGTAAAAGGAGAAAAAGAATATAAAAATAAAAAAAGGACAGAAACCAAAAGGAGTGCAATGGAGCCCCATATTTTCAGGAACCAGTTTTTTTGCTACCACACTCTCATTGACTCATTCACTGATAAATACAATTAACTGAACCCAGAAATTCTGCAGTACACCATCCAAGGGAGGATGTTAACTGCATAAAAAGCCAGAAACACACAAAAAGGTATGTGCGACTGTCGCCCTTCAAACAAAAACAAAAATGCAAGAAAAATAAGGATAGATATGAAGGACCCCCTCCCCAGCCAACCTAAATAAAATTATCTTGCGTAGGACAGAAACAGAAAAGCAGGAGAAAGAACCAAGTGCTGGGGCTGAAGACAGTGCGGTTGCAACTAATAGCAAGCCAACTGCTAACTAATAGCACGCCAACTGCTAACTAATATCACGCCAACTGCTAGCTCAATGTGTACGAGATGGTTTAGCAGGGTTCTACCTTGGTATTTTTAACTATGGGAAGTGTACCAAGGAAGAGGAGACAAACAGGGAATGCTTCTACCTTGAAGACCAACAAAAAGGAAGCTGCCATCAGTAAAACGGCACCCTAAACCAGACATCTTTCCTTTTTATAAAGAGACATTGCTAAGTTACCTGCTCTTTATAAGTGAAGTGATTGCTCTTCGATTTGACGGTTCTCGGAAATCATCTTCATAATCCATGGGAGGTTCTCTAATTCTCCTGCCTCGATCAGGCCTGAATTGCATTGAGAACACATTGTGTGTTAAACGAATAATCAGGAAAGAAAAACTATATCCCATTTATATTTAGTTAATGTCCTTAAAAACATGAGAGGCGTTAACCCTCCAGTGTCCAGTCTATAGCCTGGACACACTGGGCAATATGCTGTCCGTATGGATTGGAACAGCATTTTGTGCATAGCGCTCAGTGTGTATGTGCAATATGCGTGCTCCTATGGTCACTTGCAACAACGCCAGGTTTGATGTTCTGCACATTAAACCTAGCGACATAGCTAGCAACACCATGCCTGGACAGTGCCATGCCATGCCTGGACAGTGTTTGTTCCGTCCTACATTAACATTGCTGCAGTGTGTACTCTGGGCTCGCGGAGATCCAGAGTGTATCCGGCTTATGTCTCCCAAATACAGAATAAAACATGACTTAATCAATAGAGGCACAGTACAAGTAGTATGTGGTTACTTGTAAAATAGATTTAATTGGGTAGTTTTTGCACCAGACCGATCTATAAACATTGTTAGTAGCAATTGCATGTTTTTAACATGATAATGTTCCTGTTAACTAGAGCTACTCTCTCTTTCCGCTAAGGAGTAAATGGGCATAACCATGGTAACCTACAGCCTGGAGTGATACGTTCATATGCCCAATACAGAAAAACAGTTTTTGGGAGTGGAGGATGTTGGACAACACCCAGACTGGCTCATAATGTACAAGAATTTATAACAAAGAGTTTGTCAGGTCTTCCTACCTGTGATCACGCCTTTCCATCTGAAAGTAAGAGGCTTGTTCTGGTTCATAGTCGTGGCTCTCCAGATCCCCACGTGGACGCAAGACTCTGTAAAACCAATTCTGTCACTTCACGTTCTTAAACAAATCATCATTGCATCTTTTGTAGACAATTATTAATACAAGAAAAATGATCCATCCATTAACCGGCTAAATACTGCACTCTTAAACTGTGTACACACGATGCAATATCGCTGGCAATATGGTCGCAATATTGCCCGCGATTTATTTGTGCTGCAGCAATAAATCACTGGGCTCATGCTCCCGTGTTCAGCCTCCTAATGGTCCCTGATCGCAGGAGCTTGCTTCTGCGATCAGCTGTTTCCCCCTGCGGCTCTCCTGGAAGAGTTTCCTGTTAATCAGCAACCATCTATGGTCCCTAATGAAAAGGAGAAACTGAGCAATATATTGCACCGTATTGCTGAGCAATATATTGCTCAGTGTCCAGTTTTTATCAGTGACCAGAGACTCTGCCGGGGGAGCCGCAGAGGGAAACAGCTGATTAACCAGCAACCATTAGGGGGCTAAACACGGGATCGTGCACCTGGCGATTTATTGCTGCAGCACAAACAAATCACTGGCAATATGGCCTCTCAGCGACCATATTGCCAGTCATATTGCGCAGTGTGTTCACAGCTTTTTTTGGTGTGTGTGTGTGTAAATGTTACAAAACTAACATTTACATATACACCAAATGGGTCTGAGTTTGATGGAGTTGCAGGATGCTGGCTGAACTCTGATTTTTTAAAGTGGCAATAATTTACAAGGCAAAACCATACCCGGTAAATGAGCGATACTTTTAAAAAATCTCTTAGCTCGCCCGTCATCCCGCACCTCCAGCAAACTTGGACCCTATAACATTTCTCCAATAACAATTTCCGAACTCATCGAACAACAGTCGGAGTAGGTCAAAAAGTACCTTTCGGGTGGGTAGTTATTTCTCAGCGGCCTACTGTCTTGTACGTCTGCATTGTACTCCTTTGTATACATACGACTTGTGTTTTCATTTTCATCGTGAGCTAAATTAAGTCTGAGAGCTCTTCGTTCCAATTCCCAATCTGCAGCATTGTGGTGGGACCGGTCAATCCCGTCAGTATCTGCGTCTCTCCAAAGCTTTTTATTTAAAACAGTGGTTTCGTCGCCAGGCTTCCTGACAAACGGTTCCTCAGTTCCAGTCTGGACGTCTTTTCTATGTCGTTTCTCGGCTTCGGAACGTCTTTTATTGAGTAGTTGCTCATAGGCCTCCATGGAGGTGTAAGCATCTGTCTTCGGAACGTCACGCTCTCTATAGGACACAGGTGCTGGGAGGTATCGCTCTGGCTTTACTCTGCTCTGCGTTTTATCACGCTGCATCACACGGAAGAATAAAGTAATGCATTCCAAAAAAAAACATCAAATACTGAAGGTTGAAATATACTGTACATATACATAAATACCATACCTTCCGACTTTTTGATACTCCTCTCCGGTAGAAGGCCGGAGAGGAGTGAAAGGGGGGCAGGAAGAGGCTTCGTTTTGGTGACATCGGTGGTTTGGTGACATCAGCCGCACCCCGCTCCCATGACAGGCTGCAGCATCAATTTGCGGGTCCATGGATGGGGGGGGGGCTAAAATGACACGACTCGCGTCATTTTAGCCCCTCCCCGTGAAATTCGTAATTTTAGACCGTGAGGAGAGGGGGAGCAGGGGCTATGGCGAAAATGCGGGAGACTTGCCCACATTCCCTGGGGGGCCGGGAGGGGGACCCGATTTGCAAGACCCTCCTGCCATTCCGGCAGGGTAGGCAAGTATGATAAATACACACACAACGTATGTAGATATTACAGGATGGAAGTTTTAGTAACAAACCTGAGAATACTCTGCTGCTGAAGCAGCTGCTGCTTGTCTGAATATATCCTGCTCCTCCTCCTTCATCCTGAGAAACTGGTTGTATTCTTGGTTTCTCTCAAAACGTAGCTTGCCCTAAACAAAGTAAGATTACTTGTATGCCAATTAATATACATGTGAACATTAAACAGTTTAATAAAATTCATGACAATTTATGAGATATTAAGCACAAATATTAGCAAAAAAAACAACAACATAGGACAGCTCTATAACGCAGGCCGTCACAGATTACTATGGAGATAACAATTAATATAATTTGCCGTCTTCCGTTTCGATCCTCCATAGTAGCCGATAAAATGAGATGTCTCCAAGCAGTATAGTGGAGATAACTACATAGAAAACTAAGCCCCAGATGCTGCATAATCAATGTTTGTTAACGTAGCTACATGGAGGACGTCTCCCAAAGTGGGTGTACGTATAGGATAAAATATCCATATGATAGCGCCTACAGAAGGTGTGGGTAATGAGTAGCCTGAAACCGTGCATATCTTCATCATCAAAGCCTTGGGGGGGGGATTCAATAGCAGCCACCGCCTATGCAATGTTGCCGTGTCCGACAGCATTGAAGGCAGATTACAAAAGAACAGATCAGACGTTAAAACAAGTTGGATCTGTTTTGTCTGAAACTGCCACGCATTGTCGAATTCACGGCTGCTTTTGGACACGGAACATTTAATTCCGGCTGTCGAGTTACAGTCGAGCAGAGTGAAAATGGCCCGGGATTACCACTGTCAGGACATTTCCGACAGTCATAATAAAAAACAAAATCGGGACTGATACTATCTTGAACATGGATAAGGAAAGACTTTGGGGAGTATTCAATCTCCCGCAGCCATCTCCCTATGGGGGAAATGGCTGTGGGGCCCTATTCAATGCTGTCTTCCCTGACAGCACTGAACAGGGGATCTCGGCAGAACTAGCCCGACTTCACAAGCAGTCTGGCTCGTTCTGCCGAGAACGGCCGGGAAGTGACGAGCTCCCGGCTGCAGCTCGCCTCTTCCCGGCCGCAGCTCGTGGCCATGCCCCCTTCTCGTCCCGCTGCAGGCAGGACATGGAATCCTGGAAAAAAGCGGCAAAGAAGCAAAGCTTAAACTACAGTGAATAAAAGAATTGTTGAATCCCGCTTGCAATTTCTCAGTCAAGCAGACCGAGAACGGGACAGGGTCACAGCTGTCGGGCCAGCTCGACAGCCATGACCCAAGATTGAATACCCGCCTTTAACGAAGTCCATCATTCAGAAAGTCAAGGATTTGTGGAATGGTTGCTTTGGTAGGCCGCAGCTCCATGGAATGCTGAAACTGATGTATGTTTCCTTCTGCCAAGGGAATCTGCTATTCTATCTACAACAGGATAGCCTTGCTTGCCTACTTATACTAGACACCTTCTGTTCTATTGTCTGGTAATTACTTGCAAAAACACCAAACAATACTACGCATATGAAAAGAGGAGACTCCGTGCTATCAAATTATGCAGCGCCCTTCAGATTTATATTAATACATATGCCCTAAGGACCTCTCCGTTCAATATGTCTGAAAGCTTGGAGCATGACTACAATAATATATGACCTCATGGCCTCGAAGGGAGGGACAGTATTGGATAAATAAAAACTGACTTTGACTGGAGAACTTGGTCAGTGCTGTTTGGATGGGACTCTGGGCCAGA
Organism: Crinia signifera; assembly: GCF_055691185.1. Taxonomy (NCBI): domain Eukaryota; kingdom Metazoa; phylum Chordata; class Amphibia; order Anura; family Myobatrachidae; genus Crinia; species Crinia signifera. Next base: position 51,942,461 of record NC_139221.1, on the reverse strand, counting down.
TGTACTAAGCCTGAAAAGTGATAACATGGGTAGTGGTAAAACATGGGTAGTGATAAAGTATCAACCAATCAGTTACCGGCTGGGGTTCTGTATGACAGGTAAGAGCCAATTGGCTGGTTGATTATCAATCTCCACTTTACCACTTTTTAAAGCTTAATATATCTGGTCTTAAGTATGGTTCTAAGTTGTATAATATAGACAGATGGAGGTACCCTGGTTATAAAGAGGGGTGTTCCCTGTTTCATACTTATTACCATACATTAATTCCCTCTACTACATAAAAACGATGTAGTCCAGGAATGGGTGAATATCTCCCTCAAACTGGCAACAAAAAATTAAGGGGCACTTGTAAAACACCAGACAATATTACCCCACAGTAAAGAAAACATTTTCTGTATATGGGGAAAGGACATTATCATCTCCAAAATAACAGCTGCCACTGAGTGGGCATCCATCAGCTGTGTGGGCATCCATATTTGAAAGTGGAGAGTCCAGTCTTTTAAATTAGGTGGGACTCATTTTGCTGTATGCACCCACAGTGCTTAGGAGGAGCCACCCTACTCAGCAGCAGCCTGTACAATGTCGCCTGCTTGATCCAGAAGTGCCAGCGGCATGAAAATGGTGTGTGGAGATGTATCAGGTCTTGGAGGGAGATAAAGTGACAAAGGTTGCACAAAGCAACCTAATGCCTTCTGTCATTAATCAAGTACAGTCTCAGATATGAAGTAGGCGGATTGGTTGCTTAGGGCAATTTTTCTACTTTAACTCTCTAGAAAGATCCATCAATCCGTTTGTCCCCACTGGTTCAGCCATGGGTCCCTAGAACGTGCCCGCCACCTAGGTTTTTACTCTCCTGAACGCTGAAAGTAATATACACTAAAATAGTCATATGCTGATATAAATCTAAGAGAGAGAGAGAGAGAGAGAGAGAGAGAGAGAGAGAGAGAGAGAGAGAAAACACACCACCTTTCTGAAGAAGCCACTTATATCAAATATAGGTGGAGAAACGCGTGAAAAATACTTTCTGGAATTTAAAATCATCCAGGTACCCTCTATCTCTATTGGAAAAGCATCTCACTGTGGTCAACGTTTACCTTATATAGCAAATCTAATCTTTTATACACAACATTATTTATTTGAATGTATATAACAAATGTGAGCGACGCTGGCATTTTAAGCTGATATTTTGCACATCCCTCAGAGATATTAGCACTCAAACGCGTAAATCACTTGATTGTTAAAGGGCCACTGCACGTTTGTACTTAAATGACCATGACTATATTTTCCTGCAAGACATTTTTTTGTGGTTCAACATGTCTGCCTGGATCCTCGGATACAACGGAACTACAAAGCAGATCTAGCCAACTGCAGACATACCTTGGCTGACAGCCTGTCACCAATGGGCAGAGACATTCCGTGAGTAGCTGGGTTAACCTCTCCTGTACTTGTCAGCTGTTTCTATATGTGATGAAAAGCAGATAAATGTTAATATCAGGCATCAATTAATGGGAAGGAAAAAAAGAACAGAATATAGTTGCACATTTTTGGGATTCTATAACAATTAACTGGTTTTCTGACGCAATCACATCACTAATTCGTGCTGTGAACTTTTCAATGCTCTGACTGATTACATAGTTGGAAACTTGCCAATATTTGGCCATACAGGAGTTGGCAAAGCTGGAATACTCTCTGCCCTCGTTACTGCTATCTGCTCTATCTGATTGGCTTTACATTGCTCTAGGCCTGCACAATTGACTACAACTCTCTCATGTGATGTTAGTTTGACCTTAGTCAAACCCACCTAAAAATGTATTGCAGTTTTTCGGAGAACAGAGATGCCTTTTACTCCCAATTTGCAAGATTGAATATACAATTAGGATGATGGTATTTCCTGACAAGCTTAACCAACAGTGCTTAGAGCGAAGAGCACTTTCAGGGCAGATTATACCTACAGTAAGGTGTACTTGGTTCGACTATATAGTTCCATGGCCTAAAGTTAATTTATTCAAAATGGACACTGCTGAAATAAACCTGGCCAGAAGTTAAGGATAGGACACTATTTCCAAAGAAATGGTTCATTTATTGAACATAAAATGCATGATAAGCCAGAAGAGAGGAAAAAATAGAAAAACACACCTGAATTTTAAGGTTAAAAAACAATATGGGATAAAATATCTCTTTTTTTTTATTCACATAAACAGGGAATGATAATGAAAACTAACACCATTGATGTGAGCACCTAATCATTCTACAAAGCCCAACTGATCACATTTGTCCACTCATAAATGTCTGTTAAATAAAATTCTACTTCACGTGTGATGTTGCTACGGGCAACCAATCAGATCCTGCCTACTATCTTTTATGGTGCGTACACACGGGGGGAGATATATTGCTCAGTGTCTCCTTTTCATCAAGCGACCAGAGATGGTCGCTGATGAAAAGGAACCTCTGCTGGGGGAGCCGCAGAGGTAATTAGCTGGTCGCAGGAGCAAGCTCCTGCGACCAGCGATTACAGTGGGGCAGAAAACGGGAGCGCGCACCCGGCGATTTATCGCCGGGGCACACTTCCATCACTGGCAATATGGTCGCCTGCGACCATATTCCCAGCGATTATAGCCCCTATCGCCCCCGTGTGTACACAGCATTAGAGGGTGCTAAATAAATAAGAATCAGATCCTGATTGGTTGCCCATAACAACATCACGTGTGAAGTAGAATACACATCTTAGTACATTTCCCCCAATGCATTGAGCTATTTTTATTGCCTTGCCAGCTGCAAAGCCGAGATTAAAGGGTCCTACACACGGGGCGGATTTGAGGGCATTTTCTAAGCAATCTCTCTATATTGATTAGAAAATACCCCTACATCGCTCCATGTGTAGGGGCCCTATCGATAGCTATGCATGGCCCCTGCGCCGCCATCACCTGGCGATAAGATATCCAGCATTCTGGTTAAATCTACTTAATCGCCAGCAAGGGCCAGTGTTCTCACCAGAGAACACTGGCCCTGACACATCGCTGTGTGCTGAGAGATCTTTCCGAGCATTCTGAGCGATCTAGCATCGATCAAAGCGCTCAGCGGATAACACCACCTTATAGTACCTGTCCCCAACCTGATGTTATAGGAAAAAGGAACATATTATTCCTAATAATATGCAAAGTGTTCCAAACTGAATTAACGGCATCTCCTCGGACTAGTAACAGTCATTTATACATACAATAATGTGAGTTGTACACGTATGTTGTTGTAGCAGATCTTACGGGTTTTTCTGTCCACTCTACAATGTTTATAAAATAAATCTTTGCTGTAGTACAACTAAAAAAGCAGCAAATATAATTATAGTTTTCTTTTTTGAAATCAGGGAAGCCGAACAAACATAATCATGACCGCATCTGAAACTAGTATAAGCCAAAGGAGAATGACATTAAGCATCACACGATAAACAACATGATCAATAAGCGGGCAAGCACATCTCCGTCATGCAGCATAATGAGAACTATACAGGTTACACATGATTGTGAGCATACGTGTAGCATCCAAAGGAGTTTCCATGGCAAAAAAACGGGAGTGAGAAGAAGGGATGGGTGCAGAAGACTGGACAAGCTATATGCGACTAGAGCACGAGAAGACGAGCAACAAAAGATGCATCACTATCTAAGCCAGACATAAAAGCAAATACAACAAAATGAACAGTAATTCTATTGGAGGAGCAAATATTTATATATATATTTTTTTTCTTGATTAGTCCTTTCACACAAGCTTTATTAGGTCACAGCCAATGTGTACAGTCACAGACACCGTAGGGTTAAAAGGCAGGCCTCCTACCTTTCGTTTTGCCTGATCATTTCCCTAGAAGTCAGGAAGATACATAGAAATGAGACTTTACCACAGAGGAAGAGAAGGCTGCATTCATGTTACCGCTAGGCCAGGACTGAGGCGGAGCAAAATGAACCCGCAACATTTATGGACATTGTAGGGCTGATTAGGAGCAGCAGCAGACACATCCATTTTGTGAATAGATCATTCTATGTTTCACATGTGTGTAATTACAGGTGATTCTTAGCTGTGAGCCTTTCATTCCTATCTCTACTTGGCTGACTGGGTGTAAGTGTCAACACATTTGCGCATAGGACAAGTGCTCTGAGGGATAAATTTACTAAGAGGGGAGTTCTATTGAAGATGGGATGTTGTCCATAGCAACCAATCAAAATGTACTATTATTATTTACTTAGCACCTTCTAGAACAGTGGTTCTCAACGCCGGTCCTCAGGACCCCCACACAGTTCATGGTTTCCAGGTCACCTGTGCATTTTTACAATGTGACAGTTGGTGATACAGAGGGCAGCTGTTGGTGACCTGGAAAACGTGCACTGTGTGGGGGTCCTGAGGACCGAGGGTGAGAACCACTGTTCTTAGAATCTGAATGTTTTCTATTATCTTCTATAAGGTGATTCTGATTGGTTTCCCATAGCAACATCCCATGTGAAATAGAACTCCCATCTTAGTAAATGTCCCTCATTGTCTTCTAAGGTGTGGGGTGGGATAAGCATACTAAGAAAATGCTTACAGTAAAAAGTTCTGCCCTGATCAAATACAAGTAGTATATAATAAAAATAATAAGTAATAATATTAAGTAATATTTAGTCAAATCTGCTAAGCGAACGTTGAAGTAAGTTGAATGTGAGCCCATCCCTACCTGACTGATGTATCTCCGATAATCTTGGCGCAGTTCTTCCTTTAGCTTGTGCTTTTTACGCTCATAATCTTCTCCAAGAGGCAAGCTCAGGCCGTAGCCAGTGTCTGAAAGATTGGGAGTTCAGGCCACAAAATTGGTAAAGCTTTATTTCATGAACAAATATAGACAAACGAGTGAGCGTAAGGTTATTTCACAAAGAGGCCAATTACGTATGTCAAAACTTTTCATTATTTGCCAAATATCGCAATAACAGATTACCGTATATACTCGAGTATAAGTCGACCCAAATATAAGCCGAGGCACCTAATTTTACAACAAAAACCTGGCAAAACCTACTGACTCAAGTGGGACCCTCACTCGAGTATAAGCCGAGAGGGGCTTTTTCAGCATAAAAAATGTTCTGAAAAAGTAGGCTTATACTCGAGTATATATATGGTACCTGCTGGGTATAATTAACATAACCTTATTCCATATTGCTACTTGGAATAATAGCTTTTAGTAAAAATTTGTATTTCCATAAAGAATAACAACTGGCTTACATTAAGTTATGCCTGGGATTCATCTGTGCCACCAGAGCTAGTAATGGCAGGAAAAGGTCTAATAAATACTGGGGAAGAAGATGCACGTCTACAATTATCACACTTGCTACCCAGGATAAAGGCGATTGTGTGGGCTTCATGTGTCTATCTCATGAGGACAAGCGCATGCTCCTGGTCATACCTCCAGTTGGCTTTATCAGCACCGCATCTTGCGTTTGCCTGTTTGGTGGGATGTTCTCCTTGGAGGCATAAGTCCTTGGCTGGTCTATATCACGTGGATTCTCAAATCTATTGCTCTAAAACAATAATGTTTTTTTTTTATTATTATTTTCTCAAAATCCTAATTAACATTTCCTCAGTATACACAGTACCACAAACTTCTGCCCAGAAATCCCACAGTACATTATCTAGCCTGAGCATACTGTTCCCTTTGAGGGAAACAGATTAAGATGGGAGTTCAATTTCAGATGGGATGTTGCTATGGCCACCCAATCAGACTTATCTTCTAGAAGTAAATAAATAAGAAGTAGATTCTGATTGGTTGCCCATAGCAACATCCCATCTTAGTAAATGTACCCATTTGTTTTTTTTCCTATGAAAATAACTATTTATCTAATGCAGTGATATTCAACCTTTTTTTACACACATCAAACAAGATTTTAAAATTGACAAGGCACACCATCAGACCACCCACAGCAAAAAAACACATTGGCTCCCATATGAAAAAAGAATCACTCTGGTGTCCACAGTTAACAAAAAAAAAATACATTGGCACTCACATGAAAACCAATATCACATTAGTCCCCACATAGAAAAAAATGAATTAATCCAATTGTACCTCATAGAACTCACAAAGAAAACACATTGGGGCAGATGTATTAAGCCTTAACAAGAGATAAATGTCCAGCCAATCACCTGCTAACTGCCATGTTACAGGCTGTGTTTGAAAAAAAGTCAGTAAGGAGCTGATTGGCTGGACGTTTATCTCTCTTTATCACCCTTGCATTTATCTCTTGTTAAGGCTTAATACATCTGCCCCATTGACCCCAGATGAACACAGTACAGTATTTGCCAATTGTTCTCAGTGTGTACTGGCCTAGGGGGTAGAGTTAAAAATGCCCTCATGTAAACACCGCCTAGATGCCATTATGTTCTACAGCAGGACAACCGAGCAGCTCTTTATCAAGCTCATTGTGACTCGGCTTCTCTAAAGGTACCCATAGACGGACCGTTCCCGGACCGTCCGTTTTGTACTATGCGATGCGCGCTCCCGCGCATCACATAGTACGGTACAAAAAGTATGTGCTGCACATACTTTTTGTACTAGCTAAACATCGTATCGGATCGCATTGCATGCACTAGGCATGCACAAGGCATGAGATCCGATACGATGCATGCTAATTAAGACCCAAACGGATCCGTTTAACGGACCGTGTATGGGCCCCTTAAATCTAATTAATGGGTACTTATGTAGTATCTGGGCGTCCGATTTAGAAATCGGATCGCATCGCATGCGACCAAATCGTATGCGATGCGATGGTCAAGATTTTTCCATAGGATTCAATGTTAAAATGGTCTGAGTCCATTTTAACATAGAATTCAATGGGAAAAAGGGGTCCTTTTCCTTTCCCCACTATCCAAGTGGGCATGGAGTCGGATATAAACCTGTGGCGAGCGTAGCGAGCCACCGAGCCCGAAGCGTAGCGAGCCCCGCGAGGGGACACAGAATACTTTTTAAGAAATATGCGTTCGCTCGCCACGCTTCGGGCTCGGTGGCTCGCCACGCTATATAAAATCAACTCTATGCCCACTTGGATAGTGGGGAAATGAACAGGATCTTCTTAACATTGAATCCTATGCAAAATCGCATCGAATCGCATCGCATCTGATTGTATGCCTTAAGGTAAGGCATACAATCACAAAATCGGACGCCCAGATACTACATAAGTACCAATTAATGTCCTATGCAGTCTCTAGGCAGCTTCTTAAGCAATGAGCCCTTCAACCAGGACACACACTGACACCATTGATCTGAGAGAGAGTGCAAAAATAGCCATTGCCAACCAATGATAATTAGTGGATGACAAGAGGAGGAGGGGCCAGCAGCCAGACCTAGAACCACTGACATCAGAAAGGGATGGTCTCATATACCTAGGATACGTAGACAGGACTGGAGCAGGAAGAGAATAGGGAAGGCCATAGTGCCTTTGCCATCAATGGCAAAAGGCCATCGATAGTGTAAAACTATGCAATGGGTGACCATCGATAATTTAACATATTGATGGTCATCTATTATGTTTGAGTGATTGGCCTGTGGGCCAATCAAAACACGTGGGCGTGGTTTCATTGGTGTCGGGGGCGGAGCTATGATCCGTGTCCCGGCACTTTGATCAAAAAAAAAGAAAAACATCGGGTTTGCTGTGCCATCGATGTAGGGAAACCATCTGGTTCTCCCCCATCAATGGCAAAAGTATTCGACAGTGGCCATAAACCATTGATGATTTTGAATCATCGATGGTTGATGACCATCTCTAGAAGAGACTGGTGAATAACAGTTGAACTATGGGTGGTGGCTGTAAACTGGTGTGGACATCTCTAGCAGTGGGGGCACACTTGAGAACTGCTCAAGGCACACGATTGGGCCATGGCACAGTGGTTGAAAAACATGATCTAATATATCCATTACTTTCAGTATCATATTACAATAAATTAATTTTTGCACATCTAAACCAGCAGCTATAATGAAAAATGTGATAAAATACACTTTTTCCATGAGAATCCATTTCCACATATCTGTTGAACTACCAGATACTCATCACACAGCTTAGTAAGTTCTTGTGACATGTTAATATGGTCTATCTCAGGAACTGGTTTCCAGGCCGAAAGGTATTGAAATATTCTAATGCATTTATAGGGGATGAACGTTCTAGGACAACCCCTTTTTTAATCAAACATTCCCCCATAAGCAGTAAATAAGACAAAATGGAGATCCCCTGCTAGCTACATCTGAGTGACTTCCTGTAGGTATTCGTATATATATCATTTCTATAGAGCTCTAGTGTTCCCTCTGAGCTTCTTTTGCAGGGTGCCGCACCTTGCCCATTTTTAAAACATCAAAATGCACCCTGTACTTTTTGTGTGTGGCACTGTGCGCCCTTAGCTGCCCCCCCAACACGCTGATATGCTGCTGAGTACTTGCACCGTGGGTTCGCACGCAAGGCATGAAAATAGATGTTTCACATAAACATCCATTCAGAGGCCAGGGGGAACCTCCCACATCGTTTTATGGTTGCCGATCATCGAAAGATGTGGTGTGTGCACGCATATATAAAGTGACTCTCAGGTTACTTATATATGCGTGCACATTCGGAAGGAATTGGGCAGCTGGACGCGCCGGATGCCCACATTCCTCGGTTGATTTCCATGAGAACGCCCATGAACAACTGGGCGTTCCCATGGGCGAGTACCCCGGCCCGCCACCCCACGCCCTCCCCACCGCAATGTTGGGTGTCTGCACCCCGACGGACAATCTGTTCGTCATTGCCACATGCACCTTGCATCTGCTGACGCACACCATCGGACCCCTTGCGAACGAAGGGGACCGAACGAAACAGACTTCAATAAGGTCACCAGTCTCCCCCACTGCATTTGGTGAGTACAATAACTAAAGAATTCTATCAACGAGAAATTAATTAAGGGGAAAGAAAAATCACATTTTATAGGATTGTTTATCTTATTATTCTATAATGGTAGTGCCATATTTTGACTTTATCTTTTCAAATCCTAATTAAAACTTTCCTTCAGGAACAAAAGAAGTGTCAGTACTGCGCATTCATATGTAGAAGAAATCACAAATGGCCAGAATGTAAGCTCTAACGAGCAGGGCCCTCTCTCCTCATGTGCTTTTCTAAGAGTAGATCTCTGCCACTGTTATAATTGCATTTTGTTTTGTTATTTTGCTCATCTACCCTTGTGGCTCTATATAAATAAACAATAATAATAATTTTAGACTTTTGAGCCAAAATACACTGAAATTGTTGATGTCTAAGTACAGAATAACATTTAAACAGGCACACTGCATTTCCAATTGACTGGGAAAAACACTTATTTGTTGCTGGTGATATAACAAAAGGTTTCCATGGTCTCTTATTTGATATACAGAGTGGATCCAACATGTAACCACAAGACGTAATAGTACCAACCATGTCACATACGGATCAGCAGCTGATTGGTACATAATGTATAATACATCCGACAGTTACTCCTTAAACAAATGTGTGTTGCAATCCAGTAATCCAACAGTCATTGTTTTACTCACGCACCTAGATCACATCCACAAAACAACCTGTCACCCAATAATTCAATCTAAAATACACAAGCACACAAGAGTCTCATTTGTGAGGCCAACAGACATGAATCACAGCTGGCTCATTATAGACAGGCATCAAATGCACCCCACAGGTCTGGATCAATTACTCCAGGGAAATGGCAACATCAATTGTGATCCATATAAGAAATACAAAGTGTTCTAGTTTATGTACATATAAAACGGTACATGACCAGTATATCATACCAGTCATATGGGGCAGGATTGGAAAACCACCTTCAATGTGAAATTCTTAGAATGATTAAATAGAACAGTCAGTCAGTGCCAGCGGCTGTTCACAGCCAAATGGAGCAACACTTGAATTGTTCTGTCGGTGGCAATCTAGTAGCCTGCCGGTGTACAAAACACTTGAATTCCCAGCATAGAGGTGAGAAGCAATATTAGCGTTTTATTATACAGAATATTACATACCAGCCTTAGAATAACCTAGCAGAGTTAAAAGCTCAGAAATAAATGAAGTATATACACACTAGCCTGAGCTAAACATAAAGATGTGGACACAATGTCTGGCACCCTCACAGCTCATCGAAACAATGCTTCATTCCTATATTGCGTCAATTAAATTCAGCGCGCAGTGCATAGCACCAGGAAGGAGTTCCCGGACCTATTCAGTGTTCAGTGCGCTGCTATGTCTGAGAATGCCGGTACTCGCGACTTAAGCTGTGTGTTTAGTTGGGAGAATGGGCATTCTCCGACTAAAGCTTCGCTGTGATGCTGCTTGTGCCGCAATAGGGAACAAAACAGCACCGTGGACCAAATGTTGTAACAGCAGCTCCATGAGTTTTACTCAGCTGCTCCAATCTTGCTAGCCATGATCCAAGAAGTGATTAGAGTCCCCCATTGATCCATTCCATCAACCTAAGAAAGTGAACAAGCTCATAGAAAATTCCTACAGATAGATAGATATTGACCAAGATGGGGTGTTGCTATGGGAAACCAATCAGATACTATCTATCTATTATCTTCTAGAACAGTGGCTCTCAACCTCAGTCCTCAGGAACCCCCAACAGTTCACATTTTCACCCTGCAGGCGCACAAGTGCACTCATTATTCACTGACACATTTTAAAAGATCCACAGGTCGGGCTAATTACTTCACTTGTGATTCTGGGGTAGAGACCTGGAAAACGTGAACTGAAGGGAGGTCCTGAGGACCGAGGTTGAGAACCCCTGTTCTAGAAGGTGCTAAATAAATTAGTCACTTCTGATTGGTTTCCCATAACAACATCCCATGTGAAATAGAACCCCCATCTTAATACATTTCCCAGATAGATAGAAAATGCTCAGCATTTAACATAACAAATAAGCAGCTTTCTTCCAGGTCCTGCCGTCGGTCCTGAAGCCATTTGTTTCATTGCATACTCTGTGAGTGTTACCAGATAGACAGATACACAAAACAATACAGATCATATTACTTGTTACTACTTCTTTTTTATCCAGTCCATCATGGATCTACCACAATTCATGATAGTGTCTAGAAATCAAAAACCAAAACGATTGACACATACACTCACACACACACACATGCGCACCCAGAGAAAAACACACACACAGGCCATCATAGGACAAAAACATTTACAGACACCCACAGGAAAAGAATAGCACACATACATGGATATGAAAACAACCACACCACACACACAGAAGAATAATCAAACAAATAGCAGCAACAACAAAAACAACAAAAACAGACACCATCAGTAGAAAAAAACAAACATATAGGAACCCACAGCAAAAAAAAAAAAAACACACACAACAGGACTCCACACGAACAAATATACACACATAGGCAGTCCAAGAAACAAACACATACACCACCACACAAATAACACCTACACATTGCACCAACAGGAAAAACACACACATACACATACAGTGTGTTATTACTCACTAGTTGGTGATCAGGATGGGAGCAGCAAGCGGAGGTCATGGGAGATGGGAGTGATATCATTAGTAAATTGAGTAGGGAGAAGAGCAAGGAGTCTGGATGAGGAGAGGACCTGGGAGTTTTACGGAGCACTGGAGCACCTCTGACCGGTATCAGGGGCAATCACCGAACCCGAGAGTACCAGACTTTCAGAGTAGATGCAGCAATATAACCAAACAGGCACCAGCGGTACTGCAAGGATCCGGAGTGTGCTGCTGTGTAAGTGACATATGCAGCTGCACCTTGCAGCATTCAAGACTCAGGCACTCACAAATGTCCGGGACAGTGCATACTGCCGTGTACTGGCACACGTCCACTTGAGGTCAGCAGCACAAAACTAGATCAAAGGAAACGCTGGCCACATCATGCAGAGGAAACAGGAGCCAGCACATGCATAGAAATAATGCTTTTATATCCAAGTCACAGGTGCATGTGCATAGCAAACGTGCAGCAGCCACGAGGAGACAGTAATGAATAGCAGCGTCACATGTACAACAGCATCTGGCATATACTGATCAATGTTATAGAGAATACACAGGCAAGGCATCCACCTGTGGAGCTGCTACCACACCCTGATCAGTACATGCCAGATGCTGCTGCACATGTGATGCTGATATTCATTACTGCCAAGCCTCCTCGTACCTACTGCACTTTTGACAAGCACTTTAATTGTGAATGCACCTGTGAATGAGGTATAATGGGTTATTTCTATGCATGCAAGCGCTCTTGTTTCCTATATATAAATGTAAGCGTACGTATACAACAGTTCCTGTATTTTATCATAATCGTTCTTTAAAAAGGTAAAATAAATAGAATACAAAGCCGTTGAAAACAAAGAACTTACCCTGATTTCCATATATGGGGGGTCGTTTTCCAGTTCAGCCATGTCTTTCGCAAGCTTTGCTTTTTGAGCTTCAATAAAAAGGTCTAATTCTTCCACCATTTTGGAAATGCTCCTATTAAAATATAAAAGAAATACATTTTGTGATTATGGTGAAAAGCTGCCATCCACTTTCTGTCACACTTTCTCCGTTCCCCATGTGATGTCATCACCCAATGACCACCTCTGCCCTAGAATCTGTCTTAACCTTCTGCCCAACACATACACATTGCAGATAAATAGAAACAACTTTTAATGTACATAGATATGATGGGTTGTTATGCATGCAGGTAAAATATATTAAATAGAATAAAAACAATAAAAAATAATAATTGAATTTATATAGCGCTCTTTCTGCAAAAACGACATAACGCACATAACAGAAAGTGTGAACATATAGCAGTTCAGAAACTATGAGCACGGCAAAGAGGTTTGCATGAAATACAGAGGCCATGAAGATAATACAAAGGGTGAGATTTAATAGGATGAGAGATTCAGAAAGTGAGAGATTTGGTAAGAAATCTCCAGGTTTTTTTTAAAGCGGCAATCATTTACACTGCAAAACCAGTTTGATTTTGCAGTGTAAATGATTGCCACTTTAAAAAAACTGGAGATTTCTCAACAAATATCTCACTTTCTGAATCTCTCATCCTATTAAATCTCACCCAAGGTGTTGCTGCCATTTTGGTTCATCAGTTGCAGGATTTTGGTATTTGGTCACAAGGGATCCTTGAGAGGCAGCCATTTTAGGAGCACTACATAGGATTTGATTGGTCCGAATAGGCAATGCCTGGAACCGATGACACACAATGGAAAGAGACATAAATATACTAGTGTACCTTGCAATTTAATCGGAACCATGCAATGTTCAATTCTACACTACTACTAGAAGAGGTAGCCATGTTGGGCACATACATTGGTTGCAATGTGCGAATAAGCAATACATGGCTAATAAGACATGCAAGGATAAACTAAAACGGTCAACAAATTAGACACAGAATTAATAATTCAATGGCTTGTTCATCCTGTACATGATGACATGAGATCAGGCAACCATCTTGGATGCGCTACGTAGCATTACAGGAATAGTGGCCAGGATGTACAATCCATAGTAATTTGCCACGCAGGATGTGTAGGGAGTCCTTGACGTGGCAGTGAGGAGAGAAAGTAGGGGTAGTTACAGCAAAGAACACGTAAAAAAAAACACAGTCCAAATTAAAAAGTAGCTTCCAATACTTAACGTAGAATAGCCCCGGTAGGGCTCGGAGACATTGCTGTGGCCTGGTGTGGGGGTCCGTCCTTTAGAAAGGAGCAAAGGAGCCTCTGTAGCCTGCATATATTCTCAGATGTGGCAGCTGTTGCTAACATCCCTTAGCAGTGAGTGGAGAGTTTCTGGCAGTAGCTGGAGAGAGGGACCGCTGATCCGGTAGGTAGTGTAGTCCTGGTGTAGGGAAGCCTCTTTACGATTCTCACCTTCCAGGCTAGCCACAGGGGCAGCAGGAAAGTGTGCAGGTGGCATTATAGCGGACACTACCTAGTCATGGTGCTCTCTTGACCTCAGCTCCGTCTGGAGGGACTGGTTGCTATTCGTGTATGGTCCAGCGATTATTCCTACTCAACGCTGTCCCTGATTTAAGTATTGTTGATCTTCAGGTCCAAATGGAGGGATAGGGTTGGCTGGTTACTGTGCACATCCCCCGTAGACACCCATTACCCTCTCAAGTGTTAGGAGCCAATCAAGGTCCAAGCAGGGAGAAGGATCCCACTGCAGTGAATGATCTGCTGGTCTCAGGCCGCTTTTGCTGCTTCGAACGGGTCGAGTCTGAGGAGGTCTTAGCTCTGCTTTATCCTATCCCATGGAATGACGGCTGCAGTATCTCCTTGTGGGTGATTGTGGAACCAAGAATGGGAGCTCTGAGAGCATGTGACCTTCCTCGGACTATACAAAGGTGCACTGTTACCCTGAGCAACTACGCCTATTGTTTGTTTATATTAGCTTAAGCATTTTTCATTGAGCTTTACAACTGGGAATATAAGGGTAATACAACAAGACTTGGTATTACATGTTGAGTATCCCTTATCCAAAATGCTCAGGATTATTCTGTATTTCGGAATATTTTTATATTTCAATGAGGTATTTATGTTGTTTAAACACATAAAAAAATTCTTTGTTTTGCTAAAAGCACTACTGGGACATCTGGAACTTGCACTACTGGGGATATATGTAACGGATATTAAATATGTGCAAGAAAATGATGGCTTAGCATTCTCATACCTCAGTACCTGAGATAGTACACAAACTTTGTTTCATGTTTTGAAACCTTGTTTCATGCACACATAAAATATATTTATGAGCATTTCATGTGTTTGAAGTGTTTATACAACATAAATGCATTTTGTGTTCACACATGGGTCCCGTCCGCATTTGGCAGTGAGGGACTCTGCTTTCCAAAATGAGCAGGTCCTGCAGGGCCCACTTCTGTCACTTCATTACACATAATATCAGTGAAGCCTCGCTCACTGCCAGCTGCGGTTACTGCACCAGGTGGCCAGGCCTATACAGTATGATGCTGTAAGGGGGTATCAGAAGGGCATTGAAGTGGTATGTGGTAATGTGTTGTGACATGTGGGCATATGGAGAGCTGTAAATTTTAAAGGGTCCCAGAAACAGTCACGTAGGACCCTATGTTTTTAAAATGATGGGTCCCCGAGACCCAGATCACTGACTAATTGGGGGGAGATTATTGGTGATGGCACATCTAGGCAATGTCTGATCAGGGCAGTGAGTCAGCAGAGCAAAGCCCCGTACATACCAGGAGACATAATAAGCAACTTCGCTCATTTTGCCACTTCTGAACATAATCTATCGTTATATCGCACAGTGTGTATGCTTCCAGCGATGCCCGCTCCTGCGGGTCGTTAACTACCCCCATGCTGGCATTGGCAAGTTTGTACACACTTGTCAATGCCAGCAACCCGTGGCTGCAGGAATTGTATAGTGTGTCCAGGGCTGTACTCCGTTAGCTCGCACCTACTTTAGACATTCACTTCATACATAGTTAATTTCATGTGTTCAATTATGTGGTGAGGGACAGGATTTGCTTCTGTTTCATATTTTATAACTGACAGCCACCAGCACAGTTATTTTTCTATTACATTGACCAAAAATAATTTGAATTGGTCCTGGACCATAGGGCCGGACTGGCCATCTGGCACTTCTGGCAAATGGCAGAGAGGCAGATGGCCTTGTGGGCCGACTTTGCAGGCTGAGCGCCGGGCGGCCACTCCTGCACCCCTATGTCGACATCCCACACATCCCCGACGGAACTCTGCGCCCACATCAGGTCTTGACTGTGAGCGGACTTAAAAGTCACTCACAGTCAGACTTGTTCCCGGGTCCCAGCGCTGCACCAAAGTCCTGTCTCAGTATAGCCGCGGCCATGTGCCAGCGCTGTGATGGTGCCTGGAGGCCGGTCTCAGTATAGCCACGGCCATGTCCCAGCACTGTGATGGAGCCTGGAGGCCGGTCTCAGTATAGCCGCGGCCATGTCCCAGCGCTGTGATGGTGCCTGGAGGCCGGTCTCAGTATAGCCGCGGCCATGTCCCAGCGCTGTGATGGAGCCTGGAGGCCGGTCTCAGTATAGCCGCGGCCATGTCCCAGCGCTGTGATGGAGCCTGGAGGCCGGTCTCAGTATAGCCGCGGCCATGTCCCAGCGCTGTGATGGAGCCTGGAGGCCGGTCTCAGTATAGCCGCGGCCATGTCCTAGCGCTGTGATGGAGCCTGGAGGCCAGTCTCAGTATAGCCGCGGCCATGTCCCAGCACTGTGATGGAGCCTGGAGGCCGGTCTCAGTATAGCCGCGGCCATGTCCCAGCGCTGTGCCGGATGCAGTTATCTGTTTTACACTGCTGCAGCCAGGTCCCAGCGCGGACGTGTGTCCAGCTCCTGTGCTTGCCACTGCTGGGCGCCCACATGGTGTGTGCGTGTTTCCAATACCTGCTGCTGCTGGAGCCATACCAGAGAACCCATCAAGACTAGTAGGATTTAACATTAAATCAGAGAATGTGTCCTGCCCCCCCTGCACTCCCTCTCACACTGCATCCTCTCCCACCCTGCACTTCACCTTCTAACCCTGCACCTCCCTCTCACTGCATTTCCTCCAACATGCATTCTTTCCCACCCTGCACCCACCTTCTCCCACTGTGTCCTCGCCAACCCTGCATACCCTCTTACCCTACGTCCTCTACCACCCTGCACCCCTCCTCTCAAACCCCATCTTCTAACCCTGCATTCTTCCCCACCCTGCACCTCCCTCTCACACTGAAATTTTAATTAAGACAGGGGGCAGTTAATATTAATAATACTGGAGGGGCTGTTATGTGGGCAATGTCTAAGGTGCCCTACTTGGGGGAATTATGTGTAAGGGACATTACTGGGGGCAGAACGGTGTGTTCCATCATGTGTAATGGGCATTACGGTGTGTCCCATCATGTGTAATGGGCATTACGGCGTGTCCCATCATGTGTAATGGGCATTACGGTGTGTTCCATCATGTGTAGTGGGCAGTACGGTGTGTCCCATCATGTGTAATGGGCATTACGGTGTGTCCCATCATGTGTAATGGGCATTACGGTGTGTTCCATCATGTGTAATGGGCATTACGGTGTGTTCCATCATGTGTAATGGGCATTACGGTGTGTTCCATCATGTGTAATGGGCATTACGGTGGGTTCCATCATGTGTAATGTCTCCTTTTTGTGATGCCACGCCTCCTTTCCAGGAGGCCACGTCCCCTTTTCACTGTGCAAAGGTCCCGCCTACTACAAGTGGGCCTGTGTGCTCAAAATGTTAGGGCCGAATTCTGGTCCCAGTCCGGCCGTGCTGGACCACCACTCTGCAAATGTCCTCAGGCACCCCAGAGCACCAAGGCACGCAATATGGGAACCACTGGATTACCTGAATTATCTTTTTTCCCAATTAGGTCTTCTAATCAGTGTGCCATATGCTGTAAAGTTGGGTAAATACTTAAATATCATTTGTAACTATATGCACAATAACAATATTATTGATTTTATCATGCCTATTGATTAATGTGTACCCACTATAATGTTAACGATGCATGCATTCAAATTTTGTCTTTGATGACTGGGTGTATATCGTTCAGTGTGTACATAGGGGGGTGATTCAGGTTGGTTTGCAAAAGCAAACTCCTTCTTTAATGGACAAAACCATGCTGCACTGCAGGTGGGGTAGATGTAACATGTGCAGAGAGAGTTACATTTGGGTGGGGTGTGTTTAAACTGAAATCTAAATTGCAGTGTAACAATAAAGCAGCCAGTATTTACCCTGCACAGAAACAAAATAACTCACCCGAATGTAACTCTCTCTGCACATGTTACATCTGCCCCACCTGCAGTGCAGCATGGTTTTGTCCATTAAAGAAGGAGGTTGCATTTGCAAACCAACCACAATCAGGCCCATAGTGTGAACGTTAACGACGAACAATAACCATATTTTCCCAGAACAAGACGGAAACTGGTATAGCAAACAATATATTGTTATCTTTATCATCTGTTACATCGTTCGGTGTGTATGCACTATATCAGTGATGGCTAACCTTGACACTCCAGCTGTTGTTGAACTACACATCCCAGCATGCCCTGCATCAGTTTAAGCATGGCCAAATAGTAACACTGTAGCAGGACATGCTGGTATGTGTAGTACAACAACAGCTGGAGTGTCAAGGTTAGCCATCACTGCACTATATTGTTGATTCTGGAGCACCAGGGTGTTCAAGGGAAATCTCAAACTATAAAGTTGACTGAGAATATTGCATAGTCTGTACCCAGCCTAACACATCTGTTGTTCCTGAAAGCTAAATAAGCAGCAAGACTGACACGGAGGAGGGAGAAGTGATAATAATTATAACAAATAGGAATAATAATCTGTTGCTATATTGCTACAAACAGTGGGTTGAAGAGATTACTATATACAGCATGTTCTTTGTACGTTATTAAAACCCTCTTTTTTTATTTTTGAAGGTCTGTTTTATACCCCTTTTACACCAGAGGTTGGACCCGGGATATTGCCGCTCCAGTCCGGGGCAGGGCATGGTGTAAATGGGCTGAAAAAAAAATAACACGGGTACTGTTCCCCGGGAATCTGACCCGGCAAATGTTCAGGGTCGGACACGGGGCTTATCCGGGGCTCAGGGTGGTGTAAATGGTCATTATCCGGGTTATTTGGTAGGTAGAGGGGCGCGAAGAGCTGATTGGTGCTTCTGCAGCTCTGGCAGATGATGTCATCTGCTGGAGACCCGCACAGGGCGCATGTAGCAGCGCAGCAGCAGCGTTACCATGCTCTGTGCTGCAAGCACACTCCACACTGTGTTTACAGCCTCATCTGCTGCAGCACACACTGGCTGTCACGCAGTGTGTTCCACTTTGGCTGACCCCAAACCTGATCTGCACCATCATGTCTGCAACTGCAACACAGCTACTCCGTCTGCCATCTTTGCTGCAATGCTGGGAGCAGAACTCACCCCCTCCCTTTTCCCTTTCTTGTGACCTCATCTCAAACAGCCCAAAGGTCCATTTTTAATGGCACCAGCAAGGAAAGACAGGGCTGATCCGTTTTCAGTGTGAAAGGGCCTTACCCGGGAATAACCCAGATTGAATTGCAGTGTAAATGAGGTCTGAGGCAGGGCATGCCCTGGCAATTTCCCGTGTTCGATTTCCCGGGTCCTACCCGGTATTCTGGTGTAAAAGTGGTATAATTCAGTGGTTGACAAAGGGTCACAAATAAATAGGGCACATATGAAAACAAAAAGAAAAAAAGGTACTTGTGTAGTTTCACGGCGCCAGCATGGCGCCGTGCGTCTGAGTCCCCTTGCGGGGCTCGGGGGCTCGCTACGCTCGCCACGCTATTTAAAATCAACTCCATGCCAACATGTATAGTGGAGGTATGAACTATCCATGTTGGCATGGAGTTAAGTTACTTTTTTTAACATAGTTTGTGTTGAGCGTAGAACCCGGAAGTAGCACGGCGCCATGCTGGCGCCGTGAAACTACACAAGTACCGAAAAAAAATCTAAAACACAAATAAGCAAAATTAAAAACACAAAGTAATCCTTAAGTGAGAAAAGTGAAATCTTCCATGAAAATGGTACAGCACATCACTAATAATACACTCTGCAATGGTCAAGATAAACACTTATAAGCCTGGTATGCTGATCATCCCGGAGAGGTTGCTAGGATAAGTAGGAAATCATGCGTACAGCTGGCTGATTGCCTTCCAAGCACCATGGCAACAGGATAACAACAAAAAGGAGAGCTACAGCAAATAGCTTGATAAACCCTTGTGCTACAACAGGGAGAAAGATCAGGGAACCTCCTATTCAGTTCCTGTAGTGTTCTAGCTTCTAGACCCATCACACCTTTATTCCAATGCAAATTACAGCAAACGATTCTAGAGAATGTGATAAACAGAAACATATGCCCATAGATATATTATGGGGGGTATGCAATGTGGGATCACAGCTGTCGATCCCCGCCGACAGCCGTGATCCTAGCCTGTTTGCGGTCAGATCGACCGCATAACGACAGTGGATAATGACAATCCACGGCCGGTATCGGCAGAACGGGCCTGACAGCTTCTGAAGTTGGGCCCGTTTTGCTGTGATCCCGCATCAATGCTGTCGTTAATGACAGCATTGAATAGGGAGCTGCCGCTATTTCCCACATTGGAAATAGCGGCAGCAGATTGCGTACCCCCTATATTGAGAAAGTGATATATAGAGAATATATTTAAGTCCCAGCCCCACTGGAACTTAAAGTTGACTTTCACTAACAAGTGCATACACCTGCATTAGGGTTCATTTTGTCCAGTCAGAACCCAACTAACCTACCAGTGTGTTTTTGGGGTGAGAGAGTAAAACGAGGAAACCAGCACAACAAACAGAGGGAGAACATACAAACTTCACACAGGAATAGAGCTCATGCCTCCAGTACTGTAAAGCTTCAATGATAACGAATACCCCTTTCACACATCCAACCCTAGAAGTTACTGAGCAACCATATTGCCAGCGATTGGAGTGTGCACTGGTGATAAATCGCCGGGTGCACGCTCCTGTTTTTAGCCCCCTTATTCCCTCTGCGGCTCCCACGGCAGAGGTTCCCTTTCATCAGCGACCATCTCTGGTTGCTGATGAAAAGGAGACATTGAGCATTATATTGCCCCCGTGTGTACACAGCTTAACTGTGCAGATTTCTCACCATTACACTGGGAGCTAAAACAGGAGATATTACACAGGACAGATACCCTGCAATATATTAGCCCACAGGGTTCTGGGGACGAATGCAGGGTACACACCAGGACGACTAGGGCCCGATCCCCTCAATCTAGATCCAATTCCGACCAATTGGATGTAGATTGTGTGGTGATTGGGCCCTTTTCTGTCCTGGTGTGGACCGATACCGATCCGATGCGCAGTCCCGCGGGTCGGTCGGTCGTTATTGAGATCCTACCTGCTGCAGGTAGGATCTCAATGACGACCATACAGCCGGGGGCGGGTCGCCATCGGATCGGACCCGCTCACGGTGCACATCGTGAGCGGGTCGTGCCCCCCCGCGTCACCGTGAGCGGGTCGGACGAGCCACTGACGACCCGCTCACGATGTGCATCGTGAGCGGGTCGTCCTGGTGTGTACCCTACATAATAGTCACTACCACGGTATCTAGATTATACAAAGCTACAAGTAGAAACAGTCTACAGGCCGAATTTCTGCTTCTCCAATGTTCAAAACTACATGCTCTGACATCACTCATGTAACGTAACACAGAATGGGGCAATTTATTATAGCGGAGCATAGCGTGCCGCAATAATACTTCCTGCTTCACCTCATTAACGAAGCAAAGCAGGAAGAGACCTCAACAAGATGTATTAATCTCTTGTCTGCTGAAGCGGGGGAGCGCAAACTCCCCCCTCCGGCGACGTCCCCTCCTGGAGACAGCGCATCAGTTTACACTCCTTCCCGAGGCCGGCTGGACTGGGCATGCGCAGAATCTCGCTACTCACGCAAGAACTCCAGCGCAGTCCAGAGCCTGAAGCAGGGAAAGCACTGTCCCTGCTTTTGAGATAAGGCTTTATCAGCCTGCTGACCGTTCGTACACTCACCCCGCATATCGGCCTGCTATCATTTAGATAGCAGCACCCCTGTCATTTACCGCATACCTGCTGCTTCATAGATGGGGAAGAAGCAGTATCAGTGCACATAACGTGCGCTGTTACCTCTTCTCCCCCATAACGCCCGGTCATACATCTGCCCCATAAGGAAGAGTTATCCAGACTAATACATGTATCACTTAGAAATGGAGCACTGGTCGCTCAGGGGTAGATTTATAAAGCTCGGTGAAGTGATAAACTGTCTGGTTTTTATCACCGGCCAATCAGCTCCTACCTGTCATTTTTCAAACCAAGCCTATAACTTCACAGGGAGGAGCTGATTGGCCGGTGATAAAAACCAGACAGTTTATCATTTCACCGAGCTTAATAAATCTACCCCTGTTTGTACATCGCCATCGCCCACAGGCAAAGACAGCGCTTGCACTGTCTTTCCTGCTAGATCTTGGGGCTTTTCCTATAAACAATAGGCAAAGCCCTGCGCTGCACAGATCACTCAGCACACATCGCAGCGTGCATCACATGGGTGTACAGTGATGTGTGCCAAGCGATCATGCTTAAGTCTGTTGCTTAGCATGGAGGCTGGCTCGCCCCATATGTATGCGGCTTTAGCTTCACACAAATCTAGCACTTAGAGAATGGGAAATCAATTTAAACACCAGATTACCATAAGGTGGGTAAAACAACATTCAACCTGAAGGAAATGTAGGCGCTAAGGCAGAACTGTTTGCAAAGCAACTCTATAATAGAGCGCATGGAGATAACTTGTGTCCATGTCCACATCATTGGAATATGCCCTGCTCTCATCAGCGTGTATTTGCAGGCGCTAAATACACACCTCTATAACAGGCGTATATGGATGTAGGTCTGCATGAGCCCCCCCTTCCTGTACCAAGCCTAATATAGATTGCCCCTTCCTTAACTTGGCCCACCTCTACACAGTGTGAGTGGTGCAAATGGCAGATAAGGACAAATCTACATCATCATGTACGGTGCTAATTTGTTTACTGTCATCGATTTAGGGGCAAGATGCACTAAGCTTCCAAAGTGATAAAACGGAGAGTGAGAAACAACCAGCCAATCAGGTCCTACCTGTCATATCACAGGCTGGGTTTGAAAAATGTCAGACAGAAGCGGATTGGTTGGTTGTTTATCACTTTTGAAGCTTTTAAGGCCCCCATACATTAGTCCGACTTGTCCTAGGGACAAGTCGGACCTGATTTCCCCTGCAGCTCCCCGGGGGGGGGGAAGCACGATTAGGCACTTGATGTGCCACGGTTTGCATATGATAAAATCGCATGGATTTATCATATGCAGTCCCCGGGGAGCTGCAGGAGGAGGGAGTCGTGCGGGGGACGGCAGCGGGATGCCGGCTATAGAGAGCCAAGCAGGGGGAGGCTGCATATGGCGCCGGGCTGCTTGGCTCTCTATAGCCGGCATCCCCCGCCCGCTGCTGTCCCCCGCACGGCTCCGGGGCTGGGCTGCACATAAGATTTGGCAAATCTTATGTGCAGCCCGTCTGACCTCCCGATCCGATGCGCACGGGACCGCGCATTGGATCGGAGGGGATGTCTACAAGTGCGAAATCGTTCCCATATCGCATAGTGTATGGGGGCCTTTAGTGCATCTGGCTGTAAATCTGTATATATCGCTGACACATACTTAAGGTTGCCATTTTATGGTCTGGGTAACTATTTCTGAAAACTACAAATACACAGGGCAGCATTCAATGCTGACGGCGTGGGGGTTAAACAGCAGGTATCGCCAAAAACAAGCAACCCTCCCCTTTGAACCCCCGTGCCAGCTGCTCACCATATTCAATGTTCCGGTGGAACCCTCGCTGTCAGATGACGGCGTGGATTCCCCCAATCAGCGAGGTTCGCGGCTAATGAAGGGAGACTGCTGCATTTATCTGCAAGCCTCGCTGTTCTGGTGGCCGCACACGCCGTTTCCACATCGTTGTAAAACCCAGCTTGGTGGAAACGGCGTGTGCAGGGGGTCAGTTGAATACTGATCATGTGAGCTGTGACATTGAGCAGTCAGTACTGTTCACTGTCACAGCTCGGGTGCTAGAATGAACACTAGCATAGTGTTCAAATAGTGCTTATGGGGTACTCTTTACCTAGCACGGCGCCCATGATTTTGATCGTGGGCATCGCAGGTAAAAAAATAGGGATCAATGTTAAATTTCTCAATTGACCCGATTTTACTGTTCAATGCCTCAATTGACCCGATTTTTCCATAGGAAACAATGTTAAATGGCCCACAGAGGCCAAATAGCCACCCTGAAGTGTGAAATGGCCCCCTCAATTGTTAACGCCACCCCACGATCAACCCGAAGCGTGGCGAGCGCAGCGAGCCCCGAGGGGCGGCGGTACGCGTCCTACGACCTTTTCATACCCCCACTATCCACGTCGGCGTGGAGTTGAGAATAGAATAGTGTGGCGAGCGCAGCGAGCCACCGAGCCCGAAGCGTGGCGAGCGCCGCGAGGGGACGCGGATACCTTCAGAGGTAAACGCGTCCCTTCGCGGGCTTCACAGGTATCCGCGTCCCCTCGCCACGCTTCGGGCTCGGTGGCTCGCCACACTATTCTATTCTCAACTCCACGCCGACGTGGATAGTGGGGGTATGAAAAGGTCGTAGGACGCGTACCGCCGCCGCTCGCCACGCTTCGGGTTGACGTTGATCGTGGGGTGGCGTTAACAATTGTGGGGGCCATTTCACACTTTAGGGTGCCTATTTGGCCTCTGTGGGCCATTTAACATTATTTCCTATGGAAAAATCGGGTCAATTGAGAAACTTAACATTGTTCCCTATGGGAAATCGCGGGCATGGCGTCGGTCGCGTCGCACCCGATTTTTTAGTGCACTCAATGCCCGCCGTGCTAGGTAAAGAGTACCGCTTATGGTCATACTGGAGGTCAAATGC
This sequence comes from Crinia signifera, assembly GCF_055691185.1. NCBI lineage: Eukaryota > Metazoa > Chordata > Amphibia > Anura > Myobatrachidae > Crinia > Crinia signifera. The sequence continues at coordinate 51,917,925 of NC_139221.1, read as the reverse complement.
TGGGTACACAATTCCAACAGAGTGACCCAGTGAAGCAATGCAAGGACGTGTCACATACATCATACACACTAAACAATGTACAATGACGCAATGTACCATTATATGCTGCATGTAACTACACTGCGTCAGATGTGCAGCGCATTTAACAGGACGATTCCAGGAATTACGGATTGGGAGTACACACTATTCACTGTGTACGACATAAATTGGACTATACTTAATTCAGCGTGTAACCAACTTTAGTATAGAACATTACTAATACCGCTTTCAGATCGCAATGCCGGGTCCCCGGACTTTGACCCTAAACCCGGGTCACCCATTATACAGAGTGCAACCTGGGTTTAACTCTTCTTATAACCCAGGATGAATTGCCAGGTTGGTCGACCAGGTGTGGTGTGGTGTGAAATTACCACACCTAATATCCAGGGTCAACCAACCTGGCAATTCAACCCGGGTTATAAGAAGAGTTGGCAATTCAACCCGGGTTATAAGAAGAGTTGACCCAGCAGCAACAAAACAATTACCTGGGTTATGTTTGCAATCTTGCATAAGACTTTAGGGGAAAAAAATCAATTCTTATGCACTGGCATTTTAGCTTACAAGACCCAGGGGGTGAGGAGCGGAAATGCTGGAATAGAAACCTGAAGCCTGCATGTGTGTCCAGGGAGTGGTAATATACAGTTGAATGTCCATGAGTACAGTAACATCAGTATTCTCAAAACCTTGATGATAATGTAATAACTAACTAAATAGTTACTGAGCTATGCGCATGAAGAAGAGCTCAAGTATAAAGTGAAAACTGCATAAACCAAATATATAACCTAGTTCGCAATGAACATGTGTGACTACAGAGCAGACCGTGGAAGCAGGGTACTATATGTACATTTACCCAAAGCCAATGTCATTAGTTTGTGTGGATGGCTGTACTGGGGTAAATGAACACTAGCAGAAGTATTTCATCCCAGCTGAACCACTCAGAAAAATACACAAATTCATCATGCGGTCTTCATTTAGAACAAGCAAGATCAGTCTCAGTCTATGAGGTGGGTTAATGTTTATAGAATCTCCAGTGACTCATTAGGATACCAGGAAATCATACAAATATGTTGCGGAGTAAAGGTCCATACACACTGGGCGATTATGACCAGCGTGTATGGACAGCGATGATCATTATCATTGGGGGGAAAGCTGCTTAATGCATACACACTGAGCCACTTAACCCTTGCCCTGTATGTGGGGGGGGGGGGGGGCGGACGGCATAGCGCAGCGCTATGCAAAGCCGCTTCTCTGCTGGCGATGATGCGGGAGTGCGCATCACCGCTCATCGCCGGGGCATACACACTTGGTGGCTTTGAACTCGAACTTGGTGTTTTGGGCGGCTTTGAGCTCAAAGTCACACAGTGTGTATGGGCCTTAAGACTTATTCTGCTCACTTCTTGGAGGTATATGTACATGCAGAGTGTGACAGAAGAGTATCATCAGAAGGTGTAGTCATGCCCTGCTAGGTTAGTGTAACGGGATATACTATATATACACTAAAGGTTCTCAGTGGCACTGAAGGCTGGATATAAAAGGACAATAGTAATGTGAAATGGGTACAAGCAGCATAGCTGCACTGGCCAGATCCCTTCTGTAAATTCCATACAAAATAAAAAAAAATGCTAAGGTTTTTTAAGAACTGAACAAAGTTTATTATACAAGTTACAAGAACAAATTGCATTATTTTAACCAAGATTAGTTTTTTCTTGTTTACTAGAAGGGCTTTTGGATGCCCAAATGCAGCCTGCTCAGTACTATGCACAGGTTTAGCCACTTAACGCATATAAACCTGGTGCATTGGCGTGCATCCCGTGTACAGTATTGGCTTACTATCGGCTAAACTGGATATAGCCCATCTGTCTCCCCAAAACAATTCAAGTCATCCTCTATCCTGCCTCACACTGTACATCTGTAAAGTGCAACAGAATATTCTGCGCTATATAACAAACGGTTAATAAATATATAATAGTTTAACTATAATACAGTCATCACTCAACCTCTATAGTCTATAATGTATGTTAGTTATACTCTAGTCCAGTGGTTCCCAAACTGCGCCGTGGCACTCTGGGGTGCCTTGGGACAATCGTAAGGGTCCAGAAATAATTCCAATTGGTTAGTGTAATAGGGAAAACCAGTGGTTGTAGCTTCCTATTGCAAAATATATGGACAACAAGAAGCAAATACTGGGCCTGATTCAGATCTGATCGCTGGGCAAATCTGGTGCCCAGTGATCAGGCAAATGACTCCTGACCACAATTCGTTCGCAGCCATGCACACAAGGGCAAAAACATTCTCAATCACTACCCATCTAATGGTTCCCCCTGTTCAAAGCTCCCGAGTAAGTCCGACTCTAGACTTACTCAGCGATGCGATTCAGTGCCGACTGAATTTTCAGGAGCAATCCTAGAAAACCGCCTACAAACAGCCGCCGACTTTCAATCACCTTGCGAACGGCCAGCCGCCACTGGCTTTGTTTGCAGGGGTGCTTGCGCAGGCATTCGGTAATAGTTTAGGCCTCACTGTCCCCCACTCAATAACAGCACCTATATAAACACAATTTACTTGATACATTTTGAAAAAAAATTCTCTAGGGCACCATGATTCAAATATTTTGGGAATCACTGCTCTGGTCTATATCACAGACATGTATGCCTAAAGTCTCCCCGTACGACACTCACCCACCCTCTGCACCCTACAGACTCGCCATACGACGCTCACCCTCTGCACCCTACAGACTCGCCGTACGACACCCTCTGCACCCTACAGACTCGCCGTACGACGCTCACCCTCTGCACCCTACAGACTCTCCGTACGACGCTCACCCTCTGCACCCTACAGACTCGCCGTACGACGCTCACCCTCTGCACCCTACAGACTCGCCGTACGACGCTCACCCTCTGCACCCTACAGACTCGCCGTACGACGCTCACCCTCTGCACCCTACAGACTCGCCGTACGACGCTCACCCTCTGCACCCTACAGACTCGCCGTACGACGCTCACCCTCTGCACCCTACAGACTCGCCGTACGACGCTCACCCTCTGCACCCTACAGACTCGCCGTACGACGCTCACCCTCTGCACCCTACAGACTCGCCGTACGACGCTCACCCTCTGCACCCTACAGACTCGCCGTACGACGCTCACCCTCTGCACCCTACAGACTCGCCGTACGACGCTCACCCTCTGCACCCTACAGACTCGCCGTACGACGCTCACCCTCTGCACCCTACAGACTCCCCGTACGACGCTCACCCTCTGCACCCTACAGACTCCCCGTACGACGCTCACCCTCTGCACCCTACAGACTCCCCGTACGACGCTCACCCTCTGCACCCTACAGACTCCCCGTACGACGCTCACCCTCTGCACCCTACAGACTCCCCGTACGACGCTCACCCTCTGTACCCTACAGACTCCCCGTACGACACTCACCCTCTGCACCCTACAGACTCCCCGTACGACGCTCACCCTCTGCACCCTACAGACTCGCCGTAAGAGGCTCACCCTCTGCACCCTACAGACTCGCCGTACGACGCTCACCCTCTGCACCCTACAGACTCGCCGTACGACGCTCACCCTCTGCACCCTACAGACTCGCCGTACGACGCTCACCCTCTGCACCCTACAGACTCGCCGTATGACACTCACCCTCTGCACCCTACAGACTCGCCGTACGACACTCACCCTCTGCACCCTACAGACTCGCCGTACGACACTCACCCTCTGCACCCTACAGACTGCACCCTCTTCAACATACACTCTCTGTATAAGTCACCCTGTGCAACATTCATCATCTGTATGATTCTGAGTTTAACAATCACCCTGTAAAACATAGTCTACCCACCATAGCACACAGTTATCCCAATTAGCCCCGGAATCATAGTCACCTCGGCTCCTCCAGCCGCTACTGCCCGGTGCCCGCTGCGTAATATATACACACATACGTTGCTGCTGTGCTCCGTCTCTGTGGTGACAGGCCCCGCCCCCAGCGGCCACTCTGTTCCCAGCGGTGTCGCAGCGCCCTCTGTACCACGGAGGACTCCACGCCTCATAATCTCTGCCCTCCTGCCCGGGTCTAAAGCGCTACCCATAACTACTGCTGATTTGCTACCAGGACAGACCTGAAGTGCGTACGAGTCGCCAATAGGGGGCGCACTTCCTGGCGCAGTCACTTGTACATTTGTACGGTTACGTTCAGCCTAACAGCGGACTATACCATTGTACCAGTGAGAGGGGAGAGCGGCCATCAGCCAACAACACACCAGTTACAGGCTATAACACATGTGGCATTACCCACTCCCTGTCGGCGCCTGCTCTGTCAGTGGGTGGCGAGGTGCCTGCAGGTGAAGGGTGACTGATAGGTACACAGGCGGCCGCTGTGACTTTCGTACCCGGCTCCCCTGTACCGCTGTGAGTGAGAGGGGGCGGCTGGGGTCTGACATGCGCACTGCGGATTCCGAGTTCCCCCGGCAGCTGCTGTCTGTGTATCCGATCCAGCAACATGGCGGCCGGCAGTAATGTGGCCCAGAAGACCTGGGAGCTCTCCAATAATATGCAGGAGGTGCAGAGCATCGACGAGATCTACAAGTATGATAAGAAGCAGCAGCAGGAGATACTGGCCGCAAAGCCCTGGACGAAGGAGTGAGTGCTGCCCTGCTAATGGGGCAGGTGACAGGGGTGTCCCATCTCCTGCCAATGGGGGGCAGGTGACAGGGGTGTCCCATCTCCTGCCAATGGGGGACAGGGATGGCCCACATCTTCAATGGGGGGCAGGTGACAGCAGTGACCCGTCTCCTGGAGGGGGGAGGGCAGGTGACAGGAGTGTCCCGTCTCATGGAGGGGTGGGGGTTAGGAGATGGGTGTCCGTCTGCTGCTGCTGAAGGGGGGTGGCAGGTGACAGGGGTGTCCCGTCTCCTGCTGAAGGGGGGGCAGATGACGGGTGTTCGGTCTCCTGCTGAAGGTGGCAGGGGTGTCCTGGCTGCTGCTAAGGTGGAGCCGGATACAGGGGTGTCCTGGCTGCTGCTAAGGTGGAGCCGGATACAGGGGTGTCCTGGCTGCTGCTAAGGTGGAGCCGGATACAGGGGTGTCCTGGCTGCTGCTAAGGTGGAGCCGGATACAGGGGTGTCCTGGCTGCTGCTAAGGTGGAGCCGGATACAGGGGTGTCCTGGCTGCTGCTAAGGTGGAGCCGGATACAGGGGTGTCCTGGCTGCTGCTAAGGTGGAGCCGGATACAGGGGAGTCCTGGCTGTTGCAAAGGTGGAGTCGGATGCAGGGGAGTCCTGGCTGTTGCAAAGGTGGAGTCGGATGCAGGGGAGTCCTGGCTGTTGCAAAGGTGAAGTCGGATGCAGGGGAGTCCTGGCTGTTGCAAAGGTGGAGTCGGATGCAGGGGAGTCCTGGCTGTTGCAAAGGTGGAGTCGGATGCAGGGGAGTCCTGGCTGTTGCAAAGGTGGAGTCGGATGCAGGGGAGTCCTGGCTGTTGCAAAGGTGGAGTCGGATGCAGGGGAGTCCTGGCTGTTGCAAAGGTGGAGTCTGATGCAGGGGAGTCCTGGCTGTTGCAAAGGTGGAGTCGGATGCAGGGGAGTCCTGGCTGTTGCTAAGGTGGAGTCGGATGCAGGGGAGTCCTGGCTGTTGCTAAGGTGGAGTCGGATGCAGGGGAGTCCTGGCTGTTGCTAAGGTGGAGTCGGATGCAGGGAAGTCCTGGCTCTGGATAAGGGGTGCAGGTTACAGAGGTGCCAGTGGAAGTGAGCATTGTGCCAGGTGACCTGGAGCTGTTTTAATGCTATGAGTTGCTCAATCTGTCTAGGGTGACAGAGATCAGTTAAACTGTAGGGTTAGGAATGGATGTAACTGGCCTGGGGTGACTGGTAGGAATAGTTGTCAGGAGGCTGAAGCAGAGGAGAAGAGACCAGGGTGGGTTTGGATGGCAGGCAGGGGGCTAGGGTGCACTGGGTTGACATGCTGAGCCAAGTGGAATTGACATGGTTAGATGAATAATTTGTTGTTTGCTCTGTTTTGGTTTTGCAGTCATCATTACTTCAAATATTGCAAGGTGTCAGCGCTGGCATTGCTGAAGATGGTCATGCATGCCAGGTCAGGAGGAAACCTGGAGGTGATGGGTCTGATGCTTGGAAAGGTGGATGGAGAAACCATGATTATTATGGACAGTTTTGCTTTGCCAGTTGAAGGAACGGAAACCAGAGTGAACGCTCAAGCTGCAGCCTATGAATACATGGCAGCATATATAGAAAATGCAAAACAGGTATGGTGTTTACTCTTGTAGGAGGGACTTGAATTATTATGTTTTATGCCACAAATGTTTTGCAGCGTTGTACAAAGCGCAAACAATAGAACAGTACAGGGACACAAAACTTAACGTTACAGTAAATTAATAACAAAAATAGAGAACTAGTAACAAAGAGCACCACAATTCAATACAGCTTACATGTAAGTAGTGAGGAAGTAATAAAAGTGCTACTAGGGGCTGTTAAAACTGGCTACTACTGATTTCCCATCCACTACCCGGCTACATACCCACAGAGCCAGGAATATAAACCTTATACCTAGGTGTACACACAGGCCTCGTGTGTCCTTACTGTCATCACTGCTGCTAATATATAAATGCAGGGTCTCCAGGAAGGGGTTCTGTGGCAACACACATATTACTTTGGTATGAGTTACCTACAATCAAAATCCTAACGGTCAAAATACTGACAAGGGCAACATACCGACATTTAAAATATAGACAGGTCAAAAAGTAGACACAAGTGTTTTCTGTATGTTGACATAGCATCCCCTCGCATGGTTTACTGCGCTTGCCATGCTTCGAGCACACTATTATATTCCCCCTCCATGTCCAATGGGATGGTATAGTATGAACAAGTCGGTTTCAATAAAAAAAATCATGAAAAACTCATATCGACTTTTTGACCTGTCTATTTATTTACATTTTCTTATATAGTGCATACATATTCCGCAGCGCTTTACAGAGTATAGTTGAACATTCACATCAGTCCCTGCCCCAGTGGAGCTTACAATCTATATTCCCTACCACATGTACATGCACACACAGGCATTCTGGGGGTAATTTTTGTTGGAAGCCAATTGACCTACAGTACCAGTATATTTTTGGATTATGGGAGGAACCGGAGTACCCAGAGTAAACCCACACAAACACGGGGAGAATATACAAACTCCGCACAGTTAGGGCCATGGTGGGTATTGACCTCAGCGCTGTGAGGCAGTAATGCTAACTATTACACCAGTGGTCTCCAACCTTTTTTGGGTCGGGAGCTACTCGCGACAAAATAAACCGCCCGAAGAGCTACTAAAGTAAAAAATGTTAAAAAATCTGCATAATATAAAAAAAAACACACTGCAATGCCCCAGACATAATATGGCACACACTGCAATGTCCAATATGTCACAAACATACCTCCCAACACTGTAGATAGAGGAGAAGAGACATCTGCGCGTGCCGAAGGCACGCGCCAAAAATTAGAGGGTTCAGCTACTACCGTGGAACTCCTGCGAGGCTACATCCCCCATTTTTTCCGCTATGGGGGCATGGTCAGCTCTCTAAGAGCTGTAGCCACATGGGGTGCGGCCATGGAAAATGGGGGTGTGATACACATATGCCCTCAACAGTGCAGTCCGTGATACCCATTATAAATATGCCCCGCACCGTGATGCTCCATTATACATATGCCACACACACAATGCCCATTATACATATGCCCAACAACGTGATACTCCGTTATACAAATGCCCCACACCGTGATGCTCCATTATACATATGCCACACACCGTGATGCTCCATTATACATATGCCCCACACCGTGATGCTCCATTATACATATGCCCCACCGTGATGCTCCATTATACATATGCCACACAGTGATGCTCCATTATACATATGCCACACACCGTGATGCTCCATTAATCATATGCCCCACACCGTGATGCTCCATTATACATATGCCACACCGTGATGCTCCATTATACATATGCCACACCGTGATGCTCATTACACATATGCCCCACACCGTGATGCTCCATTATACATATGCCCCACACCGTGATGCTCCATTATACATATGCCCCACCGTGATGCTCCATTATACATATGCCACACACCGTGATGCTCCATTATACATATGCCACACCGTGATGCTCCATTATACATATGCCACACCGTGATGCTCCATTATACATATGCCACACCGTGATGCTCCATTATACATATGCCACACCGTGATGCTCCATTAATCATATGCCCCACACCGTGATGCTCCATTATACATATGCCACACCGTGATGCTCCATTAATCATATGCCACACCGTGATGCCCATTATACATATGCCCCACCGTGATGCTCCATTATACATATGCCCCACCGTGATGCTCCATTATACATATGCCACACCGTGATGCTCCATTATACATATGCCCCACTGTGATGCTCCATTAATCATATGCCCCACCGTGATGCTCCATTAATCATATGCCCCACCGTGATGCTCCATTAATCATATGCCCCACCATGATGCTCCATTATACATATGCCACACCGTGATGCTCATTACACATGCCACACAAATGATGCCCATTACACATATGCCCCACACCTTGATGCTCATTAATTAATAATCATCAAGGTATCTGGGGCATATGCCACACACATGATGCCCATTATACAAATGACCCACAGCGTGAAGCTCATTATTAATGAGCATCAAGTGTGTGGCATCATGTGTGTGGCATATGCCCCACACACCTTGATGATTATTAATTAATGAGTATCAAGGTGTGGGGCATATGTTAAATGGGCATTATTTGTGTGGCATATGTTTAATGACTCATTAAACATATGTCATACACATGATGCCCATTAAGCAGTAAACAGTTGCGCACACACAGTTTAAAAAAAAAAAATTACCTAACAGAGTTAAGCAGAGGCTGTGGGGGCGTCGATAAGTGCGGCATGTTGGGGACGTCAGGAGAGGAAGCGCTACGCGGCAGGAGGTCACTGCCGCCGCCAGGTCCAGAAATGCGGCATTAACTTACTTCCTGACCTCCTGCCGCCAAGCAAGGACCCGCTGCGCGGCAGGAGGTCACTGCCGCCGCCGCCAGGTACAGAGACGCGGCATTAACTCACTTCCTGACCTCCTGCCGCCAAGCAAGGACTCGCTGCGCGGCAGGAGGTCATTGAGCTACTCTAAAACACCCGGCGAGCTACCCGTCGCTCGCGAGCGACGGGTTGGCGAACGCTGTATTACACCATCCGTGATGCCCCTGACTACGTTTTAAATGTCGGAATTTTGACTGTTGATCAATGGTTATTTTGCCCATGCACATTTTGATTGTAGGTAAATTGACTGCATCCCACACATACTGTATGAAGCATTTGTGTTTTATTTATTAGCATTTATTTATTAATAGTTTCTTATATAGCGCACACATCTTCCACAGCCCTTCAAAGTTATTGGAAGCCAATTAGCCTACCAGTTTATTTTTGGATAGTGGGAGGAAACCGGAGTACCCCGAGGAAACCCACGCATGTACAGAGAGAATATACAAATTCCACACAGTTAGGGCCATGGTGGGAATGGAACCCATGACCTCAGCACTGTGAGGCAGTAATGCTCACCATTACACCATCTCTGATGCCCCGTCCTGTGTTAATACACCAGGGCTTGACAATTTTTTCTAAAATCTAGGAGCCAGCACAAAAGTGTTGGAGCCAGACAAACTAAATCACCCAGGGGTCTTGCTCCACTTAAGGCCCTCATACACTATGCGATATGGGAACGATTTCACCCGATTCGGATGAATCGGGCAGTGAAATCGTCCCAAATCGCACTTGTGGACATCCGATCCGATGCGCGGTCCCGTGCGCATCGGATCGGGGTCGGACGGGCTGCACATAAGATTTGCCAAATCTTATGTGCAGCCCAGCCAGGGAGCCGTGCAGGGGGACAGCAGCGGGCGGGGGATGCCGGCTATAGAGAGCCAAGCAGGGGGAGGCTGCATATGGTGCCGGGCTGGAGGAAGCTGTGTTGCGGTGGGGTGACAGCGGGAGGCGAGCAGGGAGAACTTGATGACATGACGCTGGCTGCAGCGCCGCAGCGGCGAGAGCCGGGAGAAACAGATAACTTGGGGGGAAAAAACGCCCATAGAGATGACTAGCAAGCCATTGATTGGCTGAGAGCTCTCTCAGCCAATCAGCGATTGGCTGAGAGAGCTCTCAGCCAATCAATGGCTTGCTAGTCATCTCTATGGGCGTTTTTTTTCCCCCAAGTTATCTGTTCCTCCCGGCTCCCGGCGCTGCCCGGCAGCCAGCTTCATGTCATCAAGTTCTCAACTTCTCCCTGCTCGCCTCCCGCTGTCACCCCACCGCAACACAGCTTCCTCCTGTCCGGGTCCCTATGTAGCCTCTCCCTGCTCGGCTCTCAATTAGCCAGCATCCCGCTGCCGTCCCTTGCACGGCTCCCTGACTTCTACGAGCTGCATCCCCTAAAAATCACATTTATTTCACTACCATCCCATCCTCCTGCAGCTCCCCGGGGACTGCATATGATAAATCCATGCGATTTATTATATGCAAACCTTGGCACATCAAGTGCCTAATCGTGCTTTCCCCTCCCGGGGAAATCAGGTCCGACTTGTCCCTAGGACAAGTCGGACTAATGTATGGGGGCCTTTACTGTTCCCAGAATCCATGTTTACATTTTGGCCATGTTGACCTTGACGCCAAGTAATTGTGGCATTTATTTCTAGGACCACAAGATACAATGGGGCAGATGTATTAAGCTTTAACAAGAGATAAATGCAAGGGTGATAAGGAGAGATAAATGTCTAGCCAATCACCTGCCAACTGCCATGTTACAGGCTGTGATTAAAAAAAGTCAGTAATGAGCTGATTGGCTGGACGTTTATCTCTCCTTGTGGCAGATGTATTAAGCTTTAACAAGAGATAAATCCATGGGTGATAAGGAGAGATAAACGTCCAGCCAATCACCTGCTAACTGCCATGTTACAGCCTGTGTTTGGAAAAAAGTCAGTAAGGAGCTGATTGGCTGGACGTTTATCTCTCCTTATCACCCTTGCATTTATCTCTTGTTAAGGCTTAATGCATCTGCCCCCTTATCACCCTTGAATTTATCTCTTGTTAAGGCTTAATACATCTGCCCCAATGGCCCTTATTCAGATCTGATACATGTTACATCTGCCCCACCTGCAGTACACATAGTTTTGCCCATTTTGAGAACAAATTTGTAATGTGATCAGATCTGCAAGTGTGATAAGGAGAGATAAACGTCCAACCAATCAGCTCCTTACTGCCTTTTTTTTAAAACACAGCCTGTAGCATGGCAGTTAGAAGGTGATTGGCTGGACGTTTATCTCTCCTTATCACCCTCGCATTTATCTCTTGTTAAAGCTTAATACATCTGCCCAATGTATGTTACATATTGCAGATCTGACAGAAACCTCAAGAAACAGTTTGCAACTTTCAGATTGCACGCCTTTATTCTAGATCTTAGGAAAGTTGACCATAATATCCGTATGCCAGAAGAGGGCAGTAGTTACCTTTGACCAAATCACTTTCTCCTCTGTAGGTTGGACGACTTGAAAATGCAATTGGCTGGTACCACAGTCATCCTGGTTATGGCTGCTGGCTTTCAGGGATTGATGTCAGCACTCAGATGCTTAATCAACAGTTCCAGGAGCCTTTTGTTGCTGTAGTGGTGAGTATTGTCTGACACTTTAGTTTTTGGGGGGAGTTGCTATAAAACGAAGCACTTACTGTAGCTGTCACGTCGCAGAAAGGGCTTTCGTTTAGGTGAGATATCATTCATTGTATTTTTGTATTGGTACGTAGTGACCTGGGGGATAATGGTTAATGCAACACTGGCTGATGGCATTTTACACTTATTTTATAATAATCTCAGTAACGCTTCCATGTTCATCTTTGGTTGGGTTCTAACTATTTCACTTTCACAGATTGATCCCACCAGGACAATATCTGCCGGCAAAGTCAATCTTGGAGCTTTCAGAACGTATCCTAAGGTAATGTGCGTTAAAAGCAAATGGCAGTACAGTTAGTAAATCTGTTATTCAAAGCAGATCGGTCACGACATCCAGCAAAGTTGTTATTTTGTTTCTTTTATTAGGTAATGCATTGTGTAATTGTATTTACCAGTGACCCTTTCATTTCGTGAGGGAGAGAGCATTTATTGCAGCACTAGTTAAGTCTGGCAAAATGATGGCTTCTGCAATGTATTTTAACTGTGAGAGTTTGAGACTTTCTTTTTGAGCTGTAACAGTTTTTAGCCCACAAACTCTCCACCCCAGTCCCTATCTGTTCCTACCTTCAATTTCTGTATTCACAGCTCCCTCTCTCCATATCCAGCAAGTGTGAAACAGATCAGTGTCCCCTTTACAAAAAGGAGCAATTTGTGCTGTCAAGTGGCCTCTAGTGGTCAGTGGTGGTACTTCACCTAGATGGATAACATTTACCATATATACTCGAGTATAAGCCTACTTTTTCAGAACATTTTTTTATGCTGAAAAAGCCCCCCTCGGCTTATACTCGAGTGAGGGTCCCACTTGAGTCAATAAGTTTTCCCAGTTTTTTGTTGTAAAATTAGGTGCCTCGGCTTATATTCGGGTCGAATTGTACTCGAGTATATACGGTATATATCTTTGGTACTTGTGTAGTTTCATGGCGCCACCGCGCGCACAGTCTCTCATGAAACTTGGCAGCTTGCCAGACTCTGTGTTTACTGTGCGCGTGCCGCTCTAGATGTAATGTATGCTATCAGCATAGCGCTGGCAGCAGCAGCGCACGCTGCCCAGTGCTGACAGGTCATTGTGGTACTTGTGCTTTATAATATGTGGCGAGCCCCACAAGGGGGCGCGCATAACTTCACAGGTATACGCGTCCCCTCGCGGGGCTCGCTGCGTTCGCCACGCTTCAGGCTCGCTGCGCTCGCCACACTTTATAAAATCAACTCCACGCCGACGTGGATAGTGGGGGTATGAAAAGGTAGGTCGGACGTGTGCCGCGTCCCCTCACGGGGCTCGCTGCACTCGCAATGCTTCGGGGTGGCGTGGATAGTGGAATTAACAAGGTCGACAGCTGTTACATCGAATAGTGTCATTGTGAACAGGTTTAAGAGTGTTTTGCACAGTGCACCCCTATGTACCCCTAGACCCAACTAAATTCAGACGCTTTAGCATCTAAATTTAGATGCCCCCTTCTTAGTGGTTTGCAGGGAGTCTAGATTTAGACGCTTTAGCGTCTAAATTTAGGTGCACCCTTCTTAGCGGTTTGCAGGGAGTGTAAATTTAGACGTTAAAGCGTCTAAATTTTAGCGACTACATTTGGGACACCCCTTTTGATATCGGTGTGCCGGGGTGTCTAGTTTAGAAGCCCCGTTCGTTAGCGGTGTGCCGAGGTGTCCACTGTGGAACTACAAGTACCACAATGACCTGTCAGCGCTGGGCAGAGCACGCTGCTGCTGCCAGCTCTATGCTGATAACGTACATTACATCTAGAGCGGCACGCGCACAGTAAACACAGAGGGTGAGATTTAATAGGATGAGAGATTCAGAAAGTGAGAGATTTGGGAAGAAATCTCCAGTTTTTTTAAAGCGGCAATCATTTACACTGCAAATCCAGTTTGATTTAAAAAAAAACTGGAGATTTCTTCCCAAATCTCTCACTTTCTGAATCTCTTATCCTATTAAATCTCACCCAGAGTCTGGCAAGCTGCCAAGTTTCATGAGAGACTGTGCGCGCGGTGGTGCCGTGAAACTACACAAGTACCTATTTTTTATTATTATTTGGATGTATCCAACCCACATAGTAGTGGAGTTGTAAGTTATAGAGGATTTGGATGATTCCAGTTATATTAGTTGACTGCTTTGTTCCCTCCTGAAAGTATATCTCATTTTATACTATTTTTGATAATTCTCTCGTTAGTCTGTGAGATTTGCATTTGCACCCCTCCACCAACTCTACATCACTTGGCCAAGTTAGAATGGAAGACTTTGTATAACAGGAACATTTTGTTTTCTTTGTGTACCAATCACTGTAAAATGCTGCTATCACACCGATTATGGCCCTTATTCAGATCTGATCGCAGTACAATTTGAGTGGGGTGTGTTGAAATGGAAATCTAAATTGCAGTGTAAAAATAATGCAGCCAGTATTGACCCGGCACAGAAACAAAATAACACACAAATCTAACTCTCTCTCTGCACATGTTAAATCTGCCCCACCTGCAGTGCACATGGTTTTGTCCATTTTGAGAACAAATTTGTACTGCGATCAGATCTGAATAAGGGCCTATGTTTCCTCAACATTTTTCGTAGTTCAACATATTAAATTCCCAATGTGAATTTTTTTTTTTTTTTTTTTTTTTTCATTCTCGAGCTTGTGTACTGTATAAGTTCAAGTAAGGTAGAGCCAGTGACAGAAATCACAGGAGTGCAAAAGATTCACAAATAATCAGGGGCAATCGTTTTTATTCTGCTTTTATGTTGTTGCTTCATATTTTTTCTTATTTTGTTTTTATAGTTCCGTGGAGCATATTTGTCTGTCTTTAATAGTTCTGTGTTTGTTTGTGAACCTTAGGGGTACAAACCTCCAGATGAGGGGCCATCGGAGTACCAGACAATTCCTTTGAACAAAATAGAAGATTTTGGTGTGCATTGTAAACAGTGAGTATTTCTGTCACTCCCTCTGTACCACAACAGAAGTTGTATTTTACTACAGAAAAATATTACAATTTAAATATTACCTTTTGTGGTGAGAGAGTAAAGGTGCCCATACACGGTACAATATTTCCGTGTGTTTTAAACTAGAACGCATCGGCTCGCATCCCATGCGATTTGCGTGTGATGTGGTCCGAAGTTAGTTTAAAAAAAGCACAGGCTTCACAGACTTAATGTGCTGTGCAATGGGATGCCCGCGGGAGCGCGCATCACATGGCACTGTGTACGGGCACCTTTACACAATTTAGTAAATTTGTGATCATGACGAAAGGCCAAGTTTCTAGTCTTGTTGACAAATGTTCACAGATGGAGCCCACCTCGTCTGGCGGTCAGATCGCCAGCCACCAGAAGCAGACGCTCACAGTCCCCCCGCCGCCTCCCCGCACACACACACCCAACCCTGCCCTTCTCCCTGAAGCGGAGACGGCAGGGTTACCATCCCCCGCTGCCGTAAAACTGGGACGCGCATGTGGTGGGAGAAGTCAGAAGGAGCGCCTCTCCGCCAGCGGGGATATTCTGGTGATCCCCGGACCTGAACGAAAGGCGCTCCATCTGTATTTCACCCTATTGATCAAATCATTCTATTCCATCCATACTGAATTCCCCTTCCCCTGATTTCTAAGGCATTGTTCTTATTTTGTTCTTGAATTAGATATTATGCATTGGAAGTCGCATATTTCAAATCTTCTCTTGACCGCAAGTTATTGGAGCTTCTGTGGAATAAGTACTGGGTGAATACACTAAGCTCTTCCAGTCTTTTAACTGTAAGTAATACACATTGTAAACTTCTATTCTTTACATATCACAAATTGCATTACCCACCAACTTTCTAAGCATGAATGGAGAATATACGGAAGAAATGTACTCTGATTGCCTTTAGGAAAATGCATCCTATATAATAAGGCTAGCGCTGCTCCTCACCTCTAATGTCCTGAAGTGTTTTGTGCACCAGCAGCCACCAGATGGCACTCTGTAGAGCTAATCAAGTGTTGCTTCCTTTTGGCCGCTCACAGTGGCTGGGACTGTTCTGTTCAGTAATTTTGCAGTCTGGTAACTATGGGCCTTATTCTAGATCACTCTTTCTGACAAAATCCTTCTTAGATGGACAAAACCATGTTCACTGCAGGGGGGCAGATGTAAAATGTGCAGAGAGAATTAGATTTGGGTGAGTCATTTTGTTTCTGTGCAGGGTAAATACTGGCTGCTTTATTTTTACACTGCAATATAGATCTCACTTTGAAGTAAAACCCAACCCAAATCTAATTCTCTCTGCACGAGTAACATCTGCCCCACCTGCAGTGCACATGGTTTTGTCCATCTAAGAAGGATTTTGTCAGAGTGAACTAGAATAAGGCCCTATATGTGCAGCCTATTTTACTTGTTGGTTTTGGCTATGTATGTAGGCAAAAGACTTCACACTTTGGCCTTTATTCAGATCTGATCGCAGTACAAATTTGTTTGGAAAAGGGGCAAAATCATGTGCACTGCAGGTGGGGCAGATGTAACCTGTGCATAGTTAAATCTAAATTGTAGTGTAAAAATAATGCAGCCAGTATTTTCCCTGCACAGAAACAAAATAACTCACATAAATCTAACTCTTTCTGCACGTTACATCTGCCCCACCTGCAGTGCACATGGTTTTGCCCATTTTCCCAAATTTGTACTGCGATCAGATCTGAATAAAGGCCTTTGTTCTCAGTAAGATATTGGTCACTCACAGTTTTTGTAAAATATGTAAAAGAAAACAGAAAATGAAATTACATTATCGGTTCCACAACCCTGAGGGTAGATGAAGAACAAGAGAAAATTACTTACTCCATCTCTTTTTTTTTTTTTTTTTTTTTTTTTTTTTTGTGTGTGTGTGGCTAGCCTTTAAGGCAGAGCCGGCCATAGGCAAACTAGGCAAATGCCTAGGGCGTTTAGAATGCCTAGGGGCACCAGCAGCTTCTGCTGATTAAAATGATATGCAGCATGCCTATATCCTGTGTGTAAGTGAGGCTGTACCTGCATATGACATAGTGTATTCATGGAAATCACTAACATAGCATTCCGTATGCAGGTACAGCCACAGTCGCACACAGAATATAGGCATGCCTATACCGGAATCACCGGAAGCTCCTTATGTGTACTGGTCACATAACAATGCAAATAAGACTAGTTTTCAGCAAAAAAGGCACCCAACATTCGCAGAACTGGCCAGGAGCTGCATGACCTATTGAGGCAAGATGTAGCAGAGGCAGAGGTGACAGTGTTAGCGGCTGTGCGAATGCTGTCTGCGGGTGGGTTGGTTGTGCAATAGTGTTCGGCATATGTGTAAGGGGCCTAACCCGTACACCGACTGCACAAGGCTGGCTGTGATTGACAGCACAACTGGGTGGGCACATGGAAATGGCTGCCCAGTTGTGACATCAGTCACAGCTGATTGGGCAGTGTGTATGCAGAATACACTGCCCAATCCATCTGCAGATATATTTGCAGATCAGTTGATCTACAGATATATCTTTGTGTGTACTTAGCACTTTATCCTGTGTCGACATTCGGGTTAAAAAAAAAAAAGTTGAAAGAAATCCCATGTCGACCTTGCCCATGTCAACCTAATGCTTGTTTCGACCTAGACCCAAGTCGACCTAATGGTGTCGACCACCGTGTTGTAGACTTAATGATTCATACCCCTTAATCTGTGTAATTTTTATTCCAAAGCATTCAGTGTGTCTTCCAGTCTGTGGCTGTTTAGGAATAAGACTACTGCTGTGGGAGAACATGTTAGTGCCTTTATATCTAATTCATAACATTAGAACCACAGGTAGTGCACCAGCTATGTATGTGAAGTCAATTTAAAAGAGTGGTCTCCAGTTTGGGCTGTGCTAGTTGCTCTTACACTTTGCAGCACGCTGCATCTCTGTGTGCAAGCGACGTGGTTTGGGACATTGTGGTACCTGGACAATCGCACCATGTGTGGCCAGCATAAACCTCCAACTGGGAGAGAGGCTGCGCATAAACATTCCATGCAGTGTGTGTTTATGGGCAGCTACCTAAGGGCTGGTAAACACTGCTAATCCTTTTCTGGTCCTTGCCTGCACCTCTTGGCCTCCTACATTGCAGTGCAGTGGTGTGCTCAGACAAACCAAACACAATGAGAGCTTTGCACAAGGCACTTCTGCTGAAGCCTAAAGGAGAGACGGCGACATGTAGGGCTGTGTTTACTGAGGCTGTTGTGGTCACTGCAAATGGTTGTAGGCTTGCAGAGTGATTGGCTTACCTATCCGGGTAAGATTGATACTTGTTAAATAGTGTGTGTTTAGCAATGCTTTTTAACACACCTAATGTACACTAATTTTTAGGTACACAACATTCTGAGACTACTTCTGTTTCTGTAACCGGTGGAACACACACACACACACAGTAGCCTTTATGACACATGATTAATAATTCACATTCTATGCACGCCAGTGACATGGATATAGGCATAGGATATCCTTGTATTTAGGGGAATAGGGATGTTACATGTGATAGTAATCCAATTGTTTTCTTGCTAGTATAAGATAGTTTTACTCTACAGTAATAAGAACACTTTGCCCAGATGTGTGTACAGTATGTCATGTACAATTCTATATCATTGCGCTCTTATGAGGGTCATTAACATCCAAATATTTAAGCTGTAAACTAAACCCAGTGTATAATGAAGTAAATCCTATATCAGGCTAACACTGCTCCTCACCTCTATGGGCGGAATTCAAGTGTTGTGCATGCTGAAATTAATGTTCTCATGTTCCATCATTCTGATGAGCTGGTAACTAGTATGATATAGGTTAATGTAGCAACTTCTTTCCTAAGGCGCCCATACACGTATACGATATACCCCTTTTTCACATTATTTTGGTGGATCAGACTGAGACGCTTAGTCATAGTCACATTGTATGTGTTTTACCTCTGAGTTTGGAGGTAAAACACCAGATGTAATGGGGATCATCATGGCTGCCACAAGCATTTGTGCCATGTCTGGGATTGCATACACTACATTGTATGCAGAAGGACTGAATACTGTGTTTCGTATGCGTTCCTGCTGCCCCGGGAGATGCCGGCTGAGATGTCAGGGTACCGCATGCAGCACCTCGCAGTAGTGTATGGGGGCTTTTAGACCCAACCAGTAAGGTAATAATCTAGATATATAAATAAAAACTGATGTGGGGGGGGGATGCTAGGGAATTGGTAAAGAAGTGCCTATATGCATAAATTGCAGGTTCTGGCACCTGCAAAGTATCTGAATGGATCTTTTAATGTAATGTAACAAATACCTCTAGGCCACTGGTGAACAACATATGGCCCTCCAGCTGCTGTAGAACTACACATACCAGCATGCCCTGCATTTTGGCTATCAGGATTTGCTAAAATTTTGGCAGTGCATGCTGGGATGTGTACTTCCAAAGTTTGAGAGCCACATGTTGAATAGCCTGCTCTAAGCTGTATTTTATTTGTTAGCAATGAGAATGTACAGGGGAAAATTAGCCACTCATTAGTAAACTTTTTAGACCCAAATGACTAAAACTTTGTACAGAGAGCGCCTTTCTGAAGCACCCGCTTGTTGGTATTTTAGTGGTGCATTGCAATCTCTTCCTCCATCCACCTACCCATAAATTATGCCAGGGAAAAAGCAGACCCTTCATCCGTGGTATCCCAGTCAGTCTTGCATTTACCATACAGGAAGTTGCTGCTGATCACGTGACTGACCGCTATGCACAGCCAGAGTGTCTGAAGATTGAACGCTGCCCATATCAGTGAGCAGCACAGGAGAGATGAACACCACTGTTCACAGTGGGGTGCAGATAATTACTTAGGTGTTCATATATTGTATATATTTTTTTTATTTCAGTCTAATGGTGCCCATACACCAGATGTGTGTGTTTTTGGGCAATGGCCTGATGGTCGCTTTGGGAATATTAAATGTGTAAAAATCTGCATCCCGTGGAGAACACGGAATCTGGACTTTTTAACATACTTAATATCACCAGTCCACAGACGGATCGCTGTTCATCATTGGACTCCGGTTGGCGGATTTAAGAATTACGCGTGCTGATGTATAGGCCCCTTTAAATGATATACTTGTTGTGTATGGTACTCCAATGCTTATATATTTTGGTTTCCTACCCTTAGAATGCCGACTACACAACAGGACAAGTATTTGACTTGTCTGAAAAGCTAGAGCAATCTGAAGCCCAGCTTGGCCGTGGAAGTTTTATGCTTGGCTTAGAAACACATGATAGAAAGTCTGAAGACAAACTTGCCAAAGCTACAAGAGACAGGTATGTTATGGTCTGCATTATTGGTAAATAAGGTGATAGCATGTATTTATTGTGTGAGCTGAATATGTTCCAAAGCACAGTTACAGAGTTGTCGCCTAGTGGCCCCTTGCTGGCATGGTGGCTCGTTTTGCTCACCACAATGTTCTGTTCCATCTCTATGGGGGAGAATAAACCCTGTGTGCCGGGAATCTCTCTGGTGAAAATTATAATCAGTCGGGATTTCGGCGTTGGGATTGTGACCGCTGGGATCCCAACTGTCGGCATATTAGCTGCATACGCTACAAGCAACCAGCACATTCTCTGTTATCTACTCTAGGCACAGCCTATTCCCCTCAGGGTAATCCTATGTAGGGGGATATGCAATCCTCCGCCGCTATTTCTGCCGGGAGATATAGCATCGGTTGCCAATGTTCTCTTTACCGACAGCATTGAAGAGTCATCACGGCAAAACGAGCACGACTTTAAAAGCTGTCATACTCGTTCTGCTGAGAACGACCGTGGATTGACGCGGTCACGGCCGTATCTCGACAATCCACGGCCGTTTTGCATGGGCACAACCCCTTTTCGCCGATTGGCAGGCGGGACATTGAATGCCGATTTGCCGTTGGGTAAAATGCAAATGAGCCAGGGTCACGGCTGTCGGGATAGACTGACAATCGTGATCTGGAATTGTATATCCCCCTTAATGCCCCCAAGATGGTTGCCTCACCTGGTAACGTTCATGGGTGGAATATATAACCTGTGGAATTTATTTATTGTTTATTTCCTGTGTTTTCTACGTGCTGTAATCCAAAATCCTTTGTAAAATTTGTTATTTGTTTCTTTACCTGTAAAGCGATTGAGTCCTGCTGGAGAAATGAGCTGTACAAATTAATTTTTTATTCTATTATGGAAATTCCTTTAATATACATTTGTTTTTATCGTTGTTACTTCGCTGTTCCCATTATTGTTTAGTAATACTTTGTGCTTTTGTTGTATTTTTTCAGCTGCAAAACAACAATTGAAGCGATCCATGGCTTGATGTCACAAGTGATTAAGGATAAACTGTTTAATCAAATAAACACCTTCTAGACTTTTTAACCCTTTGTTATGATGTTTGTCTTGTTCTCAGATGTTTCGTGTATCAATACGTTGCTTCTTTTATGTGGAAGCTATAAATGCTATAAATTAGCACTTCTTTCCTTTGTCTCAAGAACTGAAAGCAAATGGCATATTGCAACTTTTCAGCAATAACTAAATGTTGTAAATTTGGTTGCTTTCTTGGTGAAATAAACCTCAATTTAAACTGTTTAAGACTTTAGACTTCTTTTTCTGAAATATATATATATAATTATATAGTTTTATTTGGCAAACATACTGTTTGTACAAGCATCTGGAAAATATATTTACAAAGTTCATTTACAGAGATGATCTATAATCATATACTGTAGATTTATGTAGTTCCCGCACAACCGTTTTCATGATTTAGTTACTTTTTGGCTGTTTCTTTGAAACAGTGGGGCAGATGTATTAAGCCTTAACAAGAGATACATGTAAGGTTGATAAAGAGAGATAAACGTCCAGCCAATCACATCCTAACTGCTATGCTACTGGCTGTGTTTGAAAAAAGTCATTAAAGAGCTGATTGGCTGAACGTTTATCTCACTTTATCACCCTCGCATTTATCTCTTGTTAAGGCTTAATACATCTGCTCCAGTGTATTTGATGGGAAATTATGTAATATTACATTAAGTTTGTCACCTGGATGTCATTTTTAAAATATAATTCGATAAAACGTTTAAGTATCAGTGATTAGTAAAATATTTTGGTGGAGATGTATTAAGCATTGGATAGAGATAGAGGGCAACAAAGGGGGGGGGTTCCATTACAGTTTTGGGACAGACAGAGTAAGGCCCTCAGGTGGATGGTATTAAGGTAGTTCCTAGGGGGCTTAAGGACCTCTCACGCCCAGGGGGGGGGAGCAAGGCCAGAGGGCTTGCTCTTTTCCTATCCACGCCACCACTGGTTGTCTGACATAACCAGGTGGCGAGCGAAGCGGAGTGAGCCACCATGCTCAAAGAGTGGCGAGCACTCAAGCCCGCAAGGATCCTTTTTGGTCCTTTGTTCCGACCTTGCTCACTTGACCAGGTCCGCTCGAATTTAGACCTAACCATGGTATTACCCTTGAAGCCCACATAACATTTAATATTTCTCAATTCCTGCAAACATACAATCAGTGGGTTGAACTTTATTATTTGGGTTTATTATGGTATTGATCCTTATTCCCTTCTTCAAGATAATGCTACACTCCCAGCTGCTCCATAGAGTTCTGTACAGTAACAAGTGACCCATCAAAGGTGGCCAGAAGCTATGGGTGCCAAGCTGTGTTTTTATCTTGCCCCAACCAACAAAAAAAAAAAATGTTCTGGCGCCCCTGTCTAAATTACTAGTGTTCTCCTAATGAATATTTTTCTGCGGGCCAAGGTTTATGATGTACTGCACATATGTGTAAATAAATGAGGAGTTGTTACTGCTAGCTCTTTTTTGGGTGAGAACATTTCTGTAAGTCTTGGTGACAGCATAGTGGCGAGAAGCCAGCCAGCTCCGTTCTGGAAGAAATAAAGGTATCAACATTAAAGTGAACGCACTCCTATAGGGAACATTATCTGGGCTCTCTAAAAAGGGTTTACTATATGAGGAAGTCTACAACTCCACTATTTAAATTGTCACAACATTAATTACAAAAGTAACTTATTTAAAAGAAAATGATAAAGCAGCTCCAATGTACAGCAAATGACTACGATTAATTTAATTTAAAACTGCACACAGAAACCATATAGCACCAAAAGTGACAAGTGGTAAAAATGAATGTGGTGCACAAAGCATTTCGGTGTGCAAGCAGTGTCTTGGAGCAACAGCAGAATGTAAACTGAGGTTCTCCAGTGGGAAATATCTAAGGTTGTATGCACATAGGTACAAAAGCAGTAAAATCTCCTCTAGTCTGTAAAACCACCTATTTCAGAAAGACACTGGCAGTATAATACTGCCACAATCCTACAGTAGTAACATTATGGTAATATCAGGATGACAATAGCAGGGGCCAACAGCAGCAAAAATTCTTTTTATTTATCATAGAAATATTACATGTGTTTGTATGTATACATACATATTTATACAGTCATTTTAGTTTTCTCAGTGTATATTACAGTAAGCTTTTTCAGCAGTTTATTTTATTGCATAGATATTCACCTTTTGAGGTTTTGCCAAGGTGGAAATTCACTAAATTCAGCTAAATGTAGAAATAATGCGCAGAATGGCAAATCAGAAGAACAACTTGCCGGTTGTTGTTGCAAAGTGCCCCGTCTGACTGCCGAACTACATTTTGCAATATTCTGCATCATCAGAGCATATTGAGATACTAATACCCGTTATTATAATCAGCAGCGCAATTCGCCTTATCCCCCTCTCTAAGTGGTCCTCCTGTATCATCAGAGCACCCCCCACACCCATTGTGCAAAGCTTTGCATAGTTGCATTAGGTACACACTTGTACAATAATACTTCAGATGTGTTTTAACTTTCGGGCCAGGGGCCTGATTCTCTGCTCTGCAGCACCGAGCAGGGGGGACTTGCAACTACTCCTCCCCACTGCGGGACACTGCGGGACACTGTAGGGCCCAGGCGGGACACACAAACCCCCCCCCCCCCCAAGAAAAGGGAAGGTCCTGATATCGGTGGTGTGTGTTTAAACTGAAATCTAAATTGCAGTGTAAAAATAATGCAGCCTAAATTTACCCTGCACAGAAACAAAATAACTCACCCAAATGTAACTCTCTCTCTGCACATGTAACATCTGCCCCACCTGGTTTTGCACATTTTGGGAACACATTTGTCCTGTGATCGTCTAAATTAGGCCCTGCGTTCCAATCCATTTCAAAGTGCTGATTTGTGCATACACTCCCTTCCAATCTAGCTTTTGCTTCACGAAGCTCATCTGTCTGAAATATCTGCTGTAAGGTACAAAGCGGTGCTGCTGGGGGCACATGGGCACAAACCTTGGACAGAACGGTCCCAAGTGTATGCAGATTTCTAATTTTGTTAAATTTTGTACCATCACATCCGATGAGTGTGAGGAAGCTCATGAAACCCGGGTGTGGTATGGCACGCCAACGGTTGGGATCCCGATGCTCAATATACCGACAGCGGCATCCCAGCCACCGGTATTTTCCAACAGGGGGGGCACACACGAGGGAGAATAGCCCCTGTTGGTCGGAATTGCGACCGGACAATTGAACAGTTAGGGTTACGATGTCAGTATACTGACCGCCAGGATTCTGACTGTCAGCTATTCATCCAGCACCATCTGGTTCACTCGGAAGGTAGAGCCAGGTACACAGTACGTGATGTGTGTACCTGGTGATACTGGTGGATGGTACCAACTTCAGGAGTACGGGGCAGGGGCGTTAACAAAGTGCTCCCTCATCTGTATATGCAGGAAGGTGGACATTGTTAACGACCTTTGACGATATTTAGCATACACACACTAAGCGATATTTAAAATAATATTGCTCAGAAAGGGTAAAATTAACGATTTATAAAATATCGCAGAGTGTGTATGGGGCTTAAGTGGGATCCGGGTGAATTGTCAGAAATTCAAGAGCAACTAGGCAACTATAAAACAGGGTTGTCTACTTTAGCACAGCCAGTTCTTTGAGTCGGGGGGGGGGGAGCGCTGAACGGTGGTGGAATGGGGCGGAGCTACAGGGATATAACAGTTTGTGGGCGTGACCAGTGCAAACGCATCCTT
The DNA here is from genome assembly GCF_055691185.1 of Crinia signifera. Taxonomy (NCBI): domain Eukaryota; kingdom Metazoa; phylum Chordata; class Amphibia; order Anura; family Myobatrachidae; genus Crinia; species Crinia signifera. Next base: position 51,893,020 of record NC_139221.1, on the reverse strand, counting down.
GTGGCCATGCCCCCCAACGTGCAATGTTGGTATTGCAGGCATTGCACAGCGGGGGGGAGGCTACAATGAGGCAAATGTGTCATTTGGTCCCACCTACTCCCGCCGACGGGAGGGGTGCCGGAGACAGGGGAAATCCGGGGAGCTGGGAGGGTAGGCAACCCTGCTATAATAGAAGCAGCTAAAATCTCTTACACGATTGGCTGTTTTTGGCTATGTCACCATTGCCACTTCCCCTTTATTAGCTAAGCCTCTAAGTAAACTTTAAACTCCACATTGTTTATAAGACTGCTTCAGTTTATCAGCCATATTTGTATAATACGCATAATCTGCTGCGCACTTATTCTTCACAATGCATGAAACATTGTTCACAATAAATGTTGAAGTCATTACAAGGTATGATTTATAACATGCCAAGAGATTTCCAGTCCCAGAAGAATCGCTTTACACAAAGAAAGTGCTTATAAGATCTCAGTCTGGGGTATTGTTGTTTTGAGAAACTAGACAGTACAGTGCTATGTAACCATATCACACATTATCCTACTGTATGCTCCACAGAGTGCAAATAAACACAGAATAACAAAGGCCAACCAAGACTTCAACCCGTAAACTGGTTTTTTAAATTATTGACAGATTGTCACTTGAGTGATACGTTACAGGAGTGAGAATTATGCATGCGCGCAGGAATCCATTGATAGGCCTCGGTTCTGCTTTGTATCTGAAAATAGTGATGTCACTTACCAGAAAACAATAGGCCCAATGACTGGTTTCTCCTCATTGAGGCACCACTGCCAAGGGAAGGACAAGTTGAAGGCTGAGAAAAGGTTATGGTTTGCCTCAATACTTAACCCCTACACTGCCAGGAACTACTTTGCGTGCCATTATTTTTTTACTGCCTTTACGAGACCACAATCCCTAAAATATTGACCAGAAAATAAATACCCTAAAACATAAACAAATATGAACGATTGTTTTACCATCGGTAGCTATGCGAAGTCACCTTTTACCACAAGTCCTCTCTCTTCTCTTCTTCGATAGCATTTCTGTAGGTAACCTGGTAGTGTCAGATAGGTCTTTTTTGTGAGGGTCTGAAGTGGATTTTATTCTGATTTTCTGCTGAGGATCACTATTACATATTTTGACCTATTAATAAAGCTTTGAACATGTCCATGTTTCAGGCAGGGCCGTACCTTTGTGCCAGTGGTGCCATACCCACAGCGCATTTTGCATTGTGGGGACACCATCTGGCAGCACCACCTGGAAGGCCTCCCACCGCCGATCGTCAACCCGCTGCTCAGCTCTTATGCTGCGGCTGACTGACATTTCAAATGTGGTACCGGCTGCCAGAGCTCATGGATGGTCAGCCGCATAGCGATTGGCTGCTGGACTGCGAGCTCCAATTGGCTAACACACTAGTGTTATATTTTAAATATCCACCGGACTCAATGCACACTGCATGCTCCTCTCTCCTCCCTCCCCTTCTTCAGTAACAGCAGCAGCAGGATGCTGTGCTCAGGGCTGGACTAGACTGGATTACACATACCTCCCAACAGTCCCGATTTTATCGGGACAGTCCCGATTTTATCGGGACAGTCCCGACTGTCAGGGCCTGTCCCGCTGTCCCACCCGCGGGCGGCAGTGTCCCGCGGTGTGGGGGGGCTGTTGGGAGTCCCCCCTGTCAGCTGCTAAGCAGCGGGGAATAAACGCTGTGCGCATGCGCACAGCATCTATTCCCGCAGCCAGGGGGCTGGGGGCATGGCTAGAGGCTCACAGAGCCTCTGGGTCATGCCCCCATAGCGGCAAAATGTGGGCGTGGCCTCGCGGAAGAGCCGCGAGTATAGGCCACGCCCCCAAATTAGGCCACCCCCCCCCCGAAAATTTCGCCTGCTGAAGTACCAAAGTTGGGAGGTATGGATTACATGGTGAGCAGTACTGGTGGCATACTGCAATGGGTACTACTCTGGGCATTGTGTAAGGGCCACTACTGGTGGCATGTGTAATAGGCACTACTGGGGGCATTGTGTAAGGGTCACTACTGGTGGCAATAAGGGCCCGATTCAGACATGTTCACTGTGCTGCAAATTCCTAGCACAAGCGATTATCAGGCAACCGCGCATGCACACGGTACACTGTGGGCATGTGCGAGAATTCTGTGCAAAGGCAGCCTTCGCATACATTTTGAGGTGGTAACCCAGCATTTTCTGGGAGTCCCCAAGAAAACGCAGGCATTTCCCAGCTGTCTGAAGGGAGGCCTGCTAACATCGTCAGTGTATAAGCAGGAGTACTGGGGACATTACATGTGGCATATTGTGTAAGTGGCATTAGGGTGTACGGCATAATGTGTAATGGGCATTATGGTGTTATTGATACTATTACATGATTGCAGACCTTTCCCATAAAGCCACACCCCTAACTTTTTGACCCGTGTTATGGACACACACAGTCACTATCATGGACTTGGGGTGAGGAGCGACACCAATTCTCTTTCTGGCACAGGGCACCAAAATCAAAATATCTAGTTACGACACTGGTTTTAGGTACCAATTTTGACCTTAATGATAAATCGCCAGCTGCGCAATGGGCCAACTGTTCCAACTATTTGGTAAGTGTTCTGCACAAATACTCTGCCCAACATATTTGGCCACAGGAAGCAGTAGTGACATCATTGTTTACGCACAAGCCATCAGTCCAGCTGATATACTGTATTGTTCATCGGCTGTACAAGCGAGTGGTAAGTCTGTCGGAATATTTTTTTTAAACCAATGGGCGCTCAGTGTTTCAATTTTTTTCCCCAAAACATTCAAAACAAAAATTTCATAAATGCAAGTAAACAGACTGTTAAAAACACAATAAATGTAATGTAAATAAATACACTAATAAGTATGGTATACATTATTCAGATCTAAAAGTAGCAATGATGTTATAGGCAAAATCACTATTATTCTGGAGATATGGCATGTGTCGTCCAGAAAAGAAAAACATAATGGTGTTGCCCAGGCATGCCGAAAATAATTTATAATGCAGTACAGGTGGGTTGGAATGTTCCTAAGGTGCCCATACACGGAGCAACGGGGCAGTGTGATGAGATCCATGCTCCCGCGCACATCCCAAGGCACACATTATGTATAGGCTGCCTGTGTTTTTTTTAACTAGATTGCATCAAATCTACTTCAAAACGCACAGTGCTTTAACTCATTGCATGTGCTTTGAAGGATCCGATACGATTTGCCGGCGGTCGGGATCCCGACACTGGAATCCCGACCGCCGAAATCCCGACAAGGGGGGGACATGGATCGCCCCCCCCCCCCCCCTTGCGGGCTCGCTGCGCTCGCCACGCAGCGGGCTCGCTGCGCTCGCCACGCAGCGGGCTCGGCACGCTATTTTATTCTCCCTCTATGGGTGTCGTGGACACCCACAGAGGGAGAAAGTTTCGGGATTTCGGCGGTCGGGATTCCAGTGTCGGGATTCCAACCGCCGGGATCCCGACCGCCGGCAAATTAACTGCATCCCGCTTTGAACTAGATGCAATGCAATCCAGTTCAAAACGTGAGTTATCACTCCGCTTATGGACAGATGTACCGTTAGGGGAGATGGAGTCATTAGTGGTAAAGAAACAGAGTGCTGTCCAGATTTTGTGCATACTGCTAGGCTTCAACTGAGCAGAGTCCCCCCTGTCCCCCTCTCGTCGTCCCCCCCAAGTCCAAAAATGGCAGTGGTCACTGTGGCCGACATGTCTAGAGTCCCTTCTGGCTCTAAACAAGGATTGCGTGTACCCAGCTCAACAATTACACTGCTCATCCCTTTCACAGAAAGAAATCAAGAGGCGTAATAATTAACCCTAGAATGAATGTGTGTCCGTGTACATCTGGTAGGTAATATATAGATTGTAAGCTCCTCTGGGGCAGGGACTGATGTGAATGTTCAAATATTCTCTGTAAAGCGCTGCGGCACATATGTGTAAGGAAAACACCCTTTAATAAATAAATAATGATAATAACGTATTATTTTTAAATTCCAGATGAAGCCAACATTTTTGGCACCCGTAGAGCTCTTTGAAACAATGCTTCATTCCTCCTGAAAAGCTATTATCTCATATATACCCGAATGCCTTTGCTATGTCATAGAATAAAGCAAAGAAACTGGAAAAACTGATAAATTATTGCGTATTCTCCAAATATAATAAAATGGACAGATATGTTATACCCCTTAGTATCTTAGTAAATGACCAGTATAACATGTGTTCTATATTCTAATTAGTCATTCAGAGTATTTAAATCAGGGATGGGGAACCTTCAGCCCTCCAGCAGTTGTTGAACTACACATCCCAGCATGCCCTGCTACAGTTTTGGTCCAAACAGTGGGACTGTCCTGCTATAATTGGGACAGTTGGGAGGTATATTCAATGATTATAGCCTGGTGGCCATACTGAATAAACCAACATCAGATTAGATTATAATAATAGGCCCGCCCCCTCATCGCCCATTCACACATCAGGTCAGCAGGTTCGCCATTACGCATGTGCAGACCCAGAGGCGTAACTCTGGGAGGCAATGGAGTCATCTGCCGCTGGGCTCCTGCTCCCAAGGGGGAACCTCTCCTCCTCTGCCAGTATGAATCAGTTCATTGATAGCTGTTTAAATCACTTCTGTGGCTGATCCCTCATCTAGAAGAACCATAGATGTCACATATACATAGCATACATAAACATACCTCCCAACTGCCCCGTTTACCACAGGAACGTCACAGTTTTCGAGGACGTTCCCGCGGCCCGCCCAGGACCAGCAGTGTCCCGCGGCGGGGGCAGTTGGGAGTCCACGCTGCCACCTGCTTGTCAGCAGGGAATAGACACTCATGCGCACAGCGTCTATTCCCCGCAGGCAGAGGGGCAGCAGCGCCAAAATTTTGGTCGCACGAAGGTCCCGCTGGACCACCAATGAAAGTTGGGAGGTATTTTTTTTATTTATTAACAGTTTCTTTTATAGCGCATACATATTCCGCAGCACTTTGCAGAGAATATTTGACCATTCACATCAGTCCAAGCTGCCCCAGTGGAGCTTACAATCTATATTCCCTACCACATGCACACTCACACACAGACATTATAGGGTTAATTTTTGTTGGGAGCCAATTAACCTACCAGTATATTTTTGGATTGTGGGAGGAAACTAGAGTACAGGGAGCATATACAAACTCCGCACAGTTAGAGCCATGGTGGGAATCAAACCCATGACCTCAGCGCTGTGAGGCACTAATGCTAACCATTACACCATCCTGCTTTCTTTCTTTCTCAGCATGAGGGAGAGGAGAGGCCTCTGTATTCCATGCCCATCTCAGCCTGCCCTGCACTCTGTAGATACTGTAGGTAGACTGAGTGCTGTATGTGTGCATATATGTGGGATGGTTAGTGTAAGGCTGGAAGGGGGGGGGGGAGGGATAGGCCGCATGGTACGAGGGTTAAGCACTAGCAGGGAGGTGCAGAACTAGCCTGCGGGGGTCTGGATGGAGGGTTAGGTAGTGCGTCAGTGTGATAGAGTGCAGAACCCAGGGTGAGGGACTGCATCAGTGTGATAGATCGCAGGCCGCAGGGTGAGAGAGTGCATCAGTGTAATAGAATGCAGGGTAAGTGAGTGCGTCACTGTGATAGAACACAGGCTGCATGGTAAGGGGGTACATCAGTGTGACAGAGCACAGACCATAGGGTGAGGTAGTGCATCAGTGTGATAAAATGCAGGCCCCAGGGTGAGGGAGTGCGTCAGTGTGATATAGCCTAGGCCGCAGGGTCAGCGAATGCGTCAGTGTGATAGAACACAGGCTGCAGGGTGAGGGAGTGCGTCAGTGTGATAGAATGCAGGCTGCAGGGTAAGGGAGTGCATCAGTGTCACAGAGCGCAGACCGTACGGTGAGGTAGTGCGTCAGTGTGATAAAACGCAGGCCCCAGGGTGAGAGAGTGCGTCAATGTGACAGAGCGCAGACCGTAGGGTGAGGTAGTGCGTCAGTGTGATAGAGCGCAGGTCAATGGTGAGGGAGTGCAGCAGTGAGATAGAGCACAGGCCACAAGGTGAGGGAATGCGTCAGTGTGATAGAGCACAGGCTGCAGGGTTAAGCAGTGCATCACTGTGATAGAGCGCAGGCCATAGGGTGAGGGAGTGCGTCAGTGTGATAGAATGCAGGCTGCAGGATGAGGGAGTGCATCAGTGTGACAGAGCACAGACTGTAGGGTGAGGTAGTGCATCAGTGTGATAAAACGCAGGCCCCAGGGTGAGGGAGTGCATCAGTGAGATAGAGCACAGGCCATAGGGTGAGGTAGTGCATCAGTGTGATATAGCCTAGGCCACTGGGTCAGCAAATGCATCAGTGTGATAGAATGCAGGCTGCAGGGTGATGGAGTGCGTCAGTGTGATAGAATGCAGGCTGCAGGGTAAGGGAGTCCATCAGTGTCACAGAGCGCAGACCATAGGGTGAGGTAGTGCGTCAGTGTGATAAAACGCAGGCCCCAGGGTGAGAGAGTGCGTCAATGTGACAGAGCGCAGACCATAGGGTGAGGTAGTGTATCAGTGTGATAGAGCGCAGGTCAATGGTGAGGGAGTGCAGCAGTGAGATAGAGCACATGCCACAAGGTGAGGGAGTGCATCAGTGTGATAGAGCACAGGCTGCAGGGTTAAGCAGTGCATCACTGTGATGATGCCGTAGGGTGAGGGAGTGCATCAGTGTGATAGAATGCAGGCTGCAGGATGAGGGAGTGCGTCAGTGTGACAGAGCACAGACTGTAGGGTGAGGTAGTGCGTCAGTGGGATAAAACGCAGGCCCCAGGGTGAGGGAGTGCATCAGTGAGATAGAGCACAGGCCATAGGGTGAGGAAGTGCGTCAGTGTGATATAGCCTAGGCCGCTTGGTCAGCGAATGCGTTAATGTGATAAAACGCAGGCTGCAGGGTGCGGAGTGCATCAGTGTTATAGAGCACAAGCCACTGGGTGAGGGAGTGTGTTAGTGTGATAGAGCGCATTTCGTGAGGTGAGGTAGTGCGTGAGTGTGGTAGAAATGTGGTCCCAGGGTGAGATAGTGCGTCAGTGAGACAGAACGCAGGCCCCAGGGTGAGGGAGTGCCTCAGTCTGATAGAACGCAGGACGTGGTGTGAGGGAGAGCGTGAGTGTGCTAGAAATTTGGCCCCAGGGTGAAGAAGTGCTTCAGTATGATAGAACGCAAGACGCGGGGTGAAGGAGTGTGTGAGTGAGATAAACGATCAGCTGACACCTTCTTCTACCCATATCCGCCCTCTTTCTGTCACTGTCCTAGCGAAGAACTCTGTGAATGCTTTCTTCGCACAGACCCCTCGCCCAGCGGCAATCCGCTTTGTGTGGGTAGAACACGTGTGCGCATTGCGGTTCCTTCGCATGCCAAGTTTGGACCTGATTGCAGTCGTGCTAAAAAACGCTGCCGTACAAACAAGTCTAAATGACGCTCCTGTGTATGGTCATTGACATTTTAACACAGTACTTTTCTTAAACCATATTTTATGCAATAAAGCCGTTTACAGGTTAAGGGGGCGGAGCCCCTCACGACGGTGCAAAGAGCACCCGTAGGATGCTATGAATAACCTAATATATTTATATAAGGCGCTGTATGTGTGTGTGGGGGGGGGGGGGGGGGGCAATATTTATCTTGCCTCTTGGGAACTGGGACAAACTTACGCCACTGTGCTGACCCCGACAATAGGTCCCCGCAGCAAATTTGCTGCGGACCGAGTGGGTCTTAATTAGAGCCTTCATCCCACACATATATGGCGCTGTTTGCTTGTTTATCCCTGTGGAGGTAAAGGTTGCGTGCCTGCCCTGACTATAAATGCTTATCTGTAAAGTTTATATAAAAATCTCTGGGTGGATTTATTTGACTTTATTATTGATATTTTTGTGTTATTTGAGTGTTGTTATTGTGGAGTGTTTTTTAATGTTGATGATAAAATACATTTCAACTCTATTTAAAATATGGGTCGCCAATACTTTAGCATGGGCCAGAGATATGTTTTGCTCCCAAAACTGTAACTTGCCAGTTAGCCCTGAATGACTACGTTCTATGTATAGGTTCTGGTGCATTTTTTTATCCCTTTACATCAGCTACCCCCAGTGCTGCTGCTGCTGCTGCTGCTGGTACAATATGGATGTTCTGACATCACAATGGAATGGAACCCCTTGATAAAGAGGCTAGAGATGTGAGGCCCTCACTTCTTTGTGCGATCAAACTGTGAGTATGATGTCTTAGGGTCCGGTCCTGTCCTTTATTTACTCCCTATTTAATCCTCCTATATTTCCCCCCTCTCTTACCTTAAGGCAGTGGTTCCCAAAAGTTTTGAATCATGGCACCCTAAAGTATCAGAATATTTTTCACGGCACCCCTAGGCCAAAAGTTGGTTACTAATTTTAGGAAAAATATTACATTAGTTGTGATTTAAATGTTTTCCTTAGGTCCACTTATGTGGTGAGAAACATGATTCACTTCTGTTTACCCACATATTCTTAATTGGAAGCCACAAGCACTGATTTTGCCTATTACATTGGCAATAAATAACTTGAATTGGTTCTGGACCACCAACCTGAGGCACCCCCGCAAGTGCTCCAAGGCACCCCAGGGAGCCTAGGCACACAGTTTGGGAACCACTGCCTTAAGGTATTACCTGTACTTTTACCCTTTTCTTTATTGATAATATTATTATTATCATAGCCTGTAATTAATTAATTAATCATATCAATTCTTATTCCAGATGCTTTAGATAGGAAAATACTTCTATATGGCCTTCTTGAAGTAGGAATAAAGTGAATGTAATGTTATATTATATTAATTGGGTCTTTGCTGGTTACTTACAATGTAACTTGTTTAAATGTAACCATTGCTCTGATTCCAGAACCAATATTGGGGCAGATGTATTAAGCCTTAACAAGAGATAAATTCAAGTGTGATAAGGAGAGATAAACAGCTCCTTTTTCCAATTCACCTGTGGATGGTTAAAATGTGACAGCTGGTGATACACAGCACAGGTGCAGTGTGACCTGGGAAATGTGATCAGTGTGGGGTCCTGAGCAGGGGGGGGGGGAGAATAACGCCACTTACCAGCTGCAGCAGCTTCCACCCACCGCCACAATGCAGCCGCTTCCGTCCACTGCCCCGCTGCAGCTGCTTCCACCCACTGCCATGCTGCAGCCGCTCAGTCCCGGGTGTTTGGGTGCACAGTGACGTCACCCAAGAGCGACCAGCGGCCATCTTTACAGCGGTCAAAGCCAGCCGCGGCCATATTTACTTTGGGCAGGCAGGAGTTGGTCAGTGCGACCACTAACCGCTGTGGTAGCATGGTCTGTAGCCCAGCCAGGGGGGAAATCAGCAGCCCAGCCAGGAGGGAAAGCCGCCAGCTCAGGTCCGGCTCACCGGAAAATGGCCCAGTTTCCCGCCGGGCCAATCCGCCCCTGGTCCTGAGGACCAAGTCTGGGAAACACTGATAGTAGCCAGCTGATAGTATTTAATATGTAAATAATATAACAAGCTTATACTGGGTATTATAATAGTAATGACATTATATTAGCTTTATGGGCTTATTTGTCATTGTGGCTCTTCCTGGTAATAAGGCTGATTTTGGTATTGCCAGCATTGTGCAACAAAATATTAGTAGTACCCATCCACCCCCCTAAGTGGTGTAGGTACCGAATGGTAGGTAGTACCCATCCACCCCCCCTAATTACTGGTATTACCATAATACCAGTAATTAGGGGGGGTGGATGGTGGTAACCATCCACCCCCCTAGTTACTGGTATCACCATCATGCAATGACAAGAACAGACTGCATACTATATAAGTGGCGTAAGTACCGCCTGGTAGGTAGTACCCATCCACCCCACTAATTACTGGTATCACCATCATGCAATGACAATAACAGACTGTGTACTATATAAGTGGTATAGGTACCGCCTGGTAGGTAGTACCCATCCATCCCCCTAATTACTGGTATCACCATCATGCAATGACAATAACAGACTGTGTACTATATAAGTGTACTATATAAGACTAGGTAAGTAGTGCCCCCCCCCCCCCCCCCCCCCCCAACTCTCAGTTACTCTGAGCTCATTGAACAAATATGTGACTGTAGTAAGGAATATAAATTGTAGGCTCCACTGGGGCAGGGACTGATGAGAATGTACAGCACTGCGGAATATGTGTGCACTATATAAACACCTGGTAATAAATAAATATAATAGCTGTGTTTTTATCTGTCAGTATACAAGGAAAGAACAAGAAGATGACCTGTGTGTGGTACCTTTGGTATGTAATAGTGTCATACCTTTGACTTTCTGTAAATATCCAGTTTGTTGTATCACTGTCTCCTATTGTAAAGTGCAACGGAATATGCTGCGCTATGTAAGAAACTGTTAATAAATACAGTAAAATAAATAATGAGATCCACGTTATAGCTGATACCAGTTTCTCTCTCCTATGGATCTTGGTGCTGTAATTGCTGTAAAGCCCACTTACTGAGAAGCCCCTACTGAATTGCACAGAGTTAATAGCCCCTGCTGCAGCGCACTTGTGCGATATGACTGTACTGTACATTGTTATATTTTGCTTAGTTGTGAACATACAGTAACTCTGTACTTTCTGTTGTAGCTGTGCCTACTTCCCTCTTGACGAGGATGATGTAAGTAAATTAACCATGTATCCTATTTCATACCTTCCAACATATGTGCTCGGAGCAGCGGTGCAGCTGCGCGTGCGCCCAAAAAGGGGTGTGGCCTTACATGAATGACAATATTGCAAGGCATCTTTGTTATTAGGGGCATGCCCAGCGCTCTGTGAGCTACTGACCCTGTCCCCACCCCTTATGTCTCTTATGAATAGACGCTGTGCGCAGGGGCGTAACTAACTATTTAGCGCCCCCCCCCCGCCGCACATTTATTCGGCGCCCCCCCCCCCCACACACACACACACCTAACCTGCCCCCCCTTCTTACCCGCGGTCTGCGTCTCGCCCGGCTCTCTGTCGGGACCTTCCTGACCGTCACGGTCCCGGCCGGCTCCTGCTGCTACAACGAAAACGGACTCTTAGAAAATGGCTGCCCCCATACTGCAGACAGAAAACTGTCTGCAGTTTTCATTGCAGCAGGAGCCGGCCGGGACCGTGACGGTCAGGCAGGTCCCGGCAGAGAGCCGGGCGAGACGCAGACACCCCCCCCCCCCCCGGTGGCGCCCCCAATTTCTCTGCGCCCCCCGCCACCGCGGGGGCTGCGGAGCTATAGTTACGCCACTGGCTGTGTGCATACGCACAACATCTGTTCACCACTGCTCTACTAAGTATAGCAGCAAGTGACAGGGTGACGCCCAACAACCCTCCACCGCGGATGGGGCTGCTCGCAGCTGGTGCAGCAGGATAGACCCAATAAAACGGGACTGTCACACAAAAATGGGGACGGTTGGGAGGTATGTTCTATTGTTTCTATTTCAATGTATATATTTACCCCCTTGCTTACAGACTGCTCTTCTATTACTACAGGATGAGGTTTACTTAATATCAGAAGGTAAGTGCTTATTTCACCTGTCCTCTCTTTGTAATACATGGTACCTATACTCAGCCTGGAATGTCTGGCACTGGATTCTGTGTGATATATTGTAGTTATGCAGGTGGTGGTAGCCTGACATTGGAACTAAGTTATACTTCTTTCTTTTACTTCACAGCTCAAAGTCTTGTAATCAGGTGAATATGGTATTGTATATGTAGTAATTCCTACAGGAAATAGTCAGCACATAATACTGACATGCAAAGCCGTCGAGAGGTATACCGGGCCCAGGTAAAATTTTAAGGGCGTGGCCTAATCGTGGGGGCATGGCCACCCCTCGCAATTAGATCATGCCACAAAAATGTTTAGGGGGGTGATAAAACACTCTAAAGTCGAGGGGGAGTATTATTGTCTGTCCTTCCCCCCTTCCCCCTCAGCAGCAGCAGCAGCAGCAGCAGCACACCTATAGCATGTGCTGTGCTGGCAGCAGGCTCAGCATGTGCTCTCACGCTGTCAGTGAGATGCTCATGCTGAGCCTGCTGTCAGCACAGCACATGCTGTAGGTGCGCGCTGCTGCTGCTGCCGCCTGGGGAGGGATGGAGGGGGAAGGGGGGGGCGGAGGGGGGCCAGACCCATGTGCAAACCCCAACTGTGAACGGCATCAGCGATTTACACAATCGTTCACAGCGGGGAGGGAGGGATGGGGATGGAGGTGGTGCTGGGACATGGGATTGCCCAGCTTTTCATGGGTGCCCCCATGACAATGCTGGGCATTTGCATGGGTACGTGGGTGGGCCAATACCTGCTGTAGGTGGGCGGCTGATGTCACATGACATCAGCGACCCACCCTGTCTTCGTCCTGGCACACACAAATAAAACTCATTTGAGACTGACTTTTATCTGTAAAAGCAGGGGAAATCATGCGATGGTCACTCGTCTTCGTTACACATCCTCGCATGTTAATGAGGGGAATAGGCAGCGGGGTAAACTGCAAGATTTGCAGTTTACTGAACAGATTAGGATCAGGCCCAATGTGTACTTACAAGACCACGCCCCCTTTCAATTAGGCCACGTCCCTTTTCAGGTAGCTGTGGTGACAGCTCTAGATGGTGACTTGGGGCCGAGGGGATAATGGCCAATAACTGAATGTCTTGTCTATTCAGTACAGGTAAATGTCCCTGAAGTTGTGACATTTGGGCAGGTAGGAAATATTTGTCACTTCTAACATTTTAAATTTTCTAACAGAGTTTTTGAAGACCACGCAACCCATCTGGAGAGGGAAGTCATGTAAGTAGTCTAAACATAAACCAAAAGATCTCTACTAGGGCAGCATTTTAGTTTTTCCCAGTTTGAGGATGCCGCCTCCTCTAGCATCCTCAAAAAGTGTCTGTTGTAAGGGGGCAGCCATTTTGTGATGGTCATTTTTATTAACAGCAGCCAGGAGAAGCGCTGGGACCATAGGAAAGGAAATTTGCGGGTCCCATCTGCGGTGGCACATTTAACAAGGAGACTTCCGGCACATTAGAGGAGGAGCTTTGTGGGTCCTGGCAGCGGTGGCACATTTGAGGGGTAAGGCAGGGTGGTCCTGACTCCTGAGCAGTGCAGCGTTTCCACAGCCCTGCAGACCCCCAGCGCCCACACGTAACTCAGCACCTCCCCGGGACCCCGGGGTCTGCGGGGCTATTGTTACGCCACTGCTCACCCAATCGGTCACTGTTGTCAATCACAGCACATGCGCAGTGTAACTTAGGGGCCTATTTATCATGGATCACACTTACAATGCAATCTGGGCGGAATATTGCCGCCCAGGTTTCCATTGTAAAATGTGATCCTAACTACGGGCTGTATCATCCCTGACACGCAGGGACAGGGCTCCAATAAGAGCCCATCCCTGTGATGTGCTGAGCCAGGCGCCGGGGGTCTGCACATGCGTGGTTAGCACTGACCCTCTGCAGACCCTGCTGACTGCACTGCCCTGGCACCAGTACGGTGTGTAGCCCATAGGCTACAATGGGCTACCGCCATCTCAGAATGCCAATTGATCCCTGTGGGGGTCAGATGCCTCACTTCCAGTGCTGCATAGCCGGGTCAGTGGCTCACCTCTTGCTGGGAACCTCTCTGCGCTGTACCCTCGCTGTGCTGCAGTGCTCCTGTCAGCCGCACCTCCGGCTGTAGTGTGCGTTCCCCAGACTCCGCTATCAGCGCCTGCTGACCCCATCCTCCCTCACGCCGGGTCTCCTCTTTGGTGGGGTACTTCTCCTTCGCTGTGACAGCTGCCTAGGTACATGCTGCTAGAAAGCGCGCTCTCCTCCACTCCACCCACATCCTCATTGTGAGCTGTCTCCTCCCATCGCTCCAGCCTTGGACTTCCATCTCTGCTGAAATAGGGTCAGAACAGGGGTAAATGGGGTCTCAGTGCCCTGCTGGTGCTTCCTCACAGGTGCTGCAGTCACCTACCAACCAGGGGGAATTTTAACCCTTGCAGTCCCTGTTAGGTCAGGGTTCTTTAGGCAGTGTTAGCTGCAGTTACAGGGCCAGGCCCAAGACAAAGGGGCGCCACCAGAGTGGGACACCATATATTTTCTGATGGAATTATGTGTGTCCCCACGCATACTAAAATTACTCCAAGTCCTGAGCTAAAGACTTTGAAATATTGCATAAATTCAAACAACTTAAAATACTTTACGGCAATCAAACGAAACTAATGAACAAGTATATGCATTGCTACCATTTTTGTACTGTCACCTACAGTAAATAGCTAGAGTGTGTTCACTGGGGCATCCATCCCCCTGACACAGGACTCCCATCCCTCTGCGGATGGTACCCAATATCACGGTGTGTGATCTGCACTATGCACGTGGTGCACCTTTATGACATCTGATGGACCTCTGTATAGCCTGCTGGTTATGAAATTCAAACTCTTTTCCTGTAATCGTTGTATACTCCTGATCTGTAACAGGTTTCTTTTCATTGGAATGGTTGTTGGCCTTCTCAGCTGTCTTTGGGTTTTCCACAGAGGCCTTAGGTTCAGGTGGTGGCATGGCTAGCTCTGAGTGGCTTCCAATGGCTCCACCGTCTGTGTCACGGCCATGTGGACCACAACTTCAGGACACCTTTTCTGGTCAGTTGCACTGGCATCTGTCTGCCTGAGGTTTGCTGCCGGGTAACCTGTATCTTCCATTCTTGGGTGTACTCCTGCTTTGATTCAGGGGAAAGCTGAGGCCTAGCTATCCATTGCAGATTTTGCTGTACTGTCTCACTCCACACAACCGGTTTCTCCCTTTCTCCCAACAGTTCACGTTGCTTCGGTATGTCAAGTTCTGGTGGGCGGGGCATCTGTTCATGTCGAGGAGGATTGGTGTTAAGCCTTTCAATCTTGCTGTTTACTTGCATTGTTTGCTATCTGTTTCCGCTGTGCCGGTAGTCTTGCCAGTAGTAAGGTGGAGACTCTTTATAACACGGATAGCGCTAATGTTGGTATTGCTCTGTGGCAGATCTGTTGCTTTGCACCATGATTCCATTTGGACCGGTCACGTTGACAGCCTTGATGCCTTTCTTCCCATTCGCTAGCTCGAACTCCACAACTTTGCCACTTCTCATACTCCAGAAACTGTTTTCAGGATTGGCATTTTGAATGTCGGTATAATGTATGTTATCCGCGCATTTATTGATTCCATACCCACGTGGCACATTGAACCACAATACACAACCTGAGAGTCTTCTTGGTTTGTGATCTATCCATCGTATTTATTACACTAGACGCTCTCATTGTGTTCTGAAGCACTTCAGGCGGACCTCCTCTTACGGATCTTCTTGAGGTCTATGGGCATACAGGCCTTCTTTGAGTGTTGGGGCGTTGTCCTGACCCTCATGGGGCATCCCACTGTCGTCAATTACTTCTACTGGTTTTGCGTTGCCATCTTCCGTGTTCACTTTTCTGATTGTCTTAATCACTTCCAGTAATGCACAGGCTATGGCCATGATGGACTCCTGACTGGCTTTAGCTTGTGGAATGGCGGTTCCTCAAATTTTCTGGGGTTCTTTAAACTCTTTAACAGGGTTCGTTCTTTTTTGTGTGATTATCTTCTGCATAGGACGGTAGCCACGAGACTCCGATGTAGTAGCCACTCGGCTCCACTCCAACCACGTCCTCTTCATGAGCTGTCTCCTCCCATCGCTCCAGCCTTGGACTTCCGGCTCTGATGGAGCAGGGTCAGAACAGGGACAAATGGGGCCCTAGTGCCCTGCTGGTGCTTCCTCATAGGTGCTGCAGTCACCTAGCAACCAGGGGGAATATTAACCCCCGCAGTCCCTGTTAGGTCAGGGTTCTTTAGGCAGCATTGGCTGCAGTTACAGGGCCAGGCCCAAAACAAAGGGGCGCCAACACAATACTCCGGAGTGGGGCACCACAATACTCCTTACCATATTTCTTCTCAACTGCACCATAATGCAATAATGAGACCCTGTTGGGCTACATAAAAATGAATATTAGGAGTTGGTAAAATTGCTGAAGAAAGGAATAATATGACCTAAGATGGGTTCCCCATGTTATTTATGTTTAGCTAATTTCAGTGGTAATTATTATATTTTTATTTTGAAGTACTGAAAATGGCGAAATCTGGTGGGAAGTTGACCTGTCAGAAGTGGAGGCTGGACCTGACGTTCCCCAGACCAGGTAAGTAGAGAATTCCGATATATGACACTTGTCTACTTACCAGGAATGTCCTGGAGATTGCTCAGTTTTGGGGAGATTCTGTACTCTGGAGAATAGACACCTCTCAGGGAAGTGGGCAATCCACAAACCTGGTTATACAGGCCACCGTATATATCTCAGCATGATGGCCCCATTTAACATTGATTCAGTCCAAATTGGAAGAGGCTTCCTACACTTCCCATTGCTTCCTCTCCTAGATCTCCACCTGCAATAAGAAGCTTTCCCCACTAATGTCTTACTTCAGAGTGGTGTGATTCGTATACCAGTGATGTGGCTGCAGGTGGAGTATAACTGTACACCCCTTCTAATACATTAATACTGCAGTATGCTTATGCCTCTACATTTCCTGCAACTGTACCAGGCCTTTTACTGTATTAAGATTATGCGTTTGCTTCACCATCGATTGCCTGCATGCATGCTAGACTGTGTCTAAACAACTTTGGTTTTATTTTACAAGTCTGTCTCTGTCTCTCTGTCTCTGTCTCTGTCTCTCTCTCTATATATATATATATATATATATATATATATATACATACCATTGCACAGGTGCGGCACTCAGTTATAGAAATAATAAAGTAGTCAACTGCATGTCTAGTTGCATCTAGACATGCAGTTGTCTCCTTTATTATTTCTATAACTGAGTGCCGCACCTGTCCTATGGTATACATGCGTTTTATGCTGTAAAGGCGCCAGTGATATTGTATGACGTTGGAAGGAGTGCCTGTTCACGATACACACACACACGATAGATAGATAGATAGATAGAATGCGATAAGAACAAACAGCGGCACTCAGAGGTCTTGGTGACACGTCACTAAAGTTTTTTTACCAAGACCTCAGAGTGCCGCTGTTTGTTCTTATCGCAATCTATCAATACCTTTAGAAGGCACCAGCGGCAGCTGACAGCATAAGGGCAGAAAATACATTATACAGTATATATATATATATATATATATATATATATATATATATATATATATATTCCCAATATTCCACCTCGCGCTCTATACAAATGTATAAATCAAGTAAATGAGTGCCTTACTACAGTGTCCCCTGAGGGCTAGGGAACAAACCAACAACAAATATATTACCCAATTGTGGTGTGGCGCCTAACACTTATAATTATTGTCCATATATATGGTGAAGCAACAGGAAATGTTCATCCAATATTTGTTTATTTGATTCTTCAGCAAGCTGTACCAGGCAAAACAGCAATATAGAAATGTCCCTACGCGTTTCGTCTAGACAGAATTCATCAGGGGAACTGTTTTATATCTTTAAATAATAACTGATGCTCAGAACCATTCTGAGGAAAGTTATTTATAAGGATCCTTATTCTCTATGGAAACGGGAACAATTCTTTACTCCGAACTTCCCCTAAATCCTCAAGAATTGATTCTGATAATTATGCGCTGTGACATATAAGTGTGATAAACCATATAGGTTTCAAACGCCTCTAACATGCCTTCCCTGTAAGTGCTATTTGTCTATACCAGTAATAAAGGTGGATATCTGCGCATTCAGAAATAGTAACAGCAATAAAAATGGGTCTCTCACAAAGACCTCTATCTCCTCCAGGGAAGGTTAGCCTGTATGCTAACCTTCCCTGGAGGAGATTTTGAGCATCAATTATTATTTAAAGATATAAAACAGTTCCCCTGATAAATTCTGTCTAGACGAAACGCGTAGCGACGTTTCTATATTGCTGTTTTGCCTGGTACAATTTGCTGAAGGATCAAATAAACAAATATTGGATGAACATCTACTGTTGCTTCATCATGGCAGCTGGATCACCATACATATGGACAATAATTATAAGTGTTAGGCGCCACACCACAATTGGGTAATATATATACATATATATATATATATATATATTTTTTTTTTTTTTATTATTATTATTTGTTTATACAGCCAGATGGATTGTATTTTGGAGATTGTGGACTGTGCCAGTTTTCTTATATATGCAGGAAACATGAAATGAAAAAATAGCCCCTAATTGCACAATCTTTCTTTCAGATTTGTCAGATGCATGGCCTGGCTGTGGCATCACATCTAAATGCCAGTAAGTACACAGTAACCTCACACATAGGGGTAACTCTAGAGGCCAGTCCGCTGCTAATCCTAGATACCAAAGCCCAGAACAGTGGCTAGAAGGTGGCAGTTAGTCATGTAATTAAGGTGCCTACTTTTGTAAACTTACTGTTTAGAACTATAATTATATAATTGCTATTATTGTGGGGTCAGTAGTATTGCTGATCTATTGAGGTTACTCAGTAATTGGAAGGGGGGATTAATACATTAGAATGGTAATAATACTGCTAAATGGTTATATAGTATTCAGTGGCGTAACTTGAAATATTGTGCCCCCCCCAGCCAAAAAGTCTCTGGTGCGCCCCCCAACACCCCCTACTGACATATATACATACATCCACATGCGGCTGTTGGTAGGAGTCATGGATGCTTGACAGCACTGCGGGCAGGAGCCGGGATGTCAGTGCTGTGGGCGGGAGCAGGGCTGCTTGTCAGCACTTCGGGCGGGAACCACCGTCTTCCCTTTCACTGAGCTGCTCGTAACTATATGGCAGCTTGTGCAATGTGCCCAGCAGACCCCACCGGCGCTGGCTCCTCCAAGCCACGGCGGGGTCTACGGCACCATTGTTACGCCACGTATTTATCAGTGAGTTAGGGGCCGGCACAAACTGCTTACCTGGAGCTAGTGTCTGATTAGTCCCCTGCAGTTATTAAAACTTCTGGGTCTCAGACTTTTTAATGGAATCTGACCCAGCAGTCTGGGCTGGATTATTGAAAGTCTTCTTGTGTTTCTGGCTACAGCTCCCTGATTGACCTCACATGAATCTGACCCTGGCTATGGTGACTGACTACGATATTTGGATCTCCCTTGTCTGCTACTCCACCCTGAAATATTGCTTTACGGTATCTCGACCTCGGCTCGTCCACTGACTATGATTTATGAATGCTCCTAACATCTTATATTGTCTAACATGTGGCTCCCCTTAGTACCATCTGCCGGATGTAATGGGGTGTGAGTCCAACAGCCGTAGATGTATTGTAGTATTCTGTATAACTTAATAAACAACATACAGTAGTTTGTTGCGTTTCATAGCATAATATACCTCTGGTATGGTTATTACATTAAATACCTTTAAGAAAGAGTATACAACCCGTTTTTGGGGTTTAGCCGCAAATATTAAGTATCCCCCAAATGCAGTGCGGTCAGAGGGATCAGCGGGTGTCAGCGCATAATTCTTAGTTGTGTCTTCTCATTCTTTTAACAGAGCAGAGGTTCTTTACAGATTTTGCAAAAACATTTTATTAAATTACAACAAAGGAAACCACAAATTCTCTGGCACAAATTACAATTCACAAATTATAAAGAAACCTTGACAAACAGAATACATTTAGAACTGGAACTCTCTCATGCCAACGATGTCCCTACTTTGGTTTTGCAGGCCTCTTTAACAGTATCCAAATGGTTTATTACACTCAACCTTTGTTAATACTGTCAATGGGAAAACAGTTAACAAGTGCAGTTATAGCTGCTTTGAGCTTCAGTTATAGCTGCTTTGAGCTTGGCAACAAAGTAACAAGTAACAAATGCATTTGCAATCAAATATATAACTCTTTCTCTTGGAACACTTTAACCATTATAGTCTCTATACTAAGGGGGGTTATTCAATGTGGGGTCACGGCTGTCAGCTTGACCGAGAAATTGCAGGCGGGATTCAATGTCCCGCCTGCCATGGGACGAGAAAGGGGTGGGGCCGCGAGAAGTGGCCGGGAATCGGCTAACTGCAGTCTGGAAGCTGCTTGTGAAGTTGGGCTCGTACTGCGAGATCCCCTGTTAAATGCTGTTGAGGAAGACAGCATTGGATTGGGCCCCACAGCCGTCTCCCCCATCAGTTGATGGCTGCAGGTGATTGAATATCCCCCTAAATGTTCTATCACAGCCTACATAATTGTCTCAATGAAACCTTTAACTTTTTGCATACAGTCTTATTTAGGTGTTAGCTAAACCCTTTCTAGTTTTATGAGCTATTATCCGAATAATTTGCTGACTGTACAAACAAGAGTCTTCTTTAATTTATAAGCTTTCGTCTGTTTGGTCCTGTGGAGTAAAAAGTATGCTGACTCCTTTGGTAAAGAACTTTGTAATACCCTTTTTACAACGCCGCAAAAACCCGGGTATTTACCTCATGGACCCGGGTCAGCGGCGTGTAAAAGGGGTTAACCTGGTTCCCTTTACATGGGACTTCTACCCAGGTCCTGACCAGGGTAGAACACAGGCAGGATCTGGGTAGTGGGCAGTATAAACGGGTGTGCTGGGTCATCTGACGCGGCTCCCGTTTACAGAAATGAGGGAAGCCCAACATCCGGACCATAGCATTCTGCGGTCAACATGGAGGTTGGCTGGGGGGCGCACACAGCCTCCGCTGCTGTCTGCTGTACTGTTCAGACAGCAGCACAGGCAGGGAGGAGGTGAATGGATGCCTGTGTGTGGCATCCATTTACCTCGCGGACGGGGGCTGGAGGGGTGCACAGGGGCTGGGGGCAGCCCAGCAGCTTACTTTGGTGCTGGGCTTGCCCCCAGTGTGGTGGTCTGGGGCCCGACGTGGTGATCCCACAGGGAACGTGGCTATGATGACACAATTAAATGAGAGTTGAATCATTGGTGGCCCATATTGCCCACTTTACTTGCTAAACGGGTAGACAGGCAGGTGGCAGAGACTGAAATTAGGTGAACTTGCCTGTTTGTGAGGTCCCCCCAGAATTTTGTTAGCCTCCCATCCTTTCAAATAGAGTTGGCAAGTATGGTATAAATATTAAAAAGTAACACATTAAAAGAAGAATTGATTTCTTTGTCTGTATGAAACAAGACTGCACGTGGTGGCCATTGACCCAGCCATGACAGTTCTCCCATATTTAAGACTGTTGTCAATATGTCCTCCAGTGATTGAGCAAATAGCAGAGAGTTTCTTTTTATATAATCGATAGTTTTTAAGTTTTTTAGGAAAGTAGGAAATCTATAATATTATTACAACCTGCATAATTGTCAGCGTCTGAGAAGTCAATTTTCCACTTGTCAATTCACTTTATTTTAAATGTTTAATAAAAAAACAATGTTTTGACAGATTATCAATTGAAAAAAAAAGATGTATAATTAAACACTGCAATTTTTTTTGGAAAATGCCCCCATTGTATTAGTCCGTTGTATTGATCCTCAGCCACTAGTGATTCAAATAATTGTTATTGTTGTTATAAACTATTTAGTAACTCTTACAAGTAATCAAGAGCAAAAAGAAGATTAATCAGGAAATTACTTAGCACTGTTATACTGGTTGAGTATCCCTTATCCAAAATGCTCGGGGTCAGGAGAATTTTGGATAACGGATTATTCCGTATTTCGGAATATTTTAATATTTTAATGATGTATCTTGAGGTATCTTGCATTTATGTTGTACATATACATCAAACACTTGATATAAACACAAATACATTTTATTTGTGCATAAAACAAGGTTTCAAAACATGATACAAAGTTTGTGTACAATCTCAGGCACTGAATTTAAATGCCAAGCAGTCATTGTCTTGCACATATATAATGGCAGTTACATATCATGTCCTCAGTAGTGCGGTTACAGATGTCCCCTGTAAGTTTTTAGCAAAAAAAAAATGTTTTGGTTCACTTTCTGGAATGTATGGTTTTCGGAATAATTCAGATAACGGATATTCGGATACGGGATACTCAACCTGTACTGCTTTTCCACTGCAGTTCTGAGCCAGGATATTCCCGGGTCAGTACCCCTCGCACTGCACACGGGTGCAGTGTCTTTAGTGCGGCGCTTGGAAATTACATTGGGAAATCTGCTGACCGGGACCCTCGTGACGCCTATGCTTGCATAGGAACAAATTCGTCCCAGTCCCCAATGGTGGGGGACTGCTCATGTGCACAGGCATTAATGCACATGTACAGACCCCCGCAGCGTGCACCATTGGTGAAATCTTCACACGCTGGGGCGCTCATGCCTGATTGACAGGCAGGGGGCATTCCGGGGTGGACACCTGGCACATTTATGGATGTGCCCACAAAAATGGTAGGCGCATGTATAAAAACAATGGGGGCCTAGGTAATGTAAGCATTCCCTTGTCTGCTCGGGGCTGGCGGATGATTGCGACCAATTTAGCGACCAATCGGCCCGTTAAATCGGACCAAATCGCCTCTCCCTGACATGCAGTCGGGTCAGATGTGCGGTCCCATGCGGATCGGACCCGACTATGTGGTCGGACCGGCTAGCCATCTGACCACCAGTTCTGGGGCGGGCGGGAAGCAGGGACGCATGCGATCCATCACAACGGATCGCATGCGTCCCTGCTGCCGGGTGTCCGAACACTGCTGCGAGACGTCGCAGCAGTGTATGGGCACCTTAAGTCCTTGGCTACACTTCTGCTGTGGACAGAGGAAAAGTCCTCTCTGTGGGCGCTTGCAAGTGAATGTGTAAACATACACATCTGCTTGCAGCTCAGTGAGGGGATCTGGCCAGCGGGGGAGGGGGGCATATGGCGGCGCGGTGATAACCTGCTCGCTCAGCGTCTATTCAGTGATGCAAAAAATAGGGGCGTGGCCTGAGGACACAGCATCTCGCACAACTACTTCCACTTTCCATAGACTACTCCCCATTTTCGGGTGTGTGCACACGGCTCTGCACGCGATTGTCCCGATTAACAAGACACATGTTGGGAGGTATGAATTAACTTCCATATTACCCATCATTATTATAACATTGCAGGTCTTCCATTAGTACCTATAAGTGATCATTTTTCTCGGCTCCCTTCATTGATATGGATCAATAATAATACAAGTCCATGTTACTGTACATTCCTTTTACAAAGTAATGACTGAAGCGCTCAGATGTAATTACTTAATCAAAATTTTATATGAACCAGCTACCGATGTAGCCACGATGAGTGGCTACATCTGTGAATGGATCGGTGAATGTAGAGAGCATACATCTGAGACGACACATATTTAATACTAGTTTAGGGACCCGGGATATGCTGAGTCACCATGGTCAGCACAATAATTGTTCATCCTTACTGACAAATGTTGTGTAGCAGGCCAGATCAGACTAATACCCCTTTCACACCAGAAATGCAGAGACAAACCCGGGAATTACATTCCCGGAACAAGCAGGGACATTCCCGGGTTGGGACCCTTTCACACCAGAAAAGTCCCTGCATTTTCTGGTGTGTGAAGGGGGCGGGAAGGAGGCCGGCAGGAGGTGGGGAGGAGGCAGGCAGTCGGAGGGATGGCGTCGGGCAGTCGGCGGGATGGCGGCGGAAGTGGGCAGGAGGTGGTAAAAATACTCAACTCGGTTGCTAGTCCTCTGTGCATGCTGGGGATCCACACAGGCGGCGGCGCAAATGACGGGACAGGCGGCGGTGGAAGATGACGCAGCTCTCCGGCGCCCTCACTGCCTCCGGAGAGCTGCGTCATCATCATCCACCGACTGTCCCGTCATTTGTGCCCGCCGCCTGAGTCGATTCCCGGACGGACAGGACACGAGGACCGCCAACCCGGGTAAATATACCCTACCCCATTCACACCAGCCAGGTCCCCGGGTTGAACACGGGAACAACCCTGCTACCTAGCAGGGTTGGATTGGCGGCAAATTAGCCCAGTAATTTGTCCCGGGAACCTTTCACACCAGCGCTAGTACCGGGTTGTTCCCGGACTCAACCAGGGAATTTAGGCTGGTGTGAAAGGGGTATAACAGATGTGACGGGATTTAGGATTATTGGCACTGTGGGTGCTGCACACTGGCATATCTATAATGTGTGTAGTGTGTGCAGTGAACATGGGCTACCGCACAGCACTCTGCAACCATGTTTTTAATACTTACCCAAGGGTTGCCTACATTTACACTCTCTTCTCTGGGAGAAGGCCAGGGGATACAGTCATTGGGTCACCAGCAAGTTGTTAGTCATTAGGTCGACACCATTAGGTCATACTTGCCTACCCTCCGGGAAGGCCGGGAGTCTCCTGAAAATCGGGTCCCCCTCCCGGCCCCCCAGGAAGATGGTCAAGTCTCCCGCATTCCCCCCAGAGTCCCCGCTCCTCCCCGGAGCTGGGGAAAGCGGTGCCGTAAATCGTGGGTCCGGGAGAGGGGGCGTGACTAAAATTACGCGAATCGCGGAATTTTGCATCATTTTAGCCCCGCCCCCTACTCGCAGACCCGTGAATCGCGGCGTTTGCGTGGATTGGGGGCGGGGCTTTCATACATCAGCCTTGTCCCCGTCCCCCGACCTGCACATTTGGTTGTCCTCTCCGGGCTTCGCTCAGAGAGTCACATTAAAAAGTCGTCAACTATGCATTAGGTCGACATGCATTTAGGTCGACATGTGTCTAGGTCGACATGCAGGAAGGTCGACATGAGTCTAGGTCAACATGGATTAGGTCCACAGGGGGTTTTTCACTATTTTTTGAGCCGACATGTGTTGCCAGGCGGTCTTTCATGCCCTACCAGCCACTAGGGCATGGTGGGAGAATAAAATCGCCCAAGCCCGAAGCATGGCGAGCATAGCAAGCCATGCGAGGGGACACTTTAACCTGTGTCCATGTAGACTGTGTGTGAAAAACCCCATGTTGATCTTTTGACTGTCGACCTAACCCACGTCGAACTTATGACCCTTTCGACCTATGACCCTGTCGACCTTCCTGCATGTCGACCTAAATGCATGTCAACCTAATGGTGTCGACCTAATGACTAACAACTTGCTGGTGACCAACTGATCCACACCCAAGCCCGGAGAGGAAACTGTCAGCAGAACTGCAGGGGGCGGGGCCTGACAGCGACTCAATAAAGCCCTGCCCCCAGTTCGGCAAATACCAGGCTCTGCAGGTGCCCTCCCGGAGAGGGCAGCCAGAAAGTCGGCAACCATGCAATAATAGCATACCCTCCAACATGTGAAGGTCAGAAATCGGTGCAAATGTGGGAAAAAAAAAATGTATCAGAGAGGGGCGTGGCTATGGGAAAGGGGGCGTGGCCATATATTCAATACCTGTGTGTGCGAGAGTGGAGACTAATCACTTTACCTGCCCTGCTCCACATCCCCCGCCCAGCGCTGGCCCTCTCCTGCTGTGCTTTATTGAACCTGCTGCCCTGCACAGTGTACACTCCAGACACAGCACGTTCTCCAGAGTCTACCCCGAGCAGGAGGCGGGCCGGCCGTGTCCCCCCTTGGTGCACCTTGGGAGTTGTAGTTTTATTTGCCAGCTCCCCCTCAAGCTCCCTGGGGAATAGCCGGCAGTCGGAAACTACAGCTCCCAGAGTCCCCGCGGCTGAGACTGAGAGGTGCTGCGGCTGAAGCTTAAAAGTCGGTACAATCGGTACAGGGGAATTTATCCGGTACAGGCCGTTAAAAAACGGTACTGTACCGGGTAAATCGGTACAGTTGGAGGGTATGTAATAGCAAGATAATAGGAAGATCTCAGCAATGTCCAGTACAGCTGGCCAGGAGGGCATGGAAGTGCCGGAATATGCGCAGTGGTAAGAGGAGGCAGGACAAAGCGGCTCTCCTTATCAGCTGGAGCATACGGGGCCCAATTCACTCCACAATATTACAGGAAAAGCGGGACCTGATGATTACAGAATGCTAAATGCCTGATAATACATCTGCCCCAATATGTGATAAACAAAGTCATGTATGTAAACATGTTTCACGTTTCTGAACAGTCCATTTATCATTCCACTGAGAAATGCTCTGTTTACCTCACATCATTTACCGTAGGGCTTGTATATCACTGCACAGGCATTCATGTATTAATTAGGAAGTGGTGTTATGTGCATAAATCAAAGAAAACACACTCACTAATAATTACATCCATCTGAGCCAATGTATCCATTTACACTGCTTAGTAAAATAGGTGTATACTGCAAAGACTAGGGGAAACGCAGCTCTACCCATGAGGGAAACAAATGTGTCTACAGAACCATTATGCAGTGGATTTAACCAGGGCTGGATTAAGGGACACAGGGACCTGTGACTGGCCAATTATAAGAAGTAGCTGAGCTGCGGATTTATAACGGATGTGAAACTACAAATCCCAGCACACCTTTTCATAGTTTTGTTATTAGGGAGTGCTAAAACTGTGGCAGGGCATACTGGGATAAGTGATTTCACAGCAGCTAGGAAGACACACACTGTCAAGGCCTGCCCTACACTATAGGTGAGGTCTAGAGGCGGTGCTACCATTGCCAGGTGCAGTGTTCCAGGGCCCCTGAGGACTAAGGGGCCCATTGCTGCTCTTGTAACCCTCTTCCTGTCACCCACTGTTGTTCGCTGTCACACACTGCCTCTCCCTGTCACCCATGGCCTCTCCCCGGCTGGGATGTGCTAAAGGGAAAATGTGGTAGAACAGCCATTTCTGGGGGTTTTACCGCATTTTCTGATGTATTAAACCCTGGACATTGGGGTTTTTCTGCAGAGGGTATCGCCAGCAATTGGGCGCTAGGCCATAATTGTTGAATGCTCCTCTCATTTATAACATGTGTATGTACCCAATGCCAGTGCCCGAGGGGGGGGGGGGCGTCCCGGCGCTCACCCGCTCCACGGGACTGGGGGAGTTTTGATGCGGCCGCGACGGGGGACAGGAGACGGGGGTGCCGGACTGCTGCTGCTGGGTCCCCGGGGGATGCGGCGTGTGCCGCTGCGTGCACTGCAGGATCGGGCACGCAGTCTGAGGTGTGTGGGTGCTCCACGGGGGGGGGGGGGGCGGAGGGGGTATGGGCGAGGCAACGGCAGCCACAAGGTCACTCCATGGGGGGGGGGTTTACACCACTCACCTCCATCCTATCCAGCGGGGTCCCTGCTCCAACTTCCGCCCTCCAGTAACCGGCGCCCTAGGCAAATGCCTAAAACTGCCTAGTGGTGGCGCCGGCCCTGAGCCTGTCCCTACAATGTGCTCGCTTCAGTAGGCTACAATGGGCTAGCGCCTTCTTCACATTCCAGAGCTTGGTACAGTAAATCTGGCAGCATCCCTATATAAACCTATGGGATGTGTACTGTAGCTGCAGTGTGGAGTGGAGATCATATGGGTTTGGATTTAGGTGACACTAAGGGGGAAATTTACTAAGGAAATTCATAAAAAAATAGGTGTATCCGTATCCAGAAATACACCTATTTTTTTACACATTCGTATTTTCGGGCTTTGCTATCCCGAAAATATGGCAATTCGTATTCGTATTGATGGCACATTCATATTTGTATTTACAGATACGAATGGATACACCATCGATACAATACGACAGGAATCACTATTCAAAAGAATGGTGATTCCTAATTTACTAATCGGCCGTATTAAAATACGTCTGCTAATTAGCGGTAAATGGCCACTAATTGCCGGCCAAATACGCCAGGAAAATACACTTCTTCCTGGCGTATTTGGCTTTGGCATGCACGGATCAGTCAGATCCGTGCAGGCTTCACCCGGGCCCCAGTGCAGCGCAGGAAACCAGTATGGGCGAGGGCCATCATGCGGCTGCTGCAGGAGATTTGCTCTTGGAACCAGGTGCGTCTGTGTCCGAGGGAAGGGGATTAATATGTATATTTACACTACAGTGCCCAAAATGATGTGTATAAGGGACACTAGTGTGTATTATAAATATAAATATGGGTGTTGTGTAACATGAACATGCACCCAAGGGCGTAACTACCATAGGTGCAGGGGGTGCAGCTGCTATGGGGCCCAGAGCTGAAGGGGGCCCATCTTACTGCCTAAATAATAGGTTTTACATACATTTATGTTGCTAAATAGGGGGCTCTTACAAACTTTTGTTTGTTACGCCCCTGCATGCACCACTGCATGTGATATACTGTTGTGTGACAGGATACAGTCATTTGGTCACCAGCATGATGGTCGACACCATTAGGTCGACATGCATTTAGGTCGACATGACTGTAGGTCGAAAGTGTCATTTGGTCGACAGGGTCATTAGGTCGACATGTTTTTTTTTACTGTTTTCTGAGCCAAAATGTGCCGAAAGACAGTATTTCATGCCCTACTGTCCACTAGGGAGATGGGAGAATAAAGTAGTGTGCCGAGCGTAGCGAGGCACCGTGCCCGAAGCATGGCGAGCGCAGCAAGCCATGCGAGGGGACGCTGTGCTACGTTTTACTGTTTATGTTGACTGTGTTAACATTCCAGTAAAAAAAAAAAAAAAACATGTTGACTTTTTCAATGTTGACCTTACCCATGTCGACATAATGACCCTGTCAACCTTACCCATGTCGACCTAATGACCATGTCGACCTAAAGTCATGTCGACATAATAGTATTGACCTAATGCTTGTCGACCATAATGCTGGTGACCTCATGATCCATACCCTGTGTGACCATGCTAATTTTTTGTAATACCACACCACATTTATCTGTTGTGCGCTTCAACATGCACTATTCCTAGAACTTTTTGGCAGTAGGGCACACATTTATAATTTGTAGGGCACTGAATACGCTAGCGTGCTTACTCGGGTGGCTGGCTGTAATAGAATTGATAGAACAGTGCAATGCGCCTCTATTGCTATTAGAGCAGGAAAAGAGCTTCCTGTCGGACGCGCTTCCTATGAAGTGCAGGCAGCCCATGGGAGGGGATTTAGCGCTGCGGATACCGGAACGCTGAGCAACGACTAATGCCAAATACCCTGGGGAGACAGAACGCAGCTGGCTGTAATTATGGACACTGACAGACTACTGTCCTAGGGTCACGGGTGCAGGACCCAGTCACCAGCAGCAGCAGCAGCAGCGCGCTCGCGGCAGCAGGGATCATCATCATCTTTGTGTGCGCGTGCGCCTGCTGTCCGTCTCCATGGCAACCCACGCCGGCCGGTCCTGTACACAGAGCGCATGGGGCAGCAGGAGCGGTGCTGGTGACGGTGAGTAGCAAGCAAGGACCCCTGTGCTTCCGTTATGTATATAACACACACTGTACATAGAGTTGTATCGGCACCATGTGCTCTGCGAGCATTATCTCTCCTGTGTTTATATCTATATCGCACATTGCTGCTCAACTATTTCATTTGTATATTAAGATTTTGGTTCCTTTCCCTTGCAGGACATGCTATATAAATAAACACCCAAGTTTGCAGGGTACCCACAAATATTAATTACTACCCAGGAAGGATAGTGTATGTATAAGGGTAGTGTAATGTAGTGTGTGGGGAGGGAGGGGGTGCAGGGTGAGTGGTAGAGCGTGCAGAGAGGCGGTGCATGGATACTAAGGGTAGCGTAATGTAGCGTAGCGTGTCCAGAGAGGCGGTACACTGATGGGATGCGGTCGGCAGATCGACAGTATGGTATATGGTCACTAGGTCTAAAAGCATTAAATCGACACCACTAGGTCGACATGCATGAAGGTCAACATGACTGAAGGTCAGGGCCGCCGACAGGGGGGTGCTATGGGTGCAATTGTCCCGGGCCCAGCCGCTCTGACAGAGGGTAGGGCCCAGGCAGCAGCCCACCAGCACCCCCATTCAATGCAGCCGCCATTTGCTCACTACACAGTGGCGGGCCGCAGGTTCTCCGCAGCCCGCCGCACATAGTCCCCAGGCCCGGCCAGATCCTCCTGCTGCCTGCAGCCAGGGGACATACACAGACAGTGCAGCGGGCAGCAGGAATGCTGGGCGCCCTCACTGTAAGCCGTGTGTGGTATGACATCATCGCGTGACTTACAGTGCGTGCACCCAGAATGCCAGATGCGGGAGGACGAGCCTAAGAAGCCGCTTCCATCGCCGCGGCTGCCGGTATCATTTGAATACACGATGGGGGGTAGGGGGGAGGGGGGTTGGTAGGGAAAGGGGTGGGTGGGGCCCTGGATTTTGTCAGTCCTGGGCCCCAACATTTTTGACGGAAGCCCTGCTGAATGTCGACATGGGGTTAGGTTGACACAAGCATTAGGTCGACATGGGGAAGGTCAACAGTCAAAAGGTCAACATACGGTTTTTCCCTTTTTTTTGAGCCAACATGTGCCGACAGGCGGTATTTCATGCCCTACCATCCATTAGGGCATGGTGGGAGAATAAAATAGCGTGCCGAGTGTAGCGAGGCACCGTGCCCGAAGCATGGCGAGCGCAATTAGCCATGCGAGAGAACGTGGTGCTACATTTCAGTGTCCATGTTGACTGTGTTGACATTCGGGACAACAAAAAAAGGGGAAAATCCAATGTCTACCTTTTGACTGTCGACCTTCCACATGTCGACCTAATGCTTGTGTTGACCTAAGGACACTGTTGACCTAACCACATGTCGACCTTCAGCCATGTAGACCTTCATGCTTGTCGACCTAGTTGCTGTCTATCCAAAGATCCATACCCAACAATAAATAGGTTGACACTCAATAGGTTAACCACTGTTGGTATACAGGCCATAGGTCGACACATGAAAAAGGTCAACATACCTTAGGTCTGCATGGTCAAAGGTCGCCACATGCAATAGGTCGAAATGAAAAAGGTCGACATGAGTTTTTTTTAAAAAATTCCCCAAAAAAGGTGTTTTTTAATACTTTACTATCCAAGTGGACATAGAGTGAGTATATGATGGTGTGCCTGAAGCAATGGCGAGCGAGGAGAGGGGCTGCGGTACACTTGTACAATGTCTAGGTAAGTCGACAGTAATCCTGTGAAAAACTCATGTCAACCTTTTCCATGTCGATATTTTGTGTGTTGCCTTTAACCCTGTTGATCTAAGGCATGTCAACCTTTTTTACTGTGTTGACCTATGTCCTGTCGACCTTCTTAATATCAACCCTAAAGCCCCGTACACACGGGGACGATAGGGGCTGAAATCGCTGGAAATATGGTCGCTGGCGACCATATTGCCAGTGATTGGAGTGCACACCAGCGAAAAATCGCCGGGTGCGCGCTTCCGTTTTTAGCCCCCCTTATGATCGCAAGCTCCTGCGACCAGCTGATTACCTCTGTGGCTCCCTCGGCAGAGGTTCCCTTTCATCAGCGACCATCTCTGGTCGCTGATGAAAAGGAGAAACTGAGCAATATATCTCCCCCGTGTGTACGGGGCTTTAGACCCATACCCGCATGGATACGTTTAGTGTAATGTAGTGTAGTGTGAGCGGGGAGGGATGGGGAGCAGGGGGAGCCGTAGTGTGCGCAGCGATGTGGTGCATGGATAATGGTAGTGTAATGTAGTGTGTGCGGGGAGGGGGTGCAGGGTGAGCTGTAGTGTGTGCGGGGAGGGGGAGCAGGGTGAGCCGTAGTGTGTGCAGCAATGCGGTGCATGGATAATGGTAGTCTAATGTAGTCTAATGTATGTGGGGAGGGAGGGGGAGCCACAGTGTTTGCAATGATGCGGTGCATGCAGTAGCGTAACTATAAATTTAGCTCCCCCCAGCCAAAAAATTAGTGGCGCCCCCCCTTCTTTAGTAAAAACATGACAATGGTACAGACTGGTTACCTGGGCCACTGTGCGCTGCTATGTGTAGTGCTGCAGCTCCCCAGGGGTGACATGTGCCCATGTGGCATAACAAGGAGGACATCCCATCCGCTGACATACTGTAGCCTTCCGTCACCAGCCTCAGCTTCCAAGTGTGTGCGGGTAATGACACCGGCCACCCCCAGGCGCAGATGAGGCGTGGAGACTGGGAAGGGGGGGGGGGGCAGGCTGTCACCTACCACTACTACTGAGAGACAGCAAACTGTGTATTCGCACAGGACAGCAGGTATTTTTCCATACCTGGGGCTGCCACACCAAAGTTACGCCACTGGGTGCATGGATAATGGTAGTGTGTGCAGAGAGATGTGGTGCATGGATAATTGTAGTGTAATGTAGTGTAGTGTGTGCCGGGGAGGGAGGGGGTGCAGGGTGAGCTGCAGTGTGTGCAGAGAGGCGGTGCATGGATAATGGTAGTGTAATGTAGTGTAGTGTGTGTGGGGAGGGAGGGGGAGCCGGGGGAGCCATAGTGTGTGCAGAGATGCAGTGCTTGGATAATGGTAGTCTAATGTGTGTGGGGAGGGAGGGGGAGCCGTAGTGTGTGCAGAGACGCGGTGCATGGATAATGGTAGTGTAATGTAGTGTGTGCAGAGAGGTGGTGCATGGATAAGTTTAGTGTAATGTAGTGTAGCCTGTGCGGGGAGGGAGGGGTTGCAGGGTGAGCGGTAGTGTGTGCAGAGAGGTGGTGCATGGATAAGTTTAGTGTAGTGTAGTGTGTGCGGGGAGGGAGGGGGTGCAGAGTCAGTCATAGTGTGTGCAGAGATGCGGTGCATGGATAATGGTAGTGTAATGTAGTGTAGTGTGTGCGGGGAGGGAGGGTGAGCAGGGTGAGCCGTAGTGTGTGCAGAGAGGTGGTGCATGGATAAGTTTAGTGTAATGTAGTGTAGTGTGTGCGGTGAGGGAGGGGGAGCAAGGGGAGCCGTAGTGTGTGCAGAGATGTGGTGCATGGATAATGGTAGTGTAATGTAGTGTAGTGTGTGTAGGGAGGGAGGGGGAGCAGGGTGAGCCGTAGTGTGTGCAGAGATGTGGTGCATGGATAATGGTAGTGTAATGTAGTGTAGTGTGTGTAGGGAGGGAGGGGGAGCAGGGTGAGCCGTAGTGTGTGCAGAGATGTGGTGCTTGGATAATGGTAGTGTAATGTAGTGTAGTGTGTGCAGTGAGGGAGGGGGAGTAGGGGGAGCCGAAGTGTGTGCAGAGATGTGGTGCATGGATAATGGTAGTGTAATGTAGTGTAGTGTGTGCAGTGAGGGAGGGGGAGCCATAGTGTGTGCAAATATGTGGTGCATGGATAAGTTTAGTGTAATGTAGTGTAGTGTGTGAGGGAGGGGGGGGGGGGGTTGGGCTGTAGTGTGTGCACAGAGATGTGGTACATGGGTAATCGGTAAATATTACCACATACCATAAATACAATCACAATGCCTTCCCACTTATACACTAATGTAAGACATAAATTATACTAAGCAGAGTTATTTTAGGTGAAAAACAGAAAGTTTTCATTTAGAGACAGTTCTGTAACTAAGGGGGCGGCTCTCGTGTTGTTTCCATTCTTGTGTTTGACTGGTCAGCTGTTTCCCTCATATTACTGCTGTGCTGTGCCGACATCTGCCCTGGAGGATAAGGAACTAATGGGTGTTCAATTGGCAGTATTGGAACACGGGGTGGCTCTGCGCCCATGTTGGGACTCCATGGGGCTCTGGAACAGCATCTTGTAGTCTCTATTGGAAAGGACTGCCAGTCAACCTTGCTGGGGCTCCCTGCATCCAGACAGGGGCACATGGTTCTCATGTTGGGAGGCCACTGACCCATTTTAGGCACAATTCGGCTCTGTAGATGCCTCATGGGCCTATTTCGAGGTGATGCAGGCTGGTGTTTGGACGGCATCAGGCGATGTTGGGGAATCGGCGAGCAATGTTTAGGTGGCATTGCCGGATCTCGGGGAGGTGCTGGCCAATGTTGAAGAGGCTGCAGGCGATAATGGGGTGGCACTTGACGTTGTTGGGATGATGCTGACCAATGTTGGGCCACTATACGCCTCTCTTGGTCCTCCCTGCGGCTCTGGAGAATCGCCACCTGTGCAGAGATAGGTGGCAAAAAAATTACTTTTTCTTGAAACAGACCAGTCTTATAGCCAGCCATGATATATATATACACTCCCCTCCAGGCAGCAAAGATATAGTAGTTTCCTGCCTGTTTATAGGTGCTGTGACTGGGCTGTCATGACATCATAATAGTCTGAGCTAATAGACAGGGGAAGAGGAGAGAGAGCTATGGGAGAGGTCAAAGGTCACCTGGTGACATATGGCAGAGCCTGTCAAACCCGCGTTCCTGGAATCTTACCTCCAATTGCTGGCCCTACACCTTAACTTGTTTCGTCCTGGCTGGTAGTGGAGCATTTTCATAAGCTTTGTCTTGGCACCTGGAGGATGATAATTGTATGCCAAAATATTTATGATTTGAGCAATATTTATACATAACAAGCACATACGATAAATAGGCACCTATATCAGTTTCCGTGAGAATGCAGACTGGGCCAGAATTCCCACTAGACAACCTAGGTGCTCACCTAGGGCCCGATGGGTACCATTTAAAAAAAAAGCAGTTGTAACTCTTTATTTTCAAACAGAGAAGTACTTCAGAGTTGGTGGTATTTGGCTGCCAATACATTTGGCAGCCAAATAGGAATGACTTCACCATCGGAAAAAAACGAATCCCAAGAACTCGGCAGCTAGATAAATTTGACAAATTCTCAGGCCGAAAACACAGCCGATCCCATTTGTAACTATTCGTATTGGTGCTCGGCCAACATGGCCGAGCTTAGTAAATCTTCCCCTCAGTGTGCATATTGCTAGATGGCCATCACTGCTACCTACTACAACCCTGGGGCGGCCGTCATTAAGGTGATGCAGGCCGGCCCCCTTATCAATTCTGGACTTCCACATGCGCAGTCCAGGGACTAATCCTCTGACTATCATAACTAAAGAGATAACTAACCCTAAAATACAGGTTAAGATGTAGAATAAAGGGTATGCAGTTAATATGCCAACAGTGACAATCCCGATGCCGAAATCCTGACTGATGACATTACCGCCAGCTGGAATCTTGGTGCACAGGGTCCATTCTCCCTAATGGGAGTAAAAAAAAAAGGCAGATTGTCCTCTCCACTGGCGCTTTGTCAGGATGGTACCTCCCTTAAATCTGAGGTACGGTCCTCTTCTCCCAAAACAGTGATAGCAAGGTGTATTAATAAATACCATACATCCCTCAAAATGTAATGGCGTTCCTCTTCTCCGCCTCTGTGAATAGCAATCTGTGTCACCAGGATTTTTTTGGGGGCCCCTTTGATAGATGGGTGGTCAATCACGCTCCCCCAAAAAGGAATACAGAAAATGGCACAAATAGTGTAATACCATTTAATGTACAATAAAAACAAATACACAGGTGAGACAGAAAAATAATGGACAAGTGAATGGTAGAATGGCCTGTTACCCGATATGGTGGAGAACGTGGATAAACAATCCAGTCCTCAAAGATGGCAAGTATGGATGGTAGTGAACCCGGGTTTTCACTATCAGGCAACCACCACGGCAGGCACAGGATCCAGTCAGTCCAGACACGTTCTCCACCATATCGGGTAACAGGCCATTCTACCATTCACTTGTCCATTATTTTTCTGTCTCACCTGTGTATTTGTTTTTATTGTACATTAAATGGTATTACACTATTTGTGCCATTTTCTGTATTCCTTTTTGGGGGAGCGTGATTGACCACCCATCTATCAAAGGGGCCCCAAAAAAAATCCTGGTGACACAGATTGCTATTCACAGAGGCGGAGAAGAGGAACGCCATTACATTTTGAGGGATGTATGGTATTTATTAATACACCTTGCTATCACTGTTTTGGGAGAAGAGGACCGTACCTCAGATTTAAGGGAGGTACCATCCTGACAAAGCGCCAGTGGAGAGGACAATCTGCCTTTTTTTTTCTTCTGTATATTTGATGGTGTTTGGGTCACCATTCTAGTTTGGACTCTCCCTAGGCTGCTTGAGCGCACAAATACATCTACTCTTATCTTTTTGCATACGTCCCTAATGGGAGTCCTCAACCCCCTGAGGGGAATAGAACCTTGCGGCGAACGAAGGAAGCCACCATGCCAGCAGCGTGGCACGTCTAGCGATCCCGCAAGGAGCCTCTGTGCGCCCCCCCCTGGCATTTTGGCATCTGGAATCCCGACCGTCGGGATTGTGACCACTGGTATAATGGCTGCCAGCAAAAAATACTGAACACCAATAAAGTCCTACCGAAAATGGTTTATTGTGCTGGTTTTACAATACTCCTAACATGTGTGGTTTATAAAGGGATTTAGGGGCCGATTCAGACCCCTTGTCCGATGGTGGGGGGTGTTTGCGCATGCCCATTTATGGGCTTGTACAAACCTCATGAGCGAATGGCTTTGGCAAGTTTCACACTAGCTGAACCGTTCGCTCGAGAGGGGGCGGGCACAGGGTTTTATGGGCGTCCCCATTAAAACGCTGGGCATTCCCCTGGGAACGCAAGTGTATATGCGTGTGCTCACCTTATAATAAGAACTGCTGCTGTGTTGGTAATGGTTAGTCTGTATTTGAAAGCACAGTATGTGATTTACAATGGGGGGACACACTTGGTCTGACTTTTATTTTCACGTCTCCCTAGGACAGTGATGTACCTGTACAATACATCCTAGCAGCACACACTGGTCGCACTGTTCTGCCGAGCAGTTATGGTTCGTCTAACAGTAGATCTCATTGCAAGAACCAGCAATCAACTCCGCAGCAGGAAGGATGAGTCCCTTACCCAGCGCTTCAAAAGAGTCACGCACCTGAACTTCTCCAATAAAAACATTGATTATGTTGTAAGTATATGTAATGTTGCTCAGACCAATGGGAGATCTAACATCTTCATTGTAAACAAAGATTACCACAATATAATACATGGTTACCGTATGGCTGCAGTGAGGGTGATTGGAGTCATTATCCATCTCAGTGGCATCACTAGGGTTGTTGTCACCCAGTGCACCCAGTGCAGTAACTCTGAGTGTATATTGTGGAATTTTATATTCCTGGTTTATTATATGGAGACTTGTGTGGTAGATGTGTTGTCAGTCTGTCTGCAAAGAAATGCATACGCAGAGGGGAACACACCCCAGTATAGTAGTTCACAAAGTGACCTGTATATACAAGAACCAGTGGCATCACTAGGGTTATGCAGACCACGCCAGATGACATCCTCAGCGGTGGGATTTTTAAATGTTGGAAGGTAAGTACTCGATTCAGTCACTCTGTCGTCTGGTACAAAAGGAAGTCCATGGGGGAAAAAATCAGTGTACAACTTCTGATACATTCATCATCGCAAACTGGGCCGTGTCGCAGATTTTTAGTGCGTTTAAAGACGGACAGTGTTATACAGTACCGAGTGCGATGGCACCTGCTAATTTATGCATTCCCGGAAAATGCCGTCTGAACGGCCAAGAGACGCCTACATTTATATGACTACTCCCCATTACCGCCCACAAACGCTGTCTTCCTGTCACTCACTTCCTCTGTGTGATGTTCATGCTTGCGCAGGGCCAGATTAACAATGAGGCATATCGGACTGTACAGTAGCTCCGGATCGCCACATAAAAGTGTACACATCATCAGCAAGATGACAGTCACATGGTCATAATCCAAATGTATTAAAATGTTATTTTTATTTCCACAATAAATTATGCCATTTTTCTACATGATGTGCACCGTGAGCTGGTTCCGATCCGATGGCTACCCGCACCCGGGTGTATGGTCATTTCCAGATCCTACCTGCTGCAGGTAGGATCTGAATAACAACAGTCCGACCCGCGGGGCTGCACATCCAATCGGTCGAATTGGATCTAGATTGATGTGATCGGACCCTTGTCGTCCTGGTGTGTACCCAGCATTAGGGTGCTGTATGAACAGCTGGTTGAATTAAAACATAGTTATCATTTACAGTGATACCATGATTGTATAAAATCTATTTGCACTGTTGGTATCATTTACAAAAGTCTAAGGAAGGGAAACAGAACATGTACTCCAAAGCATCCCAATCTGTCAAAGATGACAATGATTTTTCATCAGTATTAATACATTCATTGTACACTGCAAGAAGAACGGCCTCACAATACATGTGTGGTGCGTATGTGTGAGGGCAGATTTTCTTTCCTAGCTCCTGCAGACCGAGTTCCCATGACGCATCAACTTTCACTCTGCTTTCAAACTACATTATAGTGATGTCTGAACTTTTGAGGCTTTTTTCCTATAACTGAACAACGCGTAAGCTGGTAATTGGTGTGTTCACCTTGGCTTGTTCACCTCTGTCAGCAGAGTTTTTCCTGCTAGATCTGTGATTCTGGGAAATTAATTCAAAGTTTAGGATATTGTCTTAGGAGACTGTGTAAATTATATTTCTAGTGACCTTTAAGACTCTCATTCAGGGAATGCAAATCATTAATACAGGATACGGTGAGTTTTATAGTTATGGAAAATATAACTTAGAGGAGTAAATTGTCAGTTTT
Organism: Crinia signifera; assembly: GCF_055691185.1. Lineage (NCBI taxonomy): Eukaryota > Metazoa > Chordata > Amphibia > Anura > Myobatrachidae > Crinia > Crinia signifera. Next base: position 51,854,694 of record NC_139221.1, on the reverse strand, counting down.
ATTGTAAACGATAACAATTGAATTCACAGGGGGGGATTCAGTTGTTCGGGCCGGCAGCTGTCTATCCTGTATGTCCGACGGAGCTATTCAATTGTTGTCAGGAGCGCCCAGCTGCTGGTGCAGCATTTCAGCTTTCCGTCCCCTTGGTGACCATCTGAAATGTGCAGAAAGTGACCCGGTTCAGCGTTCAAACAGGACACTGCGCCGTTCCCATTAGTTTAGTCAGGATTAGCTGCTTTAAACCATAATGAGCAGGATCAGCGCAATAACAAGCATCAAATGAATATCAAATGAATTGTTCAGGTGTCCATACACTGGGGCAACTCACATGCAATTTGGCCACATTTCATGCATTTGCGGTGACAAATCGCATGAAAAGCATCCAAATCGCATGTGATTGACCTCAGGTCCGATGCCGTGCCCGATCCTGTGTGCATTGCGTTGGAGCCTGGGATTCGCTCCGGCTGCAGGGGAGATATGTAGGCTCGGCTGGGGTCACATGCAATATATTGTATTCAAAAAGACCACATACGATATATATCACATGCAATCCTGCCGGCCACCGCGAAGGTCCCGGGCAGCTCAAGAGGAGGATCGCGTGTCGCAGAAGTGGTTACTTGTTTCCTAGCACGGCGCCAGCGATGAAAATTGTATCAATCGGGTCCCAAAAAAATCGCGTCAATCGCATTGCATGCAACCAAATCGCATGCGATGCGATCGATGCAATTTTTACATTGGAACCAATGTAACCCCACGATGAACGCCAACCTGAAGCGTGGCGAGCGCAGTGAGCCCGCGAGGGGCATCAGTACATGTCCTCCGACCTTTTCATATCCCCACTATCCACATCGGTGTGGAGTTGAATTTATATAGTGGCGAGGGTACGCGCATTACTTTACAGGTATTACGCGTCCCCTCACGGGGCTCGCCACGCTTCGGGCTCGGTGGCTTTCTGCGCTCGCCACACTATATAAAGTCAACGCCACGCCGACGTGGATAGTGGGGGAATGAAAAGGTTGGAGGACGTGGAACGCCGTCGCTCGCCATGCTTCGGGTTGGCGTTCATCGTGGGGTGGCGTTAACAATGGGGGGGCATTTGACATACAAATTACCCATCAGGGTGGGTATACAATCAAAAATCGGGTCCATTGGGCCATTTAACATTGTTCCCTATGTAAAATCGGGTCCATCGCATCGGTCGCATTGTATGCCATTATAATGGCATACAATGGACCAGATTTTACATAGGAATTTAACATTGAATACAATGCATTCAATGTTAAATCTCGTAGGTCGCATCGCATGCCTTAACTTAAGGCATGCGATGGACGTGATTTTTTAATTGTCGGCAAAAGGGCAAAAAATAGCCCTAAAATTGCGTCGGTCGCGTCCATCGCATACCTTAAGTTAAGGTATGCGATGACCCACGACGGGCGCCATGCTAGGAAACAAGTGTGAAGTGTATGGCCAGCTTTAATATCACCTTTGGACTCAGATGTACCAAGCTGCACTGACCAGAACTAAAACATAGCAAGCCTGATTTGCATCTATTTCCTTTTATATTTAAATATTGTCCCAATACAAACATCCATTAGTATTCTTTAATATTATATTACTATTATTTTTCAATGTCAAGTTGTCCTCTTAAGAAGCGACAACACTGACTGTCCTCCATTCACCTCTAATAGAGATCATCTAGAAATGGTGATATCGGAACTCCCTGGAGTCCACTTATCTTTACTGGAACCTTGTTGGTTTGACAGAGCAAGTCAGATTAATTCTAAATAAACAGCCAGAAGTCTGTGCAGCCCTCAGTGATCTGTGAATGTAATGAAAGCCAGATGATGCTTTGCCCTCAGTTATAGAGTAGGTGACAATCATTTTGCTGTAGATCCTCTGTATTAGCGGCTGTACCAATGAATAGCTAAGTAAGCACTAGACCTTAGCCACCAAGGCAGTATGAATAACCATCTTGCTTATAACTGAGGCTTAAACCTAATAGTTCTACATGGTGCTTGGTTAGGAGGTAGGAATATTTACTCAACAGTACTCCATGGGGAACGATTGATGGATAAATATATACATAGCACTACACCCACATGGATACCGCTAACAAGCCAGCACCGAGAGCCCGGAGGTGTCAGGGACCAGGCTCATAATGAGGTAATAAAAGTAACACATGTGGGAAAGCAGAAGAAGTTCAAATATACTTCTTAATTTAAATAAATGAGTATAATTAGGTTATTCCATTAACCAGTGAGTGTATAAGAGGTCTGAGTAGCACGTAGGAAGCCAAGTGTGTACAATGAAGGGTCTTCATATCAATTATAAACCAGTAGAAATCAATCTCAATCGATGTTGGGTCTAGGGGACTGAAACACACATTTACTAACAAATTTATTTTTAATATTATAGTTTAATTGTAAATGTGTGTTTTAGATCAATAAAAATTGTTCTGTGTCTCATAATGACGGTATTAAAAGTAACACATGTGGGAAAGCAGAATAAGTTAAATCTACTTTGTACCTGTAAAAGGAGAGATGACCGGTCTGACTTTGCTGAAGGACATGTGCAGTAGTCCCATAGACTTGAATGAGCATAAGAGCTGTCTGCTTTTTAGATATACTTTGTAGTGCTGACCAGTAGTGATGTGTAGTGCTGACCAGTAGTGATGTGTAGTGCTGACCAGTAGTGATGTGTAGTGGTGCCAGCACATGGGCATCTGATTAGAAAGCTTCCTATAAATTCTATACAAGCTTCAATGCATAGTTGCCTACCCTCCTGCATTCTGCAGGAGACTCCCTGAAATAGCAGCAATCTCCCTCTCTCCCTTATTTCACCTAGCCCACATTACACTGTTACATTTTTTGGGGGAAAAGAATGAGAGATACTGTAGATACATTTACATTGAATCATCAGCACCATTTCCCAGAACTTTAGTAAATATAGTAGCTCTTACTAACTGCTTTGGGGATCATCTACATTTGGATATAATTCATTGTACAAAATTCCTCAGATGTAGGAGTACACACTAATACTTCTAGGTGCCACGTTCACAATCTTTTTTCCCAATCTCTCCATATATGGAACTTGACACGCCCTTTGGGTGGAGCATGACATGGCCCCTCAATGGGGCGCTGTGAAAAATTATACTACCAAAAAGTAGGCAAAGTAGCATGCTTCAATGATCTGAAAGAGGGAAAGAACCCAGCAGCCCTGAGCCCTATGGCATATTTATTCCTCAGCCTCGATATACTGTACCGCCCATGATATTAGGACATGGGAAAGGAATATAGTAGATGTAAGAGGCAGGGGCGGATTTAGGGATGAGGGCGCCCCTAGGCACAACAATAATGTTTACTAAGTAGGACAGTTTATAGGGGCAGTATCTGCATGTCCTATCCATTTACACTCTATTTAAGATGGAATATAGTACAGTACAGTGGATATTTTGCAGTTATTGGTACATTTTGGGCTGACAGTACTATCACAGGCATCCAAGTGCCGCCCCCAAACATGTGCCGCCCCTAGGCCGGTGCCTCACGTGCCTAATGGGAAATTCGGCTCTGGTAAGAGGGGGTGTCCTACTTCCAGGTGTACACTTATGTATGTTTTTTCTTTGCATCCAAATGAGCCAATCAGCAGGTTTTTACCTGGATTTTTGAAAACCATGATAGCATTACTTTTTTCCACGCCACTATACAGCACATGTCATGTTTTCTCTTTCCAGGAGGACCTATCCATGTGCAGAAACCTCACTGTCTTATATCTATATGACAATAACATTAGTCACATCGGACATCTTGGATTTGCAACAAATCTGACACACCTGTACCTCCAAAATAACTGCATATCCAGCATAGAAAACCTGGATGGATTGAAAAGACTGGAGAAACTGTAAGCATCTAATTATTACTTTTTATTTCTGTAAAGGTTATTAGTCCTTGGCCAGCGCAGTGGTCTAGTAGTCAGCATTACAGCCTCAAAGTATTGAGGTGTTTAATTCATGGCTGAAACCAGTGGTTTGAAAGGAGGTGGATTGGGTTGATATCTGCACACAAAAAATATATATATGTATATGACCCTATTTATACGGGTCTGATCCGCTTGGTTATAATTAATATTCTTATAGCGGGGGTGCTATCCTGTAAACTAAATAAATTCAGAACAAGAAAAAAGGAGACGGGAAAGCTAGTTCCTTGGATGCACACCAAACAATAGTTAATATAAGCCACCAATTGTTGGGGGTGGTTTGTGGAAGTGGATTCTCAAAAAGTGGGGTATCCCCTATAATCTTTATTAATATCCGGATATGGGATACACCACCAATAATGCGAAATACAAGAGGTTAAAATATAAACGGACTTACAACATACATTTATACATTAAAGTGAAAAAGATTAGAAAATGTGTCAACGCGATAAAATAGACTTCCAAACTAATAAAATCTTCAAATGGAGTAATAGAATAACAAGATACCAACAGTCCTCCAATAGAAGTGGTAACACCTCTAATTATACTACATCCGAACCGGATTCTTCGGACAATGATACTATTGATAGTAGACTCTCACACATGAATTTTTTAGGAACGGGCCGCCGACCAGGCAGAGACCCTGGAGAAAAATCAGGAGGGGCCAGGGGCGGAGGAAGGAGGAAAAGGGATGCACAAGATTGGAGGGAAGAAAGAAGAGAAAAGAGGAGATTCAGGGAATAACACCAACTGACCCTACATTCACAAACTCTACCTCTCTCAAAATCATTAACCTGACCAATAGAATACTATCTGAAAGTCAAGAAACCATCCTCAAACGAGGTCTCTCATTTTCACCATCAGCCAATATGGATAGATTCGATGTGGAAAAGGATCTCAACCTTTTCACGCGCAAGATCCTTCTTAAAAAGTTCTTTGCACAACAGAAAACACTAAAAGAGGCGAATGTAAGCTCACCATCTGATCCCACTGCCCATATGGAATACCAACAAGGCCCATTGGAAGAATGGGAAGAAGAAGAACAAGACGCTATCCAAACATTGATGGAATTAGCAGGTGATGAGCCAGATAATCTTATCGGTCAAACACAACAACACCGCTTTCCATCTAAATCCGAGCCATTTGACAAATCAAAAATAAAAAAGAAATCGACCTTCCAACCTGATAGTAAAATATGCCCTCAAATCCAAGTTTTCCAAACGCTTGTATCACAGGATTTAGACCGTCTCCTGACTCAGAATAAATATAAGATCAATAACACCAATAGAGAAGAACGTGAGGCACTGAAGGAGATTACTACATGGCACGACACGATCGTGAAGCCCTCTGATAAGGGGGGCAACATAGTTCTATGGCCTAGAAGCATGTATACACAGGAACTAGAGAAACAACTAGGAGATGTCTCATGCTATAGAAAACTCATTTTCAATCCGAGTGCAGAATACACACGACAATATGGAAAACTAATTGGAGCAGCAAGGGACAAAAAAATCATATCCCAAAGTGATTTCCAATTTCTACAAGTGGATCATCCCAAAACACCGACACTATATCTCTTACCGAAAATACACAAAAACGCAGAGATACCACCAGGAAGACCTATAGTGTCGGGAAAAGGAGGACTTACTGAAAAACTCAGTATTTATGTCGATCAATTTTTGAGAAAGCATGTCATGGCATTACCGTCATTCCTACGAGACACCATGGATGTGTTGAATAAGGTGGAACATCTTACAGTAAGCAAAGACACATGGTTAGTGTCATGCGATGTGGAAAGCTTATACACAAGCATCAGTCATCAAAATGGTATAAGCGCCACCCAGTATTTCCTAAATATGGATGCCAACTACGAATTTAACGACTTTCTGATCGAGGCCATGACATTTATTTTGACCAAAAATTATTTTACCTGCAATGGCTCCCACTATCTCCAGGTACGAGGTACTGCAATGGGGACAGCGTGTGCCCCGACATATGCAAACTTGTACCTGGGGTGGTGGGAGAGAGAGGTGGTCTTTCAAGAATCACATATGATTTATACAGACAAAATTCCCCTATTCCTCCGTTATATTGATGACATTCTATTATTATGGGATGGGGAAAAAGAAGAGCTGGAGAAGTTCATCTCAATCCTAAATCATAACCAACTTAACTTGAAACTAACATACGAGGCCAGCCAGAAACAGATCCACTTTCTAGACTTAACCATTGGGATTGATACAGAGGGCATGATATACACTGATCTGTATCGTAAATCTACGGCAACTAATAGCGTCCTACATGCCTCAAGTGCCCACCTACCCAGTACCATAAAAGCCATCCCGAAAGGGGAAATGGTACGGATGAAACGTAACTGTTCAGATCCCGATACATTCATCAAAAGGGAACAAGAACTATCGGAGCGACTTTATGAGAGAGGGTATAGCAAAAAATTGGTTAAAAAATCCTGCAAAGCTATAAAACAGATCCCTCGCGAATCCTTACTCCTCCCCAAAAAACGGAACCCCAAAGAAGAACCGGTACGGTTCATTGGGACCTTTAACACCCATTGGATGAATATAAAACAAACACTTCAGAAACATTGGTCGGTTCTACAGACAGACGAAGATTTAAAAGACATCCTCCCTCCCAGAGTCCAGGTCAGCTGGCGAAGAGCCAGGAATATTGGAGACCGTCTGGTCCAAAGCCACCTGGCAGATCAATATCAGACCAAACCGATAAGGAAAGGATCCACCAAATGTGGACGCTGTAAGGCTTGTAAGCATATGATACCAATGCAATCCTACACGGACAAATTTGGCAAAATATGGCCAATCGAGGACCTCATTACCTGCACCACAATAGGGGTAGTTTACCAACTACAATGCCCCTGTGAGAAGATATATGTGGGGAAGACTAAAAGACCACTGAAAGTACGAGTCCTCGAACATATTGGCTCCATTCGAAATGCAGTGAAAGACATGGCCAATTTTAAAAGATTAACTCCAGTGGCCAAACATTTCTGGAGATATCATGGAAATGATCCTGCAGGCCTCAAAGCATTCGGTATGAGACACATACGTATGGGAATCCGTGGAGGTAATCTAGACGCGGAACTACTAAAAGCTGAAACCAAACTAATATTCCTTATGGATAGCTTACAACCTAAAGGCCTAAATGACCACAACAGCTACTTACCCTACCTCTAATTGCGAACAAACAACTACTAGTAACCGATAGTACTGAGCAAGATAAGGACCTCAATCAACACAGACCATTGATTATAATGATCAACGGCCAGACATGACAATCGGTCCAATTTTGACAGGTTCCAAGACTAAACAACAACTTAGTAATAGAGGATATTCCATCGCATTCAAAGACCTATTATAAATCGAGTATCTGTCAATCGGTATACGAGAATATATGTAAAATAGATAAATGCCTGACCACACACTATTGGTTGGACACCTGACAAGTATTTCCAGCTAAAGCTATCATGGACCACTAATTATAGGGTCCCATAAACCTACAACACTACCCCCCATAGTATATCCACATGTAAAGAGACCTTAAACTTAGATCACCAGTACTATATACTTACCTCTCACAATATGACACCAGAGTACAATAGACCCATAAGATACTTACCTTTAGAAATATTATATCAGAGCATTACACTCCAAACTCTGGAATCCACACGAAAGTATCCAATATATGCGTGACTGTATCAGGTGTATTTTAAAATTAATACACAACTAAATACATTAATATTAATAATGGGCACACACACATAGAACTAACACAAGAACACTTGAGATAAAAATAATTAATATCGAGTATAATAAAATCAAGTACTAATAATAACAGAAACAAAACGGATTATTTCAACACCTTTATTTCACTTTATTATCCTCACAAATATCCACAACATTATCACTGTCATACATTTATGGCATTAAAAGATCCAATATATTACATCAAAAATATTCTCCAATAACACATCACTTTCTTCTATTAACTTTATTTTGCACATAATCTTATCACGATTTTCATGAGTTTTTTGCACTATCTACACATATTTATTCACTTCTTGTTTTTAGAAGTAACTATTACCTTATTTAGAGTTTTGTTTCACATACAGAATCCACTCTGTACAATGTCTATCAATACAATATGACACGCACATATATAAGAAGTAGAGGTCAGAACAATGATATACATGATGCACATGGCGGGGTTAGACCTAGCTCAGGCATAACACTCATAACAATGATCAGAACATACCGAAAGTCCAAAGAACCATATTTGTAATGTCGATATATAGGTAATAAATATGACGATTAGCCCCTGAAAGAACCAATGGGGTGATGTGTGTAGAAAATATGAAGATACAAACCTTACAAACTTGAATGGTTATTATATATGCCCAATACAGGGCTATGATCGATGCGGGGTACTTCCTGAAGAATAACAGCGGAGCTCACGATTGGTCTGGATAGACCACGTGACACCGCACATGACGCGCAATGCCAACTACGTGGCTTGCGTGATGACGAATAACACGCAGACGCTAAGAAGAGGGCGGAAGTCCTCTAAGCCAAATGCCGGACAACAGATACCGGCATTGGCTCAATTGTACCACATGGCGCATTTGCGCGACCCGATTGGCGGAACATAGTAATAAATACAGTGACCGGAGGGCAGTCTCTGGGTTAGCTTGAAGAAGCCATAACTGCGAAACACGTGTCCTAACTGTCAGTGTAGTGCCAGTTAGGGGGCTGGGGATATAGGCAGAACAATAATGTACTAGCCATAATTATGTTTTATTAACCATACTGAGTAGTCAGTCAGTCCTATAGCAGGAGTGTATTTATATGTGTATAGAGCTCCACTGTGCAGACTAAGTGGTATCGATCCATAGTGCAAGTTCATTAGTTTGAACTTGGGAAATTTCCCTCTATTACAGCACTAAATATACCACTAGGTGTCAGTAGAACACCATCAAGGAATCATTACCTATAGCTCAATAATATATTCTGCAACAGTGTAACTATCACACCTCTGGGCAGCACGTCAGATTGTTTAGCAAAATAGAAAGTGTATCCAATTTCTCAATTGTATTTGTATGAGGAAGCCCTGAATACAGCTAAGACCAACTAGCTGTCAAGTGTATTTAAAACACATAATCTAACTTGGCAACATTGTAAACACCTTTGTAAATACCTGTTATATGTACCCATAACACAAAACTATATACAACCAGTCAATTAAGTGACCAATCTAAATGGCAAATTGTGTATTAATACACTAAATAAGCCTACGTACATTCTGGACACAGGATCATAAAGGTCCATAAATATACATCTATATGTCCAAACTAACCTATATGGCGAAATGTGTATTATTCTAAAACACTAAATAAGCCAGTATAGGATTTTCTCATCATTTTTTTGACTGTAAATTTTGACCGACAAGGCCTAATGTGTATATAACGCTGAATAAGCCTAAAAACGAATTATAAATGAACTGTATAAATACAATGGAGTGCATAGGCCATTAAAAACAGCCAATATAACAATAGGTGTAAGGGGTGTACATAAGCCCATACAAAACTGCAGAGCTACAGAAAAGGTTAACCACCTTTCCATCACTATACCTATAAATTATATCTAACACCGGTGGCACATGCCGGTTCTCATGAAATTGGATAATTACACACGTACCAAAGTGAACCATTCCCTCATCATTATTTGAGAATTAAGGATACTATCATTTCCCAATATACTGCCCGGGTAGACAAACTGGGAATAAGAGTGTACCAATACACAATAAAATCATATGAACCCACAAATATAGAGGGTCAGATAAGTGTACACCTATCCTAAGAGATACACCCTGCTAATATATATATCAAAAATAGCCAATACAGGCGTGATTATATTGATATACCTATAGAACAACCCTAAAGACTGAGGACACAATTCCAGTGTCTCATTGATACTACTCAGCCCAGCCCCCCCTGCCTACAAATTTTAAATTTATTTTCACATTTTCTAATCTTTTTCACTTTAATGTATAAATGTATGTTGTAAGTCCGTTTATATTTTAACCTCTTGTATTTCGCATTATTGGTGGTGTATCCCATATCCGGATATTAATAAAGATTATAGGGGATACCCCACTTTTTGAGAATCCACTTCCACAAACCACCCCCAACAATTGGTGGCTTATATTAACTATTGTTTGGTGTGCATCCAAGGAACTAGCTTTCCCGTCTCCTGAAACCAGTGGTGGCTGGTGACCGTGGCCTGCAGCAGAGACCACGCCTTTCATTGGTGGGGGGGAACCACAGGGGGCTCCCTGAGCACCATTCCCCCTTAATCCGGCTCTGCCCACACATATGCTATGTGTGGTCTTTGCTGCAGCCCACATACAGCAGCAACTGACCAAGACCCTACCGTATCTGTGTGGAATCTATCTCTCCATTGCATGTTTGGATGGGCTTCCTCCCACACTTGAAGATCATACTGGTAGGTTACCCAACTTCTGACCCTAACCCTAGTGTATATGAGTGTACATGTGATAGGTAATGTAGATAGTCAGCTGCACTGTGTGATCTATTATCTGTAAAGCCCTGCGGAATATGTGTGCGCTATTGGTCTGATACGGAGATGGACTCGGTAGCACAGAGCAGCAGCTATTCTACAATCTGCAAATGCCTCAGGGGGCAATACCTGCCAGCTTCTGTGATCCGCTGCTGCATCCGAGGATGGGATTTTTTGGGGGTCCATGACCCCCAAAGAGGGAGAACAAAATAGGTGGCGAGCGTAGCGAGCCACCGTGCCTGCAGCGTGGCGAGCAAAGGGAGCCCGCAAAGGGCTTTGTTGCGCTCCCCCCGCTGTCTGAGTCTTGGCGGGATTGCGACGTGGGGCTAATGACTGTCGGAATCCCGACCGTCAGGGTGTTATACCACACCCCTTCTGGGGCCCATGGAGACGGCACCTGTGTACGGATCTTAGTGCACATACCTGGGGCCAGCCTCCAATAAAATCCTGCTACTCTTTTTGATCACTGGCCGTATGCAATTTGGGGTAGACCTGCCAAGGCATTTGAGGGGAAGGCTCCGACCCCGATTTAACTGTTTCTATGGTAGCCACCGAGTAAGTCCTGGACTCCGCACAGACTGCACACAGTGGAAAATTCATTCTATGGTGCGCGGCTTGTGAATGCACTTGCAGCTAATCACAGATCCAGGTAATTTTCGCAAGCTCTGCTAAGCAATTTGCAGACTTGCACGGTGCGGGATTTCACACTGGTTGGGCAGCGTATATCTGATCACGGGGGCTCTGCAATTTAGCAGAACAGCGATCAGGTCTTAAAATCCCCCATAGTGCGTACACACCTGACATTATGCACAATAATGTTGTAAATCGTGCATATCGGTAACTATGATCATCTATTGTGTACGCACATTTACTTGCATTGGGAGGGAGTTGCATTTGCTGTGTATGCAGATTTGGGTGCATTTACTGTATGTGGCAAAATGCGACTTATTTCCAGACACAATTATTCCTGCATTCAGCTCTAAATAAGACCCAAAACCTCCCTGATTGTAATCAAGGTAATGACCCAAGCATTGTGGGAAACCGCTAACTTCTCTGCTGCCTGGTGAAGGATATTTGGAAATGTATGCCAAATTTGATTGTTCTAGCCTAATTTGATTGTTTATTATCTTTTGGATTGAATTGGTAATTGTAATATCTTTATAAGCGAATTTCAACAGATCATAACAATGGTCATTAATGTGATCAAATAAATCATTAAATCATTACCTATAATAGTAATTCAAAATTGGCTGTCACAGAGGATTATTATTAATAATAAGTTTAATGAAAGTATTGGGAAATAAAAGTATATGCTGAAGATGTTGTGTGCTCCTGATTTACCTGTGGTGCAGCCAGCTGCAGTGTTACAGTCTCCTCCTCCTATTAGATTTGGCAGCGTCTTTCATTTTCTAAAAGGGAATATATAATATGTCCAACAAGGTATTTTTATGTCCGTGGTCAAACTCTGTGTTTATTATGTGGTATTGTAGCCATATGTTAAATGGTACTACCACACCTATCTTTTTGGCAATGACTGAGACACACTTTTGGAGCCAACAGACCCTCAATGACCCAACTTAACTGACCCCACCCCACTGAGGAGGAAGCCCCACGCTGATTAGGCTGGGAAAGTAATTGAGGCTTTCTTCTATAGTGTTACAGTTTGAGTATCCCTTATCCGATTTTTTTTCAGATTTTGGAATACATTTTTATTTTCATATTTAGCTGGTCCCCTGGTGGTGCCTTGATGGTCCCCCAGTGTCCACGGCGGCCTCTGGGATCCTCTTCAGCGGCATCTGTGATCCCAGGGGTGCATTGCGCAAGTGCACGGGCACACCGGTGACATCACCGGCGCACCCGCGCAATGCACCCCTGGGACCGGAGATGCTGCTGAAGAGGATACCGGAGGCCGCCGTGGACTTTGGGGGATGAGGTAAGTATGAAAAAAAGGGCGGGGGGGGGGGGGACGACAAACAAACCCCCAAAAATATTCTGAAAAACCACGATTTTAGGAATATAATATAGTTTCGCAATATAAAATGATAGACAGAAACTGATTGCTTGCTAGGGGCAGCATCAACTGGGTTGAGAAGACTTCGGTGTCAGCGTTGTGACGCTAATCACTATGAGCCTAATACAGAGCTGTACGCTTATGCATTTGTGATTTTCTAGGCTACAGAACTGTAAATGTTAGCAAGTGAAGCTGCTGCCCAGAAATGAAAAAAGACGCCCAACTGAGCAATCACAAACTCATTCACAATTGCGTACACATTAGTAGCCTTTATGCAATAAAGAGAAACATTGACTGCTCGAGTAGGTCTATTGCTACTCAGACTGGCTGCGGCAGTAGCGATGCAGGCATACATGATAGCAGTTGGCGTCAGATGCATGCCCCAAAAACGGCTGCATTCCATTACCTCCCGCAAATGGTCACATATTGTCAAGTCACTCTGCAAATATATATTTGACTCATGCGCAGTGCGATTGCAGCACATGTGCAATCTGATGATAATCGTACAATTGCAAAAACTTCAGCACAGCGTACAACTCTGAGTAATGTCAACTGTGCTGCCCTAAAATTTGTCATTTTTACTGAATCTCAGTAAAGTTTAAGGATTAAGCTGAAGGATTAAGGTTCATTAAATGCTCCCAAATTATACTGTTCTCAAAAGGTAATTTCCTCCTCAGATATTTAGGTGGCAATTATATCACTGTCGTTGAAGGTTTAGAAGGTCTGGAGGAATTGAGAGAACTGCACCTTGAGAACCAGCGGATTCCAGCAGGAGAGAAACTACTGATGGACCCAAGGACGCTTAATTCTCTCACCGTAAGTAACTAAATAAAATGCATCTTATGTAGACATATCTCCCAACTGACACATATTTTGGGGACTGTCCCGCTGTCATACCCACAGGCATCAGTTTCCCACGGTGGTGGGGTGTGTGTGTGTGTGTGTGTGGGGGGGGGGGGGCAGTTGGGTGAGCCCCTGTCCCTCGTGGCTCTGCTGCAGTGAATAGATGCTGTGTGCATGTTTATTATTATTTATTAACAGTTTCTTATATAGCGCACACATATTCCGCAGCACTTTACCTGCTGCCAGGATAAACCTAGCATTCAGTATGGATTGCATGACATCCACTAAAATGGACACGTGATTATACATCAACTGTAAATATAATAAATTGAGTGTTTGATCAAAACATCTGCTATATTGTGTCTCAAAACTTTCTCTCTTGTTTTGGGTTCACAGATTTTACAGAAAGCCCAAGTGCTCAGTGCTGGTGAACTTTTGTCAGCCATCTTATTTTAACTTTATTGTTTATGTAGTAACTAAAAGCTGCCACTAGATGGCATATCTTCTAAGTTTGGTACACATTGCGGACAACATGCGCTAATAATTTACAGCGATAATTAGACATATTGCAGATCCCATGTGTTATCATGTGATTGCGGGTTCTTTTTTTCGGTCAAAAAAAACCCAAACATCGACCTCTAAGTGACCAATTTTATTGATTTAATTTGTGATATCACTACATTTTTATTGTCCTAACAAGGGTCGTATCTAATTGGATACCCCAATGACTTACAAACAGCTGTCCAATTTAGAGACCTCTATACATGAAAGAGTTAAATCTTTTGTTGTTTCTTGAAGGCTTCTATCCCAAAAATTCATATTAATACAGAATAAATACTTGAGATCATAGTTACATGGGTTATAGCGGTGGTTCGCAAACAATGGAGCTTTTTCACACCTGATCACTATGGTGCCCAGTCTGAGTGAAGTCCTGGCCCGTGCAAGCTTGCGAACTGCTTAGCAAGGCTTGAAAAAATTAGCTGGATCATAGATTAGCTGCACATCCATACTCAAGCCAATCACAATCTAATGTTTTAATCAGTGTGTGCGGTCTGTGCATAGCCCAGAACTTACTCAGCGTCTGTGATAGAAACAGTCAGATTGTGGCTGGAGCTGACGCCACAGGACTTCCCAGGAACGCTTGTGTTTTCTCTGACGCTCTAAGAAAACTGCTGGTTATCACCCACAAATGCAGGCTTCTTGTCAATCAAGCCAATTTTCTAAGTAATCATTCTTTTTACAGAAGTCTCTCACCGTCTTGAATATCACCAATAATAATATTGATGAATTAAAAGAACTCGCAGTTTTGGAAAACTTAACCCAGCTTGTTGCTGTGGACAATGACCTTAGAGACATTAAGGTAAGTTTCAGAAATGTAAAATAGCAAGTACATCAAATAATTGTGTGTGTATAGATATATATAGATATATATAGATATATATATATATATCTATAGATTCTGTGGAAGACCGCACTCGCACGGGGTGTGTAATAGTAGCAGCGGGCGGGGTGCCTAAAGGGAGTTCATTTCAAGTATGAACACCTTAGTACAATCCAAGGGTTTCTCCGGGGAGAAAATAGGCACTCTCCTAAGTAAAGTCATAAACTTGATGTAATCCAAGTATTTTGATTTATTAGTCATCCAATAAGTTGGTACAATATATTGTGCTCAATGATACTCCGACGTTTCGGTCCAATATAGGCGGACCTTTATCAAGGAGCCTGTATTGTGTAAAAGACATGCAAACAGCAATGTGAGAGCATGCAATCAAAACAATTACAGTGATGCACAAAGAAAAACATAGGTACAGAAAAAAGGAACTTACATGAGTCAGCAAAGTACACATAATCATCGATGGGGCAACATGAAGTATGTTGGAAAACCTCCTACTGCAGGAGGACACCATGAATGAACTTGCCCGGGCCCGACCTTTACACCTGTGTGTTTGAAATCATGTGATGCCTGGATCCCCGCCCACCGGTGAGGCGTGTCCGGCCAGAAACAGGAAGTAGCATCACCGGAAGTGCAGGTCTCTGATGTACCACATCCTGCCACGTCTGAGTCCCCGGAGGCGGGTCTCAACATATGCTTTTTTAGTGTAGCTAATTGCAAGGGGCGTGATCGCCCGGAAGTGGGATGTGCGGCAGTGTCTGTGGTACTGGTGCATCACTGCTGAGAAAATGGGGATATCTGGTTTAAATGCAAAACTGTAAACCTAACAATTTTGGTATAAATCACTATATACAGGAAGGTCGGGGTTCCGGGAGGGATCACCCTAGTACATCTACATAGTTCTGGATGGAGAACAAGTCTCAACACATTAATAATGTTTACATTTATACACATTGCATAAGTTTTATAAGGTGCCGATGTACATTTGTCAGGGGATCGCTTCTTAGAACAAATGAAATAAACATATCCATACCGCTGGACGTGGGGAATGGTTGAAAAAATGGAACAGCAACAAACATTAAAAAACATTATTAGGAAAAATTGTATACTGGAAATACCAGTTGGGGGGCCTAATCATGCCTGTTAGGCGCTAAAGATGGGATGTTTAATTTTTATATTGTTATGTGTGATATTTCAGATGTGGATTCTAAGTCTAATGTTGGGTATTAAGTAGCAGATCTAGGGATTTTTAATTTTTTGATTTTTAGCTAAAAAACAATATCAATCGAACAGGTCAACACAGTATTTAAGGATTCGTATACGGAACTAGTAATGGGGGAGTGATGCTCACACCTTACTGTCATAGAAAAAATGTTATTTAAATTTTTTTTTTAGAGAAATAAGTGTCTGAAAAGTGCTAGTTAATAGGCCAAACGGTGCCAGTTGGGCGCCATTAGTCAATTCTTTAAAGATAATAATGTTTTTAAGAAAAGAGTGGTTGAAGATACACTATTGCAATATGGATTCGGCTACTTGAATACAATAAGCATGATGACGTATAGACATGATATGAAAAACATGATATGAAAAACCATGATGAGAAAAGACATGATGAGAAAAAAACATCATGAGAAAGAACATGATGAGTAAAAACATGATGAGAAAAAACATGATGAGAAAAAACATGATGAGAAAAAGCATGATAAGAAGAAGCATGATAAGAAAAAACAAGATGCACAACATATTCTGGGAAAACAGCACGGGAAAGCGGAAAAAAGACAAGCCCATGAAAAAAATGAATGAAATAAATGAAAAAAATTACTGAAAAAAATTACATATGAAAAAGACTTATTTCAAAAAAATGTTCAGTGGGTTGTTTTCATTTAGTCCATGTGGGGCCAAAGTTCCTAATCTGAAGATCTACTGGCTTTCTTTCTTTTTTAAGAGCAAGCCTCTATCACCCCCTCGGGTTGGTGGGGGGATCCAATCGATGAGCCGGCATCGGAGGCTAGATACTTGATCTCCTTCTTTTAGAAGGAATAGGTAGATCAGTTTTGTTTGTATCGATGGCTGCCCGTATGGAATTCCGGTGGTTGGCCATGCGTTCTCGGAACTTTCGTGTAGTCATGCCTACGTAAGCCAGACCACAAGGGCAGTTTAGTAAATAAATCACGTGGTCCAATAAGCAGTGCAATCTGTATTTAATTTTTATCTGATTGCCTGATTGGGGATGTGGGAATGATGATCCAGTGTTCATACTATTGCAGGTAGTGCATCCTGTGCACTTGTAGCAGCCTGGGCGTTGGGAATGTAGCCAGGTGGTTCCCTTTGGGGTATCTGGGGTGAGTGTGGGTCTCATCAGCAGCTGTTTCAGATTTGGCCCCTTCTTGTAGGCCATCATGGGAGGTGCTTGCATCTGGAGTTTTAGTGCGCTGTCTGTACTGACGATTTTCCAGTGTTTCTTCACACTCCTTTGTATTGTGGTGGAGGCATGGTTATATGTGGACACATAGATCATGCGTTTAGTGTCCTTGGTTTTGTTGGGATTTACTTCACCTGACTTCTCCATGTTGTTGCGGGCCTTCGTAAGGCATTTTTTGAGGGTCTTAGGGTCATACCCCCTCTCCTTGAATTGGTCTGTCATTTCAGCTAATTGTTGTTCTGTGCGATGGGAGTTGGTGTTATTCCTAATAACACGCATGTACTGTGAGATCCGCAAGTGGTTTTTTAGAGCTGGTGGATGTTGGCTGCTTGAGATAAGTAAAGTGTTCCGGTCTGTCGCTTTACGATGCACGCAGGTTTGTAGTACTCCTTCTTTTATGGAGATATTGATATCTAGGAAGGTAATGGCCTCTGGGTCGATTTGGTGTGTGAATTTTATTGGACTGTCCAAGTTGTTTAGATCTGTTACAATTTCCTCGAATTTGGTGGTGGATTCTGTCCAGATTAAGAAGACGTCGTCAATATACCTCTTGTAAAAACGGATGGCATCTGAGTATTTTGATAAGATAAATCTGTTTTCAAATTCATACATGTAGATCCCGGCGTAGGCGGGTGCCAGATTGGAACCCATTGCGGTTCCCGATGTTTGGATATAGTACTTTTTGTTGTATAAGAAATGGTTGCATGTATGTATCAATCTGGAAATTTCTATCAGAAAATCTGTAGGGGGCTGTAAGGTCTGCCTCTCATCCAGTTTTTGGTTGAGTACATGCAGTCCGTCCAGGTGGGGTATCACAGTATAGAGTGATGAAACGTCCATGGTTGCTAGGCATGGGGTGCCACTGATGTTAATCCCTTGTAGTTTATCAATGAAGTCTCCTGTATCGCGAATATATGTGCTACTGTTTGTTACCAGTGGTTGAAGATGGTGGTCGATAAATATAGCTAGGGGCTGTAGAATAGAGGATCTTGCAGATATTATGGGCCTCCCAGGTGGGTTGGTTTCTGATTTGTGTATCTTGGGCAAAGTATATAGTATAGGGCATACTGGGTGTTGTACTTGCAGAAACTCAACTTCCTCTTTTGTGAGCCACTTATTTGTTAGGCCCTTTTGTAGTAGGGCGTCAACCTGTTTTTTGAAGGTCGGGATGGGGTTGTGTCCAACTGATTTGTAGGTTTGCGTGTCTGATAATTGTCGCATGATCTCGGTGTGGTATTGTTCCCAGTCCTGTATTACCACCGCGCCACCCTTATCCGCAGGGCGGATTACTATGTCTGCATTTTTTTTGCAGGATGTTAAGGGCTACTTTTTCATCAGGGCTGAGCTTCCTGTAACGAGGTGACCTGGTTGTTTTCAGGATGTCTTGTTTGACCATGCGATTAAAGGTTTTTATACTTGGGTTTAGGGAAAACGGGTCGTATGTTGAGATGGGTTTAAAACCGTGGGTTTGTTCAGTGCTGGCGGAGTGTTTGAATTGCTCATGCAATCTTAATTTTCTGTTAAATTTATACAAGTCGACCGTGGCGTCGAATGTGTCGTGGTCACTCGTGGGGACGAACGATAAGCCTTTAGTCAAGAGTGATGTCATGGGGTCCGTCAGTGGAAAAGTGGAGAGGTTAAAGACTAGATAAGAGCTTGCTTCCGGACACGTTTGCCTAGTACCTCCACGTCGGGGGTGAGGCCTCTGCCCCTTCCTCTTGGTGGTTTGTTCCTTCTGTTTTGGGATCCACCGGGGCCTTGTTCTAAAAAATCGGTCCTTGTGCCGGATTGGTCTGTGTCAGAAGCAGAGGTTGAAGACCTTGTGGTGAATTGGTAAGGGTTCCTTTGTTGACGTCTGTTGAAGGGGGGTCTTTGTTGTCGTCTAGTGCTTTGTTCACCGGTTAGCCACCGGTATACCGTATGGTTTTGGTAGTCTGCTTTAACGGTTGCAAGTTTATTCCTCTTGAAGGAGATTAGTTCTGCTTTGTAGGTTTCCACCTGGGTACGTATCTTCTCTATTAAGTTGCAGGATTTGTCGCTCTTGATCGTGGCGAGATAAGCAATCCCAAAGTCATCAATCTCACTCTTTACTTTTTTTAGCTCGGTCCCCACCTCCTCAACCACGAGTAGCATCAAGTCTAGCGAGCATTTGTTTAGGACACCACACCATCTGCTGCAAAATGATGGGCTATTTCGTCCTATGGTGGGGATATTTGCAATACGAAAACTACGGGGGATCTGTTTTTTCCTGTGATAGTCTGAAAGGAAATGTCCATGGAGTGTTAAATCTGTCTCACGTTTTTTCAACTTCAGTAGGCGTTGATAGAGGTCGATGGGGGAATCTGTTGGTAGTGTATCAAAGTGGGCCTGATTGAACAGGACTTTCTCCGCGTCGTCGTCGGTCAAGGATATTATTCCTTGTTCAGCCTGGGATAGAAGGACCTCGTCCAGGAATCCAATGCCTCCACTGGCCATTTGGGGAGCGGTATGGAATATGTTTATGAAGTTTGGACTAGCAGGTCCACCTCTGGGTTCAGTCCTGTGTTTGGTGGAAGACCAAAGGTTTGTGGGTGACCGGTCAAGAGTGGAGAGGTTTGTGATGACCTCTGGCTCATAAGTAGGTTCTGTGGAAGACCGCACTCGCACGGGGTGTGTAATAGTAGCAGCGGGCGGGGTGCCTTAAGGGAGTTCATTTCAAGTATGAACACCTTAGTACAATCCAAGGGTTTCTCCGGGGAGAAAATAGGCACTCTCCTAAGTAAAGTCATAAACTTGTTGTAATCCAAGTATTTTGATTTATTAGTCATCCAATAAGTTGGTACAATATATTGTGCTCAATGATACTCCGACGTTTCGGTCCAATATAGGCGGACCTTTATCAAGGAGCCTGTATTGTGTAAAAGACATGCAAACAGCAATGTGAGAGCATGCAATCAAAACAATTACAGTGATGCACAAAGAAAAACATAGGTACAGAAAAAAGGAACTTACATGAGTCAGCAAAGTACACATAATCATCGATGGGGCAACATGAAGTATGTTGGAAAACCTCCTACTGCAGGAGGACACCATGAATGAACCTGCCCGGGCCCGACCTTTATACCTGTGTGTTTGAAATCATGTGATGAAATTATGTGATGCCTGGATCCCCGCCCACCGGTGAGGCGTGTCCGGCCAGAAACAGGAAGTAGCATATCTATATATATATCTATATGCTGGGGCAGAACTGCAGCAATTGCAGGGGAAGCAACATCTATTGGAGCTGGAAGTTAGAGGTGCCGACTCGAACACTGCACCGGCCCTTTATCTGCTGTTCTAGAGTAAAAGGTCCAAACAGGACTTCATTGCACACGTGTTGGCTATGTACAGTACATGCTAAGGAAAATAAAGCGGGGACAAATTTTGCTCTTTGCCCTGGTGGTTTACTATTATAAATGTGCTGGCTTTTGAGAGTAAATTGTAGAGTGCTATGTGCAATGGATGCCGAGCTTGGGTATTTCCATTTGTACATGCAGTAGTGTTGCTCACTGTTTTTTTTCACATCTGCATGCCAGGAGGGAGTGTTGTGACCCGATTTACATTGTTGGCAGTCAGTTCGCAGCGGGGGGGGGGGGGGGGTGGTGGCGGCACGTCCCCCTGAAAAAGCTGGCCATTCCATGCAAATTCAGGCGGAACGAAGCGTTCCGCGGCGGGCGGCTGACATCACCGGCATCAGCCGCCTGCCCTGTCTTCGTTCCTGGTGCCTGCAAATATAAATCAGTCTCCACTGACTTATATTTGCGAGCTCAGGAGAAATAATTTGATTTACAGTGTCGCCAGGCCGGTGGCAGCACTTGGACATGGGAACGCCCAGAATTTCATGGGCAAGCCTGCATTTGTGGGTAGAAACCTGCCATTTTCTGGGTGTGTCTAAAAAAATTGCAGACGTGCCAAGGCGTTTTTGATGAGGGTCTTTGATGTCAGCGCTGGCCTCGTTGAGCCTGTCTCAGTCTCAGATTAGTGGAAACGTCAGAGCTGCTCACATTTGCACAGCATGGCAAAAACTGTTCCATGATTCTGGAATTGCATGTGGATCTGCGAGTGGTTAGCGATCTGCGATACATTTGCTGATTTGCACGTTTACTCTCTCTGTCGCCGCATCAGCTTTCTACTCCCAGACAACTGCAACTACTCAGATTAGCGATCCATGCTAAATTCTGCCCTATGTTCTATAAAAGTATTATTATCTTATGCACAGAGCAGACGCAGCAAATACCTGCACAAACCTGTTATCGGGTTTTTACCGCATTTCTGTATGCTCTAAGGAGGGAATCACCAGCCTATGGGCTTCTTACCGCAGCACTGTTTGAGGGATCCGTCACTGATCCCTCCCAGCATGCCCTGCGGCCGGCACGTCACTTTGTGCATGTGCACAGACCCGGAAGTCCAGTGCCGGCACCGCATCGCAAGGGTCAGCTCTTATTGCTATATGTTAGAACATATGCCGTTATTAATAATGCGATGGCCGGTGAAGGGGGGGGGGGGGGGTGAAAAGGGCTGCGGATGTTACAACATATGCCCATGGTGAGATGTGCACTCGATACGCATGTGCATATGCAGGGTTCCCAGTACGGTAGGGCGGAAGGGGGCAGCGGGCGGCCTGATAAGCATATTTGAACGCCTAGCATTTTATGGGCGTTCCCATGAGAATTCTGAGCATTCTCATGCTAATAAGGCCGTGATATGGGTTCCGGGGGTGGGCAGCTGACATCCGGTGACCCACTTCCTTCTGAACGTGCATGCATATGTAAGGGAGCCTCAGAGCAAATGCATGCACGTTCCACATCATTTGAATGATATGGGTGTTCCCCTGCACGCTGCGAATGGATGTTTATGTAAAACATCCATTTGCAGCCAGTGCGAAGGAACACTCCTTGCCAATGGGTGGCCGGCGTACTACCATTCGCAAGGCGGGGTTAGGTTGATTCACATCCGAGTGAATCAACCAGAAGAACCCCCCTATATGCGATGCGATCTAGTGCAAAAAGTACT
This sequence comes from Crinia signifera, assembly GCF_055691185.1. Taxonomy (NCBI): domain Eukaryota; kingdom Metazoa; phylum Chordata; class Amphibia; order Anura; family Myobatrachidae; genus Crinia; species Crinia signifera. The sequence goes on along the minus strand of NC_139221.1, from coordinate 51,832,414 downwards.
TTTTGACTTTCGATATGCAGTTGAAGTTCAAAACGCATCCAACCCTCGCACCGTGTGTAGGCATCTTTACTCAGAGACACCGGGCTGCGACTTTAACCGCACTGTAATTAGTTTTAAACATGTATAAAGTCGATAATGAAGCACAACGGAACTGGGCATAAAAAACAGCTGCGGCCGCTGCAATGTAGCAATTCTTGTACAGATTCAGACCCAATCGTACACAGACGTACACGTGTCGCATATCAAATGAATCGGCGCAAACTCGTGAAGCAGATTTGTCACATTGCATTGCATCTAGGACAAACATTGGCCCAAAATGATGCTTGGTGAGCCGGCGTGACGAGATGGGCTGTTTGGCGTGACTGAGACAATAGTGTAGGAGGACACATCTGTGCATTAAAAAGTTGACGGTAAACGTACGGACTTGAAGAAGTAATTAGAATTTCTTGCTTGTGATTTTGCTGTTGAAATTTGGTCTGAGCAGATTTATCATCGTTATGACTTTAATGTATTCAACCTCCGGTCAGTATTGATTATTGGAAGAACATAAACAAAAAGATGGATTCATTTTCCTTATGCCTTCGTCGGGTCGGGATGCACAATATAGATTTCCCTTTCCCACAGAGATTATGACAAGCGGTCAGATGAGTGACAAATTGCCGTCTGAAGTCCTAGTTAAGGATCTGAGTAAAACATTTCCAATAAAAATGATGCTCCCTTGTTCAGATGCAAGTTCATAAAATGGGCAGCGTTCGCATCGGAGAAGGCTATTGCCAGTGTTACTTCCCTTGTGTACGACTCGTGATTTCTCCATAACTTCTAAGCGATGCTGTGACATGATCATTTATCAAGTGGAGCTTGTACATAAAAGAGCTGGTCCCTCTAGTAATAGCTATTGAAAGGCTGGAAAGTGAGAGCACAGTTATTAAGAGACAGGAAGGCAATAAACAAGTAGAGCGTATCCAAAGAAGTAATCATATTTCACCACAGGATTAGAGTGTTCTAAGATAAACATACACTGGGACCAGCGTGTTCTGGGTCATTTATCAAGTGAGTAGCAGTTAGCAAGAAATGCTCGGGAGTAGCAATGTATTTATCACAGGCTGGTGCTACAAGTTCTGCCTCTCGCTCTGTAATGTATCACTTTCTACTTTCCCTGATGAACATTATTAATCTAAAAACCACAAAAATAAACACTAGCGCCTTAAGATTTTTCAGTATATGCTGTGAAAATTCGATTGAGGTCAGGGAACAATGGGAAAGACCTAAGAACATAGTTTTGGGTATTGCTCATGTGGACGTGGTTAGTTCTTACAGTTAGGTTAGTGCAGGATGCAGATTCTCAGGAAAGCATCTTTATGTCCTTCCATCAGTACGCACCGGACGATATTCAGAATGATTTTGCTGATTATTATCGTCCAGTGTTTTCGCACAGTGTGGCTGACGATGGTTGCTCCCGCACGTCATCAGCGACATCCTCCATCATCTGGACATGCTAATGTAGATAATGGAGGATATCGATAGCAGGCGCCGTGCTGCAGAATGTAATGCTGGGTACACACCAGGACGACAAGGGTCCGATCCCATCAATCTAGATCCAATTCCGACCGATTGGATGTAGATTGTGTGGTGATTGGGCCCTTTTCTGTCCTGGTGTGGACCGATATCAATCCGATGCGCAGCCCCGCGGGTCAGTCGGTCGTTATTCAGATCCTACCTGCAGCAAGTAGGATCTGGAAACAACTATACTCCCAGGTGCGGGTCGCCATCAGATCGGACCCGCTCACGGTGCACATCGTGAGCGGGTCATGCCCCCCCCCGCGTCATCGTGAGCGGGTTGGAAGAAACACTGACGACCCGCTCACGATGTGCATCGTGAGCGGGTCATCCTGGTGTGTACCCCACATAAAACTGGGTAATAACAGGCAGACATAGAGGTATGAGGGTCCTGGTCGCAAGCTTATGATCTATGGAGAAATAGGCATTGATACACAAGGATAGGTACCAACTAATGCATATGTATGGTCAGAGTAATAGGATGTATGATATAGAGGCCCATTTATCATCTGTCGCATTTACAATGCAATCTTGGCGGAGTGTTACCACCCATTGTAAAATGCGATCCCAGCACTGGGATGTATCATTCCACAAGCGCAGGGACAGGTCTCCGAAAGGAGCCCGTCCCTGCGATGCGCTTAGCCGGAAGCCGGGGGTCCGCACATGCGTAGTTAGCACTGACCCCCGGCCGACTGCGTTACTGTGCATGGTAGGGCATATCACAGAGCGGATGCAGCCCAAGTATAGTACTGTACTCGTACGTAGGGGCGAGCAATGTTTGTGTATGAGAGGCACAGTTTTGGTGGAGAGCGAAGAGGTCGGGGACCTTTTGCTCTTTTCAGTTTGACCAAAGGTAAAACAATGCTTCAAGCGCACCCAAGAGACATATGTAATACAGACTTGGTGTCACTCTCATGATTAAAATCAGCCATTAATGATGTTAAACTGAGAAAAACAGAATCTATTTATTGTAAGGGGCAACTAGACCGCATGGGGCCCTAGCAAGATACCAGGTTGCCCCCTTCCCTCACACGCAATATGATTTATTTTTATGTGGTAGGTAAGGAATGGGCAGAACTGCCTTAAATTACAGAAAACAGTAAACCACATTGGCCTCATTAGAAAAAAAACAACATAATGGCCCCCATAGAAAAAAATAAAATTTGGCCCACGACAAGTGCACATTGGCCCCCACAGCAATAAACAAAACACATGGTCCCTGACTGGAAAAAAACACCACACTGGCCCCCAAAAGGAATAAAAAAATGTATATTATACCAGCTGCTGTGATGAATTCCATATAATACCAGTAAAAGCACAGTATGGGGAATGTCCTATAATCCTGGTGGCCCAGTGGTGCTTGCAGTGGCATCTGCTACTTCTAGGGTTGGCGTCGTGCCCTCAGGGGGATGCACTGCAAACAGTGGGGTGTAGGGCGGGTCCATGTGATATCATGACATCACGTGGTGGTCATGCAGTACTCCAATGGGAATGTTTTATTGAGGCACAATAACGGAGCTCAGTGCCAGTATTAGAGAGATACTGTAAATACTGATCTGAGCCCCATTACTGAGCCTCTGTAGAACACTTAATTAGATGCCAGCCTTTGTGATGAATCATGGATGGGCTGGATTTTGTTGAGCCCAGTCAAGTGCCCCTTAGTTCCCACTGGGTTCTAGGCAGGCGCCTAGGTTGCCTTGTAGGGAAATCTGGTCCTGGTGGTATGTGGTTGTACTTTAAATAGATAGATTTTTGAATGCAGGGTACTTATATGTTAGTTGGGCGCCCACTACAGTTAGTACGCTCATACCCCCACTGTCCATGTCGGACAAGGAGTTGATTTTATATGGTGTGGAGAGCGCAGCGAGCCCGAAGCGTGGCGAGCCCCGCGAGGGGACGCGGAAAACTAAGCAAATAGCTTAGTGGGCGCCCAACTAACATATAAGTACCGAATGCAGTTCCAGGGTCACTCCTACGTTGCCATGGTATCTGATGAGAGCAGAACGTAGGTGTATGCTCTATGTAGTCCATTGGATGGATCATCTGGCAAAGCAGTACAACACTTAGACATATTGCAGTGTGCATCTATTGTGCATCATAAATTATGTCAAGTACAGTATTTTGTATTCAGGCAACTTTGCTTAAATTTTTATATTTTTTATGTAGGATCTGGAGTTTGCTCTGAGCAAATGGCCTCGACTGTGGAGGATGGATCTCAGTGGAAACCCAATTTGCCACAAGCCTAAATACAGAGACAGAGTAATAGTTATCTCAAAGACTTTGGGTAAATAACACCTTGCATTTTGTGTCAAATTAATCAGCATTAAGAAAAAGCTTTTATAGCCTCTCCGTATAATAACTGCAGAAATCATGACTTTAATGCAAACGTGCTTCGGCCATTTTGGGCACCAGGTCCAGGCATTATTTATCTGACCTATGAATAATGAGGCAGCCATTTTAGGTGTACTATACATAATTACACTGGGCAGAATAGGCAGTGCCCAGAATTAATGACAACTAATGGAAGAGATACCTCAAAACCCTCATACAGTAACTGTGGATTGTTCATTCTATGCAGTAGCGTACCAGGAGAGGCAGCCTCGTCGGCTGCACTACTTTGGTTACAATGGCCTTTATTCAGGTTGGGCAGATGTAACATGGGCAGAGAGAGTTAGATTTGGGTGAGTTATTTTGTTTCTGTGCAGGGTAAATACTGGCTGCATTATTTTTACACTGCAATTTAGATTTCAGTTTCAACACACCCCACCTAAATTTTACTCTTTCTATACATGTTACATCTGCCCCACCTGCAGTGCACATGGTTTTGCCCATTTTCCAAACAAATTTGTACTGCAATCAGATCTGAATAAGGGCCAATGTGCGATACATGGAAACAAGACATACAGAGATGAAATGAAAAGTGACTAGCAGGATACCCACGGCATAAATAACTCTATGGGTTGTTCATCCTATAGTGTAAAATGACAGAGGCATAAAAAGTACAGTAGGTTAAATCGGTGCAGATACCGGGTAGGTGGGATTGGGAAGAAGGGGGGAATTGGGGATGGGGGTAATGGTACAGTGGGGAGTCCATGATAAAGCATTAAGGCAAGACATACAAAACTATCAGTATACAGCACATGATATAATGGATCCGTAACAGAGACGCCATACTTCAAAACATGTGAAGACTCCAATAAGAGCACAGTATATTGGAATGACATCCTTAGAATGCAGCCATCACGATGGCAGGCCCAAGGCCTCATTGCAGGTCTTCAAATTCATACTACACGCTGGATCTGGGGACGTGATATGTGTAGCCAGAAAGGAAGACTTCAGATATATACTGTACATGGACATGGTGTAACCTGTGAAGAAAGGAGAGCTGGGATTTAATTTACAATTAAGACTCCTTGTCCTTGGAATGACAGTCTTAGAATGGGGGCCTTCTTATCATTAAAGTGGCCACGTATCCCTGTAGAAAGTTAATTTAATACATCTAATCCATCAAAAAGACCCATATCTGTAATAAAATATAGGCAGGCCTTATGTGAGAGGCGTCCCAAGCTACAGTAACACATATGATAACAGGAAGGAGCTGAGGTGATGGCTTGGGGGCTATCTAGGTCTTATACTCTGTACACCAAGGTATGTGACTGCTCCTCTTCCATGCAGTGGTCATACGTACTGGTCACATGGCATGGCACTAGTGAATGTCTCCTGCCGTTAGTGAATAAAGGTCTGTTGTTATGCTGCCAATAGGATGTTTTTCCTTTTTACACTAGAAATCCTAGATGGTAAAGAAATCAATGAAATGGCCAGGCAATTCCTAGTCAACTGGAAAGCCTCAAAGGATGCCAGGAAGAAAAGCAGAGAAGACAATGTTGCTGGGAGATTAGTCTACCAACAGTTATGTAAGCTGGATATTTCATCATCTCAAACTTTTATGATATTTGGAAAACTAAAGTTGCTTCAGTACCATGTTATCCATAGATACCCATAGATTACATGGTTTATATTCCGTCTAGTTTATTGGACCCATCTCTTCCCTTCTCTCTACTCTTATGGCGCCCATACACTTGTGCATTGTGATGTCCCATCGCATCTAAAGTATTTTTTTCCAGCACCCAATGTCGCATGCCACCTGTCACATGCCATCGGGTGCTGGAAGAGGGCTGGCGGCTGTTGGAGCAGGCGGAAGGAGGGCTAGTAGTCAGCGACGGCAACATTTTAAAAAACATTTCAAAACGCCGAACAGCCCTCTTTTATTTCTCGATTGCATTCTTGAAAATGATAGACAGAGTCTGATACAAGATCAGGTCTGGTCATTGCTTACATCTAAAGCTGGATACACATTAGGCAATATATTGTTAATGATATGGAGGATATCAATATCGTTAACGATATATAGTGCAAATCTTTCATTGTGTACGCTCCATGTCGTTAACGATGGGCGGTTTCGCACATTGCTGGGGACCCCCCACCCCTCCTTTTATCTGTACGTGCAGTTCAATCTTGACTATCTAGTCAACAACTGCATGTACGGAAGGTGAGGGGGGAGGGGGTGACATCACTGACCGATATAGTCACCAGACGCTGCCCGCATGGCTGCCTGCCCCCTCTTTTTCATCCATTCACAGCCTTGCGTGCTGGGACAAAATCATTAGATGGTTGGTGACCATCATATGATTATTTAAGCACTCTCAGATCTGAGACAATTCTGCGGTGTCTCAGATCTGCGGGCGCCCTGTGCGGGAAGTGGGTGGGCCGTGGGTGGGCCGCTGACATCCGCTGCACCCGCGTCATCGGGGAATTACCATGATAACACCCAGCGTTTTCACAGGATCAGCCCATGAAACGCTGGGCGTTCCCATGCAGTGGCGTAATGAAAACTTTTGCTCCCCCCCCCCCCCAGCCGAGACAATTTCGCCGCCCCCCCCCGGACAATTTTGACGCTGCCCCCCGTTAAAAGACCCCCCTGGGGAGCTGGCAGGGGGGTCCGTGCGGCGCGGAGGTACCTGTATTGAGGGAGAGCCTGAAGGTCCCTGCGGCGCTGAGTATGATGTTGACGGGGTCCCTGCAGTGAAGTGGAAATAACGCGCTATCTCCGGCGGAGATAGCGCGTTATTTCCACTTCACTGCAGGGACCCCGGCGGCGGCAACATCATACTCAGCGGGACCTTCAGGCTCTCCCTGAATACAGGTACCTCCGCGCCGCACTGACCCCCCTGCCAGCTCCCCGCTGCACCCACAAGCAGTGGGGAGCTGGCGGAGAAAAAATAGCACCCGCAGACCCCCGGCGCCTCCCCGCCACCGCGGGGGCTGCGGCCTTATAGTTACGCCACTGTTCCCATGGATGAAGCCCCCCCCCAGGTTGTGTGAGAGCGCCCAGCGAATAATCTATTCACACAGTGGCTGTACATGCACATAAATAACTATGCGCATGCGGTCACCACAAATCATTACACCTATTACACCACAATCACTCCCAGTGTCCCTTCTCCTATCCTGGTAATATCATTAAAAATGGACAACCCTCATAAATGTTACAAAATGTTTATCTTTTTTTTATGTACAAAAGATGACTTAGAACAGCCTCGCGCTCTCCTGCCTGCACTGTATCAGACTACAAGTTACCTAGACAAGGACAAAGCAAAGTATATATATATGGCGCAGATGCATAGTGACCATACACAAGGCCAGCCGCAAAGATCACTGCCAAAGAAGACCATTAGTGTCAGCGAAGACACACGGTAAGCCAGGAAAGGTCTAAAAATATCGCTTTTATCTTATTATCGATGAGTAAATTAAATGTATCTTTATTATGGTCCTCCCATATAATCTGAGATTTGTTAGAAACGCACACTTTTTATGCCATGTGCAGAGGGGCACCTGCCTTCACCATGCACGTGGCACTAAAATTCTTCCTTTCCTGCTGCACATTGGGATGAATGTGATGTTCTCGTGACATTCTCCCAAAATCAGTTCTGTCCTGCTGAAATCATTATGTTTTAGTCTCTAGGGTTTCACATAAACTCGGCCAAACAAAGATAGGGAGTTATGGGTTTGCAATTTTTTTTATGTGGAAACCTATTATTTAATTAAAAATATAAAGTAGATGATATTTTCTGTTCTATGATATAATGTTACACATACATGATCACCGGGAGTTTCCTCCTGTAGACACTGTGAAGAGCACTGATAAACAGTTTTCATGGGGAGGGAAGTGCCAGGGACAATGTGGTCATCCAGATATAATTTTTAAATGGAATTTTGTGTATTGTGCTCTAAACTAGAGAATCCCCTTATTCGTTTCATACCCTATGCCCCAAACATTCCCATATAAATACAGAATACACAGAAATAAACTCTGTATATGCGTAAAAATCTAATACTATGGTAAAACTAGTGTACTCCTAGGAGGTGTAGCTGTACACGAGGTGTAGACCAGCATTCCCCCTGTACACGAGGTGTAGATCAGCATTCCCCCTATACACAAGTTGTAGATCAGCATTCCCCCTGTACATGAGGTGTAGATCAGCATTCCCCTGTACGCGAGGTATAGATCAGCATTCCCCCTGTGAGCGAGTTGTAGATGAGCATTCCCCCTGTACATGAGGTGTAGATCAGCATTCCCCCTGTACATGTAGTGTAGATAATCATTTTCCCTATAGATGAGGTGTAGATCAGCGTTCCCCCCCCCCCCTGTACACGAGTTGTAGATCAGCATTTTCCCTATACTGGAGGTGTAGATCATCGTTCCCCCTGTACATGAGGTGTAGATCAGTGTTACCCCTGTACACGAGGTGTAGATCATCGTTCCCCCAGTACACTAGGGCCCTTATTCTGATCGGTGCGGCCGGATCCGAATATGCGGCCAGGACCGTGCGTGCGAAACCCCGCCTTCCATACGGATCGCCAACTCCGTCCGTACGCGGTAAGAAGCTGGCCGAACGGACCGCACGTGTATTTTTCACGGAATACGCCTCCTCCATCTCAGGGAACCTCCCCCATCATTCGATGGTCGCAGACCATCGAATGCAGGACCGAGAGGTCCACCAGCTCCCGCAACCTCAGACCACACGGACATTTTTCCGTGCAAAAGCAGGGATCTGGGCGGGCAGCTGACATCCGGCGATGTCATATGTCCGCCCCCTACACGTGCGTCACGGCCGCATTACCATACGTACGCCCAGCGTTTGCATGGGAACGCCCATGAAACGCGGGGCGTATGCATATGGTAATGAGCCCAAATAGCCCTTCACGCCCCTCTCCACCCCCTGTTCGGAGTGTTCACATTTCATGCGGGATTTGGCCGTACGCCCCGCTCGCACATGCACAGAGACGCCTCTGCACATGCGCAGACACAAAACATCGGCGGCACGAACGCACGCGGATATTACCGCACCGACCAGAATAAGGGCCTAGGTGTAGATCAGCGTTCCCCCTGTACACAAGTTGTAGATCAGCATTTTCCCTTTACACGAGGTGTAGATCAGCGTTCCCCCAGTACACTAGGTGTAGATCAGCGTTCCCCCTGTACACAAGTTGTAGATCAGCATTTTCCCTTTACACGAGGTGTAGATCAGCGTTCCCCCAGTACACGAGGTGTAGATCAGCGTCCCCCCTGTACATGAGGTGTAGATCAGCGTTCCCCCTCCCCCTGTACGCGAGGTATAGCTCAGCATTGTTTGTGACCCTGTACATGAGGTGTAGATCAGCATTCCCCCTGTACATGAGGTGTAGATCAGCATTTTCCCTATAGATGAGGTGTAGATCAGCATTCCCCCTGTACGCGAGGTGTAGATCAGCGTTCCCCCTGTACTCGAGGTATAGCTCAGCATTGTATGCGCCCCTGTACATGAGGTGTAGATCAGCATTCCCCCTGTACATGAGGTGTAGATCAGCATTTTCCCTATAGATGAGGTGTAGATCAGCATTCCCCCAGTAAACGAGGTGTAGATCAGCATTTTCCCTATACGCGAGGTGTAGATCAGCGTTCCCCCTGTACGCGAGGTGTAGATCAGCGTTCCCCCTGTACGCAAGGTGTAGATCAGCATTCCCCCTGTACGCGAGGTGTAGATCAGCGTTCCCCCTGTACGCGAGGTGTAGATCAGCGTTCCCCCAGTACACAAGGTGTAGATTAGCGTTCCCCCAGTACACTAGGTGTAGATCAGCATTCCCCCTGTACATGAGGTGTAGATCAGCATTTTCCCTATAGATGAGGTGTAGATCAGCATTCCCCTTGTACGCGAGGTGTAGATCAGCGTTCCCCCTGTACTCTAGGTATAGCTCAGCATTGTATGCGCCCCTGTACATGAGGTGTAGATCAGCATTCCCCCTGTACATGAGGTGTAGATCAGCATTTTCCCTATAGATGAGGTGTAGATCAGCATTCCCCCAGTAAACGAGGTGTAGATCAGCATTTTCCCTATACGCGAGGTGTAGATCAGCGTTCCCCCTGTACGCGAGGTGTAGATCAGCGTTCCCCCTGTACGCAAGGTGTAGATCAGCATTCCCCCTGTACGCGAGGTGTAGATCAGCGTTCCCCCTGTACGCGAGGTGTAGATCAGCGTTCCCCCAGTACACAAGGTGTAGATTAGCGTTCCCCCAGTACACTAGGTGTAGATCAGCGTTCCCCCTGTACATGAGGTGTAGATCAGCATTCCCCCTGTACGCAAGGTGTAGATCAGCATTCCCCCTGTACGCGAGGTGTAGATCAGCGTTCTCCCTGTACGCGAGGTATAGCTCAGCATTGTATGCGACCCTGTACATGACCTTTCTTAAGCAATTTTTCAACTGTGCCTGAAAATATAGAGCTCTTCTACCAAGTCATGGTCCACCGCTTAGTCTCACTCCCTTCATGGGATTTCTTCCAAAACTTTACATCAAGAGGAATATATGTAAATATTATACTTTCTCTTGTGGGATTCAGGAAAAGGCCGAAGCGAATTTCAGCATAATTAGTTTTCTTTTTGCTGTTGTGAATATTTTATCGTATGACAAGAAGTTGGAGACGCTCCTGGTTCCATGTGGCAAGTCTCACTGACTGAAGCATATTCAGTCCCTGCTACTATGCTCTCATTATGGCACTGGTAGTACGTAGCTCAATGGTTGTATTGCTCCACCACCATGTATTTGTTTAGCTTGTGGTGATAAGTGAGAACAGTGCTGTGCAAACATCAGGGAATGTGAGGAACAGTCACCACCAGTTGTATGTTACAGCAGAAAACACCTGATCGGAGTTACATTCTACATTTGTGTCTCTGCAAAGACCAATCCTGCAGATGGAATAAATGAAGCATATACATCTGTGTATTTCACAAAGCTATAATAATAGATACGATGACAGATAACTGTACACACAGAAGTGTAGTAAGACTTATTGTGACAGCAGTAGGGTTCTAAACCATTTATTATAAACCTCCAAGAGCCATTTCTTGTTGATGCTGCTTCTATTAAATCTGGACTCCTTTAGAAACCGCATAATAATGTGTTGGTAAAACGTTTTTCATGGGTTAGCTTTCTTGCTGCCGGCTCCAACATGTTAACCTCTTCCCGGTCTTTGGAACCGTGCAATGCAACCATCTGGCTTGTGTATGGGTATGTGATGCATTGTGTACATTTTGGAAAATTATCTTTATTTCAGCTGATTTAGAGTTGGCAGCAAATAAATGCGATTTAAAAAATGTACCAATTGTGTTGGATTGACTTTACAAATTTTTATATTTCTTAAAATGCATGAAAATTTAATACACACTTGTATGGGATATATCACATGAAAAAAACAATGGTACTTCTTTACTTTCACGGCGCCAGCATGGCGCCGCGCGTACTTCCGGTTTACGCTCGCCACTAACTAAGTAAAATAAACTAAGTTAACGCCATGCCAACATGGATAGTTCATACCTCCACTATCCATGTTGGCATGGAGTTGATTTTAATTAGCGTAGCGAGCCACTGAGCCCGCAGCGTGGGCGAGCGAAGCGAGCCCCGCAAGGGGTCTCTGACGCGCGGCGCCATACTGGCGCCGTGAAAGTACAGAAGTACCAAAACAATAAAAACATTGTTTAAGAAAAAATTGTGGATCTCATCTAAAAACGTAGTGGGGGGTCTCTTTAAGTGGGTATTTGTATGTCCTCACTGGCCATTCCTAGTAATGCCTGGAGAATCAATGGACCACTTCTATATTGGTTTAGAGTGGTTATATTTACCGTTCACCTGTAGGATTGGGATCATGGATCCAAATGATGATAGGGTTGTTCCTTTAATTGGTCCAAATGTCCCTTTTATATCCAATTGCGGTGTGGCTTGCACCTTTGGTGCCGTTCGGTGGGCAATAGGGTTCTGGTCCTTTCAGGCTGGTTCGGGCAGCTGGTTTGAGGCTTGTAGTCCTCCTCCACTGTGGCTTGGAAACCACCTACTAACGCATTTCGCTCATAAAGCTTTCTCAAAGGCAATGTGGGTGACCCACAGTGGAGGAGGACTACAAGCCCCAGTGGAACTCCAAACCTCAAACCAGCTGCCCGAATCAGCCTGGACGGACCATTAATGATATATAGGCTACAGTTACTACAGTCTTGTAACGTCCTGCACTCTACAGTGTTGCCGGCCAATATATCAAAATATCAGTGCGTGTATTCAGCAGCAATCACTGTGTGCTTTCACCCCCAGTAACAGTTTGTCATAATGACAGGTAGCTGTGACCCGACTTGATGTGTAACCAAACCCCGGCAGAACACATGCAGCTTGTTTGAATACATAAATATGAACTATGTTTACATTAGTCACAGTCCGGCCGTTTAATACCTTTGTCTCTTGATATTAATTGAAAAGGTTGTGCTTAAATATGGTTCTGTAAGTAGTTCCAGGAGGAACAATAATGCAGTGTTTGGCTAAATCTGGCCCTAGAACATATAAATATCCCTAATAAAAGTAAATGTTATTTCAGAACATTTAATAGAATAAATTAACCTTACCTTTCCCCTCCCTGTTCCGAAGTGATGGCTTTAGTGCTTGCACTATATTTATTAAGTAGATGGTTAGTTTGAGTTTTCGGAATATTCTGTAGAGTGGTCTTTATTGGGTTTTTTAAAGCGACAATCATTTACACTGCAAAACCAGTTTAATTTTGCAGTGTAAATGATTGCCGCTTTAAAAAAAAATGGAGATTTCTTACCAAATCTTTCACTTTCTGAATCTCTCATCCTATTTAATCTCACCCTATAGTTCTACGAACAACTGTAAGAGCAAAAATGTAAGATATGCATTCGGACATTATTTACAGAGCAGTTCTGTGATAAGGAAAGCTGGCATGCAGAATGCTCGACACGGATATTATAATACGAGAACGTAAGACGTTTGCTAGAAACGTAAAAAAGAAAATAAACTTATAGTAAGCACTTACCTGTAAGCGATCTAGTGCAATTTGTACCTATTGTAAGACAATAACTCATAGATCTCAATGGCGGGATGTAATGCCGCTGAGTTCCGCGTCCGTGTGGAATGCTGGCCGAACTGGGACGTTTTATTAAAGGGGCAATCACGTACAAGTCATGGTTTTGCCTTGTCAGTGAATGCCCTTTAAAAAAAAAAATCTGAGTTCAGCCCGCATCCTGCACTGCCGCCTAACTCGGGCGGCATTACATACTGCCCCATGCGTTTAGGGGGTTATTCAGAGTTTGGAACTTTGTATTTTTGGCCAAGCCTGGCACATTGCACACCAGGAAGAGCCAATCTGATTCTGCCAAAGGAAACCTCAGACAACCTTAGCAAGTGAGAGTGTGAGCTCTTCGTCCAACATGAAATAGTACGTGTATACTAGGTGCCAGGGTAATAGGTTCCAATCTGGTAAAATGCCTAATTTTCAGAAATGTAGCTTCACGATTTAAGCCAGTTTGGTTTTGATTTTAAAATATTGCCAACACAGTAAGGAATTGTATTGGACCCAGTAGATTGCAGTGTGCGATACTGGATTAAGTAAAAGGAACATAGAGAGCCCACATTGCAAATTACATATGTGTGAACGGCGGTTGCGATGCCGGTGGTCAGAAAACTAATAGTGGCACCCTGATGCTGAGGAACCGGACCGTTGCCCCATAAGTATTCTAACCTTCTGCCCTCGCCTTCCCTATCTGCAGCCTAATCCTTACCCCCCTAGTGCCTAAACCTAAACCTCCCCCCTTAGTCCCTTACCCCCCCTCTTCCCCTGCAGCCTAAGCACCCCCCTAGTGCCTATACCTAACCTATGCTGACCGCATCCCCTCCTAGCATTGGGTGTATTTAACCAGGTTAAAATCCCAGTGCCACTTGCTTGGTATGCTTTGCCAATCTGTTTTCCATGCACCGATAATTCTAATGCCCATTAAATCTGCATTTTATGGGCTACATAAAATGTTAACTAATATTATATATTAAGGACAAGTAATACATTTAAGGTTTCTGTGGCAGAGAAGAACTATGACTTGCTACGTGCCAAGACCTGTCTCCAGATTTCTATTCAATAAAAATCCATACCTTACAGAATCCCAAAGATCTTGACATGTATTGTTAGAAAGATTAATTTGAGGCTATCTGTGTAATACTAATTTGTCATTAGCATTTGACGTTTGTCTGTTTATTGTTTCAGTCTGAGCAGTGTAATTACATTTGTAATGTTTTGGTTTGTTTTGTCATTACAGGCAATTAGCTGTAAAGGATCCAGCGAGCTCACTGCCTGGACAAGACCTGAGCCACACCTACACAGCCAAGTAGTTCTGTCATCAGCCAGTGTGCAGTACACTTACCATACGCTTCTATGTGATAGTGCAGCCAGTGTGCAGTACACTTACTATACACTACTACATCATAGTACAGCCAGTGTGCAGCACACTTACCATACACTGCTATGTTATAGTACAGCCAGTGTGCAGTACACTTACCATACACTTACTATACACTACTACATCATAGTACAGCCAGTGTGCAGCACACTTACCATACACTACTACATCATAGCACAGCCAGTGTGCAGTACACTTACCATACACTACTACATCATAGCACAGCCAGTGTGCAGTACACTTACCATACGCTTCTATGTGATAGTGCAGCCAGTGTGCAGTACACTTACTATACACTACTACATCATAGTACAGCCAGTGTGCAGCACACTTACCATACACTACTACATCATAGCACAGCCAGTGTGCAGTACACTTACCATACACTACTACATCATAGCACAACCAGTGGGCAGTACACTTACCATACACTTCTATGTGATAGTGCAGCCAGTGTGCAGTACACTTACCATACACTACTATGTTATAGCACAGCCAGTGTGCAGTACACTTATCATACGCTGCTATGTGATAGTACAGCCAGTGTGCGGTACACTTATTATAGACTACTACATCATAGTACAGCCAGTGTGCACTACACTTACCATACACTACTACATGATAGTACAGCCAGTGTGCAGTACACTTACCATACACTGCTACATCATAGGACAGCCAGTGTGCAGTACACTTACTATACACTACTACATCATAGTACAGCCAGTGTGCAGTACACTTACCATACACTGCTACGTGATAGTACAGCCAGTGTGCAGTACACTTACCACACACTACTACATCATAGTACAGCCAGTGTGCAGTACACTTACCATACACTGCTACGTTATGGTACAGCCAGTGTGCAGTACACTTACCATACACTACTACATCATAGTACAGCCAGTTTGCAGTACACTTACCATACACTGCTATGTGATAGTACAGCCAGTGTGCAGTACACTTACCATACACTACTACGTGATAGTACAGCCAGTGTGCAGTACACTTAACCATACACTGCTACATCATAGTACAGCCAGTGTGCACTACACTTACCATACACTGCTACATCATAGTACAGCCAGTATGCAGTACACTAAAGGGGTGTACACAGAGAGCGATTTTTACTAGTGCGCGACTTTTATTAAGCGATTTGACTAGGTACACCAGCAATTTTGACTAAGCGATATTGTCTATGGGCGATTTTGACTATACTAGAATTCCCATACTCCCTCAGTAGTGAATACCAGCGATTTTAACAGCCAGCGATCTTGTAAAAATATACTTTAACTCGTTTTTACTAAGTGATATAATAGGGAGATTTGTCTAGCCTTGACAGCAATCTTTACTAACCTCTAAGCAATTTTGACTATGTGGTCAAAATCGCTTAGAAGGATCGTTTCGTGTGTACACCCCTTTATCATACACTGCTATGTCATAGTACAGCCAGTGTGTACACTTACCATACACTGCTATGTTATAGTGCAGCCAGTGTGCAGTACACTTACCATACAATACTATGTTATACTGCAGCCTTTGTGCAGTACACTTACCATACACTACTATGTTATAGTGCAGCCAGTGTGCAGTACACTTACCATACACTGCTATGTTATAGTGCAGCCAGTGTGCAGTACACTTACCATACAATACTATGTTATAGTGCAGCCAGTGTGCAGTACACTTACCATACACTACTATGTTATAGTGCAGCCAGTGTGTAGTACACTTACCATACACTGCTATGTTATAGTGCAGCCAGTGTGCAGTACACTTACCATACACTACTATGTTATAGTGCAGCCAGTGTGTAGTACACTTACCATTCAATACTATGTTATAGTGCAGCCAGTGTGCAGTACACTTACTATACACTACTATGTTATAGTGCAGCCAGTGTGCAGTACACTTACCATACACTACTATGTTATAGTGCAGCCAGTGTGCAGTACACTTACCATACACTGCTATGTTATAGTGCAGCCAGTGTGCAGTACACTTACCATACACTGCTATGTTATAGTGCAGCCACTGTGCAGTACACTTACCATACACTACTATGTTATAGTGCAGCCAGTGTGCAGTACACTTACCATACACTGCTATGTTATAGTGCAGCCAGTGTGCAGTACACTTACCATACACTGCTATGTTATAGTGCAGCCAGTGTGCAGTACACATGCGAGGGGATGTGTCTTCCTAAATGGCGGTGGGGGAGGGGGGGGGGGAGTGGTGTTTGCAGCTTGACCCCCTATATGTGCAGGTATACGTGCATATACTCTGCTCATTCTGCATGGCATGACCAAGGGGTGCCCTTCTTTGTGTATAAAGCTAATTATTTAAGAAAACATGTCTATATCATAGCTGTGTTTTCCATCTGAATTAGTATGTACAACAGAGCATATTTCAGCAACAATAGATCATATTAATTCCTGCTTGCAGTCAGGTGCACACATTATGGTGGCTGTGTATTGGGTTATAAATGTTTTTTTTTTTTCAGTATTTCTGAAATGTAGGTGAGTTTCTCCGAGCCTGGCGCTCCGCAGTGCGTTGCAGAGCAATGTGATGTGGTGTTCTGCAGTAAATGTTTTATTGTTCTTCTGCCTGGTCTATCAGATACATTTGTATTTATTAAATATTCGATTTTAAAATGTCTTAATTGATTTGTTTATTTTACTATGTTTGCAAACTTGTATATTTTATAACTAGTATTTTGTTTCACATGAAGTTGCGACTAAGGGCCTGATTCAGAGCTGACCGCTAATGTGAGACTTCGCAGTGGCCTGTGAGGAGAAAGCTGCCACCCAGACAGAAAGTGACAACTCCCCTTGTGAAATTGCGAGAGAAATGCGAATGGATAGCCCAGCGCAATCCACTCACACATCCATACGCAATTCCCGAACCATCAAACTGTTTGTGCCATTTATGCAAATATTAGTACAGTGGGTCTGAGGCTTCCACTGTGGCTGAGACAGGGAGGAAGTGGTCACTGCTGAACAGTGGCGTAACTAGTAATTCTGCGCCCCCCTGCCGAAAATGCAGGGGGGTGCCCCCCCGGGTAAAAAAAACACAAGCAGAGGGGAGCCGGGGTGCGGGCGGGTGTGTGTGTGTGTTTGTGTGTATGTGTTTGTGTTACCTCGGGCCACATCCATCTGCGCCAGGTCCCAGTGTGTTACCTCGGGCCACATCCATCTGCGCCAGGTCCCAGCTCTCCCGTCCCATTTACTGCTGCTAATGAAAAGTGAGACTTGGAAAATGGCTGCCCCCATATCGCACACGAAAAACTGTCTGCAGTATGGGGGCAGCCATTTTCCAAGTGTCACTTGGCAGTAGCCGGGAGAGCTGGGACCCGGTGCACATAAAAGCGCCGGTGGCAGAAGGCAGCTAGTGAGTAATAATAATCCCGCAGCCCCTCCCCCCCCTGGTGCCCACATACCCTCAGCGCCTCCCCGCCACAGCGGGGGCTGCGGTACGATAGTTACGCCACTGCTGCTAAAGTCACAGACCCTCCTCAAAAACAGCTGGGCACGCTTGTGTTTTTTCAGACACACACAGACAACTACACGTTTACGCCCCCAGGAATCCATACACATTTCCTATCGCTATTTTCCATGTGCATTGCAAATTCTCTAATTAGCAGTCAGGTCTGAATTAGGCATATGTGTGTTAGTAGTTGATATGGCCAGGGATTTGTTCATTAAAACTCCTCTAACACCAGAAAATGCAGTTCCCGGTTCATGCAGGGACATTCCCATTTGGCCCCTTTCACACCAGCCTAGAACCTGCATTTTCTGGTGTGAGGGGGGAGAGATAGTCCAGCGGGGGGTGATGGGGGGGGGGGGGGCGGCACCCGCCATTACCGTGTACCAAGAGTGACGGAGAGCAGTGGCGGTCGGAGCAGCTCCGTGTCCCCAGAGTGACGGAGAGCGATGGGCAGCGGCAGGTTCACGTCCAGAACTGGGAAGCCGGGTAAGTACCTTTCACACCTGCCTGTATCCCAGGCTGGTCGCGGGATTTCGGCCCGGGAACCTGTCACACCAGCGGTAGTCGCGGGAATTTAGGCTGGTGTGAAAGGGGTATTAGGTAGATTGTGCCTGGCAATGTTTCCTATAAAGTAGTCAATCCAAACAGGTGCAAGTCTGCATAGAGCTTGCATGAATGCGCACAACCTACAATTCCGCATTCCAATTAGAAATGACTTTGCAATACTCGCAGGGATGGAGCTGAGGTCGGGGATTGCAAAATCTTTTCAATATGCAATGTGGCAGAAGTGCATGAAAAAGTGGGGAGACCTTCCTTTACGCCAGAAAAGTGTCAATTCCATTAGCAGAATCACATAAAAGGATTTTAGTGACAAAAATAAAAGTGCTAGATGATTTTAGTTGATTTTAGAAGTTGTCAGATGGCTGATTTTTCTAAGTATATAAAGCATATAAATTTAAATGTAAAAAGCTTATGAAAAATGCAAAAAATAAATAGAAAAAGATGAGCTTTTGTCGTCATTTGCGCCCAATTTAAAGCTAAAACATTAAATAAAAGATCCAAATTAATTAGTTTTGGCTGAAATATATGTTTTCATTAAATGTGGGGTGCATAATCTAACCAAAAAATAGTTTTGCACAAATTTTTTTATTCCAAAAAATATTAATTTAATTACTGAAGCAAATTGAAAATTAAACTGCCGAATTAGTCATTGAGGGCGGGGCATCCAGTGGGTTCTGAATTAAGCCCCATCGTTTTCTGTTTGTGTAAATGGAGGCGTGGTGTCACCGTTTAGGTGGAGGGAAGACGTCAGGGATGTCCTTCGTAGGACGGAGATTTCCTGGCTTATGTGGTACCATGGGTGCCAAGGAAGCATCAGTGATAGCAACTCCATCCACATCTGAATGAGCCTCATGATGTACTAGTTGTTTTACATGCTTTATTATGATACTTTACATATGTACTAAGTCTGAACTGAGTAATGTTACTTTAAGGCTGTTGCCGTGTAATGCAGACAGCCCCCAGTTATCATTTCTGTATTATAAAGTGACATGGGGAAACTGAGTAATTGAGTTGATGACGCTGACCAGTTTATTGATACAGGCTGTAATCCAGCAGGCTGTATAATCAGTGTTTCCCAAAGCTCAGTATATCAGCACATTATATCTTAATGTTAGGGCTCAGTGGAAAACATTATCTGGCCAGCTTGGAGCTCTAAGAAACTCTGATTTTACTGCACAATATATGGCTGGAGATTGGGAGTCTTCGTCTACCAGGCCGTGCTCCAAACGGACAGCAGTCGAGGCTGCAAGAGCTTCATTTTAGAGTCTTTAAAGTAATTTTTTGGAAATATTTTGAAGAATGGATCCAGGGGCGTAACTACCATAGGTGCAGGGGGTGCAGCTGCTATGGGGCCCAGAGCTGAGAGGGGCCCACTTTGCCTGTCAAAGTATCATGTTCTATATACATTTTTTCAGCATTAGTTGATAAATAGGGGCCCTTACAAACTTTTGCTATGGGGCCCACATGTTTCTAGTTACGCCACTGAATGGATCACTGATATGTTTTAGTCACTTGTTTCTCTAACTATAACTTGTCCCCCTTTTATTGTGGTCTTGTGGCACTAGACAACACAACACCATTAGTTAAAAATGTATATTATTTATTAACAATAAATCAGTATACCAATTGTTTTCCATAAAAAAAACAACAACCAAAAACAGGAATCTGAAAAATAAAAAAACTGGAAAAAAAATAAAAAATATTAAATAAATAAATAAAAGAAAATAAAAATAAAGAAATTAAGTAACTAGATATAACCAATGATAAATAAATCTACTGGATTAAAAACATTTAAATTGATATATAACCAGTGGATTATAGATAGGAAATAAGATTGGAAAATAATCTGAAAGTGGCCTCATGTTATACAGTAGGTGAGGCCAAACTGTTAGTAGATGCAGTCAGATAGGCAAGAGGTAGGTGATGTGCGCACTGCCTCTCTGCTGCTGTGGATGTGAAGGTTTGTGGCCATCATACAAGTAATGGTTAGTGCTGTAGAGGGAACCCTTGGCTCTAGTGCAAGGTGGCACTCAGGAATGTTTGGGGTGTCCCGCACCAGGGCCATCCTATCTCCTGCTAGGTGTGCTGCACTTCTCCCACCCCCCTCCCCATTCCACCTACTGCCCTTACAGGGAAGTCCTCTTGGGCATGCTAGACCTACAAACCAAAGTATCCAATTTAAGGCTGCATATTTAGCAAAGCCTGGCCTTCTGGGAAGTGGACTGTCGCAAGTCTTAATAATGCTATAGCGTGTCCAGTATTTGTGGGCTGCATGCAATAGCAGTCAGTATTCACCCTCCATGCAGAATAATAAGTGTATTTGCTACCCTTGCATTGCTATATGGGTCGTTCCATGTGTAAAAACATTTTAGTTAATTCCATGTTTCTGGTGCACCTTCTAGACCTACTTTGCAGGGCAGGGGTAAATTTACTAAGATGGGAGTTCTATTGAACTTAAGTACTATTATCTTCTAGAAGGTACAAAATAAATAAGTAGAATGTGATTGGTTTCTATGGACAACATCAGTAGAATGCCCATCTTAGTAAATTTACTCCATAGTGTTTCATTTATGTCACGGTAAATGTTACACACACTGTTGTGTAGTAGAGAAGTTTGGGTTGAGGCTTTTTAACCCCTTCACGACATTTGACGTATATATACGTCATGGCCGGGAAGTACTTCCCGACCGTTGACGTATATATACGTCATGGCTTAAAACTGTCACTGCGTCTAGAGACGCAGTGACAGAGGGACGATGTCTGCTGTCCCTGACAGCAGACATGTCCGTGCATGCCCAGGGGGGGCTGCGATGCCGCCCCCCCGTCGGCGATCGCTGTGATTGGCTGTTCAGTGTGAACAGCCATTCACAGCGTTTTCTGTGTCACCGGCGAATAACGTTCGCCGGTGACACGGGATCGGAGGTGATTGGTGCTGTAAAGTACAGCACCAATCACCGCGGGGTGTAAGGGTGACACTGGTGTCACCCCACCTCACCCCGCCCGCCCCCAAAGGCCGTGATTGGTCCGTCGGACCGACGGACCAATCACAGCCAAGGAGGGGGGTTTAAACTAACGGTGACTGCACTGCAGACGCCATTCCGGTCTGGAATAGCGTGCAGTGCGGTCACCGTGCCCAGCTGCCGCCAATACTGACCAGAACCCATCCAAATACTTACCTGATCACTGCCTAGATATTGCTTATTCTTGTGACATCTTGTGACATCCTGTGACATCTTGTGCTGCTGCGAGTTATTAGATAGAGAGAGAGATAGAGAGAGATAGAGAGGCCTAGTGCTATATTTTGTGCTGCTGCAGTGTGATAGAGCTATAGATAGAGAGATAGAGAGAGATAGAGAGAGAGAGATAGTGACAGATAGTGACAGATTGTGCTATATATTTTTTATATAACTGAAAGAGATATAGAGAGATAGAGAGAGATAGAGAGGCCTAGTGCTATATTTTGTGCTGCTGCAGTGTGATAGAGCTATAGATAGAGAGATAGAGAGAGATAGAGAGAGAGAGATAGTGACAGATTGTGCTATATATTTTTTATATAACTGAAAGAGATAGAGAGAGATAGAGAGAGATAGAGAGGCCTAGTGCTATATTTTGTGCTGCTGCAGTGTGATAGAGCTATAGATAGATAGAGAGAGAGATAGAGAGATAGTGACAGATTGTGCTATATATTTTTTATATAACTGACTGCTGCCCCCCCTTTTGTGCTGATCAGTATAAATTAACTGATCAGCAACTTTTTGGGGGCGCAGGTTTTTTTTTATATATAGATATACCTGTCAGTGCTGCTGCTGCAGTGTCATAGAGTGATAGATAGTGAGAGATAGAGAGATAGAGAGAGATAGTGACAGAGAGTGATAGAGAGTGCTAAATTTTGTGTCTGCTGCCCCCGCCTTTTGTGCTGATCACTATATCTGAGGTGATCAGCAACTTTTTGGGGGTACAGAGGTTTTTTTTTTTTATATATACCTGTCAGTTGCTGCCAGTTGCACTGTCAGTTGCACCAAAGGTTGTGCACCTGCTGCCCCTCACTGGTAATCAGTGTCGCATCACTGATCACCTTTTTTTATTTTTTGTGAGTGCTGTGGGGTCTTTTTTAAATTTTTTTTTTACACACACTGTGATTTTGTGTGTGTCCTGTGGCCACTGTGCGCTGATCAGTGACGTACATCACTGATCAGCTTTTTCGGCACAGGGTTGATCTATTTTTTTTTTTTTTTGATCAAATTCCTGTTGCCTTTGAGCGCTGTTCAGTGACGGACGTTACTGACCAACATCTGTGCTCAATTTTTGGCGCAGGACCTTTTTTTTTTTTTTTAACCCCTTCCATTTTTTTTTTTTTTAACCCCTTCCATTTTTTTTTTTTTAACCCTTCAATTTTTTTTTTTTGTATTTTTTTTTTCTGCACTACATACACACCACACACTACATACCCCCCGGGTTGAAATAAAGTTTGTACCCCCCCCCCTACACTATACACGTGTTGAAACATTTCACTACCAGTAACACAAAAATATAAATGGCATCCCAAATGTCGTCCCAGTCATCCAGGAGAATGTATTCAGTGGAGGAGGCATATGCCATGCTTGCCTCTGACTCTGACACAGCCAGTGAGGCAAGCGGGGAATTTGAAGGATTCGTCTTAAGCTCTTCTTCCTCCTCTGGTGATGAGGGACCCCCTCAAAGACGCCCCCGTAGAGCAGCTGAGACCCCCCCCCAATAATTGATCTCGTATGGACCCCACCACCAGACAATTTTGAGCCCCAGGTTCCTGAGTTTTTGGCCATCCCAGGAATCCAATTTGATTCAACAGGTCTCAGAGAAATTGACTTTTTCAAATTATTTTTCTCTGATGATTTTATAAATTTAATGGTGGACCAAACTAATTTATATGCCCAGCAGTTTATTGCTCAAAACCCCACGTCATCATTTGCTAGGTGGACCCCTGTAGATGCAGTAGAGATGATGACGTTTTGGGGTCTGGTGTTACACATGGGCATAGTAAAAAAGCCACAAATTAGGCAATATTGGAGTACAGATGTTCTGTACAGCACCCCATTTCACCGTATGGCCATGCCCCGGGCTCGTTTTGAGGCAATCCATAAATTTATACATTACACCGATAATGCACAGTGCCCACCCAGAGATGATCCCACCTTTGACAGGCTATTCAAAGTCAGGCCGGTCATTGATCATTTCAGTGGCAAATTTGCAGAGCTATACATCCCTGATAAATGTATTAGTATCGACGAGTCCCTTATACATTTTAAAGGAAGGGTTAAATTCCGCCAGTACCTTCCCAGTAAGAGGGCAAGGTATGGCATAAAAATGTATAAGCTGTGTGAAAGCACCACAGGGTACACCCACAAGTTTAGGGTATATGAAGGGAAGGATTCAAGAATTGAACCACCAGAATGCCCCCCCTCCCTCGTAGGTGTTAGTGGAAAAATTGTCTGGGATTTAATGCACCCCTTCCTGGATAAGGGTTATCACCTCTATGTGGATAACTTTTACACCAGCATCCCCCTGTTTAAGGCCCTTGGTTCAAGAGGTACAGCAGCTTGCGGTACTGTGCGCAAGAACCAAAGAGGCCTCCCCAAAACGCACATTGCCCAAGTAATGAGAAGGGGTGAAAGCAGGGGAATATGCACCGAAAATATGTTGTTGGTCAAATATAAGGACAAGAGGGATGTCCTTATACTGACAACAATTCATGGAGACAGTACCACCTCCATCCCTGTACGAGGTACCAGTACCCACACCTCAAAACCAAATTGTATCCTAGATTACAATAAGTACATGGGCGGAGTGGATCTTTCAGATCAGGTACTGAAGCCGTACAGTGCCCTGCGGAAAACAAATATCTGGTACAAGAAGCTGGCCGTGTATATCATCCAGATGGCACTGTATAACGCTTACGTGCTATTCCGTTCTACCGGCCAGAGGGGGACATTTATGCACTTTCAAGAGGAAGTCATAAAGAGCCTAATATTTGGGAATCAGCAGGCAGAGGGCCCCAGTACTTCTAGTACTGGCCCCCGTATTGTACCAGGGCAGCATTTTCCCAACGAAATCCCCTCCACTGCAAGAAAGGGCAGGACACAAAAAAGGTGCAAAGTTTGCTATAAAAAGGGAATAAGAAAGGATACTATTTTCCACTGTGAAACTTGCCCCGACAAACCCGGCCTATGTATAAAGGAGTGTTTCAAAATATACCACACATCTATGGATTATTAGGTTCATCATTTCACCGTGCTTCGGGGGTCTTGCTAATGCCACATAGCACCCACCATTCATTCCACCAGAATCTGAGCTGCAAAATCCAAAAATCACTCATTCCCTTCTGAGTCCTGCCATGCACCCAACTGGTATTTTTTGGTCACATGTGAGGAATTGCCGTACTCTGGAGAAATGGGGGCACAGATTTTGGGGTGCTTTGTCTCCTTCATTCCTTGTGAAAATGAAAAATTTTGAGCCAGAAGTACATTTTTGTGTAAAAAAATGTATTTTTTTCATTTTCACTGCCCAGTTGTACCAAAATTGATGAAACCCCTGGGGGTTTGAAATGTACACTATACCCCTAGATGAATTCCCTGAGGGGTGTAGTTTGCAAAATGGGGTCACTTGTGGGGGGGTTCCACTGTATTGGTAATGCAACATAGCACCCACCATTCATTCCACCAAAATCTGTGCTCCAAAATCCAAAAATCACTCCTTCCCTTCTGAGTCCTGCCATGCACCCAACTGGTATTTTTTGGTCACATGTGAGGCATTGCCGTACTCTGGAGAAATGGGGGCACAGATTTTGGGGTGCTTTGTCTCCTTCATTCCTTGTGAAAATGAAAAATTTTGAGCCAGAAGTACATTTTTGTGTAAAAAAATGTATTTTTTTCATTTTCACTGCCCAGTTGTACCAAAATTGATGAAACCCCTGGGGGTTTGAAATGTACACTATACCCCTAGATGAATTCCCTGAGGGGTGTAGTTTGCAAAATGGGGTCACTTGTGGGGGGGTTCCACTGTATTGGTAATGCAACATAGCACCCACCATTCATTCCACCAAAATCTGTGCTCCAAAATCCAAAAATCACTCCTTCCCTTCTGAGTCCTGCCATGCACCCAACTGGTATTTTTTGGTCACATGTGAGGAATTGCCGTACTCTGGAGAAATGGGGGCACAGATTTTGGGGTGCTTTGTCTCCTTCATTCCTTGTGAAAATGAAAAATTTTGAGCCAGAAGTACATTTTTGTGTAAAAAAATGTATTTTTTTCATTTTCACTGCCCAGTTGTACGAAAATTGATGAAACCCCTGGGGGTTTGAAATGTACACTATACCCCTAGATGAATTCCCTGAGGGGTGTAGTTTGCAAAATGGGGTCACTTGTGGGGGGGTTCCACTGTATTGGTAATGCAACATAGCACCCACCATTCATTCCACCAAAATCTGTGCTCCAAAATCCAAAAATCACTCCTTCCCTTCTGAGTCCTGCCATGCACCCAACTGGTATTTTTTGGTCACATGTGAGGCATTGCCGTACTCTGGAGAAATGGGGGCACAGATTTTGGGGTGCTTTGTCTCCTTCATTCCTTGTGAAAATGAAAAATTTTGAGCCAGAAGTACATTTTTGTGTAAAAAAATGTATTTTTTTCATTTTCACTGCCCAGTTGTACCAAAATTGATGAAACCCCTGGGGGTTTGAAATGTACACTATACCCCTAGATGAATTCCCTGAGGGGTGTAGTTTGCAAAATGGGGTCATTTGTGGGGGGGTTCCACTGTATTGGTAATGCAACATAGCACCCACCATTCATTCCACCAAAATCTGTGCTCCAAAATCCAAAAATCACTCCTTCCCTTCTGAGTCCTGCCATGCACCCAACTGGTATTTTTTGGTCACATGTGAGGCATTGCCGTACTCTGGAGAAATGGGGGCACAGATTTTGGGGTGCTTTGTCTCCTTCATTCCTTGTGAAAATGAAAAATTTTGAGCCAGAAGTACATTTTTGTGTAAAAAAATGTATTTTTTTCATTTTCACTGCCCAGTTGTACCAAAATTGATGAAACCCCTGGGGGTTTGAAATGTACACTATACCCCTAGATGAATTCCCTGAGGGGTGTAGTTTGCAAAATGGGGTCACTTGTGGGGGGGTTCCACTGTATTGGTGCTTGGGGGGTCTTGCTAATGCGACATAGCACCCACCAAAATTCCACCAGAATCTGAGCTGCAAAATCCAAAAATCACTCCTTCCCTTCTAAGTCCTGCCATGCACCCAACTGGTATTTTTTGGTCACATGTGAGGCATTGCCGTACTCGGGAGAAATTGGGGCACAGATTTTGGGGTGCTTTGTCTCCTTCATTCCTTGTGAAAATGAAAAATTTTGAGCCAGAACTGCATGTTTGTGTAAAAAAATGTAATTTTCCATTTTCACATCCCAGTTGTACCAAAATTGGTGAAACCCCTGGGGGTTTGAAATGTACACTATACCCCTAGATGAATTCTCTGAGGGGTGTAGTTTGCAAAATGGGGTCACTTGTGGGGGGGTTCCACTGTATTGGTGCTTGGGGGGTCTTGCTAATGCGACATAGCACCCACCAAAATTCCACCAGAATCTGAGCTGCAAAATCCAAAAATCACTCCTTCCCTTCTAAGTCCTGCCATGCACCCAACTGGTATTTTTTGGTCACATGTGAGGCATTGCCGTACTCGGGAGAAATTGGGGCACAGATTTTGGGGTGCTTTGTCTCCTTCATTCCTTGTGAAAATGAAAAATTTTGAGCCAGAACTGCATGTTTGTGTAAAAAAATGTAATTTTCCATTTTCACATCCCAGTTGTACCAAAATTGGTGAAACCCCTGGGGGTTTGAAATGTACACTATACCCCTAGATGAATTCCCTGAGGGGTGTAGTTTGCAAAATGGGGTCACTTGTGGGGGGGTTCCACTGTATTGGTGCTTGGGGGGTCTTGCTAATGCGACATAGCACCCACCAAAATTCCACCAGAATCTGAGCTGCAAAATCCAAAAATCACTCCTTCCCTTCTAAGTCCTGCCATGCACCCAACTGGTATTTTTTGGTCACATGTGAGGCATTGCCGTACTCGGGAGAAATTGGGGCACAGATTTTGGGGTGCTTTGTCTCCTTCATTCCTTGTGAAAATGAAAAATTTTGAGCCAGAACTGCATGTTTGTGTAAAAAAATGTAATTTTCCATTTTCACATCCCAGTTGTACCAAAATTGGTGAAACCCCTGGGGGTTTGAAATATACACTATACCCCTAGATGAATTCCCTGAGGGGTGTAGTTTGCAAAATGGGGTGACTTGTGGGGGGGTTCCACTGTATTGGTGCTTTGGGAGTCTTGCTAATGCAACATAGTACCCACCATTCATTCCACCAAAATCTTTGCTGCAAAATCCAAAAATCACTCCTTCCCTTCTGAGTCCTGCCATGCACCCAACTGGTATTTTTTGGTCACATGTGAGGCATTGCCGTACTCGGGAGAAATTGGGGCACAGATTTTGGGGTGCTTTGTCTCCTTCATTCCTTGTGAAAATGAAAAATTTTGAGCCAGAACTGCATGTTTGTGTAAAAAAATGTAATTTTTCATTTTCACATCCCAGTTGTACCAAAATTGGTGAAACCCCTGGGGGTTTGAAATGTACACTATACCCCTAGATGAATTCCCTGAGGGGTGTAGATTGCAAAATGGGGTGACTTGTGGGGGAGGTTCCTAACTTTTAGCACTTATGGTGCCTAGAAACCTACATGGTGCCTAAAAAAAAATCTCATAAAAAGGAGGCTCCAAAATCAAGTAGGTGCTCCTTCTATTATGAAGCCTGTGGTTTGGTCAACGTGCACACTAGGGCCACATATAGGATATTTTTGAAAACAAAAGAATTGGGGGAATCAATTTTTAGTCACATTTCTCTAGTAAAATCTACTGTATTCGTTAGAAAAATGTATTAAAATTGAAACTCTGCAAAAAAAAAAGAAATTTTGAAATTTCACCTACACTTTGTTTTAATTCCTGTGAAACACCTAAAGGGTTAACAAACTTCCAAAATGCTGTTTTGAATACTGTGAGGGGTGCAGTTTTTGAAATGGCATCATTTATGGGGGTGTCTCACATACAAGTCCCTCAAAGTCACATCAGAACTGAACTGGTCCCTAAAAAAATCAGTGTTTGAAATTTTCATGAAAATTTGAGAATTTGCTATTCATATTGTAAGCCTCCTAGTGTCCAAAAAAATTAAAAGGAAGTTGAAATAATGATGGAAACATAAAGTAGACATATGGTCTATGTTAGTTATTAACTATTTTGAGTGGTATGATTATTTGTCTCACAAGCAGAAAATTTAACATTTTGCAAATTGCTAAATTTTCCATTTTTTCACGATATTTTGGTATTTTTCACAAAAAAACACAGACTGTATCGACCCAAATTTACCACTAATTTGAAGTACAATGTGTCACGAGAAAACAATCTCAAAATCACTGGGATAAGTAAAAGCAAAAAAAAGTTATCCCCACTTAAGTGAGACATGTCAGATTTGAAAAAAAGGGCTCTGTCATGAAGGCACAAACTGGCTCTGTCATGAAGGGGTTAAGTTCTGATTTCTCAGCGTGTATATATGATTTGTTCTGATTTTTTGTAAGCTATATATCACACGATAAACCAGTGCATTGATAACCATACACATTACTTTCCAGCTTGTTATTAGTGCAATATATCAGTTGCTCATTCC
The DNA here is from genome assembly GCF_055691185.1 of Crinia signifera. NCBI lineage: Eukaryota > Metazoa > Chordata > Amphibia > Anura > Myobatrachidae > Crinia > Crinia signifera. The sequence goes on along the minus strand of NC_139221.1, from coordinate 51,803,230 downwards.
AAGCTGCCATATCCTCATGAGCCTTTTTTCCTATAGTCTCACCCCAAAGCATTTACTTGGTGAGACTAATACCCTGTTGACATGACAGTATCTGATGTCACATGATAGTGTCTGGTGTTATGTTAGGTAAGTATAACCCAGTAGCCAGACACATTTTTAATAAGGAAACATTGAGGATCCTAGTTGACATAGCTTGAAATAAATATGGTTGCATAGGGAGAGGAATCAGCAGTAGAAAGAAAGAAGTAATAATGCCACTGTATAGGTCATTGGTACGACCTCACCTAGAGTATTGTGTTCAGTTCTGGAGGCCATATTTCCAGAAGGATAGAAATACATTAGAGACTGTACAAAGAAGGGCAACTAAAATGGTGCATGGCCTACATCACAAAACGTACCAGGAAAGACTAAAAGATCTTAATATGTATACTTTAGAGCAGAGCAGGGAAAGGGGGGACATGATATATCAAATATATCAAGGGTTTTAAATATATCAAGGGTTTTAACAAGGTACAGGTGGGAGACATTCTTCACAGGAAGAGGAGCAACAGAACACGAGGACATGCACTGAAACTAGAGGGAGGAAGATTCTGGGGAAATTTGAGGAAAAATTACTTCACAGAGTAGTAGATAAGTGGAATAGCCTCCCATCAGAGGTGGTAGAGGCAAATACAGAAGAACAATTTAAATATGCTTGGGATAGGCATATTGATATCCTTACAAAGAAATAAGGATCAAATATGGTTTGAGGTAACATGTTTACAAAAGGGGCAGACTAGATGGGCCAAGTGGTTCTTATCTGCTGTCACATTCTATGTTTCTATGTTAACAACTCCTTCAAAGAGGGTGATTTGGAGAGAGGTGACTACTACAATTGGAAGCAAATAATAAGCCATCCTCAAAGCCGCTCATCTGCTGGTATTACCAGCAGATGAGCGGCTTTCCCGGCGATGATGCGGGAGCGAGCATTACCGTTCATCGCCGGGCCATACACACTGGGTGTCTGTGAGCTGAAAGCCGCTCAAACTTGGTGTTTTGAGCGGCTTTCAGCTCAATGTCGCCCAGTGTGTATGGGCCTTAAGTGTACCTAGAAGAATTGATGCTGTTTTGAAGGCAAAAAGTGGTCAAACCAAATATTGATTTGCATTCTGTTAATTTAAAAAAAGTAAACTAATAACTATTTTTTAAAGTATTCTTCGGCCCCCATCCACTAGTGTGAGGTATCAAATGCAATGCCCAACACGGTAATGTCATTGAAGGAAAGTATATTATTGATGGAAAGCGAGCAATGGCTGGTGCAGCTGAATCCCTGACATAATGAGGTTCCCAGCGGAAAAATCTTGAGGACCCCTCAGCTACATGGTCTGTGTTACATATTAGCCATACTGTATACATTGCATAGTCATATGGTGATGATATGTAATTGGTGTGGCAGTAATAATAACACTGAATAGATCATAATGCAGTAGACCCATACACATACAATGTTATTGTTCAATTTACAACCAAGCTGCATTAACCCGTTAAGGGTCAGCTCAGTTAGGCTCCGTAGGCATGTGCCTCACACACTTACCTGATTTGCCTCTGTGGGTGAGAAGCAGAATCGGGTATGTAGGGGATCCGCAATGTGCCAATCTGCAATGTGATGTATGGTACATTGCAGATAATTGAAATGCGCCCTTAATGTGCCATCATTACTGCTATTACTACACATATAAAGGCACACACTCTGATTTCACTTCCATAGTACACTGAGTAGTTTCAGTATTACATAATATTTATAAGGCGCCACAAATGGTTTGTGGAGCTGTACATATAGAAAAAGAAGGAAAAGAAGTAATAGAACACGAGGACATGCACTGAAACTGGAGGGAGGTAGGTTCAGGGGAAATGTTAGAAAGAATTACTTCACAGAAAGGGTAGTGGATAAGTGGAATAGCCTCCCATCAGAGGTGGTAGAGGCTAAGACAGTAGAACAATTTAAACATGCTTGGGATAGGCATATGAATATCCTTACAAAGAAATAAGGATTAAAAAGGGTAAAAAAAGGGGCAGACTAGATGGGCCAAATGGTTCTTATCTGCCGTCAAATTCTATGTTTCTATATATCACACAATACAGGGTACACAGAACTAAACATTACAGTCACTGAAAAACTAAAACAGAGTAAAGTAACAATTATCAGCACAATACTCAGGACGTAATACAGCTGAGATATGAATTGTCCAAGGCATTAGCAGGGGTGGGCTGCTGATGGCAGAGATGAGTTATCACGAGTGAGAAGAGATGCGGGTATAGATTGTTGCTAAGTTAGAGAGAGCTGTAATTGAAGTGCGAGAGAAGACGGCTGTGAGAACAGGATGGAAAAGGGCCCTGCTCCATGGAGCTTACAGTCTAGAGCAGGGGTGTCAAACTCAAATTCATCGGGGGCCGCATCAGCAGTTTGGTCACCCTCAAAGGGCCGGTTGTATCTGTAGGTCCCCCTGTATAATTATAATGCCATGACACCACAGGCTGCTCCCCCTATATAATATAAAATGAATGCCATGACACCACAGGCTGCTCCCCCTGTATAATAATAATGCCATGACACCACAGACTGCTCCCCCTGTATAATATAATAAAAGTAATGCCATGACACATAAATGATTATACAGGAGGAGCAGCCTGTGGTGTCATGGCATTATTATTATTATACACGGGGACACCTCAGGAAACAGCAGATATATATTTTTTTTTACTGTGAGTGTGATCCTCATCCTCACTTACTGTTTCTCCGTCTGTCCTGCAGCTGCTGCGGCTTCCAGCTTTTCTTCACTGCTTGCTGCGGCCACACTGTCCCCGACTCCCGGTCCCGCTTCCCTGCCTGCTCCTACTTCTCTACAGACGCATGGGCGGCGGCATCGTCATGACGTCCCCACCCAGTTTCTGTCACTGCCGGGCATCAGAGGGAACAGGCGGCCGGGCCCTCCTCCACGTAGCCGTGGAGGCCGGCGGCCATGTTTCTGTAGCCGCATACATATGTGCCTACAGGAACACGGCCGTCGACAGTGGAGGAACAGGTAAGGCGGCCGCGGTGGGGTGGGTGAGAGGAGGTGGCCTAGGCAGGAGCTGGGACACACTGCCCTGCATGCTATCTCCTCGCGCGGGCCACATGACGAGGTCTGGCGGGCCGTATTTGGCCCGCGGGCCTTGTGTTTGACACCCGTGGTCTAGAGGGAGCAGGGGACAGGTGGCATAAGGTGCAGGTAGGTTCAGTATGATTTCCTGACACTCAAAATCCGACATTGGCCGATGGTCAAAATACTGATTTCAGGGGTTTGGCTGTGGGGAAATTGACTGCATCCTGTGCAGGCAAGGAGGTCTGGAGATAGGAAGTGAGTGTGACTGGGATGACCAAGACAGAGATATAGACACGTAACTGGAATATATGGGTGTTTGGTACTGCAGGATATTTCTGAGCATCATCTTCAGCATTGTCCTCCCTCCTGCCATGCTGATCCATAGGCCTGTAGATAATAGGTGGATGACATTGCAGTGCTGGAAGCCATGCGGTCCTGCTCACCACCATCATGTTTTGTGTCTGTAATAGCGAGGACTCTCTATGGAGTATAATCGTATCATTGTGGCTTATTGCAAATTTACATTTATCTGGCAAATATTTAGGTCATCTGGAAAGTGTGAAAGATGAACAATAAATACGTGTTGCTGTGATTGATGGCGCTGTGCATTTTCATGATTGTATTCATTATTGTTACACTGTTATGTGGGAGGAGGTTTTTACATCAGGCGATCTGGTGATATGCTTCAGTTCTTCATGTACAGGAACCTTACATACATTGTGTGAGAAATGACCATGCTTAGCTTCCTATGTGCCATTTATCAGAGGAATGTAGGATACTACTGAGACACTCAGCACAGGAGAACTGTTGGAGACTTGTTTGGACTGAAATAATAGTGTGTATCTGTATGCATAATATACAACTACATAAGGATGTAATATTTCTCCGTAGGCTTCCCTTTCTTGTAAAGCATCTCTATAAAACACAGTAATCCGAGTAAAAATAGTCTGCGTTATCGTGACCTGACATTAAAGTAGACTGAATTTAATGAAAACATCATCTGGAAGGAGTGTGTTTGGAACGTGCTGTTCAGAGTGACCATACAAAGAAAGACTGAGCTAATGGGGACTACACACTGGGAGATTTGCTGAGCGTTCTGAGCAATGCCAGGTCACTCAGAACGCTAGTCAAGATTCCTCAGAACACAGTGATGTGTGCTGAGCGATCTGTCAGGGCCAGTGTTTAGTGATAGCGATGTGTGGGGCCACGGAGCAATGTAGGGGCATTTTCTAAGCGATCTAGTTAAATCGCCCCATGTGTAACCCCTGACAATGGGGACTGTATCGCTCTATCCATTTATATATGGCATAAGCAGTACGGTAATACGGCTGTATACTAAGATTAGCGAGTGCTAAAGGGGTTATGCATTGTTGTTGCCTGTCCGAGAGAGAGAAAGAGATGTACTTTTACTCACTGCCATCAGATGGCAGTGTGTCAGAGACACACAGACACTAAACATATATATATATATATATATATATATATATATATATATATATATGATTGTTATTACCAGTTTCTTTTATTGCGCACACATGTTCCGCAGCGCTTTACAGGGAATATTTGAACATTCACATCAGTCCCTGCCCCAGTGGCGCTTACGATCTATATTCCCTACCACATGTACACGCACACACAGACATTCTAGGGTTTATTTGTACCCAAAGGAATCCCACATAAGCACAGGGAGAATATACAAACTCCACACAGAGGCCATGGTGGTAATGGAACCCATGACCTCAGTGCTGTGACTCTGAGGCAGTAATGCTAACCATTACACCGTCCGTGCTGCCCTATAATCAGAGCTTTGCTGTTAGACCATGCTACAATTGTGACAGGTCATGCTGGTAAATGTAGCTCCGCCGCTGCTGTGATGTCACACGTTACCTACCTCTAACTCTAAGGTTAAGAAGAAAGCAGAATATAGCACTCACTTTCAACACATGATTGGGGGAAGCAAAATGACACAGTTTATGGGCCAGATTCTCTAAGCTTCAAAAGTGATAAAATGGAGAGTGATAAACAGCCAGCCAATCAGCTCCTACCTGCCACCTCACAGACTGTGTTTGAAAAATGTCAGACAGGAGCTGATTGGCTGGCTGTTTATCACTCTCCATTTTATCACTTTTGAAGCTTAGAGAATCTGGCCCCATGACTGTTGTTCCGGATCCTTTGGCTACCATTACCAGCCAGGACTAATGGCTTCAGTAGATGATTGCCAGAACAATTTTCTGTCCGCTGATTCGGGTGAAAGTCCAGTGCTCCCACATTATAAAACTGTAGGATTGTCGAGAAGCAGCCATGTAGCACACCTATCTGTCACACGGGATCACAGGAAATAATCACCAAGGACCTGTAGCACTGTTTTCATCAACTGATATGGACCATTGGGGGTTCTACAGAAACAGGTGAGGTCCAGTATCATGTTCAGTGGGATTTCCTTGGCTCTACTGCTGTCAGCCAAACTCTGCCAGCTTCGGACAGCGCATGACTCCTTCACCCATCAGGGATCGGCTACACCCGGAAGCAGTGCCTGATGAATATGCCAGGATTAGGAAACAATAAACCTACAAAAATAACTGGTTTTGTTTAATTCATCTTTCATTATTTAAAAAAATATATTTAAAAAATTCACATGTGTTAAATAATCCCAAAATTGGAAGTGAACAAAAATATATGAAAGTCCCTGCAGTATTCCTGACACAGTAAATATCTAGGAACTGAACTCGGTGCTATCATACAGCGATGATAACCCCTACACGTGTGCTTGGGGTTCACCCTGCCTAAATTAGGTTGTGACTTTGTGGGCGCCATCAGTGACAAACTGAAGTTTTCTTAAGAGAGGATCTGAGTAATTTTTTGACAGACCAGTTGGTTTTGTTCTGATTTACCCTTTTGATATCGCTAGTCACACAATCATTGGTAGGTCTTGTTATGTCATATGCAGGGCGGGACTGCCCATCGGACTGGGGCTGGCTAAGCAGCTCAATGCTCCCAGCATACAGAGAAGGGGGGGTGTCGCAGTGCCCCTTTACCTGCATACACAATAAGATGCCAAGGCTGTATAACAGGCCCATCTGTGCCTAGGTGTACATGTGCTTTATCCTGCTAAACCAAATCTACAAGGTATATATCCTTGGCTCAACACACCAAAGGTCGACACCTCACATAGGTCGACATGGCTTAGATCAACATGGATGGAAGGTTGAGAAAAGCATTAGGTCGGCAATGGCTAGGTTAAAAGTCAAAAGGTTGACATGGGTTTTTAATTTTTATTTTTTGAGCTATGTGCCCTACCATCCACTACGGCATGGATAGAGAATAGAATAGTGTGCCGAGCATAGCAAGGAACCGTGCCCGAAGCATGTTGAGCGCAGTGAGCCAAGCGAGGGGACGCAGTGCACCGATACTGTGTCTATAGCTGGTTTCACATTGCAAAAACCTGCTTTCAACTCGTTTTTGTAAACGTTTTTTTAAATGGGTCAAAAGCCAGTTAAACCCCTTTCATACTGCATGTTGTAAAGGTATACTGCAGTTTCAATACCATTTTTGTACCTTCAGATTCAACCCGTTTCACCCATAGAAAGCCATACAATGTAATTTTTTTTTTTTAATTCCTGATTGTGGGCGGGGATCATGTGTGGTTATCATTTGTAGCAAATACCGATTCTGAGCTGTTCAGACTGCAGGGAAAACGGCTCTGTAACGTGTAGGATCCTGCTTTTAACACGTTTCAAAATACCGGTATTTTGTAACCGGTAAATTGATTGTGGAGCTTTCATATTGCGGCTGGTACCGTTTTAAAGCAGTTAAAAATCGGCAATATGCCGTGTTAAAACTGCAATGTGAAAGGGGCTTCAGTCGACCATGTCGACATTCGGGAAAAAAATATTTACTTTTGAGTGTCGACCTAGCCATTTTAGGTGTCGACCTAAGCCAAGTCAACCATCAGTGGTCGACCTAATACATGTCAACCTTTGGTTGGTCGACCCAGTGACCCAGTGACCCATACCCATCTACCTTTTGCAGTTTGAGGCTACACTGTAAGTGGTATTCAATGGCGGTTTTCTACGGGGTTTTCTACAGCGAGGATGGCTTCTTTCCGGTTAGGAAAAGCCACCCTTGCTGTCAAACCCCCTTGCCGTATTCAATGTTTGGCCAGAATCCTGATCCCCTTATACGGCGAGTCTGCTGCATTTTGTGGCGAGCCCCGCTGTTTTAATGGCCACACTCGCCATTCCCACCTCGCCAAAGGAAGCCACCAGGGGCATTGAATACCCCTCTGTGTCTACAGTGGAGAGCATCCTCCTATGCTCAGATCCCCTCACTAGGTGTCACTGACTGTAACAGCATCTCAACCCCCAGCACAGCCGACAGAGGCGTGCAGGGAAACTTCCCATTTTGGCACTACTATGGCATATATGTGGAAACAAATTGCAGCAAATTGAATCAGCCCCAGGCGCCTATTAATCGCCATGTTCCGCCACATGGTTCCAAAATTAGCAGTGTTACATAAAGAAAGCCAGTTACTATAGAGACTAACTGCTGAAATGAAGTATGATGGTTCAGGCGATTAATCACTGTAGCAAAACCCTTCCACTGATTTTCTAGTGAGGCATGCTGGGATACGAGGAGCTTCAGGGGACATGACATAACCGTAAAGGAATTCTTAAAAAATTTTTTACGTTTGAAAACAATTGTTTGCAATTAATCAATCAAAATCCTGCAGAATTTCAATTTCAGAGACTAAAAATCACCAGTTTAACCAAAGCCTAATTGTGATATTTAATATGCAATGTGGAGCCATAATATACTGTAGCTTTATTAGACAATAACTGTAAATCTGTAGCTTGCCTATAGGTTGCATTGGTGAATATTATTAATGACCACAGATCTAATGTTGTCTCTTCATCACACAGTACAAAACTTAGAATAAAAATGAATAGAAATCAGAAATATCAGGCCGAGAAAAGAGTTTAACCTGGGAGTCAGGTCTCAGTTACTAGCCCCCAGCTCTGGTGTCACCCAACTCTAATAAAAACAGCCGTTTCCATGGTTTATTAGAATCTATTACCCAAGTAGCATAATCCCTCCTTTCATTGGGGACTTGTTACTTAAAAACTCAAATAAATATTATAACCAGTTTGATGCCTAAGGGGAAGAGACATTTTATTGAACTCTACAGAACAGCGTCCCCTGGCTGGTAAGTTAGGGAACACTTGCTGGGGATATTGGGCAATACAGATGGGACATTATGAAGCTGGTTTGAAGTTGGAAGCAAAGGAAAAAAAATATTAACTTTGTAAAAACATTTCGATTTTTGCATACAGGGTAAATACTGCCAGCTTTTGCATGTACGGTAGCCCATAAATACATGACAGCTTTATACTAATGCGGGCCACACATCAGACTAACTCCAACCATCCAACTGGTTGCTTGGATGGAATAAAAATATGGTACTGGATGGGAGCAAATGACAATGTGCTCACAAACCCAGGAAAATGGACAAAACCATTCAGTCAAATTGTTTAAATCAAACAGGTTCAACTACAGTACCGTGTCTGAGCGACAGTTTTTGTCCTTTTCCAGATTTTGGGTGGGATGTATTAATATACATTGCCAACCTTCGCCATGCCCCCGCCATGATGCCAGCGCATATGTACTAACATATGCGGCTGGCATCGTGGTGTGATGACTGAAGCCCCCCACGATACCTGTAATGTGGTCTCCGTCACCTCCTGGGAGCCTGCTTCTCCCCTGCAGCCGGGACAGCTCACAGTAGCTGTCCCCGGCGCCTCCTCCCCCCCCCTGCAGCCGCAAGGACGTCGCTAGGGGGAGGAAGGGCCTACCTTCCTGGGTCCAGGAAGACCTGTAAGAAGGTAAGCCCAAGGGAGGGGAGATGGAGGGTCGGCGAGGCGGCGGGGTTGCGGCGGAGGCGGTGGGCTGCGAAAAGAAGCCCATAGGCTTCTATAGGGTATCGCCACCAAATGGGGGTTTTACCGCATTTTCCCCTTAGTACATCCCGCCCTTTGGGAGCAAATTTCTGAAGTTAATATTACATTTGCTCCCATCCATATTTTTATTCCATCCAAGCAACTAGTTGGATGGTTGGAGGAAAGTTGGTCTGATGTATGGCCAGCATTACACTGCAATTTAGATTTGAGCTACATTAGCATCTGATCTGATTCGTTTGTCGATTTCCCTTGTACTCCCCGGCAGCTCCCAGACTCACGATTTGGTGCATATTGACACACAATGTACTTACGATCTGCACCCAATCTTGACAGAACATATGTGTAGCTTGTAAGATCATAGGCTCAGCCCAGCGACTATGCAAGTCACCAAAAGCCGTTCGCAAAGAGGACCTGCGCATAAAAGACCATGTGCATGCACAGTCCCACAACCATTGGAAAGGGGACGAATCCGCCCCATTCCGAAAGGACTGGAATGACCCCCTAAATGCAGTCCAATTTATTTCCGCCAAAATGTGAGCAAAATGCACCAGTCTGCTGCAGCTGGAACCTGGATCTGCTATTTGGATGCTTTAAGTAAAGAAATCTATAGATTGTAATGTAAACTCGGTACGTGCTGCCGGTATATGTAACTGTAATACACGGCCTCTCGCACACAAAGCTCTGCTCTCAGTATTTACCTCTGTCCGGCTCTGTCTCTGTCACTTGATAAATGGCCCCAGTCTGTCAGTCCCAGGTGAGTACATGTTATAGGGGCTCTACACATATTGACACAGGGAAGCTGTCAGTAACAGGGAGAGTGACAGCTAGTAAGAGGCCAGTATAATGGGGACAAAGACTCTGCCTTCTTGTCCTCCCCCTCGGGAGAGCTCCGAATTGTCCCTTGGAACATGCCATAGAGGCCTGAATTCAGTATGAAGTGGTAATGTGATACATGGACTTCACAGTCAGCACATGTCAGCTAATATATTTACTTTCCTCACTTAATTGCTGATGGGTCAGCAGCACATTTCAGCCTTCATTTCTGTGAATGCATTTATGTATGTATGCATATGTAATATATATATATATATATAAGCAACACATGTATACGTGCGTGCATGTTTGTGTATGGGTATGTGTATATGTAAATGTATGTATGCAGTGCAGCACTAAAAATGTAACTGGTGGACGTTATAATTTGCATACAATATAGAAAGCTGAGTGAAATACATTGAGACATTGTGGTACAGTAGTTCCTTTGTGTAATGATCAACTAAGTGTGGTAAATGCAGATTATATTGGGGTATGGGTAAAAACAGGACCCGGACAAGACCCCGGGATGCCAGACTGGACATCAAACTCTGCATTCCGGAGCGGGTGTCCTGTCCGGCTGGGCTGCCTGTGACAGCTGGGAGAGGAGGATGGTCCCTGTATGGTCCGTGCATGTAGCAAAAACCGGAACAGTCCGGACCACATGGGGAGGCTGTAATCTCCCCCTCCCCATGTTCCTGGTGAAAGCTATCACAGGCATCCCCCCAAGGAGACTCTGATGATGCTGCAGACGGAACTGGAAGTGAAGCAACGTGGGTCTCCATGGCAAAGGGAGACTTCTTCTTCCGCCATTACCAATATTATTTTCAAGTACCCCCAACTGGTCTGCAGAGTACCCCCAGGGATACTAGTACCCCAGGTTGGGAACCATTGCTCTAAGGCAGGGGTGGGGAACCTCAGGCCCGGTAGTCGGTCTGAGTGGCACGCCCGGCAGCTTTGCCGGGAGTAAAGTACAGGGGAATTCTCGCGAGAGGTCGGTAGGTCTCGCGAGATTCCTCTTAATCAACAGCAGCCATAGACTGTCTGTCCTATTCAGCGGCAGCCGCCGGAGCGTGGGACGGCTGCAGCAGGACAATTTGTAAGAGAAAATTTTACATATGGCGACCCGAAGGATTTTTTCCCCATACAAACGGCCCTTGGCACAAAAAAGGTTCCCCACCCCTGTTCTAAGGGCTATTTTACATGCTTTGGTTTCCAGGGCAGCCGAGAGGAATGCCGGGTCCCGGTAACATTTTTGGGGCGTGGCCTAAGTGTGGGGGGTGTGGGCACCTCCTGCACTTAGGCCACACCCCAAAAATATTTAGAGGAGGGTGAAAGAAAACTCTAAAAACTGTAATCTCAGCAGCAGCACACACCCACAGCATGTGCTGTGCTAACAGCAGGTTTAGCATGACCTCTCAGTGGGCCTTATTTTGGTTCATTCTTTCTGACAAAATCCTTCTTAGATGGACAAAACCATGTGCACTGCAGGGGGGCAGATGAAACATGTGCAGAGAGAATTAGATTTGGGTGAGTAATTTTGTTTCTGTGCAGGGTAAATACTGGCTGCTTTATTTTTACACTGCAATATAGATCTCACTTTGAAGTAAAACCCCACCCAAATCTAATTCTCTCTGCACAAGTAACACCTGCCCCACCTGCAGTGCACATGGTTTTGCCCATCTAAGAAGGATTTTGTCAGAAAGAATGAACCAAAATAAGGCCCAGTGAGACACTCATGCTGAGCCTGCTGTCAGCACAGCACATGCTGTAGAAGTGTGTGCTGCTGTTGCTACCCGGGAGGGACGGAGGGGGAAGGGAGGGGTCGGACCAGGGCAGGGGCGGATTGGCCCACCGGGAAACCGGGCCATTTCCCGGTGGGCCGTCCCATAAAAGACACGAAGCGGCCGCTCACACCGCTGGCCGCGGCCACAGCACTTTGCCCAAAATAAATATGGCCGCGGCCAGCCTCATCGCTGACAGAAGGTAAAATGGCCGCGGGAGGGCTGGTGCGCATGTGCGGCCGCACGCAGCTCCTCCCGCGGTGCTTTGCTGTGCGCGCGTCTGCTCCCTTCCCTTGCCTATGTCAGGAGGGGAGGTCCGTCCACGGCTGCTGAAGAAATGCACGCAGTGCCAGCCGCGGGGCAGGGAGAGCACAGCAGACAGGTATCCTAGAACCGGAGGTCCCGCTGGAGCGATGCAGAGATAGACAGGAGGCATCCTCCCTTCAAGAAGGATAAGGTTAGTAATCCACTGCAGGGTAACCCTTACACTACACCCCCCATCCTAACTCTGACCATATACCCCCCCCCCCATAACTAAGACCATACACCACCTGAAGTAACTTTGACCATACACCCCCCAACCTAACTCTGACCATTTACCCCCCAGCCTAACTCTGACCATAAACCCCCCCCAGCCTAACTCTGACCATACTCCCCTCCAACTTATCTCTGGCCATACACCCCCCAACCTATCTTTGACTATACACCCCTCTAGCCTAACTCTGGCCATACACCCTCTCTGTCTATCTCTGACCATACACCCTCCCTGTCTATCTCTGACCATACACCATCCCCACCTATCTCTGACCACACCCCCCCCAGCCTAACTGTGCCCATACACCCCCCAACCTATCCCTGCCCATACACCCCCGGCCTAACTCTTTCCATACACCCCCCAGTCTATCTCTGACCAAACACCCCCCAGCCTAACTCTGACCACCCCATCTGCATCCTAACTCTGACCACATACCCCTCTTGTAGCCCTACTCTGACCACACACCCCCTCCCGCAGCCTAACTGACCACACACCCCTTCCCGCAGCCTAACTCTAATTATACACCCACCAGCAGCCTATGCCGCTCCTGCAGCCTATACCTAGCTATACACCCCCCTACAGCCTACCCTTATCCATCCATATGCACCGCCACAGCCTAACCATACACACACACACACACACCCCTGCAGCCTAACCACTCACACAGACAATATATAATATGATACAAATAACTCCGCAAGACTAGGCCCAGCTCAACTTCAAAGCGGGAAGCAAACCAAAAGCACCTGACTTTACTTTAATCAGTGCTGTCACCTGTGCCTAGCGGTGCCCCCTTCTCATCCTTCCCCACTTGTGCTTCCCCCCATAATCTGTATGATGGCTCTGGCCGACCCACGGGGTCGGCTTGAAGAGATGAGCTCTGCTGACCCATGTGGGACAGAAAGAGTGGTGTGCTGGCGCTGCTATGTAGGAGTCAGGAGTGGGAAATAGGAGCATCCCTCTGCAGCTGTCTCACCTGTGTGAGCCTGCTTCCGATAGCAGAGGGAGTGACGGAGGCTGGGACCCAGGAGCTGCGGAGAGAAGGTGAGATTCTGGTTTCCTTTCCTTCATATCCTTCCCTGCTTCCACTACACCAGCTGGCCTGTTTCTCACTACTACTCTCAGCCTGCCAACTTATCCGCACTACCACTTCTCCAGTCTGCCCCTACTTCCCACTATGGCTCTCAGCTGGTCCCGATTCCCACACTACCACTCCCAACAGCTCCCTCCTTCCCACTACTAATTCCAGCCTGCCCCCTGCTTCCCAATACTACTCCCTGCCTGCCGTTTTCTCCCCACCACTACTGACTGCCTGCCCTCTCATCCACACTACCTCTACCAGTCTGCTTTCTGCGAACCACTACTACTCCCAGCCTGCTTCCCACCACTACTACTCTCAGCCCGTACACTTATCCACACTGCCTTTACTAGCCTGCTTTTTGTTCACCACTACTACTCCCAGCCTGCTTCCCACCATTTCTCCTATCAGCCCATCCCCTTATCCACGCTACCTCTACCAGTACTACTAGCTTTCTTTCTGCTTACCACTACTACTCTCAGCCTGTCCCCTTATCCACGCTACCTCTACCAGTACTACTAGCTTTCTTTCTGCTTACCACTACTACTCTCAGCCTGTCCCCTTATCCACGCTACCTCTACCAGTACTACTAGCTTTCTTTCTGCTTACCACTACTACTCTCAGCCTGTCCCCTTATCCACGCTACCTCTACCAGCCTGCTTACTGTTCACCACTACTACTTCCAGCCTGCTTCCCACCACTTCTACTATCAACCCGTCCCCTTATCTGCACTATCTATACTAGCCTTCTTCCTGCTCAACACTACTACTCCCAGCCTGCTTCCCACCAATACTGCTCTCAGCCTGTCCCCTTATCCACGCCTACTCTACCAGCCTGCTTCCTGCTCACCACTACCACTCTCAGTCTGCTTCCCACCACTTCAACTATCAGACGTCTCAGTGGGCGAGATGCTGCAACAAAAAAAGCCGTAATTACCTAGTTTTCAGGGATTTTACCGCATTTTCATATGCAGCAAAGCCCCGCCGCCGGGGCTTTGCTGCGGGGGGTTACGCCAGGTCTAGATGGCGTAATCCCATGGAAGTCTATGGGCTTCCCTTTGCGTCCCCCACCGGCTTACGCCGATCTGCGCCGCTCCCCCTCACCTGTGTCCGGGCAACCTCCTGCTGTGCTGCCCGGACCAGTGATCTCCTCCCTGCACCTCTTCCGAGTGCAGGGAGGAGGAAGTGGAGCCAGGTACGGGTCCAGGGAGGGAGGGGGGACCTGCTGCATATCGCCGGCCACAACGCAAAGGACAGCTCTTATCGCAAGAGCTGTCCTTTGCCTTAATGATCGCATATGTTAGTGCATATGCGATTATTAACTATGCGAATGCCGGCGATGTGAAGCTGCATTTATTAGAGAATCCCGCCCCTTATCTGCACTACCTCTACTACTCCAGCCTGCTTCCTGCTCACCACTACTACTCTCAGCCTGTCCCCTTTTCTGCACTACCTTTACTAGCCTGCTTCCTGCTCACCACTACTACGCTCTGCCTGTCCCCTTATTCACGTTACCTCTACCAGACTGCTTTCTGTTCACCACTACTACTCCCAGTCTGCTTCCCACCAATAATGCTCTCAGCCAATCCCCTTATCCACACTACCTCTACCAGCCTGCTTCCTGATCACCATTACTACTTCCAACCTGCTTCCACTACTACTGTCAACTTGTCCCCTTATCTGCACTGCCACTATTCCAGCCTGACCCTGCTTCCCACTACTACTGCACACGGCCCCCTGCTCCCCTCCAGGCATCATCGTACAGTACCCACCCTAAACATCACTCCACCTTTGGCATATAGACGCAGTCCAATACATCCCCAGCCTCCAAAATATACCCTTTCCTAGATGCACGGCCCCAGGGACATACAGAACTGGCCATACCCCTCTCCATCCAGGTAAATAGACTGTACACGCTAACCCAAGGCCTCCTAGACACAGTATCTGCAGTCTAGGGACATATACTTTACACCCCAATTGTTTTTCTATTGTGGAGCACAATATGTTTTTATTTTATTCCTGTGGGGGCTAATGTTTAATGATTTTTATTTTTATTGGGGGAGGGGGGGGGGGGGTTGTTGTCAGTGTGGTTTTTTTCTCTGTTTGGGGCCAATGTGTTCATTCCTGTGGGGACAGATGTTTTTCCCCCTATTAAGGGTCAGTTTGTTTACCTATCGGGGTCAATTTAATATTTTCTGTGAGGGTAATGCCTTTTATTGTTTTAAGTGTATTATAAATGTGTTCTGCTTTTCTAGCGAATACAAGGGGTTGGCTATTCAGACACATTATGGGTGTGTGATTGAAGAGATACGGGCGGGTTGCTGAAAATAGCGTTGCTTACAGAGAAGCTGAATTGTTCGTCTTGGAGACGGATGCTGAGATGGATGATCTGCACCTAGGATAGGGCAGGTGAAAGTTTCAGTGGTGCAGTCACTGGTGGTATTGTTAAGGCATTTGCATAAAGTTGCAGATGCAACTGCAGCAAAAGATGCAAGGAAGGCCGCAACTGCATGCAACTCAAATTATTGAACTTATTGAGCATCTACCACTATCTGTACGTCTATTAGTAGGGATCCTGCCCCTCTTGAAAAACCCCGCCCCCTCAGCAGACCCCGCCCCCATTAGGGCTGCTTCCATACTGGGTTTTCCATCCCAATCCGCCCCTGGACCAGGGTCCCTGCAGGGCCCCTCCAGCAAGCCTGGGCCCGGGTAATTAGTACCCCCCCCCCCCCCTCTCGGCTGCCCTGTTGGTTTCATCTGGATGGGTATAAGCCGTGCCAGGAATGTAATAGTAAGAGCTTATGGGTAGCAGCTGTATCTATCTCCTGAAAAGTCCGGCTGCCGGGCTGTGGCTGGGCCATGTTAACATGACAGCGAGTAACACAGGCAGATGGGGCCTTTCACACACAACTTTTTGGAGTGCAGCTGTAGCTCTCCCACGCACCCAACATGACATCACATTGAAACCCCGCCCCCAGAGTTAATGTGATGAGCAGAAGTAGATGTAGGTATTTTTATATATTTTTTATATTTTTAATTTTATTTAATACATTTTATATAAGCACACCATTAAGTTCGGCTAAAAGCCCTTGCCTGTGAAAGGCACTGCTGTCCGGCAAAAAAACAAAAAACAAATATAGTTTGTCTGGCTTTTTGCCGCCCAGTCAAAACCAGGCAGTGTGAAATAGCCATAAGGGGTACATTTACTAAAGCTTCTAAAACAAAAAAAGGTGATATTGCCCATAACAACCAATCCAATCTATGATTTCTCTATTGCAAAATAATAGACAAAATCTGATTGGTTGATATAGGCAACCAGGGCCGTTTCTACAGGCGGACAAGCTGTGCAGCAGCCCGGGGCGCCGCACGTCTTGTCCACCTCTGTTTAACAGCCGGGGCGCCCTGCAGCTCCCGGCAACGCCGCGGCCGCCGCAGCCTCCTCCCCGGCGTCCACACACAACAAGCAGAGGGAGGGGAGGGGAACGCATCACGCGTCTCTCCTTCCCCCTCGCTCACTGTGTCACTGGGCTATCAGCCTATCAGAGCTCGCGGGCTGGCAGCCAATAAGGAGCCAGCCCGCGGGGTATGAATGGCTGATGGGCGACGGCTCAGGACAGGTACACACTACACAGTGAAGGGGAAGGAAAGAAGTGCGATGCGCTCCGCTCCCCTCCCCTCCCCAAGGAAGCAGAGGCAGAGGCGATGGCACAGGGGGAGACACAGACACAGTGAGTTTGGCACTGGGGGGCATATAGGAGGGGTTGAAGTGGATTGCGCTGCTGAATTTCACAATAATATTAAGAAACAAACTTAACTTGGCTGAATAAAATGAGTAATGGACACACTGTTTCTTCTTTCAAATTTTATATATAGAAACAAGATATATAGAAATACATTTTGATATAGTATATAAAAAACACTTATTAAAACATATAAATTAAAAAAGGGGGAATAAACATGAATTGGGATCCCAACAGTGCAGACTATAGTAGCTCGACTTCAATTGTGTCAATTAGCCGACAAATTATTTTAGATTCTGGTTCAGAGAGTCAGATAGATTGGAAGAATGGAGGAATTCCAGGTTTAGCACACATATAAATATTGGGTACTTATGTATTATCTGGGCTCCCATGTTAAATGAACCCCATTTTTTCATACCCCTACTATCCAACTACGCATGGAGTTGATTTTATATAGTGTGACGAGCGCAGCGAGCCACCGTGCCCGAAGCATGGCGAGCGCAGCGAGCCCCGCGAGGGGACCCGGTCTCATAAGAAAAACGGGAGCCCAGATATTACATAAGTACCAAATATTGTGTGTAAGCTGACCAATAAATTTATAATGTAAGAGATACTTATAGTCACAAGTTTGATAAGTTAATGCTCACCCCGTTAGGCAGCACTCTCTCCGTGCTGTTATGTAGATGGTTCCAGTAGGCAATCACAGTTGTTAGTGGAGATAAATCTCCTACCAGGTATGGCTTCCACTCCTCTCGGCCACAAGCCGGTATACCTGCCTGTAGTCAGCGACTGATCCTCTGTCCTGACCACGGCGGCATAAGGAGTTGTTTTGGCGGTGATTTGAATTGCCGTGCACTGGGGTATAGCTGGTGCCAAACACTCGCTGTAATGAGGTGAGCGGTTTATGTCCGTGGCTGATGACCGGCAGCGTGGGTGGAGGCTGCACTTCAGCTCAAGGCACGATGGATGTCAGCGGGGGGCCAGAGGGGGAATCTGTGCCAAAGCCGTCCCGGTCAGCGTGGAGCCCGAGTATTGCTGATTGCCGGCAGCGTGATCCGCGCTGCACTTCAGCTGTTGGTTGGGCTGACGGTGCACTGAATGGGATTCCGATTCCAAATAGGTGATGACGTCAACGCGTTTCGTACCCTTCGTTAGCTGGGAACTTTCTCAAGACAAAATCTGTGGGGGCATATATCTATGGCACTGTGGGGGCATATTTGACACTGTGGGGGCATATTTGGCACTGTGGGGGCATTTATCTGTGGCACTGTGGAGGCATATTTGACACTGGGGGCATATTTGGCACTGTGGGGGCATATATCTGTGGCACTGTGGGGGCATATTTGGCACTGTGGGGGCATAAGTGTGGCACTGTGGGGGCATATGTGGTGCTGTGGGGGCATATGTGGCGCTGTGGGGGCATATCTGGCACTGTGGGGCATATATCTGTGGCACTGTGGGGGCATATGTGTGGCACTGTGGGGGTATATATTTGTGGCGCTGTGGGGGCATATCTGGCACTGTGGGGGCATATTTGGCACTGGGGCATATGTGTGGTACTGTGGGGGCATAGCTTTCACTGTGGGGGCATATATGTGTGGCGCTGTGGGGGCATATCTGGCACTGTGGGGGCATATTAGTAAACGGCATCAGTTGTGCGTCAGCGCCGCGTGGGGCATAATTTGTAATGGCCATTACGGTGTGGGGTCTAATGGGCATCACGGTGTGCAACATAATGTGTAATTGTCATCACGGTGTGTGCGACATAATGTGTAATTGTCATCACAGTGTGTGACATAATGTGTAATTGTCATCACGGTGTGCGGCGTAATGTGTAATTGTCATCATGGATAAATAGTGTATAATGATTTAAGTAGCCTGTCATTGTTTGGCCTTGATCTGTGAGGCGTACGAAGTCACTGGCAGGCAGGTATTCAATGCGGCGGGGAGGGGGTTAAACAGCGAGGATTGCAGAAATCCAGCGATCCTCGCTGTTTAACCCCCTCGCCAGCCGCTCGCTCTATTCAATGTTCTGGGGAAATTCTCGCTGTCACAGGACGGCGAGAATTCCCCAAAACAGCGAGACCCACGGCTAATGCAGAAAACTCGCTGTATTTAGCCGTGAGTCTCGCTGCTTCTGGAGCTTCATACGCCAATTCCCCCTCGCTCAAAAAATGGAGTGAGGGGAAATTGGCGTATGAGGGGGCTGCTTTGAATACTGACAGGGTGAGTGGTGACAGCGAGCAGGAAGCTCTGCTCGCTGTCCCCACTCGCCCACAGCATTGAATACCTACCACTGTTTGGCCTTCAGCCGGCCAACTTAAGTGAGGGAGGACAATGACAATTCCTGCGGTAACCAATGTCTGGTCATGCAGGATGCAAATGTGTGATGTAAGGTAATTGTTTTCCTGCTAGACCACGCCCTTATATTAAGCCACACCCTTTTTACCATTAAGCCACACCCCCTATTTTGGCGCGCGCCTCCGGCGCACGCAATTTCTTCAATACCATGTTATGTATTTGGTTGGGGGGGGGGGGGGGGGCGCATTTTTTTTTCTTCGCCCTGGGAGCTAAATTGTCTAGAAACAGCCCTGTAGGCAACATCACCTTTTTTTGTTTTAGGAAGCTTTATTAAATTTACAACTAATGCTCTATAATAAATATTATTTACTTTTATTCTTCATGTTTAGAAGTTTAATTTAAAATGATGACTTTTTGTTGTATATAATGCATGATACTCATTTATGCTGTCAGGATAGTTGGGGTAAGTGAGAATGACTAAAGCTGGTTTCACATTGCAAAAACCTGCTTACAACTCGTTTTTGTAAACGTTTTTTTTAAATGGGTCAAAACCCAGTTAAACCCCTTTCACATTGCATGTTGTAACTGGTATATTGCAGTTTCAATACCATTTTTGTACCTTCAGATTCAACTCATTTCACCCTTAGAAAGCCATACAATGTCATTTAAAAAAAAAAAATCCTGCTTGTGGGCGGGGATCATGTGTGGTTATCATTTGTAGCAAATACTGTTTCTGAGCTGTTCAGACTGCAGGGAAAACGGCTCAGAAACGTGTAGGATCCTGCTTTTAACACGTTTCAAAATACCGGTATTTTGTAACCGGTAAATTGATTGTGGAGCTTTCATATTGCAGCTGGTACCGTTTTAAAGCACTTCAAAATCAGCAATATGCCGTGTTAACACTGCAATGTGAAAGGGGCTTAAGCGTTACCCCAGCCTCATCTGCTATTGGCAACTTGGTATAAAATAACATCTGAATAACTTTATATAAAATAATAATAATAATAATAGGTGGCCAACAACATGAGGCCCAATGTCCATTGAATAAGTTCCCAATCCTAAGCAATCTGCTAATTACCCTTGTTACACCTCAGTGAGTATTACTAGTGACAGGATGGGTCTGAATTATGCCAGTAAATTTACTGGCAGCTAGCCTCCTGCATTCAAAGTCCTCTTAGAAAATGGCGTCCCGACCTCTTGGTAGAGGTAATTTAATTCCAGATTCTTATATTGCGCAGCAAATTTTGTCCTTTTAACTTTAGGGATTCAAGTAAGGATTTATGCCAGGCTTCATACACAAAGAAAATTGTAACCCATATATTGCGGCCAAGATGTCTGTCTCACCTGGTGCGCTTGTGGACAGGATGAAGAATACCTGGATCTGATGAGTATGTAGGTGTCAGTGTTAGTTATTTAGTACCTGACTTGTGGGTCTCCCGTCATGTATCACGTTTTCAGGTATTCCTGATGAATAGTTCCCGTATTGGGTAGGTGATTCAGTGGGTATCAGTCGCTTGCTGTTTTGCTATCTGGATTTAGACATTTCCAAAGTTTAGATCACATCTCCAGGTATTTGTTTTACCCACCCACTGCAACATATGTGATGCACCCAAGATGATCGCCCTGCCAGGTACTTTCATGAGTACAGTATATGGAACAATCTGTGGAAGTGATGACTTATTTATTCATATAAGTAATTTATAACTCGAGAGAGAATTACTGAACCGATTTGGATCAGATTTTCACTGAAATGTTCTTGGCAATCATTTAAGTAATATAGTCTAGGTATCATTCCGTGGTGAACCCCCCCCCCACTGCCACAAACGTGTGCAAGTGACACAAACTTAAGTCTACCTCTATAGTGCTCCCACCAGCATGGGCACTGGGTGAGCAGGCTCCAGGTGCATTGATTCGACCACGTCATCTTCACACTTTTTTTTAAAGCTCTCTGTTTTTTTTTTCTTCTTGCATTTCATTGCTAAAATAAATACTGCTCTAATAAAAAACTAGAAGATATTAAGGGCAGGATGTTCTTACATCTGCAGCCCAGCTCCGCCCCCCTTCGCATACATAATTATGACATATGCTCTAACATATGCGATAATTATGGCAAAGGACAGCTCTTGCGTTAAGGGCTCCCCCCTCCCTCCGTTACCCGGCACTGTGCTGCTGCGGCGGGGGGGCTGGCTCTCCTCCCTGGCCTGCACCCGGAAGAGGATTATAGTGCAGGGAGGAGGAGGTCACAGGTCCGGGCAGCACTGCTCTGTGCTGCCCGGACACAGGTGAGGGGGGGTCGGTGCGGGCGGCAGGGTCGGTGCGGAGCAGCGGTGGGCCGCGTTAGAAGCCCATAGGCTTCTATGGGGCATAGCCAGATTTTTCTGGCGATGCCCCCCGTCGCGTTAACCCGGTGGGGGAGGCTTAGAGCATCCCAAAATGCGGTAAAAACGCGATAACGTGGTTTTTACCGCATTTTTAGTTTTGAGAATCTCCCCCTAAAACAGATGAGTGAATTAAAAAAATTGGTATAAAAGAAAATGAATAATCCTTCAGCAGTGATAAGTAGGCACTGCTAGTATCTTATATTTTACCACTGTCACCTTGGGATTGTGCCCAAGATGGCTTCCTCTCTTCTATTGTGGTTTTGGCTGCATACTTATTATAGAACTATGAGTCCTTTAGGAGAAAGGTGCTATATAACAAAGTATTATTATTATTATTATTATTATTATTATTATTATTATTATTATTATAATGAAGAAGGATTGTGCTGGGGTTGTGCACCCTGGTTCATTTATTTCCAAGGAGGGTATTATCAAAAGTTGGAGAGAGATAAAGCACCAGTCAGCTCCTAACTGCCATATTAAAAGCTAAGGCTTTGTTTTCAAAATGTCAGTTAGAAGGTTATTGGTTGGTGGTATATATCTCTCTCTTTACTTTATTTATCTCCTTTGAGATATATATATATGTATGTATATATACAGATATACCCCAGTAAATGCCTTATTTATATGTAATATACTATATGCTGATACCTGTATAGTTTATGACAGGCTGCAAGATACCTAATTTGATCCCTTATGTTGAATGGTATGAAATAATTAATTGATACCATACAATATATGGTACGTGCTAATAAATATATGTTTTAATATCTTTATTCATGAAGTTGTGATCTCTGTTATTATATATGCATAAAAGTGAGAGATATTCCAGATCTCTACTTGGGAGCTGCATTTTATGACTGGTGTGTACTAGATTATATAGATATAAAGATATGGATTATATATATTATATTAGATATCGATTATATGTATTATATTAGATATAGATTATATATATTATATTAGATATAGATTATATATATTATATTAGATATAGATTATATATATATATATATATATATTATATTAGATATAGATTATATATATTATATTAGATATCGATTATATATATTATATTAGATATAGATTATATATATATTATATTAGATATAGATTATATATATTATATTAGATATAATATAGATGTGATCAATTTTATGAATTAGTATATTGTGCCCTATATTTTATATGTTTTTTTTTGTTGGGTACCAATCCAGTCCCCTTCTAAGTACAACACACACACACACACACACACACACACACACACACACACACACACACACACACACACCGGCACACACACCGGCACACACACTGCTATTAAATCAGACTTCATACAAGAATACAGTATATGTTATTCTTTGTAGTGGTAGTGACCAGCGTAGATCCCCTCACTGACCAGCCGACTCATTTCCACAATGTAAAGTATACCTCTGATTTACCCACCTCTTCCCAGCAAGCCGGAGGGAATTTGTTCATTTAGTTCAGTACATTAGAGACATATAAGGAATCAGAACAAGCTATATACATTCAGGGTAATATAATCAGTAGGCATATACTGTACTGTAGGATCTGCACTTACACAGATAAGGTGTCTAGCTCACACATGCGCACTGACTGCCCCATGTCACTAGAATATTAGGGTGGGGTGAGAATAAGGGGAAGTCAGTAATCTGCAAACTTCAGTTCAACTTCAGTCCTTTCTGACACTGTCTGGGTGCAGAGGAGAGAGGGACTGACAGACAGCAGGTTATAGGAACAGCAGCTCCTGTATCCAGTGAGGACAGACCTGGCCAGGCCCTGCAACACTGATGGGCTCAGGAGGGAGGAGATAGGAAAGCCAGAAAACGTTATCTCTGGATTATCACCCAACTCATCTGTGTGGGACTCTCCTCTCCCTGCAGTATCACACCCAGGCTGACTGCTGGCGGTCTACCCTGTGCTCAGGATCCAGGTACTGTACATCCACCCATCTGCTGCAAGTTCCCTGACCCCACACTTCTCCCACTCCTCGTGTTTATCTCACACTAATCTATTGCAATGTATTGAGCTCAGATTCAAACCACTAAATTATTAAATGCAATGATTATTGTGCTGGTAAAGGCGATTACTAGGCGATTACTTGTATATACAGTGTTGGAACGTTCCTGGTGGTTTCCAACGTATAGAATTATCTGTGGCCGTTAGTTTCCGTTACATTTTAATTATACATTAGTGAGAACGTCATAAGGTTCTTTATCGCTCAATACAGTAATATAGAGAAAGAGAGAGAGATCTTTATATCATTTATATTATCGATATATTATCATTAAATAGGCGATAAATGAGTGTACTCAGCGCTGAGTGTATGTAACCAGTTATCGGATTGTGCATATTGCATTTATTATGCAGACAGAACGATGTACTTTGATTTTATTAAACAAATGATACAATAATATAAATAATAATAATAATAATAATAATAATAATAATAATAATAATAATAATAATACAAAGTTTATGTTTAGTGAAAACAATCACATTGACCCCAAGAATTGTCCCGGGGAAATGACCCAACAGAACATACATATATTATTATAGTAATTAGCACATACTGTACACTGACATTACGATTACACGGAGGAAGGTAAATGACAAACACCGTGATCGTGACTGTATGCTCTGCAGTAACTGTACAGATATCAGATGGGTTTGTTGCGTCTTTATTGCGACTTGTGTACGACTTTGGAGCGTACAATCTGTCAGTCAAATATATAATAATATATAATGTAATTATATACAGTATTAATATGATAACGGTAATAATGTAGTTTTGCTGAAGGCGGATGATTTGCCGATAGGACAGAGATGCAGTTAAATTCGCTATTTAATTCTTCTTCTTCTTCTTCTTCTTCTTCTTCTTCTTATTATTATTATTATTAGTATTAACAGTAGTAATAATAATAATTATAATAGAGCCCAATATCACAAGGTCCAGTAATTGATGAAACTAGATGGAAGATTAGATTGGGATAAATGACAAAATGTATCCATTCGTGGGATAGTTATAGAATAACAGCATTTCTGAAGCAGCCTGTATTATTATTATTATTATTATTATTTATATTATTATTATTATTTATATTATATCACTGCAGAGTAATATCTGGGTATAGTAGTCTGTATGTGCAATAATGAATGTTTATGTACTGTGCAATGTAATACTGTATTTCTTGCCTGTTGCCTTTTTATTTGGCGATCTGTAAGAATAATCTGATCTATTTTATTACAAATATAAAGTTTCCCTGTTTCTATAACTATTAGCAAATATTTCGTAGCCTTTCCAGCCAGTCACAAAGGGCAGATAAGCTTTTTCTTAATAATATATATTATATAAGGGGATCAGTCAGCAGCACTTTATGACATAAACAATGTCATTTATTATTACAAAATGTATATTTTTATAGGAGAAAATGATTATTGATAACAGGCGGTGTATTATGTTGTAATGTTATAATAGGAAACATTGTGGTACATTGAGATCAATTCACATACAGTTTTTTATAATGTAGTCGGTAGGTTTAGGTCAGGGGGCTTCTGATACTGTCATAGATCGCTGCGTTATCACACCATTACTGATATAAAGCCAGAAGCCACGTGTTGGGTTCTACACTGCTGCCCCTCTGGTTCCCATCTCCTGCATGCGGCTATCAGCTGTGAGCACTTATATAATGACATCACATACACCCAGCTGTATACACAGATGTTCCCAGTGCCTGATCTCTGCGGTATAAGTGATTCGCTGGCGTTACTGCACATACAGCTACTACAGAGGCTGAGCTGCGATCATGTACAATGGTAAGGAACGCTCAGATTCTTATATTGTGATACCAGCGTTCTAATACCAATCCCCAGAGGTAGGCAACTCGTGGTTCTCCATCTGTTAAGGGACTACAAGTCTCAGCATGGACATTAGGTATTTATACAGTCATATCACCAAACCCTGTCACTGTCACTTCACTCCCAAATATATATAAATGACTTAATAATATTAACTTCTGTCATAGTTGCTGGATAATAATATTACATGGCCTCACTCATGGTTTATATCCATTTTATATATATATATATAATATATATATATATATGTGTGTGTATATATATATATATATATATATATATATATATATATATATATATAGCCATAATACAATGTATATATTTCATCTATTTAGCCACATGATATGATTGCTAAAAAATTTAAATAAAGCGCAATAGTACTATTAAAAATAGTGACCTGTAGCCATATGTAAAAATGATAAATGTCAATATCACAGATATGTGATTGTGAAATAACTCATGAATCCGGCTTATGGTGCCCATACACTTGTGAGATATAGGCTACAATCATGCAATTTTGCTGAGTGACAAATAACATGGATCGCACGCCAATCGCATGTGTCACATGACGCGATGCACGGGCACGCTGGTCGAATCTCGCATCTCAAGATATTATGTGCTGCATATAATATTTATCGCATCGTATGTGTGTTCGAATGTGGTTTTTAAACACATGCGATTTATCACAATGCGATGTGCGACCTGCCAGTTTATATACCCGCAGATATCCCAGCCTTCATTCCATCGCCCGATTTCAGGTCACAAGGGGCATGCGATTTATCGTATGATTGTATGCACATTGAATGAGGGGAAAAAAGCACTTCAGATGCGATTTATCACACAGGGAGCTTCAAGGAAAATTACAGCGTGATATCGCATCACATCCAATCGCACATATGTATGGGCACTATTACTGTGATGGCAACGCAAAGGCCGGTTCCAAATGTAAGTGTATTATACAGAAGAGAAAATAAGCTAATGCTGGGTACACACACACAAAGATTTATATGTCCAGTCTGTCTGGAGGGAACATGAATCCAGCAATGTATTGGACAAAATGACAATCGATTATTTTCTTCTAAACACTGGTAAACATACAATTTTCTTTCAGACAAATTGATTTTTGATCTAACAAATTTGTCCAAATAATAATTTTGTCCATTTTCCAGCCTTTGTGAGCAAATTATACCCCTTTCACATTGCAAAAACCTGCTTTCAACCCGTTTTTCTAAACGTGTCTTAAAACTGGTCAAAAGCCAGTTAAACCCCTTTCATATTGCATGATGTAAAGGTATATTGCAGTTTAAATACCGTTTTGTACCTTTCAGATTCAACCCGTTTCACCCATATAAAGCCATACAATGTCATTTTAAATGTTTTTTTTCCTGCTTGTGGGCGGGGATCAAGTGTGGTTATCATTTGTAGCAAATACCGTTTCTGAGCTGTTCAGACTGCAGGGAAAACGGCTCAGAAACGTGTAGGATCCTGCTTTTAACACGTGTCAAAATACCGGTTTTCTGTAACCGGTAAATTGACAATGTAGCTTTCACATTGCAGCTGGAACCGTTTTAAAGCACAAAAAAAACGGCAATATACCGTGTTACAGCTGCAATGTGAAAGGGGTATGATTGAATTTCATATCCTTCCATTTATTACAAGATTTTTGTTCTCACCAGACAGATTGGACAGGTAAATCTTTAGCTTAAGATAGAGGAACGAACTTTGGAGAACTGATTTTTGTGAATGTGCATACGATTAGTGTTATTTATTTTCTCCATGTTACAAAATAATAATAATAATCCAGGTTTATAATAAAAAAAAACTATCTTTCTATCTATCTATCTATCTATCTATCTATCTATCTATATATATGTATATGTAGATATATAGATATAGATAGATAGATAGATAGATATATAGAGATAGATATATAGATAGATAGATAGATAGATAGATAGATAGATAGATAGATAGATAGATAGATAGATAGATAGATAGATAGATAGATACTGTAGATGGATAGATAGATAGATAGATAGATAGATAGATAGATAGATAGATACTGTAGATGGAGAGATAGATAGATAGATAGATAGATAGATAGATAGATAGATAGATACTGTAGATGGATAGATAGATAGATAGATAGATAGATAGATAGATAGATAGATAGATAGATAGATAGATAGATAGATAGATAGATACTGTAGATGGATAGATAGATAGATAGATAGATATGTAGATATAGATAGATAGATGGATGTATTTTTATTGTTGCAGTAGAACTTCCTAAACACTGAGTGGTAATTATTATCACCCCATAGTGCTATGTAATATACTGTAGCTTTCTATCTTGTTTTAATAGAAATGTAGTAACACAAAAAAACAAATAAACACTGCAATATTCATTATATTACATCAGAATTATACATACATGTTCTATGTTCTGATTCAAATTTGGGAGCAAAGAAAAAAAGTATCTTTGCAAATCCAAATGTTTGCACTGTAATTATAAAGCTTACCAGTATTTGTGGCCTAAAGTATATGCAAAAGTAGCCAGCATTTACCCTGCATGCAAAATAATACATTTACTTCTAGGATCCCTTGCATTAAAGCAAGTCCGGAATTGTGTAGACTAAAGTGACTGGCAAACAACCTCTTCATTCACCTATATCCTTATACATTAGAAAAAAATAATTGGTGCTTTAACTTTGAACAAGTAATTATTGTTAATTACAAGTAGTTATGCAGCTAATAAGAAACAATGGGTGTGATTGAAGTTCCTATTATACCCCTTTCACATCGCACTTTTAAAACGGCATATTGACGTTTTTTTTCCATTTTAAAACGTTTAAGGCTGCAATGTGAAAGTGCCAGAGTTGATTTACGGGTTAAAGTTAACCGGTATTTCAACACGATTAAAAAGCAGAGTCCTACACGTTTTAAAGCCGTTTTTTTGGCAGTTTGAACAGCTCTATTTCAATGGCTTGAAACGTTTCCCTTGGGGGTTAAACGGGTTGAATGTTTGAATGGTATTAAATGATTTTTAAAACGGTTTTCACCTGCAATGTGAAAGGTCTCAAGGCTCAGACCCGTTTTAAAGTCCCATTTAAGAATACTGTGTCATTACCCATTTCTGCAATGTGAAAGCAGTATTAGAAATAGATTGCAGGAATGGTGTCTTGATGTGAATTGGTTATTCACAATGTTATGGTGTGTACACACGGAGGCGATTATAGCAAATATCGCTGAAAATATGGTCGCTGAGTGACCATATTGCCAGTGATTGGAGTGTGCACCAGCGATAAATCGCCGGGTGAGCGCTTCCGTTTTCAGCCCCTGAATGGTCGCTGGTCGGAGGAGCATGCTCCTCCGACTAGCGACATCCCCTGCCTCTTCTCCCAGCAGTGTGACATTTTCATCTGCGACCATCTCTGGTCGCAGATGAAAATGGGACACTGAGCAATATGATTGCTGAGCAATATATTGCTAGCAATATATTGCCAGCGATCATATTGCCCCGTGTGTACGCACCTTAAGGGGTTGTTCTGTTTGGGAGCAGTACCTGTTTTACAACCTTTGCTGCAGATCCTGAGAGCAGCAGAGAGGAATGTTCTGCAGAACTGACAGTGGTGGGAAGGAAAGTGCTGCAGATCCTGAGAGCAGTGGAGAGGAATGTTCTGCAGAGCTGATAACGGTGGGAAGTAATGTGCTGCAGATCTGAGAGCAGTGGAGATGCATTGGGTTGACCAATGAAGGCCAACAGGGCTTAGGTTGACATGGCTAATGTCAACAGGGTCAGAAGGTCGATGCTAGCATTTGGTAGACAAAGGGAAGGTTGATAGTCAAAAAGGCTGACGTCAGTTTTTCATGTCTTCTTGAGCCGACATGTGCCGACAGGAGGTATTTCATGCCCTACCATCCACTATGGCGTGGTGGGAGAATACAATAGTGTGCCGAGGCACCGTACTCAAAGCATGGGGAGTGCAGCAAGGGAACGTGGTACACTTATTCCTTCACACTGCGTCCAGCTCTGCAGAACAAATGTCGCCATTTGGGACATGGACAGTGTCCATGTCAACTAAGTCGGCATTCGGGACAAAAACATGACAAACTCATTTTGACTTTCCCATTGTCGAGCTAATGCTTGTGTTGACCTTAGCCATGTTGAACACCCCCCCCCCCCCCCCCCCACACACACACACACACACACACACACACCTTGTGAGCATTTGGGAGATAAATATGATGTCATTGGTTCTACTGCTGTTATATAACTGTTATACTGTAAGTGACCCTTCTGCAGAGCATTCTCTTGGTACAGGTAGGTAACAGGGACATTGATGTTCATACCCTGATTTCACATTATGATGTGATGCTTATTACAGAAGGCAAAGGTGCAGCCCCTTGTAAGAGTGACAACCACTTGTGAGAACAATGCTGACAACTGATAACTTGTTGAATGCATTGAATGCTGTTGATCTTCCAAAGTTATATTCAAATTCTTATTTCATATAAGACAGAAAGACAATGGTCCCGGACCACTCTGTTTAGATCATTGTTGAGGATAATCTAAAATTATTATCACATTACAAGGTTTTAACAGGACTAAACCCACTGAATCTTGTTATTTTGCAGTGCCTGGTGTGGATATGGTGGAGAAAGTCCAGTGCCCTCTGGTGACCAGTCTGGTGCATGGCAGGGAAGAAACTCCTGGGACTTCTGAACAAGACTCTCATCTTTCCTTGGAAAAAGGGAAACTTGAGGTAGCAAGGGCCGGAGGAAGTAATGGCATGGGAGGGCGCCCAGCTGCTGCCAATGCTGCCCGTGAGAGAAGCAGAGTACAAACCTTACGCCATGCTTTCCTAGAGCTACAGAGGACTTTACCTTCTGTACCGCCAGATACCAAACTCTCCAAGCTGGATGTTCTCATACTGGCCACAACCTACATTGCCCATCTTACTCGCAGTCTCCAGGAAGAGGATGAGAACAGCCATGAACATCAGTCCACCATGCAGAGAACCTCATCCAATCTCAGTCCAGAGCTTCTGGGGACTCTACATAGTGGGGACGGATACTTACATCCAGTGAAGGTATGGAAATATGCTCCTAACGTGTCATTATTAAATTTAGATTGTCTATAATAACTGGTAAAAGTTCTCTATAAAAACCTGCTGTATTTTAAGCATTTTCAAGGGAAAGGGGAATTGGGAAACTTTTGCACTGGTTGGTACCCAATGTACCTAGAGGTATCCCCAATTACTGTTATGTATTACACTTAGTTATTCAGGTACTTGTTTCCTAGCACGGCCACAATCTTCTTGATCGTGTGCCTTAACTTTAAGGCACACGATGCCCACGATGGACCCGATTTTCTTTCAAATCAGGTCCATTTTACCGGCAAATGAAAAATCGGGTCCATCGCGTCGGTCGTGTGCCTTTAATAAGGCACACGACGCGACCGACGCGATGGACCCGATTCTCCATAGGCTTCAATGTTAAAAATATTTTAACATTGAAGCCTATGGAGAAATCGCGTCCATCGGGTCCATCGCGTCGGTCGCGTCGTGTGCCTTAACATGGCACACGACGCGACCGACGCGATGGACCCGATTTCTCCATAGGCTTCAATGTTAAAATATTTTTAACATTGAAATCGTGTCGGTCGCGTCGGTCTTGTGCCATTATAATGGCACAAGATGAGATGGACTTGATTAAGTCCATCTTCACATAGTAATCAATGGGAAAGGGGCCAATATGGGCCATTTCTCATTGTATATGGCCCCGTCATGCCCCCACATTGTAAACGCCACCCCACTATTGACGCCAACCCGAAGCGTGGCGAGCGCAGCGAGCCCGCGAGGGGCGGCGGTGCGCGTCCTCCGACCTTTTCATACCCCTACTATCCACGTCGGCGTGGAGTTGAGAATAGAATAGTGTGGCGAGCGCAGCGAGCCACCGAGCCCGAAGCGTGGCGAGCGCAGCGAGCCCCGCGAGGGGACGTGGATACCTTCACAGGTATCCGCGTCCCCTCGCGGGCTTCACAGGTATCCGCGTCCCCTCGCGGGGCTCGCTGCGCTCGCCACGCTTCGGGCTCGGTGGCTCGCTGCGCTCGCCACACTATTCTATTCTCAACTCCACGCCGACGTGGATAGTAGGGGTATGAAAAGGTCGGAGGACGCGCACCGCCGCCCCTCGCGGGCTCGCTGCGCTCGCCACGCTTCGGGTTAGCGTCAATCGTGGGGTGGCGTTACCAATGAGGGGCCATTTCAACCATCAGGGGTGCTGAAATTGGGGTCTGGGGGCTATTTTACATTGAATCCTATGTAAAATCGGGTCCCAGGGACCATTTTACATTGGATCCAATGTAAAAATCGGATCGCATCGGTCGCATCGGTCGCATCGCATGCGACCAAATCTCATGCGATGCGACCGACGCGATTTTTCCGACACGACCATCCCGATGCTAATCGGTGTGGCCGTGCTAGGAAACAAGTACCGTTATTCATTTTGGGGGTGCTGCCGAGGACAATAAATATAATGCAACAGAGAAAAAGAAATTAAGATTGTCTCTTTGTTGGCGCACTAATAAAGAAAGGTCATTTAAATGTACCTTTTATTATTTCTCAATAAAAATATATATTACGTGAAATATTCAAACTTAAAATAAGTATTAAATTGTATATATCAGGCTGTGTGTGCTTTTGTGTTTCACTTTTTAAATTTTTTTTATTTTTTGTTTCACTTTTTTTAATTTGTTATGATTATATTGTTATGCGTGATTGATTGTTAGAATATATCATCGTAACAAATATAAAAAAGTGAAACAAAAACACACACAGCCTGATATATACAATTTAATACTTATTGTAATACAAGTTTGAATATTTCAAGTAATATATATTTTTATTGAGAAATATTAAAATTTCCTTTCTTTATTAGTGCGCCAACAAAGAGACAATCTTTTTTTTTCTCTATTGTATTTGAAGTATAACTAATAAGAATACATTTGTTTTAATAATTGACTAATTTTAGCAAATGAGTCGATACAATTGTAGATTGGTTGGTGTAAATATAACCAGCTTTAGCAGTACCGTTGAAATTGCAGCCACACACATATATTTCATTTATTTATTTATTAGCAGTTTCTTATATGGCGCATACATATTACGCAGCGCTTTAAAAGCTGTGACGCACTATTATTACACTCACATATGCATACATCAAGCTGGATGTGTTTGGACTGTGCGAAGTAAACATGGCGGATCCCTCACTAACTTACTTCCATGAATAATGGCGCCATTGGTTAACATCACCGCTAGGCCAAATGTTTATCACTTGTGAGCAAATACATGTGAGCGAAGACATCACCTCACGTGCGGCCGCTTGCAGGAGAAATTATTCAATGGTCGCCGACCAGCCACTGATTTCTCCGGCCTTTCAGAAATAACTCAGTCTAAACTGACTTTAATTTCCCCCCGCAGATCGCTGAAGACGGGGCATCAGCCGCCCTACCTGAGCAGGCATCGGCCCCCCTGCATTCCAGGGGAACACCCAGGGTTTTCATGGGGATGACCATAAAATGCAGTGCATCCCCCTGCTCTGGCCTGGGGTCCCTTCCCGCCCTCCCCTACCCATGCGAACACCTCGGCGAGTGTGATACTCGCCAAAGACATTAGCACAGGGGGTCTGTATATGCGCTATACACGCATGCCCAAGCACAAACCCCCCACCATCAGAAGAGGAGCTAATTCATCCCCGTCCAATCACTGTTCAATCACCCCCTGTGTGCAGTGGACTGGAGAAGGATGAATGGCACAAACCCGACAGAACAGGTCGGGACAATCAAACATGTTTAATAAATCAAGTCACATGATCCATTCCAGACTGTTTTTCTGCATTGTACGAGTGCTGATCTTGGGCTAAATTCAAACGACGGGATGGAAAAAAAAAACATTTTGTGCTGCATGCGGAAAATGTAATTGCACAGTCTGGTTCAGTGTTGTGAGTGGAAAGCAGCCGAACCCAACGGTAAGACACAGCGTCTAACTAGAGCCGGTCAGTGTACAGAGTGTGTGACATAGGGCACAATTCAGACCTGATCGCTGGGCTGCGAGCTTGTAAACGCCGCCCCATGCCTCCCTGCACACGCAAATTCCTGCCCATGTACACAGCTGTGGATTAGTTTGGACTGTGCACATGAGCGGAGAACCATTCGCAGTCACTCGCCATGGAATGGTTTCCCCCTCTGTTCCCCCAGGACTTACTAGGCGATGGCTGGGGGAAGAAGGAGGCCACTGCTGCATTTTCTGGGGCACTCCCGGAAAACACAGGGTTACCATCCTTACCATGGCTAAAGGGTGTCAATTACCCTGCAAGCAGCCAGCGATGGCGAATTTGAAGCCCTGCATTCCCGACTTTGATAGCTGATCGATTCTACCATCTGGGCAAAGTTTGTGCCAAATCGGCCGCATTAACCCTTTGAGTGCCAACATCTTTGTGCGAAATGTGCAAAAATTCTGCTCAAAATGCCGGCGTCGCCCACGTTTGTTATATAAATTCAAGCAATAATGTGTTAAAAAAAGAAGATATTTCCTATCTAATTTAAACATTTTCAGGTCATTATGAGGAGTATAAGTGTCTGCTTGGGCAATTTTCACACCAATTTTTACAAATTCACTTGGCACTCAAAGGGTTAAGGGCTGGATTCATTAAACTAAAAATGCCGTAAAAACCCAGTTATCTGGGTTTTTACTGCATTGTGGGATGCTCTAAAGACAGGTGTCCGCAAAAGCTGGCGATGCCCCATTGAGGAGAGCCCGCCCGCCTGCAGCAGAAGCATAAAAGCCGGGTAAGGGAGGAAGGGGGGAGCAGCCGGGACCCGCGGCGCATCGCTGGCTCACCGCAAAGGACAGCTCTTACCGCAAGAGCTGTCCTTTGTCATAATTATCGCATATGTTAGAGCATATACAATAATTATGTCAGCGGCAGCTGGCGGTGTGCGGTGGAGGGGGAGGGGGCGCGGATTTTAGAGAATCCCACCCTAAGTCTGTTAATCAAATGGATATCATGGAGGCATGCCATGCGGTACAGCTGTCCTTACTTCGCTAAAGGTGACAGACACATTTAAAAGGCAAAATAAATCCCTTATTCTATCAAAAAACATTTATCCTCCCAATAACCTGTATTTAGCTGTTTTCAAGTCAAGTATTTTTTGGCCATTGGTTTCACCAAGAGTTTCCCCAGTTGTGGCAAAATGAAGACAGGCAGAGAGTGAGTAGGTATTGTATTTTAATTGAAATGGTTTATTTTCCTAGAATTCAGATGTTTGATGCACCTGGATTAACGGGTTTAGTGATAATCCTGTGTTTTATTGCTGGTGGCACCCAAAGAAAGGAAAGGCTAACATCTATCATCTTGGCCAACTTGATGTTGTATGAGCCACTCAGAAATCTCTTAGGGGGTTATTCTGGTTTACTCCTTCTGGCACATTCCTTCTCAAATGGACAAAACCATGTGCACTGCAGGTGGGGTAGATGTAACTTGTGCAGAGAGAGTTACATTTGGGTGGTGTTTTCCTTCAAAGTGAGATCTACATTGCAGTGTAAAAATAAAGCAGTCAGTATTTTCCCTGCACAGAAAACAAATAACTCTCCCAAATCTAAAGCCCCATAAACACGGGGGAGATATATTGCTCAGCCATATATGGCTGAGCAATATTTGGCTGAGCAATATATTGCTCTGTGTCTCCTGTTCATCAGCGACCAGAGATGGTCACTGATGAAAAAGAAACTGCCGGGGGGAGCCCGGCAGTGGTAATCAGCTGGTCGCAGGAGCATGTTCCTGCGACTAGCGATCACTACAGGGGTAAAAACGGGAGCGTGCACCCGGCGATATATCGCCGGTGCACACTCCCATCGCGGGCAATATGGTCTCTCAGCGACCATATTTCCCGCGATATTACACAAAATCGCCCCCGTGTTTACGCACCTTAACTCTCTCTGCACATGTTATATCTGCCCCCCTGCAGTGCACATGGTTTTGTCCATTTAAGAAGAAATTTGCCTGAAGGAATGAACCAGAATAACCCCCTTAATGCATGAGACATTTGTTCCTTTTATTTATCGCACTACAAAATCTCAGTGAGCTCAGACATTATGGAGGAAATTTAGTAGGCTGAGAGAATCAGAAAGTGAGAGATTTGGTAAGAAATCTCCAGGTTTGGTACTTATGTATTATCTGGGCTCCCATGTTAAATGCACCCCATTTTTTCATACCCCTACTATCCAACTACGCACGGAGTTGATTTTATATAGTGTGGCGAGCGCAGCGAGCCACCGTACCCGAAGCGTGGCGAGCGCAGCGAGCCCCGCGAGGGGACGCGGTCTCATAAGAAAAACGGTAGCCCAGATATTACATAAGTACCCCAGGTTTTTATAAAGCGGCAATCATTTACACTGCAAAACCAGTTTGATTGCCGCGTTAAAATAAATCATTTTGTTTGCCTTTGTTTATGGAACAATTTTTATCCAATCAGGTTAAAATAGAATAAAAACAAACTGTTTTATTTTTGCACCCTAACCTGATTGGCTGTTTGAGAGGAACATGTACCCACCGCACCGTCCCTTTTTGGTGAATATGCATTGATAATGTATAATTCACATTCCTAAAACCTATATGGCAGCTTTATATTATATTTTATTAAAATACTTTCACAATATCCCAAGTACAAACATACAAATACTATTCATTTCTTCAGTATTTTATTGACTGAATGAATGTTTAGCATGCACAAATAACTGTCCTATTAGCCAGCCTTGCCATAGAGGGCAGTACTTGAACCAATACTTCATTCTACTTTTCTGCAATATGTTACCACATTGGAAGAAAACATTAACAGATTCAATAAGACAAGTTGCCTTATATAAAAGACACTTCCAGAAATACTGTATATACAGTTACTCTCTCATTTGTATGATATGGTTTTTCATTATTCAGTCATTTACACTTCATATTCGCAGACGCCTCATTCTCTATCGCAATGGTTTCCTGAGCACCCTTAGGAGAATTTTTTTCTTATTGATACATTTTGAAAATAAAAATAAAAAATGAAGTGACCTGTGCCAACCTGTCATTCTTAGGATCAGTTATGTTTTGGTGTACAGTTATGCTTCTGTTTGTTCACATAGTTTATGATTTAACATCTTCTTCTTTCCTTCTGCCCAAAAAATCCATCTAATTTCGGGATGCGGTCATTTGGTCTACAGCATGATGATCGACGGTCATTAGGTCGACACCATTAGGTCACAGTGAAAAATCCCATGTCTACCTTTTGACTGTCGACCTAGACATTGTCGAACTAATGACCTGTCAAACTAATGACCTTTCGACCTATAACCATGTCGACATTTTCCCATGTCAACCTAGACCCATGTCGACCTTTTTCCATGTTGACCTAATGACTGTTGACCATCATGCTGTAGACCAACTGATCCCAACCCCTAATTTCAGTACACTAATGCTGCCCGGTATTTTGGAGCCGGAATTTTTAAACGTTTCTAAAAACAGGTCAGGCAGCTCTTAACCCCTTTCACACTGCATATCTGAAACAGTATTTTACTGTTTCAATGGCGTTTTTGACGGAGACACTTTCTCCAATTCCACACCCCCCCCCCCCTTTAGGCATCCTCGATTCCTACCAACCCCCCCCCTGAGGCATCCTATCATTCCCCCCCCCCCCCCCCTGGCCAGCGCAGGGAAGGGATCCGGGCAGCAGGCTCAGGTCGGTAGCACTGGTGGGCAGGGGGTCCCTGCGGCGTATGTGAAGTCATCAGCGGTAGTGGCGTAGCTACATATGTGGCAGGCCCTGCGACAGCTTGGGGCAGCGGTACCAGTGGGGTGACCCAGGAAGCAGTGAGTGCAGAGCTGGTCGCGCCCTGTACATATCTAATGAGCAGGGACCCAGTGCAGTGCATATTGAATGTACAAGTCCCCACCTCGTGCATATGTAATGAGGGGGACCTGCTCAGCGCTCACTGCTGCCTGGGTCACCTGTCAGCTCAGCAGGCGGCGCCTGTAGTCCATCGCCTCGTTCCTTCTTAGGGGACGGACCGGGGGGGGGAGAAAAACTTGTAGCTACGCCACTGATCGGTGGGGTCCCTGCGGCAGATGGAAATGTCTTCGTCTGGCACTGCCTCCGTGCATATCTAATGAGCGCAGTGCATATTTAATAAACGGGTCCCCAACCAGCTCATTAAATATGCACTGTGCTGGGTTCCGATCATTAGATATGCACAGAGCGGGGCCAATAGTTCTCACTGTTGCCTGGGTACCGTTTCAGACTTGTTCAGACAGCAAAAAAAAAAATGGGTCTGAAACGGGTAGGACCCTGCTTTTTTTACCGTTTCCAAATACCGGATTTTTGGAAACGGTAAATTCACTCTGCACCTTTCAGACCGCACATATTACCGTTTAAAAACGGTTAAAACCCAGCAAAATACCGACTTACAGGGCTATTTTTCAGCAGGCTCCAGCAGGAACTGAGGCCCTTATTCTAGTTCACTCTTTCTGACAAAATATTTCTTAGATGGACAAAACCATATGCACTGCAGGTGAGGCAGGTGTAAAACCCCACCCAAATCTAATTATCTCTGCACAAGTAACACCTGCCTTACCTGCAGTGCACATGGTTTTGTCCATCTAAGAAATATTTTGTCAGAAAGAGTGAACTAGAATAAGGGCCTCAGTTCCTGCTGGAGCCTGCTAAAAAAATAGCCTTGCCGACTTATAAGTGCGGTCTGAAAGATGCATAACTTCAATTCGAGAAAATACAATCACAGTAATGGAAACTACAATAATCTCTAACAGTTTATTGTATAACTGTAGTTTACTCACTGCTATGGCTCCAAAAGCACCAGGGAGCAGAAAAAGATGCCATATGGCTGTACTGTATATTCATCTATTACACCAGTGTATGACGCAGCTATCAGAGGTGACTCATACACAGTAATAGCAGGTGTGCATTACATTATGATAAATGGAAAGTTACCCAGAATGAATAGAACTTGTGGTTTCTTCATAAGAGGTGCGGTCATAAGATAGAAACACATTCCTAGAATATAGAGATAAAGTGGTATATTTATAAAGCTGAGAAAACACAGAATACATTGTTTATCTCAGTTTCTCAAAATTGTGGTAAGCTTCCGAAAAACCACTGACCTACCTTTCTGCCACTTACTGTGGTCCCTACTTTATTTAACAAAAATCTATGTCAGTATGATGTTAGCTCTGTCTGGCAATGGAGATAAGGGCTCCCATCACAAATCACAAATGAAAAAAGTAGGGCGGGGTGAAACAGATATGGTGGAGGGCAAAGTCACAGATGTGGGTAGGCTACAGTGGCGTAACTATGGTGTGGCAGACCCCGCCGTTGCTTGGAGAAGCCAGCGCCGATGGGGTCTGCAGGGCGCAGCTAAATATACCCAAGCTGCCATGCAGGAATGACCAGCGAAGTGAAAGGGGAGGCGGGGGCTCTCACCCGCAACAATGACAGTCTGCTCCCATCCACAGCGCTGACAGTCCTGCTCCTACCCACAGCGCTGGTTAGGTAAGAGGAGATGCTCCGGTGGGAGACGGGACACTGCACTGTAGACATAGTCACGGACCTTGCTGCTCCTGCTTGTCGGCTATTTCAAATCTTGCGCTGCCACATGAAACCGAGAGCTGGCGCGAGATTTGAAATAGCCGACGAATAGCCAGGTCCATTTTCCAGTGTCCCGACGCAGACCTGCTCTGATACCACTGGGCTATGGTTGCCCAGCTGCCTGTCGCCACACTCAGCTGTCACCTCACTCACTGCTCTTTAAACCCCCCTATGCCTCTGCTTACTTAATAGTAATCTTGCACCATATGGGGACATTATATTGAGCACTGTCATCACTGGACAGACTTCCAAATAACTATTGCTTGAGGGGTTCAGTTTTTTATACTGAAAGCGGTACTCTTTACTTAGCACGGCGCCCATCGCGGCCATCGCGGGCATTGAATGCACTAAAAAATCGGGTGCGACACGACCGACGCGATGCCCGCGATTTCCCATAGGGAACAATGTTAAATGTCTCAATTGACCCGATTTTCCTGTTCAATGCCTCAATTGACCCGATTTTTCCATAGGAAACAATGTTAAATGGCCCACAGAGGCCAAATAGGCACCCTGAAGTGTGAAATGGCCCCCACAATTGTTAACGCCACCCCACGATCAACGTGAACCCGAAGCGTGGCGAGCGCAGCGAGCCCGCGAGGGGCGGCGGTACACGTCCTACGACCTTTTCATACCCCCACTATCCACGTCGGCGTGGAGTTGAGAATAGAATAGTGTGGCGAGCGCAGCGAGCCACCGAGCCCGAAGCGTGGCGAGCGCAGCGTGCCCCGCGAGGGGACGCGGATACCTGTGAAGCCCGCGAAGGGATGTGTTTACCTGTGAAGGTATCCGCGTCCCCTCGCAGGGCGCGCTGCGCTCGCCACGCTTCGGGCTCGGTGGCGAGCTGCGCTCGCCACACTATTCTATTCTCAACTCCACGCCGACGTGGATAGTGGGGGTATGAAAAGGTCGTAGGACGCGTACCGCCGCCCCTCGCGGCGGGTCAATTGAGGCATTGAACAGAAAAATCGTGTCAATTGAGACATTTAACATTGTTCCCTATGGGAAATCGCGGGCATCGTGTCGGTCGCGTCGCACCCGATTTTTAGTGCATTCAATGCCCGCGATGCCCGCGATTTTTTTACCTGCGATGCCCACGATCAAAATCGTGGGCGCCGTGCTAGGTAAAGAGTACCCTGAAAGCTATTGTGCACTTTAAATCACTGTAGCTTTATTAGTTATAGCACAGAAGCTTCTGTGCAAATTCTACCCTGCTCATTATTCCACTCCCCTGTGGCAACGAACATTTTACTCCCCACGGCAACGAGCATTCACTCCCCTGTGGCAATGAGCATGTAATCTTCAGTGACATTGAGCATGAAGTCTCTAGAATTGATCAAGAAACCCCTATCAAGTAACATGTAGGTAAGGGGCACTTATGTGGCATAATATGTAATAGCCAATACTGAGTGGTATAATATGTAATGGGCATCATGGTGTGTTACATTTTTTTGTTGCAAGGTGTAGCCCCCCGACACCAGTGAAGCCCCACCCCCAGGGTGCGATTGGCTTGTGGGCCATTTACTGAAAGAACAGGTATGGGCATTGATGGGTAAAACCATTGATGGTTTCCAACTATTCACTCAAAGACCATTGATGGCCACTCACAGTTTTTCCATTGATGGCAACCATCGATAGTGAACACACCGATGGATATCCATTCCCTATACTGAGGAGTTTTACTAAATTCCAGAAGTACGATGTTATGTATTGTTGTGATATGCAGCAATACATATTGATTGTTACCGCAGCTGCATGCAAAATAGACTCTTTACAATGTACCCGTCTTTCTCCTACTACCTGTCTTTCTCAAACCCAGCCTGTAACATGACAGTTAGGGGCTGATTGGCTGGCTGTTTATCACTCTCCATTTTATCACTTTTTGAAGCTTAAGACACCTGGCCCTAAATAACAGTGGGCCTGGACTGAGGGATTATATGTGGGAGACAATATTACTCAAGAACCCAGTTTCCAGTGATTCAGTATTTTTTTTTTATTAAAAAATTCCTTAAGTACCAGTGACGGCAAAATCAGCACATTTTTGTCACTGGTATTCAAATAGACACCCCGTGTGCAAGACATATGAGACATTTACTTAATGGGGCCTACACACATAGCGATTTAGGGGCCTCTATATTGCTCCATGTGTAGAGGCCATAGTGATAGCGATGCAAGCACGGCCCGCACATCTCTAACGCCCCCGTGATTAATATCCATTGATAGATCGCTGAGCACACATCGCTGGCACATTGCTGTTTGCTGAGTGATCTTGCTGAGTGTTTTGAGCAATCTATCATATCTCAGAACGCTCAGCACATATCCCCGTGTGTAGACCCTTTTACAATGCCGTTTTATGTTTGAATTCCTTGGTCGCAGACAATAGTTACTTACTAACAGCCTGGCGTGTCTTTAAGGCGTCTACGCATTGATCAGACCATAATTCCAAGCTAAACTGGAGAGAGCTGCTGCCAGGATAATTTCTTATTTTATATATTTACTTTTTATGTCTTTCAGAAATGGCCGATGAGATCCAGACTTTACATAGGAGCCACAGGACAGTTTCTACACAAGTCATCTGGATCTGAGAACCGAGACCTAGACGAGAACGCCCAGCGATCAGAAAGCTAAGACTGGGGCATTCCCTGTGCTGGAAAACAAAATCCAATCAAGA
Source organism: Crinia signifera (assembly GCF_055691185.1). Lineage (NCBI taxonomy): Eukaryota > Metazoa > Chordata > Amphibia > Anura > Myobatrachidae > Crinia > Crinia signifera. The sequence goes on along the minus strand of NC_139221.1, from coordinate 51,761,277 downwards.
CTGGATTTGTCTTTCCGTCTGCAACTGCTCAAGGCCTGTCTCAAACAGCTTGGTGAACCTAAGGCCATAGTATAGATGGTGCCATAGACTTACTAATTATTGAATCAGCCCATCCACTTTACATACAGCTATATTTATTACAATATACAGTCATATTGGTAAATCTGATTATTACAATGTTATTACAATATATGCCTGGTACCTTTTAGTTCCTTCATTAATGTGTATATGTATAGTGTGCATCAGGGGCAAAACTCTGCTAGGCAATGGAGTCATCTGCTGCCGGGCTCCTGCTCCCAAGGGGGAACCTCTCCTCCTCTGCTACTTTAAATCAGTACTTCGAAAGCTATCGAAGTCACTTCTGTAGCTAAATTCTGAAATATATGTGTTTTCTCTCTCTCTTTCTCGACATATATAGAATATAGATAATGATATATATATATATGTATATATATATATATGTATAGAACACATATTTCAGAACAGAAATATATATATATACATATATATATATATGTTTACAGTGTGTGTATAGACCTTGATTTCTGCCATCACGATGACTATTTAAATGCCCTGTACCCTGTAGCCATGTATTTATACCATGTTCTTGTCCTACATTGTTTTATACTGTAAGTCGTTTTCTTGTATTGCTCAAATGTTTTATGTACTTTGCTAGGCGCTGTGGAACCCTTGTGGCGCCATATTACTATAAATAATAGTAATAATAAAAGGTCAATTCTAAATCGAGGTTGTGTTGCAGTGACTAAATGGCATATTTACTAAGGATTAGAAATCTATATAACAATGTCTGTTAGTAAATATGACTTTTAATCCCTGAAACGCAAAACCGCTTTAGAATAATTTAAAATAAAATAAAATTGATCCCTTTGGGGGGTATTCAATCCCGGGTCACGCCTGTCAATCTGTCCCGAGAGCCGCGACCCTGGCCTGTCTTAATTTTGCTCGACCGCATAACGGCAAAAAGGGGTCATGCCCACGTAAAGGGCCCTGGATTGTCGAGATTCGTTGATGATCTCGTCAATTCATGGCTATTATCACCAAAGCGGGCCCGACAGCTTTTAAAGTCAGGCCCATTCTGTCGATCTGCTTCTTCAATGCTGTTGGATAAGACTGAAGTAGGCGTCCCCCGCTATTTCCCCTGTCGGAGATAGCGGCGGAGTTTGAATATCCCCCATAGTGTCTAAGGCAGGGGTCTTCAACCCATGGCCCGCGGGCCACGAGTGGCCCGCCGAGTTGTTTTAGGTGGCCCGCCAGTGAATTGCGTTTTTTTTAATTAAATGCCGTGCTGATTAAAAAAAAAAATCCTTCCACGCACTGTCCCCTTAAAATCCTTCCGCGAGCTGTCCCCTTAAAATCCTTCCGCGAGCTGTCCCCTTAAAATCCTTCCGCGAGCTGTCCCCTTAGCAGTGGGACGCGGCGGAGGTGGATGTGCTGGCTGGGGCGGGCGGGACTGTGCGCGAACATGCGCATTGTGTACTTCCTGACGCCGCGCACCCGTCCCGCCCGTGCCCTTTCAGACAGCCGGGAGACTGAGTGAGTGTGACAACCACCGGCAGGCGCGCACCTGTCCCTGCATGCTCCTTGGCTGTTAAGACAGCCGACGCCGCCAGCAGCAGCAGCAGCCCTCTGAAGGAGACCTCTTCAAGGGACACTATGGCAAGTGTCTCATGAGAGGGTGATGCTGGCTAGCTACTGCGGTGCTGACTAGGGGGGAGGGGGGGGGCTGGCAGTGCAATGTGGCCTGTGTATGGGGAGGGTGCTGATTATGGGGGAGGGGGGCTGGCAGTGTAATGTGGCCCTGTGTATGGGGAGGGTGCTGACTATGGGGGAGGGGGGCTGGCAGTGCAATGTGGTGCTGACTAAGGGAGGGCTGGCATGCTGCGCAATGCAGTGCTGACTATGGAGGGCAATACTAGGGCATTTTGTGATGGACACTACTGGTGGCATTTTATGAGGGACACTACTGGTGGCATTTTGTGAGAGGCACTGCTGGGGGCATCATATGCATAAGCAGGAGTATTGGGGGCCTTATAGTGCAAGGTGCAATGGGCATCATGATGTGAGGCATAATGTGCAATGGGTGTCACGGTGTGTGGCATAATGTGCAATGGGCATCCCGGTGTGTGGCATATTGTGTAATGGGCATCATGGTGAGTGGCATAATGTGTAATGGGCATCATGGTGTAATGGGCCTTCATGTTTATATGTCACTGTGCGGCCTTAGGACAGCCAACTTAAGCGTGGAAGGACAACAACCATTCCTGCGGTAACCAATGTCTGGTCATGCAGGTTGCAAAAGTGAGATGTCAGGTAATTTTTTTCCTGCTAGTTCACACTCTTATAATTAGACCACACCCCATTTTGGGAGTGCACGCCATAGGCGCGCGCAATTTCTTAAATACCAAATTATGTATGGGGGGGGCTGCATTTTTATTCTGTTCGTACTGGGACCCTAATTGTTTAGAAATAGCCCTGGTGCAGACTATATATTGGGGGCAGGGTTTATGTGTATGGGCAGCTGTGCCAACTATCTATGCGGGGGCTGTGCTAAATACCACAGTAGAGCTTAGTGGCCCTCGGGCTTCGTTGAATTTTTTTAATGTGGCCCACACTGTCTTAAAGGTTGAAGACCCCTGGTCTAAGGCAACTTACACTAAACCACCGTAAGTAAAACTTAATTGTCTAGCTCCTATAATTATGGAACTGAAAATTGGGGCACCCTAGTTACTTGAAGTATGATCAGGCCATATAGGATGCACCCCATACTTCCATTGGGGTGGAAAACTAATCCAAACCGATCTACCGCTAAACATATTTAGCATTTAATAACACTGCTATGGCAGGGTTGCCGACTTTTGAAAGCTCCTCTCCGGGAGAAGCCCGGAGAGGAGACTTTCAGCAGGAGTTCGGGGGCGGGGCTTAAATGTGACATCATAAAGCCCCACCCCCATGAAGGAAAGTGACTTAATTTGACTATCTCCATGGAGGGGGCAGGGCTAAATGACGCGATTATGACACTTTAGCCCCGATTCATCCACGGAGATCTGCAGATTAGGTAATTCAAACTCCGCGGTCAGGGGAGGGGGAGTCGCAATCATGGGGGGGAGCGGGGGTCCCCCAGAATCCGGGAGGGTTGCCACCTTACCGGGGGGCCGGGGGGTGACCCGATTTTCGGGACCCTCCCGGCCATTCCGGGAGGGTAGGCAACCCTGTGTTATGGGTATTGGTTCTCCAGTGGACCCTAGTGTTTAGACTCACCACACCCAACCTTTCTCATAGACTTGTGACTTTTGTTGTATATCTTCAATTACACCTTGTACATTTCCTGATAGCTGCACGTGAACTAGCGTGCCACGACATGCAATGTACATAGGGAAAGAATTTAAAGCAATTTCCGCTTCTAATTAATTAGTGTGCACCTTCTTGTAAAGTGACATGTATCCTTTACGTTCTCTTGTGTATAAGATGTAATAATCTATGTATGTGTAAATTTTAATTTTGTGTGTGCGCACATGTTATTGCGTGCCCCGTGTAACATATTGCCTGTACATGACACACGTCTCTTGACTGCTACTGCTATATGTTAAATCTTCTTGAGAAGCTTTTGGCATTATTTACATTTTGCTTTTAAGGAATTTTGTATATTTAAGAGAACTGAATTGTCATGCGTGGCTGGGAGGCTGTGCTCTTTCAGTAAAAACATTTGCACTAAATGCATGCAACAATAGGCAAACAGTTTGTCATGTTAAGTGGGCTGTCAGATCACGGACAATGCTGCCCATTTATCGAGAGGGATTCCCAGTCGCTGGGAGTTTTTGTGCAAGAACAAAACATGATAGGAAATATGCAAAGAAAAAAAAATTCTATTGTTTGGTAGCTGTAAAACAAATCCTGTATCAGGACACTTTTTCCCACTGCGTCTGCTGTTGACAAATGGATTTCAGGGGAGCTATGTTTAACCCCACGTCTAGAGTGGAGATTGTAATTAACCCTTCCCTCCCAAGAGAGGATAGGAGAGTGGCCATTGTGCGTATATGTTCTGTACAGATAAATATTAAAGTTTTATCAAAAAGGTGATTGCGTGCAATATCGTCCGGAATGTAAGTTACAGGCCCGAAGCACGGTAAGCCATGCGAGGGTATGCGCTACATTAATTGGTGGTCCATGTGGACAGGTGTCAACATTAATTAAAAAAAAAAAAAACAATATAAAAAACTTATGCGGACCTTTTTATGTGGTGACCTTTTCCATGTTGACCTTTTGTTTTTGTTGACCTTTTCACTCCCTGGACCCAGTGCATGTCGCCCTTTGTCTGTGTCATCATATTTCATGTCGACCTTTTGTCACTTATTGGCTGTCTACATAGACACAGTAGACTGTTCAATCCACATCCAAAGCATTGTGATGTTATGAGACACGTACACACTCAAAATCTAAAAATGGAGCTTCTCACTTTTGGATATTCTCTATGTAATATCTCCTGCCCTTATGAGATATATTGAAGCACTACAGACTGATTCCTTCCGCAGTGAAAGATCATTTTCTGGTTCATGAAACGTAGGGACTATTTAATAGAAATGAGGGGCAGGACTGATTAGGAATGGATTGTCCACGTTTAGCAATTAATGGTCATAAAGAAAAATGAATAACACTTTTCCTTGTAATATTTTTATTATCTTATAGTGAATATCGCATTGACCCTGACAACTGTTATTATTGACTAGTTAAAAGACTAGTCAAAATGATGGCTAAAGGCCCATACACACTGGGCGACTTTGAGCTGAAAGCCGCTCAAAACTGCCTGTTTGAGCGGCTTTCAGCTCAAAGCCGCCCAGTGTGTATGCCCCGGTGATGAGCGGTGAGTGCTGCTGCGCGCTCCCGCATCATCGCCGGGAAAGCCGCTCATCAGCCAGCAGATGAGCAGCGTTGAGGACGGCTTTGCATAGCTCTGCGCTATGCAAAGCTGTCCTCCCCCCACCATCGGCGCTAGGCAGGGGGAAAGCCACTCAGTGTGTATGCACTGAGCGGCTTTCCCCGCAGCGATGATTGACATCATCGCTGTCCATACACGCTGGGCATAGTCGCCCAGTGTGTATGGACCTTTAGTCTCTATCTGCTATTACCTCCAATCTCTGTCTTCACAACTCCCTCTCTCCATATCCAGCAACTTTGAATCTGATCATCTTGGTTTCACTTTCTGTTAAGGAGTAATTTGGTCTGCTGCGGCCTCTAGTGGTCACTGGTGGAACTTCACCTGAGAGGTGTGGAGTATTTTGATATATATATATATATATATATATATATATATATATATATATATACAGCACCACTACAGCTCCTGATTGGCCGCTAGGCGGCCAATGAAATCATTCTGAGGAGAGGCGCGGAAGATGAAACATCTCTGCGCCTCTTCAGTCCGTGAGCGGGTACCACAGCAGCCGGGAGCAGCGCGTCTGCCGGAGAGGATGCCGATGTCGTCGCCGGGGACCAGGTGAGTAGGATTTCCTTCCTCAGGTACCCCTGTGGACTACTTCGGATCCTGGACCCCGGATTCTTCAGCCCAGGAGCCCCGGAACCCCAGGACCAGCCCCGGAACCAGGACTAAGGCCCCGGAACCGGACTCTTCTGCCCTGGAGCCCCGGAACCCCAGGACCAGCCCCGGAACCAGGACCAAGGCCCCGGAACCGGACTCTTCTGCCCTGGAGCCCCGGAGCCCGGACCCAGGATCCAGGGACCGCCCTACGGGCTCAAGGTAGGTAAGTATCAGTGTGTGTGGGCTGTGTATGTATTAAACTTTTTATTTAACTATTTCTTGTACTATGGAACTACAAGTACCAGCGGGCCCTTTAATGCCCCGCATGCTGGGACTTGTGGTTCTCCAAGTCCCAGCATGCGGGGTAGGCTTGCTGGGACTCATAGTTCTTCAGCATAAGACAATAGTTTTACTTCTATTTTTTACACTTTACATCAGCCCGATGCCCACCGCCCAGGGGCATCGGGGACAGCCCCGGACTTTCAGCATGGGCTGGTAAGTCCTGGAGGGGGGGGACCCCTTCTTTGGGGGGGTCCCCACTTCCCCAGGACCCCTGCCCATGCTGACCAGCCAGGGGGTTAATGCTTTGGCCGCGGGACCTTATAGAATAAGTGTCCCCCGGCTGTGGCATTACCCTGCTGGCTGGTTGGGTCTGGTGCTGGTACTTAAAATACGGGGGACCCCTAGTTATTTTGTCCCCCGTATTTTGGGAACCAGCGCCGGACCTTGAGCCTGGTGCTGGTTTTATAAAATCCAGGGAACCCCAACTTGATTGTTCCTTTGATTTTATTATACCAGCACCGGCTTTTTGAGCCCGGGGCTGGTTATGCTTAGGGGGGGGACCGCACGCCGTTTTTTCTTTTTCTTTTTTGTTTTAACTATTTTTTTTACAACAGAAGCATGCACAGATCTCAATGATCCGTGCATGTTTCTGTAAAAATCACCAGCAAGAAGCTGGTCTATTTTTTTTGCGGGTTTTGGTAAGTTCCCATATGCGACTTTAGAACTCGCATCGTATTACATATGCGAGTTCTATAGTTTCCTATGGGAAAACATCTGGATGCGATTTTCAGTGTGACTGAAAATCGCATCTTTTAAATGTGCGAATTCACGGGAAAAAATTAGCTTTTTCCCGCGAATCGCACCCTATTACTTGTGCGATTTTTAGAAAAATTGCGATTTTGGCCGTTTTTGACCAAAAATCGCAAAAGTCTAAAAATCCCACCCTATTACATTTCGCCCCAGATGCCTGATTCAGACCTGATTGATCTTCTGCAAAGTTGCAGGTGACTGTGAGTATTTACCCACCGCTCAGACAGAAAGAAAACCCGCCCTGTGCAAATCTGCCTGTGAATTGTAAAAATATCGCTATTCGTGATCCTGTTGCACATTCATGTAGAAGAATACACACTGCGCTGTCAATCAGAACTGTGGTGGTAATGAAGGGTAATGTGATACAATAAAAATATATATATATGAGGCACACCAAGCACAATGAGTAGAGGACACGCTGTAAATGGATGTAAAAACTCTTTATATAGACAAAAATTAAATCTAAAGATTAGAGGTGGGTAATAAACTAAAATTGGAATATAATTAACATTTATACACATACATATACTGTAGGACCACAAACAATATACTAAGATTGGAGGTGGGTAATCAACTAAAATTGGAGTATAATGGACACAATTACATATGTTAATACACAGTAAAATTCCTGATAATTAGACCAGTATAATGGGAATAAAATAGCAGACTAGGTGAATTTCATGAACCACAGTAAGCTGGCGTCCCAGCGGGAATGAAAGGGTGGTATTGAAATAAAAGAAGAAATGTCCCCTCAGAGGATTGCCGTTTTGAAGTATACACAGTGGAGAAGCTTTATAGCAGCAAAGAATTATAGAGCCAAGTTGACCTGAATTAGCGTGTAAGCTAAAACGCACAGGAGTTCATGCAGGTGCTGGTAGGCAGGACAAATAAGCAGGCGTCTGTATATTAGTATAGCGTAGCAGACACAGTTAGTAACAAGCCCAAACAGCAGGAGTTGCGAGTTGCGCTTTGAATAGCGGGTATGGAAACACTCACTGCGTCTTGAGGGAGATGGCGCCTCAGCGGGCTGTTTTGCAGGTAGCCTGTCGAGTAGATGCACGCCAGAAGCCGGTTTCTGTGGAGGGCTGTACGCCGGGCTGCGTGTTAGAAGATGCGGCAAAAAACCTCCAGCCGGGTGTAGTCACGGCAGAAGGTCCTGGGACTGAAGATGAGGGCGGAAGTCCGTCACAAGTCTGCTGAGTAAACTGGCGGAAGTGGGGCGGAAGTGGGGCAACGCGTTTCGTCTCCCAAACCACTGGAGACTTTTTCAAGCTGTGATGTGATGCACATTTATACACAATTCATGAACCATCTTATGATTACCCCAGTCTGTGCAAATGTAAGTGTGACCGTTCCACAACTCTGTGACAGAAGCAGGCTTATCAAGGCCGACTCTGATGTCACACAACTACGCCTGGGCATACCTGTGTTTTAATGGACACTCCCAGAAAATGGCAGGTGTCCCCTGCCAAACGCCAACTTTCTGTCCATCAAATTGCGAGGGGATTGCAATTAGATCCATTTGCTATTTTTGTCAGTATTTTGGCTTGCACATGGCAGCTCCAATCTGCAGGAATGCTGTGAGCAGGTTAGCATATGCAATACATGCTGAATGAGGTTCTTTGAAGCTGTATAGCCCAGGGTTGCCGACTTTCAGCAGGCGTTCGGGGGGGGGCCTTAAACGTGACATCACTAAGCCCCGCCCCCATGAAGGAAAGTGCCCCAATTTGACTATCTCCATGGAGGGGGCAGGGCTAAAAGACGCGATGATGACACGTTGGCCCCGCCCCCTCGCCGGAGATCAACAGAAAAGGTCATTTAAACGCTGAGGCGGGGGTGGGGGAAGCCGCAATCAGGGGGGGGGAGCGGGGGTCGGTTGCCCACCTTTCCGGGGGGCCGGGAGGGTGGCCCGATTTTTGGGACCCTCCTGGACATTCCGGGAGGGTAGGCAACCCTGGTATAGCCATAATTTATACTTTGGTGTAACTGACATGATAATCAGTTTAGCCTTCCTCTAATTTATCCCCCAAAAGTGAAAAAGGTCACTGGTACAGGGGCATATTTATTGCATCCTGAATGCACTTGAATATTATTAACCCCTTCCCGACATTTGACGTATATATACGTCATGGCCGGGATGTACTTCCCGACACATGACGTATATATACGTCATGACTTTAAACTGTCCCCGCGTCTATAGACGCGGTGACAGTTTAAACATGTCTGCTGTCCCTGACAGCAGACATGTCCCTGCATGCCCAGGGGGGGTGGCGATGCCTCCCCCCGTCGGCGATCGCTGTGATTGGCTGTTCAATGTGAACAGCCAGTCGCAGCGTTTTCCTGTGTTACCGGCGAATCAGACGCTCGGTAACACAGGTGTCAATCACCGCCGGGTGTGAGGGGGCATGAGGGGGTCACCGGTGATGACCACACCTCACCCCACCTCACCCCACCTGCCCCCAAGGCTGTGATTGGTCCGTCGGACCGACGGACCAATCACAGCCAAGGCGCGTCATTTAAACTAACGGTGACTGCGCTGCAGACGCCATTCCGGTCTGGAATTGCGTGCAGAGCGGTCACCGGCAACTCTGTCGTGATATACATACCTGAACCTTGCCTGATACTTACCTGATCACCGCTGATCACCGCTGGTAGCGTGCTGCCAGCAGCTGGATGCTTCCTGGATCTTGTGACTTCCTGTGTCCTGCTGCTGCAGTGTCATAGAGTCACAGATCGTGAGAGATAGTGACAGATAGTGACAGAGAGTGACAGAGAGTGATAGAGAGTGATAGAGAGTGCTATATTTTGTGTCTGCTGCACCCCTTTTGTGCTGATCAGTATATCTGTGCTGATCAGCAACTTTTTTTTTTTTTTTTTTTATATATATATACCTGTCAGTTGCACCAAAGGTTGTGCTGCCTGTGCAACTGACTGCTGCCCCCCCTTTTGTGCTGATCAGTTTAAATTAATTAACTGATCAGCAACTTTTTGGGGGTCCAGGTTTTTTTTTTAATATATACCCTGTCAGGTTGCACCCACAGTTGTCTGCCTGCTGCCCCTCACTGCTAATCAGTGTCGCATCACTGCATCACTGATGCAGGGGGGATTGCAGTGGGGTTTTGTTTTTACACCCACGTTGCTTTTGTGGGTGCTTTTGTGGGTGTCCTGTGGCCGCTGATCAGTGACGTACATCACTGAACAGCATTTTTGGCACAGGGTTGATATCATTTTTTTTCTGCAGTTTTTTAAAAATTTTTTTTTTTTTTTTGGAGAGTGCTGTGGTTTATTACACCCACGTTGCTTTTGTGGGTGTCCTGTGGCCGCTGATCAGTGACGTACATCACTGAACAGCATTTTTGGCACAGGGTTGATATCATTTTTTTTCTGCAGTTTTTTTAAATTGTTTTTTTTTTTGGAGAGTGCTGTGGTTTATTACACCCACGTTGCTTTTGTGGGTGTCCTGTGGCCACTGATCAGTGACGTACATCACTGAACAGCATTTTTGGCACAGGGTTGATATCATTTTTTTTTCTGCAGTTTTTTTAAATTGTTTTTTTTTTGGAGAGTGCTGTGGTTTATTTTTTTTTTTATTGTTTTTACACCCACGTTGCTTTTGTGGGTGTCCTGTTGCCTTTGAGCGCTGTTCAGTGACGGACGTTACTGACCAACATCTGTGCTCAATTTTTGGCGCAGGACCTTTTTTTTTTTTTTTTTAACCCCTTCAATTTTTTTTTTTTTATTGGGATCGAATTCCTGTATAAAGTATTTTTTTTTCTGCACTACATACACACTACACACTACATACCCCCCGTGTTGAAATAAAGTTTGTACCCCCCTACACTATACACGTGTTGAAACATTACACTTACAGAAACACAAAAATAAAAATGGCATCCCAAATGTCATCCCAAATGTCATCCCAGTCATCCAGAAGAATGTATTCAGCGGAGGAGGCATATGCCATGCTTGCCTCTGACTCTGACACAGCCAGTGATGCAAGCGGGGAATTTGAAGGATTCGTCTTAAGCTCCTCTTCCTCCTCTAGTGATGAGGGACCCCCTCAAAGACGCCCCCGTAGAGCAGCTGAGACCCCCCCAAATAATTGATCCCGTATGGACCCCACCACCAGACAATTTTGAGCCCCAGGTTCCTGAGTTTTTGGCCATCCCAGGAATCCAATTTGATTCAACAGGTCTCAGAGAAATTGACTTTTTCAAATTATTTTTCTCTGATGAATTTATAAATTTAATGGTGGACCAAAGTAATTTATATGCCCAGCAGTTTATTGCTCAAAACCCCACGTCATCATTTGCTAGGTGGACCCCTGTAGATGCAGTAGAGATGATGACGTTTTGGGGTCTGGTGTTACATATGGGCATAGTAAAAAAGCCAGAAATTAGGCAATATTGGAGAACAGATGTTCTGTACAGCACCCCACTTTACCGTATGGCAATGACTCGGACTCGTTTTGAGATAATCCTTAAATTTTTACATTACACCGATAATGCACAGTGCCCACCCAGAGATGATCCCACCTTTGACTGGCTATTCAAAGTCATGCCGGTCATTGATCATTTCAGTGCCAAATTTGCAGAGATGTACATCCCTGAAAAATTTATTTGTATCGACGAGTCCCTTATACATTTTAAAGGAAGGGTTAAATTCCGCCAGTACCTTCCCAGTAAGAGGCCAAGGTATGGCATAAAAATGTATAAACTGTGTGAAAGCACCTCAGGGTACACCCACAGGTTTAGGGTATATGAAGGGAAGGATTCAAGAATTGAACCGCCAGAATGCCCCCCCTCCCTCGTAGGTGTTAGTGGAAAAATTGTCTGGGATTTAGTGCACCCCTTCCTGGATAAAGGTTATCACCTCTATGTGGATAACTTTTACACTAGCATCCCCCTGTTTAAGGCCCTTGGTTCAAGAGGTACAGCAGCTTGCGGTAGAGTGCGCAAGAACCAAAGAGGCCTCCCAAAAACGCACATTGCCCAAGTACTGAGAAGGGGTGAAAGCAGGGCACAATCCACCGAAAATATGTTGTTGGTCAAATATAAGGACAAGAGGGATGTCCTTATACTGACAACAATTCATGGAGACAGTACCACCTCCATCCCTGTACGAGGTACCAGTACCCACACCTCAAAACCTAATTGTATCCTAGATTACAATAAGTACATGGGCGGAGTGGATCTTTCAGATCAGGTACTGAAGCCGTACAGTCCCCTGTGGAAAACAAAAATCTGGTACAAGAAGCTGGCCGTGTATATCATCCAGATGGCACTGTATAACGCTTACGTGCTATTCCGTTCTACCAGCCAGAGGGGGACATTTATGCACTTTCAAGAGGAAGTCATAAAGGGCCTAATATTTGGGAACCAGCAGGCAGAGGGCCCCAGTACTTCTAGTACTGGCCCCCGTATTGTACCAGGGCAGCATTTTCCTAACGAAATCCCCTCCACTGCAAGAAAGGGCAGGACACAAAAAAGGTGCAAAGTTTGCTATAAAAAGGGAATAAGAAAGGATACTATTTTCCACTGTGAAACTTGCCCCGACAAACCCGACCTATGTATAAAGGAGTGTTTTAAAATATACCACACATCTATGGATTATTAGGTTCATCATTTCACCGTGCTTCGGGGGTCTTGCTAATGCCACATAGCACCCACCATTCATTCCACCAGAATCTGAGCTGCAAAATCCAAAAATCACTCCTTCCCTTCTGAGTCCTGCCATGCACCCAAATGGTATTTTTTGGTCACATATGAGGCATTGCCATACTCGGGAGAAATTGGGGCACAGATTTTGGGGTGCTTTGTCTCCTTCATTCCTTGTGAAAATGAAAAATTTGGAGCCAGAACTGCATTTTTGTGTAAAAAATGTAATTTTTCATTTGCACAGCCCAGTTGTATCAAAATTGGTGAAACCCCTGGGGGTTTGAAATGTACACTATACCCCTAGATGAATTCCCTGAGGGGTGTAGTTTGCAAAATGGGGTCACTTGTGGGGGGGTTCCACTGTATTGGTGCTTCGGGGGTCTTGCTAATGCGATATAGCACCCACCAACATTCCACCAGAATCTGAGCTGCAAAATCCAAAAATCACTCCTTCCCTTCTGAGTCCTGCCATGCACCCAAATGGTATTTTTTGGTCACATGTGAGGCATTGCCGTACTCGGGAGAAATTGGGGCACAGATTTTGGGGTGCTTTGTCTCCTTCATTCCTTGTGAAAATGAAAAATTTGGAGCCAGAACTGCATTGTTGTGTAAAAAATGTAATTTTTCATTTGCACAGCCCAGTTGTATCAAAATTGGTGAAACCCCTGGGGGTTTGAAATGTACACTATACCCCTAGATGAATTCCCTGAGGGGTGTAGTTTGCAAAATGGAGTCACTTGTGGGGGGGTTCCACTGTATTGGTGCTGGGGGGGTCTTGCTAATGCGACATAGCACCCACCAACATTCCACCAGAATCTGAGCTGCAAAATCCAAAAATCACTCCTTCCCTTCTGAGTCCTGCCATGCACCCAAATGGTATTTTTTGGTCACATGTGAGGCATTGCCGTACTCGGGAGAAATTGGGGCACAGATTTTGGGGTGCTTTGTCTCCTTCATTCCTTGTGAAAATGACAAATTCGGAGCCAGAACTGCATTTTTGTGTAAAAAATGTAATTTTTCATTTGCACAGCCCAGTTGTATCAAAATTGGTGAAACCCCTGGGGGTTTGAAATGTACACTATACCCCTAGATGAATTCCCTGAGGGGTGTAGTTTGCAAAATGGGGTCACTTGTGGGGGGGTTCCACTGTATTGGTGCTTCGGGGGTCTTGCTAATGCGACATAGCACCCACCAACATTCCACCAGAATCTGAGCTGCAAAATCCAAAAATCACTCCTTCCCTTCTGAGTCCTGCCATGCACCCAAATGGTATTTTTTGGTCACATGTGAGGCATTGCCGTACTCGGGAGAAATTGGGGCACAGATTTTGGGGTGCTTTGTCTCCTTCATTCCTTGTGAAAATGAAAAATTTGGAGCCAGAACTGCATTTTTGTGTAAAAAAATTAATTTTTCATTTTCACTGCCCAGTTGTACCACAATTGGTGAAACCCCTGGGGGTTTGAAATGTACACTATACCCCTAGATGAATTCCCTGAGGGGTGTAGTTTGCAAAATGGGGTCACTTGTGGGGGGGTTTCTAACTTTTAGCATCTTATGGTGCCTAGAAACCTACATGGTGCCTAAAAAATAATCTCATAAAAAGGAGGCTCCAAAATCAAGTAGGTGTTCCTTCTATTATGAAGCCTGTGGTTTGGTCAACGTGCACACTAGGGCCACATATAGGATATTTATGAAAACAAAAGAATTGGGGGAATCAATTTTTAGTCACATTTCTCTAGTAAAATCTACTGTGTTCCTTAGAAAAATGTATTAAAATTGCAAATCTGCAAAAAAAATGAAATTTTGAAATTTCACCTACACTTTGTTTTAATTCCTGTGAAACACCTAAAGGGTTAACAAACTTCCAAAATGCTGTTTTGAATACTGTGAGGGGTGCAGTTTTTGAAATGGCATAATTTATGTGGGTGTCTCACATACAAGTCCCTCAAAGTCACATCAGAACTGAACTGGTCCCTAAAAAAATCAGTGTTTGAAATTTTCTTGAAAATTTGAGAATTTGCTATTCATATTTTAAGCCTCCTAGTGTCCAAAAAAATTAAAAGGATGTTGAAATAATGATGGAAACATAAAGTAGACATATGGTCTATGTTAGTTATTAACTATTTTGAGTGGTATGATTATTTGTCTCACAAGCAGAAAATTTAACATTTTGAAAATTGCTAAATTTTCCATTTTTTTACGACATTTTGGTATTTTTCACAAAAAAACACAGACTGTATCGACCCAAATTTACCACTAACTTGAAGTACAATGTGTCACGAGAAAACAATCTCAAAATCACTGGGATAAGTAAAAGCAAAAAAAAGTTATCCCCACTTAAGTGATACCTGTCAGATTTGAAAAAAAGGGCTCTGTCAGGAAGGCAAAAACAGGCTGCGGCGGGAAGGGGTTAAAATCATGTATGTTTTTGTTTACAATTATCATACTTCAGGTGTCAGGAGAACTTCTGACCAAGCTTCTCTACCAGCCAGGAGGAACCAAGGTAAGATGTTGGCCCAGCAATTAGATATAAGATTTCAGGACCCTGGGGCTCTCTGCCATATGTCACACGGTGGGCTCATCTCATTGTGACATCACAGCACTATATATATTCCAATACAGGCAGGTGTGCCATATCTTTGCTACAATGGCTGGATATAAGATTGGTCTGTTTCAGGACAAAGTTGTTTTTTTTGCCACCTGTCTCTGCACAGTTGGTGATTCTCAAGAGCTGCTCAGAAGATCAAAAGAGGCGTACAGCGGACCAAAATTGGTCAGCACCTCCCCAACATCATATGGGGCCACCCCATTATTGACCAACACCTCCTCAACATTGGCCGGCACCACCCCACCACCACCCAGTGCCATCCCAACATCGGCCTGCATCATCTCAACAAAAACCCATGAGGCATCTGCAGAGCCGAATTGTGCCTAACCTGGGTCAGTCAGTGGCCTCCCAACATGAGCACCATTTACCACTTTCTGAAAGCAGAGGGCACAAACGTGAGACTGGGGATCCCTAGCAAGATTAACTGCAGCCTTTTTCTGTACAGTCTAGAAGGTGCTGTTCCAGAGCTTCATGGAATCCAAACATGGGTGCAGTCCCTCCCCCTGCTCATGTACTGCCAACTGACCACCTATTAGTTCCCATCCTCCACTACCTTCTAAGCAGCTTCCTCTACCACCAGGGACTTTTACATCTGCCCCCTTCAAGCTATGCAAGAAGTAAAACGCAGCCCACCCCAGAGGCGTAGGGAAGGTGGCACTGGCGGAGCATGATCTCCAGGAGCTAAAAAGGTCGCTGGGCACACAGGTCTTTATTCTGGTCTACATGCAATGCTTCAAAATCCATACACAATGCTGCGAAAACACTGCGCCGCAAACAGTCTCCCGTCATCCGCCCACTACACACCCTCGGCAGCGCCCCCCCCCCGGCAGCGCCCCCCCCCCCAGCAGTAAAGTTAAGACCCCCCCAGCCCTGCCTTACCCCTCTGCTTGACACTGCCGCGTCTATGGCCGGGACCAGCAGATCTACTTGCCTGCGGTCTTCCAAGTAGATCATAGTTGCCTATACTCCTGCATTCTGCAGGAGACTCCCTGAAATAGCAGCAATATCCCTCTCTTCCTTATTAGTCTAGCAATCTTCATCATGTCACCTAGCCTCACATTACAGTTACATTTTTTGGGGAAAAGGAATGAGAGATAGATAGATTTACATTGAATCATCAGCACCATTTCCCAGCACTTTACCAAGTACTGCTTGGGGCTCATCTACATTTGGATATAAGTCATTTTAACCCCTTCCTGACAGAGCCAGTTTTTGCGTTCCTGACAGAGCCCTTTTTTTCAAATCTGACATGTATCACTTAAAGCCCTGTATACATGCTTAGATTTGCTTTAGATTTGATGTTAGATTCGATTTTCTATTAGATCTGGCATTGGATCTTCCCATTAGATTTGGCATTAGATCTGTACTTTTGCATTCGATTCGATTTCGATTTCACAATGTAGGCACAATGTACTCATTCCATTTACTGGATCGAATTGAGATTTCCTTGGCTGCATAGAAGATTTTTGTGTTCGATTTGGTGAAAACGGGAGCGCGCATCGAATCGAAAGCAGATCGAAAGTGACACAAAAACCATTCGATTTCGATTAGGATTCGATTTGATTTTGCTTCTATAAGCAAAATCGAATCGAAAACAGGCAAAAATCTAAGCGTGTGTACTGGGCTTGAGTGGGGATAACTTTTTTTTGCTTTTACTTATCCCAGTGATTTTGAGATTGTTTTTTCGTGACACATTGTACTTCAAATTAGTGGTAAATTTGGGTTGATACAGTCTGTGTTTTTTTGTGAAAAATACCAAAATGTCGTGAAAAAATGGAAAATTTTGCAATTTGCAAAATGTTAAATTTTCTGCTTGTGAGACAAATAATCATACCACTCAAAATAGTTAATAACTAACATAGACCATATGTCTACTTTATGTTGCCATCATTATTTCAACTTCCTTTTAATTTTTTTGGACACTAGGAGGCTTACAATATGAATAGCAAATTCTCAAATTTTCAAGAAAATTTCAAACACTGATTTTTTTAGGGACCAGTTCAGTTCTGATGTGACTTTGAGGGACTTGTATGTGAGACACCCCCATAAATGATACCATTTCAAAAACTGCACCCCTCACAGTATTCAAAACAGCATTTTGGAAGTTTGTTAACCCTTTAGGTGTTTCACAGGAATTAAAACAAAGTGTAGGTGAAATTTCAAAATTTCATTTTTTTTGCAGATTTGCAATTTTAATACATTTTTCTAAGGAACACAGTACATTTTACTAGAGAAATGTGACTAAAAATTGATTCCCCCAATTCTTTTGTTTTCATAAATATCCTATATGTGGCCCTAGTGTGCACGTTGACCAAACCACAGGCTTCATAATAGAAGGAGCACCTACTTGATTTTGGAGCCTCCTTTTTATGAGATTATTTTTTAGGCACCATGTAGGTTTCTAGGCACCATAAGATGCTAAAATTTAGGAACCCCCCCACAAGTGACCCCATTTTGCAAACTACACCCCTCAGGGAATTCATCTAGGGGTATAGTGTACATTTCAAACCCCCAGGGGTTTCACCAATTGTGGTACAACTGGGCAGTGAAAATGAAAAATTTAATTTTTTACACAAAAATGCAGTTCTGGCTCAAAATTTTTCATTTTCAGAAGGTATGAAGGAGAAAAAGCACCCCAAAATCTGTGCCCCAATTTCTCCCGAGTACGGCAATGCCTCACATGTGACCAAAAAATACCATTTGGGTGCATGGCAGGACTCAGAAAGGAAGGAGTGATTTTTGGATTTTGCAGCTCAGATTCTGGTGGAATGTTGGTGGGTGCTATGTTGCATTAGCAAGACCCCCCAAGCACCAATACAGTGGAACCCCCCCACAAGTGACCCCATTTTGCAAACTACACCCCTCAGGGAATTCATCTAGGGGTATAGTGTACATTTCAAACCCCCAGGGGTTTCACCAATTTTGATACAACTGGGCAGTGAAAATGAAAAATTACATTTTTTTTACACAAAAATGCAGTTCTGGCTCAAAATTTTTCATTTTCACAAGGAATGAAGGAGACAAAGCACCCCAAAATCTGTGCCCCAATTTCTCCCGAGTATGGCAATGCCTCATATGTGACCAAAAAATACCAGTTGGGTGCATGGCAGGACTCAGAAGGGAAGGAGTGATTTTTGGTGGTGGAATGTTGGTGGGTGCTATGTCGCATTAGCAAGACCCCCAAAGCACCAATACAGTGGAACCCCCCCACAAGTGACCCCATTTTGCAAACTACACTCCTCAGGGAATTCATCTAGGGGTATAGTGTACATTTCAAACCCCCAGGGGTTTCACCAATTTTGATACAACTGGGCAGTGAAAATGAAAAATTACATTTTTTTACACAAAAATGCAGTTCTGGCTCAAAATTTTTCATTTTCAGAAGGTATGAAGGAGAAAAAGCACCCCAAAATCTGTGCCCCAATTTCTCCCGAGTACGGCAATGCCTCACATGTGACCAAAAAATACCATTTGGGTGCATGGCAGGACTCAGAAAGGAAGGAGTGATTTTTGGATTTTGCAGCTCAGATTCTGGTGGAATGTTGGTGGGTGCTATGTTGCATTAGCAAGACCCCCCAAGCACCAATACAGTGGAACCCCCCCACAAGTGACCCCATTTTGCAAACTACACCCCTCAGGGAATTCATCTAGGGGTATAGTGTACATTTCAAACCCCCAGGGGTTTCACCAATTTTGATACAACTGGGCAGTGAAAATGAAAAATTACATTTTTTTACACAAAAATGCAGTTCTGGCTCAAAATTTTTCATTTTCACAAGGAATGAAGGAGACAAAGCACCCCAAAATCTGTGCCCCAATTTCTCCCGAGTATGGCAATGCCTCATATGTGACCAAAAAATACCAGTTTGGTGCATGGCAGGACTCAGAAGGGAAGGAGTGATTTTTGGTGGTGGAATGTTGGTGGGTGCTATGTCGCATTAGCAAGACCCCCAAAGCACCAATACAGTGGAACCCCCCCACAAGTGACCCCATTTTGCAAACTACACCCCTCAGGGAATTCATCTAGGGGTATAGTGTACATTTCAAACCCCCAGGGGTTTCACCAATTTTGATACAACTGGGCAGTAAAAATGAAAAATTAAATTTTTTTACACAAAAATGCAGTTCTGGCTCAAAATTTTTCATTTTCAGAAGGTATGAAGGAGAAAAAGCACCACAAAATCTGTGCCCCAATTTCTCCCGAGTACGGCAATGCCTCACATGTGACCAAAAAATACCATTTGGGCGCATGGCAGGACTCAGAAGGGAAGGAGTGATTTTTGGATTTTGCAGCTCAGATTCTGGTGGAATTTTGGTGGGTGCTATGTCGCATTAGCAAGACCCCCCAAGCACCAATACAGTGGAACCCCCCCACAAGTGACCCCATTTTGCAAACTACACCCCTCAGGGAATTCATCTAGGGGTATAGTGTACATTTCAAACCCCCAGGGGTTTCACCAATTTTGATACAACTGGGCTGTGCAAATGCAAAATTACATTTTTTACACAAAAATGCAGTTCTGGCTCAAAATTTTTCATTTTCACAAGGAATGAAGGAGACAAAGCACCCCAAAATCTGTGCCCCAATTTCTCCCGAGTACGGCAATGCCTCACATGTGACCAAAAAATACCATTTGGGTGCATGGCAGGACTCAGAAAGGAAGGAGTGATTTTTGGATTTTGCAGCTCAGATTCTGGTGGAATGTTGGTGGGTGCTATGTTGCATTAGCAAGACCCCCCAAGCACCAATACAGTGGAACCCCCCCACAAGTGACCCCATTTTACAAACTACACCCCTCAGGGAATTCATCTAGGGGTATAGTGTACATTTCAAACCCCCAGGGGTTTCACCAATTTTGATACAACTGGGCAGTGAAAATGAAAAATTACATTTTTTTACACAAAAATGCAGTTCTGGCTCAAAATTTTTCATTTTCAGAAGGTATGAAGGAGAAAAAGCACCCCAAAATCTGTGCCCCAATTTCTCCCGAGTATGGCAATGCCTCATATGTGACCAAAAAATACCAGTTGGGTGCATGGCAGGACTCAGAAGGGAAGGAGTGATTTTTGGTGGTGGAATGTTGGTGGGTGCTATGTCGCATTAGCAAGACCCCCAAAGCACCAATACAGTGGAACCCCCCCACAAGTGACCCCATTTTGCAAACTACACCCCTCAGGGAATTCATCTAGGGGTATAGTGTACATTTCAAACCCCCAGGGGTTTCACCAATTTTGATACAACTGGTGAGTGAAAATGAAAAATTACATTTTTTTACACAAAAATGCAGTTCTGGCTCAAAATTTTTCATTTTCAGAAGGTATGAAGGAGAAAAAGCACCCCAAAATCTGTGCCCCAATTTCTCCCGAGTACGGCAATGCCTCATGTGTGACCAAAAAGTGGCAGGACTCAGAAGGGAAGGAGTGATATTTGGATTTTGCAGCACAAATTCTGGTGGAATGTTGGTGGGTGCTATGTCGCATTAGCAAGACCCCCAAAGCACCAATACAGTGGAACCCCCCCACAAGTGACCCCATTTTGCAAACTACACCCCTCAGGGAATTCATCTAGGGGTATAGTGTACATTTCAAACCCCCAGGGGTTTCACCAATTTTGATACAACTGGGCAGTGAAAATGAAAAATTACATTTTTTTACACAAAAATGCAGTTCTGGCTCAAAATTTTTCATTTTCAGAAGGTATGAAGGAGAAAAAGCACCCCAAAATCTGTGCCCCAATTTCTCCCGAGTACGGCAATGCCTCACATGTGACCAAAAAATACCAGTTGGGTGCATGGCAGGACTCAGAAGGGAAGGAGTGATTTTTGGATTTTGCGGCTCAGATTCTTTTTTTTTTAAATTGAGTATTTTTTATTGAATTTTGCAAAACAAGTAATAAGCTCCGACGAGAACATTGTAAGCACACAAGTGAAATCACACAAAAATGTAGTCATACAGAAGGTGGCGAATGTATATAGGATAGGCGACAGTGTATCTGCTCTCTCTGTCAGTGTAAGTGGAATTCAGTTACCCGGAGGCGCCATCCGGGCGTACTGTGGCAGGATAGAAAGGAGTACATTCTTACAGTAATATCACTTAGAAGTGTACTACATCCCCAATGGGAAAATATAAATATTAAATTGTCGCCCGTCAAGAGCTCTATACTAACCTAAATACAACCTATACTACCCAAAGCAAATCCCCCCCCCAAAGGACCCAAAGCAAACCTCCCCAAAACCCCCCACCCTGTATGACCTAACCCCAACCTAGGTATACCTGGATCCCGATCAACTCACCACCCCCCCAGCTATCTATATTACAGAAGATGGCAAATTAGTGGCCTTTAGCTATAATAGCTAATCTAGCCAAAACAAAAAACTAACCTACCTCTCCCGTTTTACCCACCCATCAAACCCGCTATATATTAACATATGTATCTATACTATACTATATCTATAATTACCCTATGCCCTAACACCCCCCCCCCCCCCCCCTGAAAAATAAAATAAAAATACAAACGGATAAAAGACACATGGACTGACAGGGCAGTGACCTGTGTAGTTACAGGATAAGTGTTATCAGGATATAACAGTGACACATAGGTCATTTAGTATACGAAACCAGGAGCTGACTAGGTCATTATAGAATGCGTTTGTGAACAGCAGAGTAGTAGATATGACAAATAAGGTATATTTGGAACAGGATATATGACCGTAATCTAGAAAAAAATGTAACCCAGCCCCCCCCTTTCGCAGAGATAAATACAGTTTGCATATAGTATTCAAGGGTACAGTGCAGTAAGGACATAGGATAAAAGATAAAGTGGACATCTTAAGGTAATATGTGGCATCAAAGTTTTAGTCTGGCCAGCCCTCAGTGCCGCGCGGAAGCCGACGTATAATGTAGAACCCGTGACCAATCGTTCGAGGACTTGCAAGATTGAATATAGGATGTTTAATTACTAAAAAGAAGAATCGTGAGGCTGTAATCAGGAGAAATGTAGGAGATTTCATGTGCACCACAGTTAGAATGAAGCACGTAGGTATATGATACCGAGTGTATTCAGAGCCAGAAAGATCCATCTGAGGAAACAGTTCCAGGGTGTGAGCCAGTACTGGAGCCGAGAGGGTTACTTGATCAGGCTTTTGAGGCAAATTCTCCATAACTCCAGAAGGACATTCATTAGGGTCAAAAAGGATTATTTCCTGCAATTCAGCAATTTTGCCAACAAGCCTGTCAGCCGAGGCAGATATTGCCTGGAGGATTTGTTGGAAGTATGTTTCCCATACCTCATCCATAGTGTACACAGCCGGAGTAGCAAGCATTGAGGAAAGTAAACAGGTCACTGTAAGAGGATTCTTAGTATAATATGGCGGTGGCTAGCACACCACCAAACATACAAAGGAGGTTGGCAGCAGCAGCCCGACCGACCTCAGTCACACTGAGTTGCAGTGAGACAGTGTATAGAAATTAGTAATTTTTACTGTAGTAACACTTCTCCACAGCATATGTGCACGGACTTCTTTGAGTGTGTGGGGAAATGGGCAGTAGCACAAATGGCAGGGGCCTATTGTAAGGCAGACAGCAAAGGGTCAATGAAGCAGCTGCGGACCAGGATGCCTGCACCAAGATGGCGCCCGGCTAATTTGAGCGGCAGCAGGGGTTCCAGCAGAGCACCAGAGATGAGCAGGGCCCTCCAGTCCAACACCAGGAGTAGGCGGAGGTAAGTGATCTCTGTTTAGGGAGCAGAAGGGCCCGATATCACTGCAGCACGGGGTTATGTACGGGAGCCGGCGCCCAAGATGGCACCTAGCAGCTCCCGGCGGCAGCTGTGCGTTCAGCGGGCGGTGGGAAGGAGAGCACTCACCAGGGTCGTCAGCTCCGCATCGCGTGTGGGTGCACTCTTCCCCAAAGTGGTCTCTGATTATAGCGGAGAAGCAGAAGCGTGGCGGCGGCTCCAGCGGCGGGACCCAGAGTTTTAAAGATGGCGGCCGGCAGCGGGGGACAGCGTCCAGGAGACAAACGGCCGCACCTGCACACGGAGGGACGATGCCAGATGATGCCCAGAAGGACCAGGCTTTTCAGGTGGGTATCTTCTCTGCCTGGAGGATGGTCCTGCGGGAGGGCTGGGCAGTAAAAAGGATTTTAAGCCAGGATGGTGACGGAGCTCTCACTCCCTGCTGCCTACCTCGCGCTCGGCCAAGCCACGCCCCCTGCGGCTCAGATTCTGGTGGAATGAATGGTGGGTGCTATGTGGCATTAGCAAGACCCCCGAAGCACGGTGAAATGATGAACCTAAAAATCCATAGATGTGTGGTATATTTTAAAACACTCCTTTATACATAGGCCGGGTTTGTCGGGGCAAGTGTCACACTGGAAAATAGTTTGCTTTCTTATTCCCTTTTTATAGCAAACTTTGCACCTTTTTTGTGTCCTGCCCTTTTTTCCAGTGGAGGGGATTTCATCAGGAAAATGCTGCCCTGGTACAATACGGGGGCCAGTACTAGAAGTACTGGGGCCCTCTGCCTGCTGGTTCCCAAATACTAGGCCCTTTATGACTTCCTCTTGAAAGTGCATAAATGTCCCCCTCTGGCCGGTAGAACGGAATAGCACGTAAGCGTTATACAGTGCCATCTGGATGATATACACGGCCAGCTTCTTGTACCAGATTTTTGTTTTCCGCAGGGCACTGTACGGCTTCAGTACCTGATCTGAAAGATCCACTCCGCCCATGTACCTATTGTAATCCAGGATACAATTAGGTTTGGAGGTGTGGGTACTGGTACCTCGTACAGGGACGGAGGTGGTACTGTCTCCGTGAATTGTTGTCAGTATAAGGACATCCCTCTTGTCCTTATATTTGACCAACAACATATTTTCGGTGCATATTCCCCTGCTTTCACCCCTTCTCATTACTTGGGCAATGTGCGTTTTTGGGAGGCCTCTTTGGTTCTTGCGCACAGTACCGCAAGCTGCTGTACCTCTTGAACCAAGGGCCTTAAACAGGGGGATGCTGGTGTAAAAGTTATCCACATAGAGGTGATAACCTTTATCCAGGAAGGGGTGCACTAAATCCCAGACAATTTTTCCACTAACACCTACGAGGGAGGGGGGGCATTCTGGCGGTTCAATTCTTGAATCCTTCCCTTCATATACCCTAAACCTGTGGGTGTACCTTGAGGTGCTTTCACACAGCTTATACATTTTTATGCCATACCTTGCCCTCTTACTGGGAAGGTACTGGCGGAATTTAACCCTTCCTTTAAAATGTATAAGGGACTCGTCTATGCAAATGAATTTATCTGGGATGTACATCTCTTCAAATTTGGCACTGAAATGATCAATGACCGGCCTGACTTTGAATAGCCGGTCAAAGGTGGGATCATCTCTGGGTGGGCACTGTGCATTATCGTTGTAATGCAAAAATTTAAGGATCGTCTCAAATCGAGCCCGGGGCATGGCCATACGGTAAAATGGGGTGCTGTACAAAACATCTGTACTCCAATATTGCCTAATTTCTGGCTTTTTTACTATGCCCATATGAAACACCAGACCCCAAAACGTCATCATCTCTACTGCATCTACAGGGGTCCACCTAGCAAATGATGACGTGGGGTTTTGAGCAATAAACTGCTGGGCATATAAATTAGTTTGGTCCACAATTAAATTTATAAAATCATCAGAGAAAAATAATTTGAAAAAGTCAATTTCTCTGAGACCTGTGGAATCAAATTGGATTCCTGGCATGGCCAAAAACTCAGGAACCTGGGGCTCAAAATTGTCTGGTGGTGGGGTCCATACGAGATCAATTATTGGGGGGGGGTCTCAGCTGCTCTACGGGGGCGTCTTTGAGGGGGTCCCTCATCACTAGAGGAGGAAGAGGAGCTTAAGATGAATCCTTCAAATTCCCCGCTTGCCTCACTGGCTGTGTCAGAATCAGAGGCAAGCATGGCATATGCCTCCTCCGCTGAATACATTCTTCTGGATGACTGGGATGACATTTGGGATGACATTTGGGATGACATTTGGGATGCCATTTTTATTTTTGTGTTACTGGTAGTGAAATGTTTCAACACGTGTATAGTGTAGGGGGGGGTACAAACTTTATTTCAAGCCGGGGGGTATGTAGTGTGTAGTGTGTATGTAGTGCAGAAAAAAAAAAAATACTTTATACAGGAATTTGAACCCAATTAAAAAAAATAAAAATTGAAGGGGTTAAAAAAAAAAAAAAAAAGCTCCTGCGCCAAAAATTGAGCACAGATGTTGGTCAGTAACGTCCGTCACTGAACAGCGCTCAAAGGCAACAGGAATTTGATAAAAAAAAAAAAAAATAGATCAACCCTGTGCCGAAAAAGCTGATCAGTGATGTACGTCACTGATCAGCGCACACAGGACACCCACAAAATCACAGTGTGTGTAAAAAAAAAATTAAAAAAAGACCCACAGCAGCCTCAAAAAAAAAAAAAAAGGTGATCAGTGATGCAACACTGATTACCAGTGAGGGGCAGCAGGTGCACAACCTTTGGTGCAACTGACAGTGCAACTGGCAGCAACTGACAGGTATATATATATAAAAAAAAAAAACCCTGCGCCCCCAAAAAGTTGCTGATCAGCACAGATATACTGATCAGCACAAAAGGGGGGGTAGCAGACACAAAATATACACTCTCTATCACTCTCTGTCACTATCTCTCTCTATCTCTCTCTATCTCTCACTATCTATCACTATCTATCACTATCTATCACTATCTATCACTATCTATCACTCTAGGACACTGCAGCAGCAGCACTGACAGTTATATGTATAAAAAAAAACCTGCACCCCCAAAAAGGGGGGGTAGCAGACACAAAATATACACTCTCTATCACTCTCTGTCACTATCTCTCTCTATCTCTCTATCTCTCACTATCTATCACTATCTATCACTATCTATCACTCTATGACACTGCAGCAGCAGCACTGACAGTTATATATATATAAAAAAAAACCTGCACCCCCAAAAAGGGGGGGTAGCAGACACAAATCTCTCTATCTCTCACTATCTATCACTATCTATCACTATCTATCACTATCTATCACTCTATGACACTGCAGCAGCAGCACTGACAGTTATTTATATATAAAAAAACCCTGCACCCCCAAAAAGGGGGGGTAGCAGACACAAAATATAGCTCTCTCTGTCACTATCTCTCTATCTCTCTCTATCTCTCTCTCTATCTCTCTATCTCTCTATCACACTGCAGCAGCAGCAGGAAGTCCCAAGAAGTCAGATCCAGGAAGCGTCCAGCACGCTACAAGCAGTGATCAGGTAATCAGGTAAGGTATTTGCAAGGATCAGGTAAGTATTAGCAAGGATCAGGTCAGTATCACGGCAGATAGGCACGGTGACCGCTCTGCACGCTATTCCAGACCGGAATGGCGTCTGCAGCGCAGTCACCGTTAGTTTAAATGTCGCGCCTTGGCTGTGATTGGTCCGTGGGTCCCACGGACCAATCACAGCCTTGGGGGCAGGTGGGGTGAGGGTGGGGTGAGGTGTCATCGTCACCGATGACCCCCTCATGCCCCCTGACGCCCGGCGGTGATTGACACCTGTGTTACCGAGCATCTGATTCGCTGGTAACACAGGAAAACGCTGTGAATGGCTGTTCACACTGAACAGCCAATCACAGCGATCGCCGACGGGGGGGCGACATCGCAGCCCCCCCTGGGCATGCAGGGACATGTCTGCTGTCAGGGACAGCAGACATCGTCCCTCTGTCACTGCGTCTCGAGACGCAGTGACAGTTTAAAGTCATGACGTACATTTATGCCATGTGTCGGGAAGTACATCCCGGCCATGACGTAAATGTACGTCAAATGTCGGGAAGGGGTTAAAAGATTCCTCTCAGATGTAGCGCTACACACCCACGCTTCTAGGTGCCACATTCACAATCTCTTTTCACAATCTCTCCATATATGGAACTAGACACGCCCTTTGGGTGGAGCATGACACACCCCCTCAATAGGGTGCTGTGCAAAATTCTACTACTAACTATAATCTCCCTGAAACTAGTTTTCAAAAGTTGGCAAGTATGAAGTAAATCTGCGGGTCCCGACTCCCTGCAACAGACACGGCGGGGTAAGGCAGGTACCGGCAGACGGCAGTGTAACAATAGCCCCACACTTACTCAGCATCTCCCCGCCACCTCGGGGTCTGTGGCGCTATTGTTACGCCATTGAGTGTGGATAGTTAAGCTGCGAGGCCCCCACCCTTGTTCCTCCCCCTGGGTGTGAAAGGTCCTTTAGCCCACTTTGATTTAGAAAGTGCAGAAAGTGGTAAGGGTGCGAGGAAGTACCCCAGAAATTAGCAGTCCCCCACAGTATTCTGGAGAGTAGGCAAGTATGGAAGTTACGGTTCAGGAGAGCAGGAAGCTGGGTAGTGATAGGGGTGTGTGGGCATACCGGGGACTAAAGAGGAGGGTGGGGGACACTGTGCAGCTTCTGCCAGTGGGTGAGGGTCCAGCGTGGCAGCACAGGAGTATAGGACTGTGGCCCTGAGTTAGTGTCTCCTCCTACTGGGTGGGAGTTAGGGTGCATGAGAGCAGGAGGCTGGGCTATGAGGCATGATATGGGTATGTAGGCAACACAGCGTCAGTGACTCCCCAGTGGTGGAAGTTACGGTTCGGGAGAGAAGGAAGCTGGGTAGTGATAGGGGTGTGTGGGTATGTGGGGGACTAAAGCTTTTGCGCTGGTGCAGAGGAGGGTGGGGGGCTATGGTCCAGGGGGGTGCCACTCACCTACACCATGGTGGATGGTGGGTGTGTACAGTAGCCCTGGCTGGGGGGGGGGGGAGGTGATGTCAAGGGGGTGGTGGTGTGTAGAACACTGGTCTTTTCCCTGGGGGGGGGGGGTTTGTGTATCCCGCTGGGCGGGAACGTTATACATATAGAACACTGGTCTTTTCCCTAGGGGGGTGGGTTTGTGTATCCCGCTGGGCGGGAACGTTATACACACTGGGGATGAGTGACAGATCTGGCTAAATATATAAGATATATATATATGTGTGTATATATATATATATATACTGTATGAATATGCTTGTATTATATATACACACACACACATGTATAATATATATATATATATATAGATAAGTATTGGTTTGTATGCCGGCACTCCGTTGCTGACAAACGATGGACGCCCGGTGCCCGCCTCGAGAATTACCCACTGTGTAGTGGGCTTGATACAAAGAGACCAGGGTGGCGGCACTCACGGACGGGTTGAAGAAACGACACAGAGTCTTGGATGTGATCACATCCAAGACTCTGTGTCGTTTCTTTAACCCGTCCGTGAGTGCCGCCACCCTGGTCTCTTTATATAGATAGATAGATAGATAGATAGATAGATAGATCAGGGTTGCCGACTCTCCCGGAATGGCCGGGAGTCTCTCGAAAATCGGGACCCCCTCCCGGCCCCCCGGAAGGGTGGGCAACCCTCCCAGATTCACCGGATTCAGGGGGGACCCCCCTGCGCCCCGGATCGCGTCATTAAAATGCTGCAATCCTCGGGTCTCAGAGGAGGGGTCGGAGCTAAAATGACACAATCGCGTCATTTTAGCCCCGCCCCCTCCACGGAGATCCGTGAATTTGGCAGTTTGTCATCATGGGGGCGGGGCTTAGTGACGTCACACTTAGACCCCGCCCCCTGAGCGGCTGCTGGAACTCTCCTCTCCGGGTTTCTCCCGGAGAGGAGAATTATAAAGTCGCCAACCCTGAGATAGATAGATACTGCAGGCAAGCGGCACTCGGAAACTTGTTTAGTGAAGTAAAAAGTGCTCTAATGGCGACATCTACGTTTCGGGGCTCTTGTCCCCTTCGTCAGGATGATAAAAGTGATATGTGTGCAAACAATTTATAAGAAGACTTATCCCTCGTCCCTCTGTCCCGGGAGTCCACAAGAACGTAATGCTGACACAACTGCGTCCTTCATGTTTGATGCCAAGGTGGGCCTATGTACTTTAAAGGCCAGGGCCTATTTATAATCCCATGCCTACCCTCTCTCTGCTCTCCTCCTCTAGCTCTCTCTTTCCACTCTCTGAGCGGGCACACTGGCACCACTATCACCCCTCTGTCATTTTCTCCTGGATCCGCCCCTGTGGCTATCCCAAGTTTAATTCGCTCCCGAAAATGAGGGCGTGGCTTAATATGCATAAACCGCACCCTCATTTACATACCCTTTTCGGGCGCGTGTCCCTATTCTACTATTGATAAAGTTGGGAGGTATGCATGTATTTGATGTGAACAAGCCGTCGAGGCGAAACGCGCATCATCCAGATACACACTGACCGCCGACACCGGTGGATCAGTGTGAGGAGACTGCTTAGCAATCAGCCACACACAGTGAAATCCGTTAACAGAGAAAAACTACCCGGCGAACATACGCGCCGTTCTCCCCTCTCTCTCCATCCATCTCCCTCTCCTCCTGGACTGCCAGAGATTAGCTGCACGAACAGCAGCAGTAACGGAGGGACCGTCCGGCAGGTTACTGCACCTTCTCCCCGGAGACCACGGTGCAACCAGCCACACAGGGGGACACAGCAAAGCGGGGTAACAACCCGCTGAAAGAGAAGTCCCTTCTCCCTGGACTATCCAAGGGTCAATTACATAGACGGAGAGCCGCAAAAAGACAGAGGGAATACCCAACAGACTGGGACAACTTAAACATCTACAGAAAGGTACTCTTTCGCCCTCTCATCAGTGACTTGCCTGGGTCGCCCCTGCTCTGTCTGTGTACAACAGGGCAACCAGGCATTTCACACTGACAGTAGAAGCGATCTCTTTATACCTCTTATAGCACTTTTACACCAGAATACCGGGTAGGACCCGGGAAATCGAACACGGGAAATTGCCAGGGCATGCCCTGCCTCAGACCCCATTTACACTGCAATTCAATCCGGGTTATTCCCGAGTAAGGCCCTTTCACACTGAAAACGGATCAGCCCTGTCTTTCCGTGCTGGTGTCATTAAAAATGGACCTTTGGGCTGTTTGAGATGAGGTCACAAGAAAGGGAAAAGGGAGGGAGTGGGTTCTGCTCCCAGCATTGCAGCAAAGATGGCAGACGGAGTAGCTGTGTTGCAGTTTGTGCTGTACTTTTCAGCAATTGAGAGTTTGAAGCAGCTTCTCACCCTGTGCTACTTGCTTCACACTTGGAGGAGGAGAGCACAATTCTTGGCTGAGAGGTCTAGATCTCGACACCAATATTTGCAGAGGCGTAGGGAGGGCGGAGCGACCGGAGCTCCTGCTCCGGGCGCCGATTGGTCGGATGGCGCCGCCGGCCCGCCCCACCTCCGCAAAAATCATCCCTGCAGAAGAAAGATCAATACGAGCAGCGTGCGCCGGCGGTTGCCCTGCCCGGCGGCTGCCCTGCCCGGCGCCTGCCTCCTGCCCGGTCCGTGACGCTTGGTCACTCTGACACTCCAATGTAATTTCGTGCTGCTGCTGCTGCTCGGAACGGCTTCCGGGCAGCGCAGCGCAGCAGCACTCAGATTCCTCCCACAGTCGCCTGCCTCTCACTCCCTCCTCCGTCATCAGCCACAGCCATCCCAAGCGCTGGTGAGGAGAGTTTCTGCTGCCGCCCTGCTAACATTATTCAAGGTGGATTTCTTTTTTTTTTTTTACAGCTAATTAATGATGTAATAAGATTAATAATACACTTGGGGTTTGGGGGATTCGTGGGTCCTGGGGGAGGGGAGGAGGGGGGGGGGAATGAATCTCTCTGGCATCTGCTGCTGCCCTGCTGTGCTGTATATTTATTTATTTACAGCTGTCAGCATGTTATATAGTGCAGCAGATTCCGTTACAGCGTCTTGTATAAGACACTGTAACGGAATCTGCTGCGCTATATAAGACGCTGTAACGGAATCTGCTGCGATGTATAAGACACTGTAACGGAATCTGCTGCGCTATATATCGCAGCAGATTCCGTTACGGCACCTTATATAGCGCAGCAGATTCCGTTACAGTGTCTTATATAGCGCAGCAGATTCCGTTACAGCGTCTTATATAGCGCAGCAGATTCCGTTACAGTGTCTTATATAGTGCAGCAGATTCTGTTCCAGCGTCTTATATAGCGCAGCAGATTCCATTGCAGCGTCTTATATAGCGCAGCAGATTCCGTTCTGGCGTCTTATATAGCGCAGCAGATTCCATTACAGCGTCTTATATAGCGCAGCAGATTCCGTTACAGTGTCTTATATAGCGCAGCAGATTCTGTTACAGCGTCTTATATAGCGCAGCAGATTCCGTTACAGCGTCTTTTATAGCGCAGCAGATTCCGTTCCGGCGTCTTATATAGCGCAGCAGTTTCCTTTCCGGTGTCTTATATAGTGCAGCAGTTTCCTTTCCGGCGTCTTATATAGCGCAGCAGATTCCGTTACAGCGTCTTATATAGTGTCTTATTTTTTACGTTTTTTCTTTTCAAATGTAACATGCAAACACATGTTAGCCACGCCCCTAATTCATTACCGGGGTAGGGGGGGCGCGAAATATGCCCTTGCTCCGGGCACCATGGCACCTAGCTACACCGCTGAATATTTGTGCCGAAGGAGAGAGTGTGGTAACGCTGCTGCTGCGTTGCTACATGCGCCCTGTGCGGGTCTCCAGCAGATGACATCATTTGCCAGAGCCGCAGAAGCACCAATCAGGTCTTCGAGCCCCTCTACCCACCAAATAACCCGGATAATGACCATTTACACCACCCTGAGCCCCGGATAAGCCCCGTGTCCGACCCTGAACATTTGCCGGGTCAGATTCCTGGGGAACAGTACCCGTGTTATTTTTTTTTAGCCCGTTTACACCATGCCCTGCCCCGGACTGGAGCGGCAATATCCCGGGTCCAACCTCTGGTGTAAAAGGGGTATAACTCTGCTTCACAGTACTTTGAGCATACCTCTCTCATTTACAGAGTCCTCTGCGGGAGCATGACTTTAAAAAGCAGAAGGATAAACTCACATGTACCTAAAGCAATCAATTTCCCTCTCTCTACCTGCTACTTATAACATCCATCCTGACACTCTCTCAATGACAAACGGGGACAGAGAAACCCCCTGCTAGGTTACTCTAAACAACAGGGCCGCACTGCCAACCCCACTGCCGACAGAAGAAGTGTCTACTTTTTCTATCCCTACTTGACCCTGCAGCCCAGGCCTGGATTCTCTCATCCTGAGTCCAATGCACGTCTGTGTACATACAGGGGCGATGGGGGCTGAAATCACTGGAAATATGGTCACTGGCGACCATATTGCCAGTGATTGGGAGGGTGCCCCGGCGATAAATCGCCGGGTGCGCGCTCCCGTTTTTCTCGGTACCTTTGATAAAGTCGTGACATCACGACGAAACATGTTAGGCAGCACTTGCTATTTTTAAAATTGGACTTGGAAGGATCTCTGTCTATGCTGCCACACTCCCTGCCAAATCCCGGAAGCCAAACCATTCCCTTTCATTGTCACCTTGTCCAGATTGCCTCCAATATTTCCACCCATTGGGGAATTGTTTCCATTTCTATTGTGGTTCACAAAATCCGCAACATCGTGAGGACCTTTCCAGCAATAGGAAATTGATCATCCTCCAGCGTGAGATCTACCACAGTGACCACAAGCAATCAGCGCATCATAGTGAGGACCCCCAATTGGGAATTAGATCATCCTCCAGCGTCAATCTGTACAATCCAGGACGGCCCACTGCCAATACCATCTACATTGGGTATCTTCCAGGGAATCTAAAGCCCTCCAATTCCAGGGACACAAACGGCAGCAACTCAGAGACTTAAGTATCACCTTCCTTTGTCCTACTAATTTTATTGTCATTGTCATTTTTATTGGTATGTCATTTCAGTTATTATTTTAATTATTTATATATTTCATTAAATTTGTAATATCCAATTGATCCGTTTCTAGTGCTCCACCACCTTTTTTCTTTATCTTATTCATTAGAGGGTTAACACCTCTCAAGCAGGAGCAGCTTAGTAACACACCCCACAGGGCGCCTATTCCTACTCTGAGTATCCCATCTCGAGTACACCCATTTTTTCGCGCTCCTGTTTTCAGCCCCTTTCCAATCGCTGGTCGCAGGAGCTTGCTCCTGCGACCAGCTAATTACCTCTGCGGCACCGCCAGCAGAGGTTCCTTCTCATCAGCGACCATCTCTGGTCGCTGATGAAAAGGAGACACTGGGCAATATATTGCTCAGCCATATATTGCTAGCAATATATGGCTGAGCAATATATCTCCCCCGTGTGTACGGGGCTTTAAGGGTTTATCTACCACAACAGATTGGGATAAGCACAAATTAGGAAGTCTATACAGACAATAAGCTATGCACCCCGATCACTGTCTATTTACAGTAGATACATGCAAAGGTATTTACATCTATCAATCTAGAGCTGTGTATTTCTTTAAACTGCTACTAAGCGTTATACATTCCACCACTGAGTAACTGGTTACTATTGTTGCAATAAAGTAACAATTCTATCACTGAAAGAGATTGCAAATTTCTAACATACTATTGTGCCATTGTAAAGAGCAAGAAACTAGGGGATTCCTCCAGATTGCAACCACTTATTGTGGGCCAATCGAGAGGTAGCAGAAGTATTCACATTTAGCAATCTAGAACTGTGTAACTCTTTAATCTGATACTAAGCGTTATACATTCCACCACTGAGTAACTGGTTACTGCTGTTGCAATAAAGTAACAATTCTATCACTGAAAGAGATTGTAGATTTCTGACATACTATTGTGCCATTGTAAAGAGCAAGATATTGGGGGACTCCTCCAAATTGCAACCACTCATTCTGGGCCAATCGAGAGGTAGCATTTGAAGGGATCAGAGATTTTATGCACACCTCTGCATACTGACCAATGAAAGGTCAACTAAATTGAACACAGCAGTCTCCACAAGAACAGGGAATAAAACCCTTAAAATTCTTCAATTTGCCTCTAACGAGCCCAAGTTAGAATAAGCCCAAAGGCTCCCTAGGAACACATCACAACCTAATTGGTCCCATCAGGGCAGGCTCTACCATTAGGCAGCTTTAGGCAGCTGCCTAGGGCGCCGGGATCTGGGGGGCGCCATCAAGTCTGCCTATCAAAAAAAATCAAGGATATCTATGAGGATCCTTGTTGTACTTAATGCAGGTGGCATCTGTGGAACTTCTAAGACCTCACCTCCATACTTTCCCTTGAGGCATACTTCCCTACATTGCTGCCCCCTCTTCCCTGTACTCTGTTGTGGGTGGTAAAGTGGAGGGTTCTGGGGGCCTCCAGGGAAAGCAGATGATTTGCCCACCTTCCCATGGGGCTGGGAGAACCACACGGTTTTTGGAAGCCTCCCAGCCATTCCAGAATGTTAGGCAAGTACGCCTTAAGGGGTTGGAAAGTGGTTATTGGTGGCAGCATGGGGGGGCGCAGTGGGTTGAAGTTTTGCCTAGGGTGCTGAAAAGCCTTACACCGGCCCTGGGTCCCATTGTGGAACCAACTTAACCCAAACCCAAATCCCCAGCGCATAGCATATATCAGGGTTGCCGACTTTCTTATTCTCCTCTCCGGGAGAAGCCCGGAGAGGAGAGTTTCAGTTGCCGCTCAGGGGGCGGGGCTTAAGCGTGACATCACTAAGCCCCGCCCCATGCTGGTAAACCAGCGAATTCAGGGATCTACGTTAAGGGGGCGGGGCTAAAATGACGCAATTGTGCCATTTTAGCTCCGCCCCCTCCTCTGAGACCTGAGAATTGCGGCATTTTAATGTCGCGATCCGGGGGTCAGCAGGGGTCCCCCCTGAATCCGGGAGGGTTGCCCACCCTTCCGGGGGGCCGGGAGGGGGACCCGATTTTCGGGAGACTCCCGGAAATTCCGGGAGGGTCGGCAACCCTGGCATATATCTTAAACAGCTCACTGCAAGACTGGTGTTAGACTTTGGGACACAGGCCAATTCGTCCAAAAGAACCCCTTTTTCTTAAAAATACTATGAATAAAAGTTAATTTGTATCATAATATCATCATGTCATACGAGTGCCCCCCAAAAAGAGTCCTCTTTTCTCTCCCAATTGCCCACGTATGCATGTATGCCTTGCTCCTCCCCCTGGTGTTGCGTGTCATGTGATTTATTGTGAAATGACCTTTCTCCCACTATGATTTGGTAACTACAACAATGTTTTTCTTACGTCCACTAATTATAATATTTCGCAATAATGTGTAACAAACAGCGCAGCTTCATTTGCCAGTCTTAAAGATGGCCGATTATGTCATGGCCGCTCTGGCCCTTGCACAGCTCTATGGTTGCCGTGTATTTTAAGCGCAGCTCCGGCCCTACCCCCATCCTCTTTGTGCTGTTCTGAGCTGCAGGTAGGATGTGCTGGGCCGGGCTGAGCTTTACACGCTGCTATAATGTAGGGTCTGCGGGCCGGGCACTGAGCTGCGGGCGGCGGCGGCGGCGGCTGCTGCACTGATTTCCCCCGGCAGCTTGTGCTTATTGCACGGTGTAGCTGTGGATACTCAGGCGGCACAAGCTGTAAGGGGTTTAATGCAGACCGCACTGGCTGCAGCGCCCCACCACGTGCTGCAGCTGCGCCCTGCTTCTGTTTCCCTTAGGAAATATTGGGGGACTGTATATAACCTTTCTATCTAAGCTAGTTGTGTGATCGACGTATTTATTGTCAAGAAGACATACGGTTTGGGGTGTCCGCAGTGCTATTTTTCAGCAGGAACTTGGGTACAACAAATTTGCCCCTCAGTTCCTAAATCTCTAATTAGATCTGACATCATGAGGAACTTGGTTCCTGAAACTGTTCTGGACCAAAATGTACTTTCTATAAGTTTTTTTTTTTAAAGTATGCTGTGAATGCCTTGGTTTCTAAATATTATCTACCTTTCCCCAAGACCGGGAGTTCCTGGACCTATTTTTTCCCTCTTTGTAGAACCAGTACCCCACCTTCATTGCCCTGTGTTAATGACATTACAGCTGTGTATAGTGTTCAATACACCTCAGCAGGACAATAGTCCCCATATTTATATGTAGTACACTAGTAAGTCTTAAGCTTGTTGTTTTTTATATTTTACAGTTCCATTTAAACTATGTTGCTAGTGTAAAATGTGATCTGACTGGCTTTTTTATCTTGTAGTAATTACCAGACAAGCCAGAACCTGATCTAGTGCCATCCCTATTGTGACCTGGAAGATGGATCTTTCATTACCTGATGCTTGTGTAACTGGTATTAAAGCCAGCACAGTCCAAAATAGGTGAGTGATCATTGTTCTTACATTTGTAGTACCCAGGGGCGGACTCCAGGCCCAGAACTTGCGTTGACAAAATATAATTTGTTATAAACAAAGTTCACATGTTACTTGAATCAATGTGTAGTGTTGCCGGTGCTGCAAATACAGGTGTTAAGGAAAGGGGGCCCTGCCTTTTCTTAGTCCCGGACCCCACAATTTTTGAGTACAGCCCTGGCACCCTCTTCCCATACTTTTAAGATGACTTGCGTTCTGAAACAGTCTACAACCTACATATGTTGAGATTGAGTTTATATATTGGCCAATACCTTGGAATACACACCTGGATAGCCTCCAACCCGATCTACTAAATATTGGGTTGGCAGTCTAATGCTGTGTACACACGGTACAATCAAGCATGAGATTTTGACTATATAGTCAAAATCGCATGCAGATCGCACCAGGTTTTTTACCTTGCGATCCCGATGCGCGCTCCCGTGATGACACAAATCGAAACCCAGATAGACAGGGCAGCAATGACTATATAGTGCAGATTGTATGTAAAAAGTACAGAGATAGCAAAGATTGTATAGCACTCTCATCTTACAGTGTAAAGATGGTTAGATTTGGCTTCCGATGTTCCCGATATAGTGAACATCGGAAGCCATATTGCATGGTTTTTTTTTACGGCTTGCGCGCTCCCGTGTGAGCGCAAATCGTCAGGTAAGACTATATAGTGTAAATTGTGCCCCTCTAGCATGCCTGTGAGATGCGAGTCCCGATGCGATCTACTCGCATCTCACGGCAGGATATATAGTGTAAATTGTGCCCCTCTAGCATGCCTGTGAGATGCGAGTCCCGATGCGATCTACTCGCATCTCACGGCAGGATCTGCCGTGTGTACACACCATTAAGTCGAATAGTAAGGGAATCTCACCGCGTGTACACACCATTAGTGTTCTGGTAAGCTTTATGACCAATGCGGCTAAATGAGAAACAGATCTACTTTCTACTAAAGCTCTACAATGTAAGCTATGGTGATAGGGCAGCCAAGTGTCTGGTCATTATGTAAAAAAAATTCAATAGAGATTTGTCACATTTACGCAAAGATGAGGCAGACTGGACTTAGAAATCTTGAAGTTTTCTGGAAAATCTGCATTTCAGGTTTGAGGTGGCCTCCCCCTGTCCTGCTTTCCATGTAGTATAATTCTGTAATTCATCTAGAAACCTGGGAGGGGCAATAACTGTTGCTTTGGATGCTCTTGAACATACCACGCTACTGCACTGTCACAGTGATGATTTCTATATGCCGTTTACCCATCATATTGATGATGTGCTGACAGACAATAAATCTGATGTGCTATGTGTCAGGTGTGACTTGTATCCAAGTGGATTGTGGGCCTTTGGTCACTCCTGGTAAGTAATGGGACAGAACCCAGTCTTTAGCCATATGTAAAATTTAAAAACGTTTGGCTGTGGTAGATGTATTAGTATTGAATGCTTTGAGTGCCACCAACTGAGATGATCAAAATATCTGATGAAAATGCCAGCATTGCTCACGTTTATTTATATAAATTCAAATGTTGTGAAATAAGATTATATTTCATATATAAGGTCAAGGTCATTGTGATGAATACAAATGTTTGGCAATTTTCTTACCTATTTTGACAAATTCACTTGGCATTCAAAGGGTTAAAACCACTTTCACACTGCACTTATAACCCAGCTTATTACTGAGTTGACCAGGGTTGAGATGTGTGAATTCCTAACTGTTTATTCCAATGTCTGTACCTGTCCTGCTGAGCAGTGACCTACATGCTTATTAAACAAGTAACTGCTATATTCCCCTTTCTGTTTTCAGATGTGGACAGTGCTTTGTGTTATATGTGGCCATCTCTGGGTGACTGCGTCTTGGCTGTAAGTTGCAGGTACGTGAGCGCTATATATTTTGTCACTGACCCCCACTCCAGTTTAATAGTGGCCAATGTACACTTAAGGCTGATCATTATACCCCTTTCTGGTCGCAGTGCTGGGTCAGACTCGGGATCACAATCCTGGCACTGACCCAGGTTTGGCACTTTCACTCTAAACCTGGGTTTAACCCAGAAGGTCGACATGCCAGGTTGCTTGACCTAGGTTCTAGTGCTTTTACACTCAACCTCTACCCTGGTTGATACGCCATCAACCTGGCGATAACCTGAGGATGCTAGTGATCCTTCTAGGGAAGCTCTGGGCTTCCCGTGGAGACAGACAGCAGGGTGCTGCTAGTGTGGCAGGGCACATTTGGTCTCTAAAAATAAGGTGGTGCCCTGCTGAAACAGTCTAGTGTGGACACTATATGCAGTGTGAAACAGGTATTACTTGCATAGCAGCCTTCTGTGGACCCAAAGCAAAAGTGCTGGTGTACGTCCCATCCAAGTAGACAAACTGTTAATATGGTCTCTACACACGCACATGCTTCACGTTTGAGCAACTTGGCAGATTCACTATATTGCTGGTAATGATGATTTATTGCCGTTTACCCATCAGATTGACTGTGGTGACACTCTCATATAAACTGATGCCAGCATATTTCTAGAGGTCAATCTATTTCTGTTCATCTGAACGGGCTTTCAGTTGAAATGAACATGTGTTATTGGAGCTACATTTTGGTCAGTACTGTTACCTACAATGCCATCCATCCTGGGTTTGTGGATCCTGAGACAGAAGCATCTTTAACCTTTGATCAAACAGGCTTCCCCCTAGCCATTAGCATTACATTATGTAAATGTATATCTGGCCATACAATTACATGATTTTGCAGTCACACTATTCTGATGCTTTGGGCTGAGGAATTGGTTGAAAAAAAATGGTAAACTGCATGTGTTTTAGATCCTGTGCGCATCCTATCAGTCCCTAGACCATAAGTGCTGCACTATAGATCTACTGGAACTGGTAGTCCTTGCTGATGGCGGGGACCGTTGGCTAACTATCGGCTCCCTCATCTGTACATGCAGAGGGGCTTAACTACATGTGGCTGTGTGAATAATCAGAGGCGTAGACAATGGGCCATATAATAATCTCCCAGAAGATGCTCATATTACCTAATGTGTATAACATAGCAAGCACATGTAATAAATGTGTACATTTGTGTTTTCTACAGGATTGTCCTATGAAGGCATGTGAGGCCTTGGGTGTTCTCCTTGTGAGATGACATGCAGAAGTCTTCTGCTAAGGCTTGTTATCATGTGAGAATTGGCAGCAGTATGGTGAGTACTGAGATGTGCTGTATATCAGACACAAGTACAGGCTGCACACCTAGAATATGTTTTCTGTTGCAGCTCAGTCTGTAGAGGTGACACCCTGCATAGCTATTTATGTAGTGAACACTTATTGTTCTGTCATGCTGCATTCAGACATGAGATTCAGGTCTTACAAGCCAGTCGAGTGCTGGGTCTCTACTCCTTGGCCCTGGTCATGAGCAGGATCATGGACCCAGGACTTGGC
Organism: Crinia signifera; assembly: GCF_055691185.1. Taxonomy (NCBI): domain Eukaryota; kingdom Metazoa; phylum Chordata; class Amphibia; order Anura; family Myobatrachidae; genus Crinia; species Crinia signifera. The sequence goes on along the minus strand of NC_139221.1, from coordinate 51,721,642 downwards.
CCAGGTTGCTTGCATTTTCCACATGCAGAAATCATGGGTTAATGTGAGTTGTGCCTAAACTTGGGATATAGCTGCATGTGCAAAAGGGGCCTAAGAATATTTAGTCACTCACACTAGTCCTCGCCCCCAGCGGCACTTGCAAGCTGTATTCCATACCACACGGACACACTAGGTTTACTGCTGACAGCCATTAACCTACCAGTAGGTCTCCTTTGTGAAGGGAAAACCATACAAATGCCTAACAAAGGTAACAGACTAGATACCGGAACATACAACCATAAGAGGCAGTGTATCCTCGTGAGTGATTAAATCGGACACAGGCAGTGCTGTAGCCAGATGGGGTCTAGCCTAAAGGGAAAGGTAACTATAATTAAAATGTGAGTGAGAGAATCTGTCGGTACAATATATAAACTTATGCAGCTTTAATGGAGGCTGCACATGCCATTTCCATTCACTGCTATAATGGACAAGTCCTGTCCAACAAAGTTGTTAATACAACATCTAAAACACTAAAGATTTGTGTGCTTTGTAGTTTCCCACCAGTGAAGTGACTGATCACTCACATCCCTGACCAGCTATTTGGCTGTAGCAATTGGATACAATTAGAAAGATGCATCTTCACTGACTGTTTAGCACACCCAAGTACCGATCAGCTGACAGTATACATAACAGGGCTGAAGCCTGGCCCTCTTCCCCATGTCGTGTATGATTGACTCAAGCAGGGATAGGGAACAATCACCACTCCAGTTGTTGAACACATACCAGCATGCCATGCAGCAGGTTTTTAGCATGACCAAATCGCAAAAGCGTATCGGGGCATGCTGGAATGTGCAGTTCAACAGCTAGAGGGACAAAAGCTCTTCCTTGCCTAGAGCTTTCACTAGCAATTCTAGTTATCATCCGAATGTCTGATCTCCAGCTCCTCTCACTTGGCAGACTTCTGGATGCATAGTAGGGGGGTTTCCCAGTGTTTGGGAGCAACTGTGTTTTGTGTCACAACCAGATCTTTGTTCCCACTGCATTGGACAGAATTTATGTACCCAGCTTTTAGACTGACTGAATCTTCTCCAGTGTAAGGAATTAGAGATGCTCATTTGTCTACTGTACACAGGAGACTCAACCCTACAACTGATTATCAGTTAGGGAGGCTTTTAGAAAATGCTGTCCTCTAGCTGCCTGATTGCTAAGTTTATCTCTATACTCCCTGGAGTGATTGCTTTGGTTCCTGAGGACTGTTTGAGAACCTCTGCTCTAGGTGTCTGCCTGTAATTGATCTATAGACGGCTATTGATTCATTCTGCTCTACCAGACTCCATGATGATTCATCTTTGCCGTTTACCCATCTGAATGGTAAATGTTGATGCTTTAAATATCTGAGGAGGTCAATATGGTATCTGAGCTGTATACACTGGCTCATCATTTTCATGTATTGAATATTAATTTTGTTTTTCCCACTTCAGGGATTAATCTACTGATGAGAATCTGACAAATGAAGGGGTGACAAAGGTGTGCTCCTTGCACCAGAACACTGCCATGCTTGTGCACACAGCCAGTCTGCTTGGAGAGAAAGATGGTGGCAGTCATGGGAAGAGCACATCTGTAGGAGGATGTATGTTACGTGGCAGCTGCATGTGTTCATATGGCTGTATGAAAGGGAACCTTATAAACGTTTCCCTAACAATGTATTGCCATTAAACTGGATCTGTAATGTTACATGTTAAAGTCCTGTCATTCAGAATTCGCCAATTGATGATAAATCCTGCGGTGATTCATAGTTACTTATTTTTATATAAGATGGTAAATTCTGTATCTATATTTCAAAATGAAGATCAACATTAAAACTGTCAAGAAGTATCTGTATACTAGTTCTGTATATTTCCAAGCAATTTGCTTGTACACTTTATAATACCCCACTAATCATTTGCTTGAGTCCTAGGAAGACAATAGAAACCATTCATTGGGATAAAATCTGTCTCAAATGGATAAAGGTTTCATACAGACACATCAAAGCATTTCCAAATCTGAAATTATTGCTGTATTATACAGTGCTTTGATTGCAGATGCACCCCATGGCAATGTCTATGTGGGAAAGGAAGTGACAAAATAGTCCTGCATTACTTTGTCTGCATACATCAAAAGTAAAAAAAAATTCTTAGCCAATCTGTTTCCGTCTTAGAGCCCGTACACACTGGGTGACTCTGAGCTGAAATTAGCTCAGTGATGTCTTTTGAGCAGCTTTCAGCTCAAGTCTCCCAGTGTGTAAGGGCCAGCAATGAGCGACTGGATGGACAACTTTCCAAGTTTGTCTACCCTAGAGAAAATCGCTCAGTGTATGCACCTTAAATATCAGTGGCTCTATAGCTGCACTCACCAAGGTATCAATGAGGAAATGTACAAATGACAGGTGCAAAAATAAAAGCCACACTTTGAGTATAATAGAAGTAGTCTTTCAATGCTTGCATTAGACTTTTTCCATCCTTGTCCCTTTCCTTGTGGGTAGGAAAGTCTGATCCTTAAACTCCTGTCTGGGCAAAGGAACATGGATAATTCATATTACTAAGGTTTTCTACCTACTTTTAACGCTAGCTGGTTTGTCCAAACATATGGCAAATATTGAATGCAGTAAAGTGTTAAATTTAATTGGAAATCCCCTCTAATCCTTCAATAGCCTCAGTGGAAGCAATCTAAACTCTATAAATCCTATTGTACACATTCATTATTTATAAAAGTAATTGGCTGTGGTGCTGCATAGCCTTAAAGAATACATTGGTTTCATTAAAATGGTAATTGACTATGGTAACCACCAAAGGCATACTTGGATCTAGAGTCAGTCCCCTTCTGTCGGCACATTTTGACTCAAAACAGTAAAAAACCCATGTCTACTTTCCTGTATGTCGACCTTAAGTCATGTCTACTTAATGGTGTCGACTATCATTCTGGTGACCCAATGACCGTATCCCGTCACATAGAGTTGTACATGTATCAAAAGCACCCATTTTTGTACTTAGTCTTTTAATTTTCATTGTTTTGCTTACAACACTGCAGGTGTGATCCAGTAAAGAAACATCAAGCATATGCAGAAAAATTAAGACGGTGACTCTGTAATTCCTCTTACCACTGTCAGCCCGTATCGTTGGGGAGTGGAGTATCACTATAGTCTAGCTTCACGTAATTTATTTTATGACCAAGTAACACCTGTGTGATGTATTCTACATAATAAAAGGCTGATATTTACTATTTCCTTATCAGGGTCCATGGGTCCCACAGGGGACATCGGGGTTGTAGGCGGATCCAGGGGGTCCGAGGCACCAATCAGCGAAGCTCTTAAAGGTTTTACCCAGCACGCCCGGGCCCTCTCCCCTACAACCCCACCTCCAGGCTACTGCCGCCAGTTTTTAGTTGGTGCCTGCAGGAAGCAGACGCACCTGTAATCAGCAGGAATCACCTCTTTGAGGTGATTCCATAAGAAGCTTTTTATTTTTACTTTTAAATCTGCCGCTCCAGTGGCAGAAGCCGCTTTGCGGCAGAAGACGTTCCCCGCTGTCAGTGATTGACAGCGGAGTGAGCGTCTCCATCACTCCTCCCGGCGCCGACCTCCTCAGAACATCAAAGGCAGACGGGGGTGACGTCAGCGCCTAGCACCGCGGTAGCTGGCGTGGGCACTCGCTGCGGCTAGGGACCCCACTAGACCACCGGGGACAGAGCGGCAGGCTGGGCCTAGGGGGACCCATTTTATCATGGCTCTTATGCTCCGGTGGGGGAAGTCCAGCAAGGGGAGGTGGCGCTTGGCCTGCAGTCCCTCCCCCAGCTTTGGCGCCAATCTCCACGAGATCTGCCGTCCATTAGCTGAACCTGTTTGTGCCCGCCCCCCCTCTCTTGGACCAGCGCCATTACAGCTACACGCAGGTCTCCAGAGGTCGGGCACTTCTCTCTCCCCTGTGAAACCGGCTACAGGCTAAGTAGTACTTTTCACAGCCACCCTCATTCCCCCTTTGCTCCATAGAGTACTGTGGTTGATATTGGGTGTGTTAGTTCATCTATATTGCCTAATATAGTGTGTATGTGACTTTGTGCTAGTACTTTTTTTTTTTTTTCCTCTGTCAGTTTTTTTCTTAAACTGTCCACTATTTCTAAGTGAGGTTTTTACCTCAGAGGTCACATACTGTCAGTGGATCACTCTAGGTCCTCTTCTTCTGAGTTACCTACTGTGCACTGTTTCCCCCCCTATTGGTCTCATTATGTCCAAACGGGGGCGCAGCCAGACAGAATCTCCCTTGCTCTTGTCTTGCAAGAGCTGCGCTGCAGGTCTGTCTGAAATGGATGTCATCCAGGATGGGCTATGTGTCAATTGCTTTACACCTCCTGCCCAATCCCAGCCCTCGGGGGCCCCCCAACCACCATGGGCAGCCTTTCAACAGCTGTTGGGCACCCTGGTGGATCGTCTCCCTAATACTGTAGCACCCCCTGTAGTACAGCCCCCCCCCACCATGGGTGGATGCTCTGTCAACCACGGTGCAGACCTTGCAGCAGACTACGGCAGCTACGCAGAACATGCTGCACAACCCAGTAGATCCTTGATAAATCCGTTGCTACCGGTAACCAGGGATGGCTCTGATGACACAGACGATGGCGGGGATGACCCCGATAATGCAGACCCTGATAATGCGGATGACATCATACCTGTTGACGATCAGGATGACCCTATGCCTACTGATCCTCTCGCTTCTCAGGCTGAGACCCCTGACATAGCAGGCCTTATTTATGCTATCAGAGAGGTTCTTCTGTCAGATGCAGATGAACCTGAACCCACTGCTAAGACCAGGGACGTCTTTAAAAAGCAGAAGGTAGTTAAAGCCCAGTTCCCTCATTCTGATCATTTATCAGAAATCAGGAGAGATCAATGGGAGGCTTTGGGGAAGAGAGCCAATATATCTAAAAAGATGTTGGCTAGATACCCGCTCCCTCCAGAGGATTGTACTCCATGGGAAATCCCTCCCACAGTGGACGCGCACGTGTCCAGGCTGGTTAAACCGTCCGTGCTCCCGGTAGCCTCAGGGTCAGCCCTGAAGGACCAGACAGACAGGCGTCTGGAAAATGCTCTCAAGGCAGCATTTTCTTATGCAGGGGCAGTTCAGAGGCCTACCATTGCAGCTACTTGGGTGGCAAAGGCCATTTCACCTTGGTTACAAGTGATAGAAGATGAGTTAGCCCCAGTCGCATCTGAGGATGCAAGGCTGTGTATGCAACACATTAAACATGCAGCAACATATATTATGGATGCTATGTCGGACGCCGGCACTCTAGCTGCCAGAGCCTCCGCTAGTTCAGTGCTGGCACGCCGGATTATCTGGCTTCGGTCATGGAAGGCGGACCTAGAATCCAAAAGGACTCTGGAACTCTTACCCTTTAAAGGGGAAAACCTGTTTGGGGAGGAATTAAATAAAATTGTGGCCTCCTTGGCGTCAGCTAAGACAGCCTGCCTCCCTACGGCTCTACCTCAAAGGCCTAGGACCCAGTCATTTCGGCCCTTTCGCCCTCAAGGCAAGGCCAGAGGCCAGTCCTACACCAGACCCTCGCCCGCTCATAAGACTGGCAAACCCAAACCCAAGCAGCCTTGGGCCGCCAGACAGGCTCCTCCCAAGGCCGACAAGCCTTCCGCATGACGGGGCCAGCCTCCCACAGGCGGACCCCCAAGTGGGAGGCAGACTCCTGTACTTCGCTCACCAGTGGCTATCCACCACAAAGGATGCCTGGGTGAGGGAGGTAGTGTCGCAGGGGTACGCCATATCCTTCTCAAAGCCTCCCCCAAGAAGGTTCTTTTGCACAGGTCTCCCAAAAGACCCATGCAAAGCAGAACATATGAGGATCATCCTACAGACTTTACTTCGGTCGCGGGTCATTGTTCCCGTGCCGGGGCACCAGAGAGGCCTCGGCTTCTACTCAACCTTGTTTCTGGTGCCAAAACCAAATGGTACGTTCTGTCCCATTCTAAACCTCAAAGCTCTGAACAAGGTGGTAAAAGTCACAAAGTTCAGGATGGAGACCTTGAGGACCATCATCCTGGCCCTAGAGGAGGGGGATTTCATGGTCTCTCTAGATATCAGAGACGCATACCTCCACATCCCCATCCTTCCGGCCCACCAGAAGTATCTGCGTTTTGCTATTCGGAAGAGCCACTACCAGTTTCAGGCCCTCCCATTCGGACTAGCAACAGCGCCAAGGATTTTTACAAAAGTGATGGCTATAATGGCAGAGCTTCTACACAAGCAGGGAATCAGGGTCTTTCCCTACTTGGACGACCTGTTGATTGTAGCCAAGTCACCAGAGGTCCTAACATCTCACTTGCAGACAACGATCTCCATGTTACAGGCTCACGGGTGGCTCCTCAACTGGGAGAAATCTTCCATGATCCCCTCCCAGAGAATGTTGCATCTGGGAGCTCTACTGGACACCAGAGCCCTGAGACTGTTTCTCCCAAACGACAAGGCCAGGGACTTAATACAGAGAATCCAAACCTTTGCTCAGAGACCAAGAGTCTCGGTTCACTGGGCCATGAAAATATTGGGACGGATGGTGTCCACATTCGACATGGTCGAGTGGGCCCAGTTCCACTCCCGTCCACTCCAGGGTCTTGTCCTGGCAAAATGGGATGGCTTACCACAACACGTCAAGTCGACGTTTCTCTCTCTAACACAGGAGGTAAAGACTCACTCCTATGGTGGGAACAGATGGACCACCTAAACCAGGGGAGACTATTCTGGTTCAGGGAATGGATAGTACTAACCTCAGACGCCAGCCTGCGAGGCTGGGGGGCAGTAGTAGGATCCCGGTCCTTGCAAGGCGTGTGGACCGAACCAGAATCTCGCTTATCCATCAATGTTTTAGAGATTCGAGCAGCCTACAATGCCCTACTTCAGTCCCAGGATCTGTTACAGGGAAAACCTGTTCAGATCAGGTCGGACAACGCCACGGCGGTGGCATACATAAACCGCCAGGGAGGAACACGAAGTGTCGCCGCTCTCCGGGAGGTCTCCAGGATCCTCACCTGGTCGGAGGAACATCTCCTAGCCCTGTCGGCAGTCTTCATCCCAGGAGTCCTGAACTGGGAGGCGGACTTCCTGAGCCGAAAGGATATCCACCCGGGGGAGTGGTCCCTACACCCGGAGGTGTTTGTCAGTCTGACGCAAGTCTGGGGCACGCCAGACGTAGACCTCATGGCGTCCAGACACAACTTCAAGGTCCATTGCTTCGGAGCAAGGACCAGGGACCCTCAGGCCTACTTCACGGATGCCCTGTCCGTACCGTGGAAGTTTCACCTCCCATACGCGTTCCCTCCGATAAACATGATCCCCAGGGTGATCAGAAAGTTCAGGCAAGAAGGAGGAACCCTCCTTCTCATCGCGCCAGACTGGCCACGCAGACACTGGTACGTGGACCTACAACAACTGTCACACCAGCCCCCCTGGCCATTGCCTCTTCGTCAAGATCTGTTGAGTCAAGGGCCATGTCTTCATCCAGACCCTCAGCGCCTGTCTTTGACGGCATGGCTCTTGAAATTGCCTTATTAAAGAGCAAGGGTTTTTCAGACAAGGTGGCTAAGACGATGATCCAGGCTCGCAAGCCAGCATCTTCAAAGATATACTACCGGACTTGGCATTCCTTTTTCTCTTGGTGCAATTCTAATAAATATGATCCCAAGATTTTCAAAACAGCCAGGATATTGGCCTTCCTTCAAAATGGATTGGACCTAGGACTTAGACTGGCTTCTCTGAAGGTCCAAATCTCAGCCCTTTCAGTATGGTTTCAGAGAAAGATTGCATTCTTACCTGACATTCGCACATTCTTACAGGGAGTGGTACACATACAGACTCCCTTTGTCCCTCCCACGAATCCGTGGGACTTATCTTTAGTGCTTCAAGCTTTAACCAAACCACCGTTTGAACCACTATCATCAGTGGAGCTTAAATGGCTGACAGTCAAAACTGTCTTCCTCCTGGCCATTGCCTCCGCACGCAGAGTGTCGGACCTATCCGCACTATCGTGTAAATCACCCTTCCTGGTGTTCCACAGTGACAGGGCAGTGTTACGGACGAAGTCTTCCCACCTGCCCAAGGTTGTGACAAAATTCCATGTGAACCAGGAGATCGTGGTACCTGCATTCACCTCAGATGACCTCTCATCTGAAGAAAAGTTGCTTGATGTGGTCAGAGCTCTGACCATCTATATCGACCGCACTAAATCGGTCAGGAAATCAGATTCCCTTTTTGTGTTATATGGTTTTCACAAAAAGGGTTGGCCAGCGGGTAAACAAACCATTGCCCGCTGGATCCGCATGGCTATACAACAGGCATATCTTCTGTCTAACAGGCCCATTCCGGTTGCTATCAAGGCACACTCTACTAGAGCGGTTGGTCCTTCATGGGCAGCAAGCAGGGGTGCTTCTGCCGAACAGCGGTGCAAGGCTGCAACGTGGTCATCCGTCCAGACATTTATTAAGTTCTACGCCTTTGACACGTTCGCCTCCCAGGATGCCTCCTTCGGTCGTCGGGTTCTGCTAACACCTCAGACAAATTCCCTCCCTTAATTACGGCTTGTGACATCCCCGATGTCCCCTGTGGGACCCATGGACCCTGACAAGGAAAAGGAGAGTTATGGTAGACCTACCTTTGTTAACTCCCTTTCCTTGAAGTCCATGGGAACCACAGGGCGCCCACCCTTTTAAATTTGCCACTGAGGTTCACCTTTACGTGATGTTCTGATACTGTGACCCGTTCTGACCATTCTATATTCATGCTATGTATGTATGAGTTCTGGGCATATGTGTTCTCTGTCCTCTTCTCTTCTCCGCTTCCTGCTCTCGGCTTGTTACCAAATACTGGCGGCAGTAGCCTGGAGGCGGGGTTGTAGGGGAGAGGGCCCGGGCATGCTGGGTAAAACCTTTAAGAGCTTCGCTGATTGGTGCCTCGGACCCCCTGGATCCGCCTACAACCCCGATGTCCCCTGTGGTTCCCATGGACTTCAAGGAAAGGGAGTTAACAAAGGTAGGTCTACCATAACTCTCCTTATATTACCCTAATGCAGGGGTGGCCAAACCGGTTCTCGAGATCTACCAACGGTCCATGTTTCCAGATCACCTAGCTGGTGCACAGCTGTAGTCAATACTAACTATCACATTTTCAAACCTGCTGCATTCATTCCTACTATAGATCCACAGGTTGCCTGGAAAACATGCACCGTTGGTAGATCTTGAGGACAGGTTTGGCCACCCCTGCCCTAATGAATACACAGTTGCAGTGTTCTTACCACGCTTTAAATTACGGGCAGTCAAAACCCCGTCATCCAGCAGCTCTTAAGGTGCATACACACTATACTTTCCATTGAACCCAGTGTCCTGACGAAAGATCTAGCTACAGTTTATAGGCTTTATTTGAAAGCTATCCAAATTGAATTGCATGCACAGTTGACGAACACTCTTGATACTGGCGGGTATGCGCATCATCATTCGTCGTTCATCTGTCGTTAATATCTTTCGTCAACATCTTTTGTCCAGGACACTGAGTTTAAAGGAAATGTCTTTCAAAAAAATTGGTCAAAAACATTGTACAGTGTGTATGCACCTTTTCATTGCTGAGGGTTTTGAGCGAACAACAGGACGGTTGTTAGCCAGGCAACCTGGTCAACGTTATCCTGTTTCCGGCAGATATGGAAGCCGGATGTGACATCGGCTTAAGTGACATGGGTACTTGTGTATTTTGGCGGCGCCCATCGCATCGCATACCATAACACATACGATGGTATGCGATGCGACGCGATATCGTACTATAGTGCACGATGGCATACAATTTTGAAATTGTATGCCATTGTACATGGCATACGATGCCATACGATGAGATGCGATTAAACATTGTATAAGCACCCTAATGGGTGCTTATACAATGTTAAGCACCCAAATGGGTGCTTACAATGTTAAATGCACCCCCACGCCACCCCCCACTATAAATGTGAACCCGAAGCGTGGCGAGCGCAGCGAGCCCGCGAGGGGCGGCGGTACGCGTCCTACGACCTTTTCATACCCCCACTATCCACGTCGGCGTGGAGTTGAGAATAGAATAGTGTGGCGAGCGCAGCGAGCCACCGAGCCCGAAGCGTGGCGAGCGCAGCGAGCCCCGCGAGGGGACGCGGATACCTTCACAGGTAAACGCGTCCCCTCGCGGGCTTCACAGGTGTCCGCGTCGCCACGGACACCTGTGAAGCCCGCGAGGGGACGCGTATAACTGTGAAGGTATCCGCGTGCGCTCGCCACGCTTCGGGCTCGCTGCGCTCGCCACACTATTCTATTCTCAACTCCACGCCGACGTGGATAGTGGGGGTATGAAAAGGTCGTAGGACGCGTACTGCCGCCCCTCGCGGGCTCGCTGCGCTCGCCACGCTTCGGGTTCACGTTTATAGTGGGGGGTGGCGTGGGGGTGCATTTAACATTGTAAGCACCCATTTGGGTGCTCAAAAGCACCCTTTAGGGTGCTTATACGATTTTTGGTCGTATAGGGGGTCAAAATCGCGTCGCATCGCATGCCATCGGGTGCATGGCATGCGATGCGATCTGTTCGTCGTACGACGGACATCGGGGGCGCCGCCAAAATACACAAGTACCGTGACATGATCTCTAGCACTCCTTTCGGCATCTGGGGACGTGTACACTGTGACATCGATGGAGGGCAGAGATCCCTCCCACTGCTTTTAAAGAAGAGGTGCGCTGTATGGGTGGGAACAGATGCTTGAAGATATTAAAGAGTGGTTGTCAAGCGTCCACTCTCTGTTCTTTATATTGTCACATGAGCTATTAAACTTTGTGGAGGTAGCAAGTGAGGGCAAAGAATTGTTTAAATATCTGAGGGACATGTGTAGGGGCAGTCAGTGTGTCTGAAAAGTGTTTAAAAAACAATGGTGCCACCCAGTGTGGGCAAGTATCATAAAGGTTGATTATAAAAATACAACTGTGATTAATATATAAAAATCTCAAGTGTAAATCAATATGGTCATAAATGGACCATTTTACTGAGAAGACCCCCACTGTCTACTTTTTGATGCCACCCAGCTGGAAAAATAATTCTGGGGAGAACACTGAGTTGGGCAAATTAATTCTTTATACTTTTTTTAAATAAAGGAAATATCTTTATTTCTATTTAAATTGTTGGTGCAACAGCCTTTTATGGAGTGAACCATACAACAATTAAAGTACTTTTTAATATTCCTTGAACACAATAGGCAATATTGTGACCTATATTATTCTTCAATAGAAACAGCGGGTCCATAGGTGGTGACAAACTGTAACAGCTGCTGGTGGCATTCCCACAGGTACTTATCTCTCTGATGTAAGCTTCTCTCATCAAGGACATCAACAGGGAAGATGGGGTTCTGGCATACATAGAACACAGAGCTTCCTGCACAGAAACACACCGATTACAGCACTTACAGAACTATTTAAAAAAAAAAAAATTCACAAAAGAGCTAATATTTAAGATATATATATGTTTACATGAATTTTTAATGGTCTTATTAGAAAACAAAATAATTGTAATATGTTATCCTGTAAAGCTGTGAACACACGGGGGCGATAGGGGCTGAAATCGCTGGAAATATGGTCGCAGGCGACCATATTGCCAGTGATGGGAGTGTGCCCCGGCGATAAATCGCTGGGTGCGCGCTCCCGTTTTCAGCCCCATTCTAAATCGCTGGTTCTTCGGAGCTTGCTCCTGCGACCAGCTGATTACCTCTGCGGCACCGCCAGCAGAGGTTCCCTTTAATCAGCGACCATCTCTGGTCGCTGCTGAAAAGGAGACACTGGCCAATATATTTCTCAGCCATATATTGCTAGCAATATATGGCTGAGCAATATATCTCCCCCATGTGTACGGGGCTTTAGGGATGTTGCGAAGATAGCTAGCATGTTGACAACATCTACCCCATAGTGATTGCAGCACTGAAACACTGCAGCAGCGGTACAATCACACTCTTCATAAGCAATAGGACCTTAGGATGCTGACTGTAGTGTTCCAAGCAGTACAACCACAATATATATTTTAAATATATATTTAGAATGCATGAAATTTAAGCCATGCTCTATAATTATTTTACTGTCCAACAACGGTTAACCTTATGTAGGCCAACTAGGATTGATCTCTAAGATTTGGAACAGCTTTAAATGTCCGTGGTTAAAGAGCCATTTTATAAACACAAACATTCAAAAATATATAGCAACGATTATATGTTCTCGCATATTTTCTCCAGTACAGAGGAATGATTAAATAAATAGAACAATACAACATGTTACCGTGTTTCAATGTAAGAGAGGCTTCAAATAATAAAATGGCAATCAAAGCATCCTCCTCTGTCACTTCTCTTCGCAAACTTAATTTTGCATGTGCTTCTGATATGGAATACCTGGGAAATGTTTTAGCAGAAATGTTATAAATTGGCTTGAAATTCTATAAATTTAGGTAGAAGTTAAAGATGAGGTAAGGGGGGTCAGCGGAACTGTGCTTGAATGGGATTTTCAAACCGTTTACCAGTAGTTGCTACTTATTTCAATGATAATGGTGTATTTTGGGTAAAAACAAAACACTCCTTAAGGCAGGCATGTCCAAACTATGGCCCTCCAGCTGTTGCTGAAACTACAGGTCCCATCATGCCTTGTTACAGTTTCGCTATTAGGGAATGCTCAAACTATTGCAAGGCATACTGGGATGCAGGGCCGGATTTGTGCCTAGGCCCGTGAGGCACCGGCCTCAGGGCGGCACCAATTAAGGGCGGCAGGCAGGCTGACATTCTATTAAATAGCAGCATGGCAGAGCGGGTGGGCAGCGGCGAGTGACGAGTGCCACCGCTGCAGACATGAATTATCATATGTCGGCGGCAGCGCCGCTCGTCACCCGCCACTGCCCACCCACTCTGCCATGCACATTACATCACCGCTTAGTGGCTGGTTCCGACGGTCCCCCTGCGCATCCGGAAATAGCTCAGGCTCACTGCTGCCGGCTCCCGCCCATTGGCTACTCTACACACACACAGTCTATTGGGTGCTGTGTATCCAGCAGCTGAGCTGAGCTGCGTGCAGATCCTCCCTGCGCTCAGTAAGTCACAGTGTGTGAGCCGGAGAGAGACTTACAGAGACACTGTGCTAATCACTGTACTAATAAGTGCCTCCCTCCCTCCGGGTCCTCTGTGCAGTTAGCAGTCCAGAGTGCTTAAAAAAATATTAAGGTGGGCTACAGTTAAATTTTAATAAAATTATATAAATAACAATGTATATACATTTATGATTACATTAAAATAGGGGGGGGGGGGCTGACCCCTAAATTCGCCCCTGCTGGGATGTTTAGTTTCACCACAGCTGGGGGGGGGGGGGGGCATAGTTTGGACGGCCAGCTGGCCCATAGGCACCTAACAATGACCAGTTAAAATCACTTCCACAGATGGTTTGCAGCAGATGCATACAAACACCAGTGCTACGAGCGACAACTGCATTGTGCTGCCTGCATAACTGTGCTTACAGTATATCCTGTTTTATGCACACAGGAGGCAGCACAACCTCATTCCTGACACAGAAAAACAGATTCATCCTTTCAATGTGGTGTCAGGAATTTAATATGTCTGCAACATACAGGAAAACCATATAAAAGTGCTGAGGTTCTGAAGCAAACATACATGGCGCACAAAGCGTACATAAGCCCTCGTCTCAGCAGGCTGAATATTACTGATCTCCTTATTGCCTCTGGTCCCAAGGTACTGTAGCTAGCTGCACAGGCTGCCATCAGGGAAGGCTGCTGGGACTCCAGTCCCAGGCAGTGAGAGGACCCAGCCCTGGATTGGTGCCAGACTGCAAACTCACTGCATGGAGAAAGTGCTGGAGGCATGTTGAAATTGGCACTATCTGCAATCCAATTGGCACTAGTGGACCGGCAGCCAATCAGGAGCTGCAACAGGTTGTGTGCCCCACATTATTTGATGGCATCCCTGTGAGCTACCGTGTGTATTGTGGCACCTATGACTACATAGCTAGATACTCTGGCTGTTGCTACACCACTGGCATCGTATTCATCATACACATAGGATAAACATACTCACAAATGTCTTAGGGCTGATGTGGACATTTTAGATCCAGTCATATCTGTTCTCACTCTCCTGCTTGCCAAGTAATAGCCATGTAACAGTGCTTCTGATTGGGAGCTAAATGTCACATGTAAATTCTTTGCGTAAGCAATGAGCTAAACAAGCAAAGGTAACATTTGGTTAAGACGTAGTAAGATATTAATGCAAATGTAACATTGAGATAAGATTCAGCAGTCACCTTAAACCTGTATAATAAATGTTATAAGAATGTATAAATGCAATTATAAATAATGACGGTACTTTTCCTAGCACGGCCACAATCGCGGGCATCGTGTACCTTTAAGTTAAGGTACACGATGCCCGCGATGGACCCGATTTCCTTTGAAATCAGGTCCATTTTGCCGTTAAAGGGAAAATCGCGGGCATCGCGTCGGTCGGGACCATTAACATTGGCCCCGAAGCGACCGACGCGATGCCCCGATTTTGCCATAGGCTTCAATGTTAAAATATTTTTTAACATTGAAATCATGAGCATTGCGTCGGTCTTGTGCCATTATAATGGCACAAGATGAGATGGACTTGAATAAGTCCATCTCACATAGTAAAAAATGTGAAATGGGCCAATATGACCCATTTCACATTATATATGTCCCCGTCGTCACCCCACAATTAACGTGAACCCGAAGCGTGGCGAGCCCGCGAGGGGCGGCGGTGCGCGTCCTCCGACCTTTTCATTCCCCCACTATCCACGTCGGTGGGGAGTCGAGAATATAAAGTGTGGCGAGCCACCGAGCCCGAAGCGTAGCGAGCGCACGCGTATACCTGTGAAGTTATACGCGTCCGCTCGCCGCGCTTCGGGCTCGGTGGCTCGCTGCGCTCGCCACACTTTATATTCTTAACTCCACGCCGACATGGATAGTAGGGGAATGAAAAGCTTGGAGGACGCGCACCGCCACCCCTGGCGGGCTCGCTGCGCTCGGCACGCTTCGGGTTGGCGTCAATCGTGGGGTGGGGTTTACGATATAAAATTGGGGGTCTAGGGAATATTTTACATTGAATCCAATGTAAAAATCGGGTCCCAGGGACCCTATTCACATTTGATTCAATTAAAAAATCGGGTCGGTCGCATCGCATGCGACCGACGCGATTTTTCCGACACGACCACCCCGATGGAAATCGGTGTGGCCGTGCTAGGAAACAAGTACCATAATGACAAGAATCTGGCCAATTGTTCTGCAAGTACTTAGGGTATACTATATTTAACGCATGAATTATACAGCTAGTAGGATCTGTATAGCCTTGAGGCCCCCATACAACTGGTCAGGGAATGGGGGATATTCAATAGGCTAAAAGATCTCAAATCCCTGATCCCTTAACAATAATGGATGGGTTCCGCAAATCAGGGATTTGTAGCATGAAGACTACATCCAGTTTTCCGACTGATCGCTGATCATTGATCTTCATTTATCTACTCTATGTACTACATACTATAACAGGAAATGTAAGAGCAGAGTTTTAGTCACATTGGCACTGACAAGCTGTATAAGTGACCAAATGTAGTTGACTGTATAGTAAAATACAGTCAACTACATTTGAAACAGACAGCTATTCACGTTTATGTGCCTTCTACAAAATGGCTGTCTGTTTTAAAGTTTGTAGACTGCATATTATGTTCTATGGGCCTTAGAATAGCACCCCTTGTGGAAAATAAGTATATATTACTATGCTGAATCCATATTTCACTTAATTTCAGAAAAATGTTCTCTACGTTATCTTATCTTTGTGGAAATCTATAGATGTGCTATTCTTTTAACTATTGTTGTTTAGACCAGGGGTCCTCAAACTATTTTGCTCTGAGACCCCATTAGACAATAAAAATAATTACAGGACCCCAGCAAGTTACTGCAGAAGGTCATCACATCACATGTGTAGTCAGCAGACAGCACAGACATGGCAGCATTGTGGAGGCACAAAATGATGGGAGGAGTCTAAAATAACAGACAATTTCACAGATTTTCCAGACTCCTTGGATCACTGACTGAGATTAGAAAAGTCATCAGCCTGATGGTCAGCAACCCCATGCTGAGATGGTCGGGACCCACAGTTTGAGAACCGCTGGTTTAGACTAATAATAATTGTAACAGCATGAGAGGGGGAGACATAGAGATGTGAGGAAGAGGGGGAGACAGAGAGAGATGGCAGAAAAAGGGGGTAGATGATGGAGAGGAGTGAAAGATGATGGAAATGAGGGTGATGGGAGGAAGATGGTAGGATTTGAAGGTGGAGGAAGCAAGTAAAGAAAATCCTGAAACATGGTATCGCGGGGACAGCTGATCATCAGATCAGCGGTCTCAGTACCGGAGCAATGTTGAATTGCTCTGAAGATTTTATATTCACCGCTTCTGCTCATAGCAAGTTGGCTACTTAATATTATAACTAGACCCCTTATGGTGTGTACACACTTGTACAATCTGCATGAGATCCAGATGAGATTTTGACTATATAGTCAAAATCTCATCTGGATCTCATGCAGATTGTATGGGTTTTATCCCTTGCGATCCAGATGCGATCTCGATGCGCGCTCCCGTATCACAGCCAGAAAGTCTTGGCTGCATAGACTATATAGTGCAGATCTGCACTATATAGTCTAAATCAGGACAGGCCAACCTGTGGCTCTCCAGATGTTGTGAAACTACAAATCCCAGCATGCCTTGCCACAGTTTTATCACTCCCTTATAGCAAAACTGTGGCAAGGCATGATGGGATTTGTAGTTTGACAACATCTGGAGAGCCACAGGTTGGCCAGGCCTGGTCTAAATTGTCTGCAGATAGTCTAAATTGTATATATTTTATGCAGATAGTCTAAATTGGGTACTTGTGTACTATCACGGCACTTATCGCATCACAGACCATAAGGCATGCGATGGTATGTGATGCGATGCGACGAGATGTCCCCTGATGTCATACAATGTTAAAATTGTATAGCATTGTATATGGCATACAATGAGATTCAATGCGATTTTATATAGTGTGGCGAGCGCAGTGAGCCACCGAGCCCGAAGCGTGGCGAGCCCTGCGAGGGGACGCGGAATCCATGTAAAGTAATACGCGTCCCTTCGCGGGGCTCGCTACGATCGCCCTGCTTCGGGCTCGGAGGCTCACTGTGCTCGCCACACTATATAAAATCAACTACACGCCGACATGGATAGTGGGGGTATGAAAAGGTCGGAGGACGCGTACCGCCACCCCTCGCATGCTCACTGCGCTCGCCACGCTTCGGGTTCACGTTCATAGTGGGGGTGCATTTAACATTGTAAGCCCCCATTAGGGTGCTTATACAATTAAACATCGTATAGGGGGCTTATACAATTTTAAATCGCATCGCAGTGCATCGGGTGTATGGCATGCGATGCGATGCAGTTATATGATGTTCGACCAAATATCGTGGGTGCCGTGCTAGTACACATGTACCCTAAATTGTAATATAGTCTAAATTGTACAAGTGTGTACACAAGTCCTGATATGCAAATTACTTTGATTTCAATCTGTGTCACAAATTGAACCTACCACGTTTGTATTAAAAAAAAAAACACATCTAATTGGGATTACACTTTTCATCTTGTAGTTAACAATAACTTACATTTATGATGAGGATTACCTTTGTTTCTTTTAGCAGAATAAATTCTCAGAGGTTTATGAAAGTAAGGCATAAATAAATATTGGCATTTTATGTATGTTTGCTTTTTTCCAGGACAGTGATCATGGTATTATTGTACCTCTGATATTTACCTCTTCATAGTCTTGTGTCTTAAACTGTTGGAATGCAGAACAGAGAGATTCTCCAGGAGTCACTGCTCTGACCAGAGTGTGATGTGAAAGAGAAACAGCATGGGGACTGTGTGATGTCTCATTGCAGTATACTAACATACCAAATGCATCCATGAGGTTGGCCGGTATAACACTTACATCCTATAGAAGAAAGTAATACAAATATGTCAGAAGTCTGCCCTCAGCTACTATTACAAATAACATGCAGTCAATGATTTAAAAGGTTTTCTACAGTATAAAGCTGATAAGTGTCACGGTAGCTTTCCAGTGCAATTTGTGTCCCTGTTGGTTATTCATCAACAGCAAGGATATTGCCAACCACAAAATGGCTACCACATGTTGCATACCATCAGTGGCGGTTTAGAAATATTATTATTTGGTTACAAGTGAAAATGTATATTACCAATCAACACAGAGTAATGCTGGATACCAGGGGCGTAACTACATACCAAATACTAAAAGCCACCCAGAGATAATGTCTGGAAGAGAAAGAAGGAGGGATAGTGATGGGGAGAGAAGCTGATGGCAATGGGGAGAGAAAGAGGGACAGCGATGGGGAGAGAGGTGACAGCGATGGGGAGAGAGGAAGGACAGCGATGGGGAGAGAGGAGAGACAGCGATGGGGAGAGAGAGGAAGGACAGCAATGGGGAGAGAGAGGAGGGACAGGGATGGGGAGAGAGGTGACAGCGATGGGTAGAGAAAGGAGGGACAGCGAATGGGAAAGAAAGGAGGGACAGCGATGGGGAGAGAGAGGGTGACAGCGATGGGGAGAGAGAGGAGGGACAGTGATGGGGAGAGAGAGGAGGGACAGCGATGGGGAGAGAGAGGAGGGACAGCGATGGGGAGGCAGAGGAGGAACAGCGATGGGGAGAGAGGGTGACAGTGGCTTGCAAGGGTGCCTTGGGTTGGTGGACCAGGATCAATTCATATTATTTTTGGGCAATGTAACAGGCAAAACCAGTGCTGGTGGCTGCCAATCATAACATATGTGGATAAACTGAAGCAAATCCTGACTCACCACATAACTGTGATACAGATGGGTCTTGTCCCATCTTGGCAGGGGATGGCGCTGGCGTCGCCAGCCGCCATCCCCCGCCAGCGCCATGGCGATGGTGAGAAGGGGACGCGCGCGCACGAGAGGCGCGCGCGTCCCCTTCCGACGGCGCTTCCATCCGTTTCCCCGGGTCCCCGCCGGCTTGCCGGCGGTAACCCGGGGTCCCCGCCGCCTGCCCGCATCCCCCCCTAACCCTGTCCGTCTCCCTGAGGCGGAGACGGACAGGGTTTCCGTCGCGCTGGCGACGGAGACTGAGACGCGCGTGCGCGTGAGACGCACGCGCGTCTCAGTGCATTCGCTGGCGTGGCTGCTGGCGGGTCGCCAGCGCAGACGCCATGGCGACCCGCCAGCAAGGATGGGACAAGACCCATCTGTATATAAACACAATATACTTAATGTTATATTTTTTTCTGAATTTCTCAATAAGAAACTATTAGCCTACGGGTGCTTTGAAAACATTTTCATGCTCTAGTCTAGGGAGCCGTGATTCAAAAAAGTGTGGGAATCGCTGACATGAGGGTTTGTGAGAGCTTATATTCTATTGGAGCCAAGTTCCTAATTCAATGAAATATGCTGCATAGGTCTTTCCCACAAAGGCCCTTCATCAAGAATCCACAGGTCACGTTACTTACCATCTGACCAATGAAAATATTTTCCCTTTGATTGCACTTCTTCAAAGCAAAATCTGCGTATGACCAAAAATTGCACTGGACAGGGATAAATATCTGCTGATCAATGCCGTCACCATATTTCTTCCCAGGTATAAATACTGTGGTGCTTCTGCTTTCCAAAACTAAAGAGGATAGCGCTAAGCATATGTTATTTATATCCCAACAACTTATATCCCAACAATGAACAACAAGACTGAAATAGAGGTGTGTCAGCAGAACAGTCATGACACTGGGCATAGGGGGTTATTCAGACCTGAGCGCAAAGCTGCTTTTTTTGGACAAAACCACTGCAGGTGGGGCAGATTTAACATGTGCAGAGAGAGTTAGATGTGTGTGTGTGTGTGTGGGGGGGGGTGTTTAAACTGAAATCTAAATTGCCGTAAAAAAATTAAGCAGCCAGTATTTACCCTGCACAGAAACAAAACAACTCCCCCAAATTTAACTCTGTCTGCACATGTTACATCTGCCCCACCTGCAGTGCACATGGTTTTGTCCATTTGAGAAAAAAGCAACTTTGCTATCAGGTCTGAATAACCCACTTAGATATGACTGTTCCATTGTTCCATGTCCTATAAATGAAGCATTGATGGGATGTTTTTAGGATGAAGATGTGTGGGATGGGACAGCCATGGTAAATACAACTCAACAGATGTAGTTTCAATTTATAGATGTTTGGGATTGCTAAAAGGCACCTTCCCAAAAATTCAGTGGTAACCTTCACTGGTTATATCAGTACTTTGCTAGATTTTTGAGTCTAGGGTTCCAAATAGATCTTACTGTTGTCCTGCTGTTTTTCCCAAAAATGTAGATAGTGAAGGCTTTGATAAGTACTGTAAGCAGAAAACACTAGACACACAACTTACCTGATCTCATACAACATGGAAATACTGCATATTAGGGCTCAGCCTAGTAGCCCCATACCATGCCATTTTTGCTAACTTGTTTTTCCAATTTAACTAGCAAACAGTATAGATCTCTAGAATCGAACATTTACGTGGGATCCTGATACTAGGTCGACAGTTTCTAGCTAGACAGTCAATAAGTCGACACCAAAAGGTCAATGCTAGCTAAATGTTGACATGACAATAGTCGACACATGAGGAGGGCGATGTGAGTTACTTCCACGTAGACTGCGAGTAGGAGCGGTAAAGTTTGCCGGGCGCATCGAGGCATATGGCCCGAAGCTTCGCAAAGAAAATGATCCATGCAAGAGTATGTGCTGCACGGACTGGGGGCTAGATTTATTATAGCGGCGCTAAACGCGCCGCTATAACAGTTCCTGCTTCGCCTCATTAGCGAGGCGAAGCAGGAGGGGACACCGTCAAGATGTATTAACATCTTGCCGGCCGAAGCTGGGGAGCGTTAACTCCCCCCTCCGGCGATCTCCCTCCTGGAGACAGCGCATCAATTAATACTGATGCACTGTCTCCTTCCCACTGGCCGGCTGGACTGCGCTTGCGTGGGATCTCGCTACTCTCGCGAGATCCCCAGCGCAGCTCAGAGCCAGTAGCAGGGACATCGCTGTCCCTGCTGTGGGCATAGGGCATCGCCACCTGCAGCTGTCAAAGTCGATAGCTGCAGGCGGCGGAACGGTCAGCGATGCTGACTGTTCATAAATTAGGCAAGAGACAGGCGCACAGCACGAAATATCGTAGCTGCGCTATGCCTCCTGCCTTACACTGCTGCCGTTAAAGTACCCGGGCATCGGGTTTCATAGATGTAGTGAAGCGCTATCCCCTGCTTTAGCACAGGTGGATAGCGCAGATGCCCCACAGTATCGGATAATAAATCTACCCCTGAGTGTCCACGTGCTCAGGTGTTGATATAACCCTGAACAACTCATGTCAACCTATTCACGTGTCGACTTTCTGTGTGTGTGTCGACCTTTTTTGTTGACCTGGCTTATATCGACCGTATTGTCACTGTCGACATTTTGGTGTTGACCTGGCTCATACTGACACTGTAGGACTTTTAACCCGGAATCCATTTACATGTCTTTCTACATAATTAACATCTTTATAGCTTAATGGTTTAGTTGTTCATTCTAATCTGAATGTTTGATGATATCCATTAGTTTAAGATACTTATTTGACACAGTTACCTGATAGTAAGTGATCAAGTTTATCTTTTTTATGCAAATTGATGTCTCCGATGAAACAGACGCCCCCTTTGGCCAGTAAAGCGCTGCCAGCATGGATAATGGCCGTCCCTGTTCCACGCTCATCTTTAGTTACAGCAGCAAACACATCATTGCATTGTGCATGGCGGACTCCACGTGGTACAAGACAAATACTGTATCTCAGTAGTCTGAAAAAGCAGATGATTACTTGTCAGTATGTTACCTCGCAAAGTAATGACCGGAGAACAGGCAGTCATTTTCTTTTACAAGCCAGTCAGGGATATGTCGTTTTATTATTATTGTTATGTAGTGACTGTAAGTAATGGGAACACTTATATGAGCCGTCTTTCAGAAAAACAGTGGGTGCATACAAGCTTTCCGTACTTCAAATAGATGTAATAATAATAGTCAAGACGTTGTTTGTGGAGAACACTAGAAGGAGGGAGCTAAAGTATACATTGTAATATAAAGAGAAAAACAGGACTTTCCATTTTGGGGTTCCAGCTTCAGAACTTCATACATTGTATGTGATGGTATATGCCCTCTAAAAACTCTTTGTTTTACACACAACCCTGATCCGCTACAGTCTCTGTTCCATCATATAACCAAACAGTTCAACAGCTGGACCTTCACTTGTGCTCAGATGTATCAAGTGTTTTTTTTTGACACTTGATACATCTGGACCATAGCCTTATGTTACCTGCAACTTTACAGCTCTTATTTTTCAAAACAATTTTGTGAGAATTAAATTCCTGTGGCACCCACTTCTGGCCATCTATAGTAATGGGTGTCTATCGGAGCTATTCAATTGTTGATCCAAAAAGACTCCCATTACCCACAGCCTCTAGAGGCGCAATAAAAAATGTGTTTAAAGTAGAGATTTGCAGACTCGGATTCCAGAGATCCGAGCCCCCACGGACATCATCATTCCGAGCCGGGTTCCTAGCAGCGCTCAGAGATTCCTGCTTGACTCGGGTCCGACCGCGTGGGCAGAACGTCATCGCCCGGCGCCGGATTTCGCGAGGCTTTAAATAGTGGCTGCTGCGCCCGCCATCTTCACTCCAGTCTAGTAGTGGGTTGGGAGAGGGTGTGTTGGTGCTGCTGCTGGGGCTTAAACTTGAGCTTGACCTTGAACGCAATATTTTTTATTCGCTGGGGCTGTCTCTCAGTGCTGCTGTGTACTCTGCTACTGGTGGTGTGTAACTACCTTTTGTGGTGACCACTGGCAGTGCTACTGCCTACCTACCTAGTAGTTTAGCTTCTCTACCTACTAGGCTGCTATATTATTAATACTTAATTAATTTAATTATATATAGTCCACTGGTGCTGCCTGCACTGAAAACTGTGAATAGAGGTTGCCAGTATTATTTACTCAGTCCACTGTACCAAATGAATAATAATCACAAAATTAAACAATCATACATTAATTAATTAATAATAATAATAATAATAATAATAATCACACAATCAAGCCAGATAGGGGTCTTGTTGGATGTTAAAGTGATTGCAGACAAACTCCGTGCTGCACAAAATGCCCACTGCTCCTTGGCTGCACATGGTAAACAGTGCATGATCAAGCCAGATAGGGGTCTTTCTGGGGCCTTGTTTTTTTAAACTGCCATCCTGTCTGCTGCTGCAGTGCCACTCTTACATGAGCCACTTGTTTGTGCTGCACACTTGTGTGGCTGAGCATAGTTATCCAGCTACCTCGGTGCAACCTTTTGCCCTAAAAACAATATTGTGAGGTGTGAGGTATTCAGAAAGACTGGAAATGAGTGGAAATTAATGTTATTGAGGTTAATATAGCGTAGGAGCAAAAACTCCCCAAAATTCTGCGATTTTAGCAGTTTTTATGCTTTTTTAACCAAAAAATCAGAACCCAAAAAATCCAAACACAAAACGTTTAGGAGGTGTTTTGGCAAAACCCATTAGAAACCAAAACCTCAAGGTAATCAGAACCCAAAACACAAAACACGAAAAGTGGCCGGTGCACATCCCTAGTTTAAAGTCAGTAGTCTGGGTGCCCAAACTGCCCGAATCCAGACGTTTAGACTCCCATGCAGCAAAGTTAGATGTGTTTCTCCACGCAAAGATTTCATCTGTGTAAAATGTTACTGGATGTCTATTCAGAGCAACCACTGAATTGGTTTGATAGACACCCATAGGCAGCCAGCAGGGGGCGTGCAGAACAGTTGAACTCACCTTTTAAAGTACAGTGTCAGTACCTATATCATATAATGACATCCTTACTCACCGCTCCACAATCATCGTGTCACTAGCTACAACCAGGAGATCGAGGGCATTCCCAATTTCTTTGTCCTCATTGCATGTCTGAACAAGGCTGAGCAGGATGCAGAACTTTAGAGTATTGTAAGTTCCCATTGGGACAATTTCGGTAGCAAACATATTTGCAAGGATGCCTGTGAAAATCCATGGGGATCTTTGAGTGTTAGAGTGAAGGTCCTGAAATGCCTGGCTTATGGTACGTGGAGCTGTAAGTAAGACGGAACAACAAGTGTTGTGTGACTTGCTCAAGTGAAAACATTGACACGAATCAGTTGCTTCAACCATCCGCATGTTCAGTATTTAAACACTAGAGGTGCCCATACACAGGTCCGATTTGGATTGTTTTCATCCAATTCGGATGGATCATCCTGATATAATGGATGAAAACTGGTCAAATCTGAGGTGTTGGACTGCAGGTCGGATCCAGTGCATCAGGCATGTCCAAACTATGGCCCTCCAGGTGTTGTGACACTACAAGTCATATCATGCCTTGCCACAGTTTTGCTATTAGGGAATGCTAAAACTATTGCAAGGCATGTTGGGATGTGTAGTTTCACAACAGCTGGAGGGCCACAGTTTGGACATGCCTGCTGTAGATCATATGGTGCAGCACGTATGACCTATCAGATCAGACCTATGAATGGCACATTGTGGGTGCTTTTTAGCACCCGTGATGTATCGCATCTGATCAGGGCTGTAGGTTTTGAGCCAGCACTGCTCATAGTCTGAAGTGCTGGGCAGGAGGTGCGCTCCGCATCTCTGAGAACCCCCCCAATCCTCCCCCCACGGCTGACAGCAGGAAAGAGGCTGCGGTAGCGGCTGCTGGGCTGGAGATTTCAAAACTCCAATGAATCAGCAGCCACCCGCCATACACTGTATGTAGCTGCTGGAGGGTTTCAATTAAAATTAGGTCCGACTTGTAGATGGACCTGTGTATGGGGGCCGTAATGAGTAAAGATGGGAGTTCTATTAAAGATGTTGCCCATAGCAACCAATCAGATTCTTCTTCTTATTTATTTAGCACGTTCTAGAAGATATTTGATAGAATCTGATTGGTTGCTATGGGAAACATCCCATCTTCAATAGAACTCCCATCTTAGTAAATTTACCTCTAAGGATCTTCTCACAATATAGCAGTCATTTATTTTTGAAATGACTACTGAAAAGATGGAGAACTGGAGATATCTGTACATTTTTCAAATATATGTTGGTTAATGTAGCAGATGGTTGTTTATTGTAATTGTGTATTAAGGTTAAACTTACACCAAGAGAGGGTGTAAGACAATAAGAAAAGATGGACACAAGTAAATGTTGACATATAAAAAGATGATGAAACACATGAAAAAAGGTTGACATGAGTTTTTCCCTTTTTGTCATATCGACACCTGAGCACGTGGGCCCCCAATTAGTGTACTGCGTCCCCTCGCATGGCTTGCTACACTTGCCACCCTTTGGGCCACTTTATGGTCCCATCCATGTGGTTGGTAAAGTCCAAAATAATGTAAACAATTGTGATAAACTCATGTTGACCATTGCGGTCTTGACCTATGACTTATTTTAACCTTTTATCAATGTTGACCTTTAGGTGTTGACCTAAATATTGTCTGTCAGCCATCCGGATACCTGCTATCACAAAGTGCACACAAAAAGGGGTCATCCAACAACGGGGGGGGGGGGGGGGGGGGGGGGGGGGGCAATTAGTATCAACACTGGATGTGCCCTGCATAACCAAAGTTATCCTCCTATCTCCTTTATAACCCTTGACTTGTAGCATACACAAGTGACAAGAATACCCAGCACCTGCTCATCATGTATGGGGACATATTTCCCGACATTCCCACCAGTCAGAACAAATGTGATGACTACCAGGATAGCTGGACAGTCTTCCTTTAAATCAGGGCAGCAGGGAGGCATGCTTAATAGCATAGTACAGAGAACATACTGTATGTAATGCATT
Organism: Crinia signifera; assembly: GCF_055691185.1. Classification (NCBI taxonomy): domain Eukaryota; kingdom Metazoa; phylum Chordata; class Amphibia; order Anura; family Myobatrachidae; genus Crinia; species Crinia signifera. Next base: position 51,695,617 of record NC_139221.1, on the reverse strand, counting down.
AAGCAGAACATCAGTTAGGATACATCGTTTGTGCTTCGCCATGTAACAAACTTACTCTCTGCAATGTACTGATGGATATTATTGGCTTCTATACAGACCGTGACTTGGGAACCATTAGGCCCACACACTGGTATTCCTACAACTCTATACCGGCCTCCTATTGTCATTCTGTTGATTAATTCATCTAAATAATAAAAAGGATGAAGATGTATATGTTATAATGACAACAGTGCAACAATGTGATCAATGCCTAGTGATAAATGAATGTTATTGGCCAGAATTGGCAGTCATATTGTGCCATGTTAAAGAATCAGCTGTGTGTAATCTTACATTTATTCCTATACAAAAACAAATTATACATGCACAAAAAATCTACTGATGGTAAAAACCAAGCGCAGTCACATCCTGTCCCCCCAAGCCTTATAAATCTAAAGTACATAAATAAATGTTCTCTTAAGGTCCATACATACTGTTCAGCTATGCCCAGCGTGTAAGGACAACAATGATCGCTGTCATCGCTGGGGGGGAAAGCCGCTCAGTACATACACACTGAGCGGCTTTCCCCCCTGCCCGGTGCCGATGGAGGGGAGAGGACGGCTTTGCATAGCGCAGCACTATGCAAAGCCTCCTCAAAGCCGCTCATCTGCTGGTAATACCAGCAGATGAACGGCTTTCCCGGCGATGGTGTGCATCACCGCTCACCGCCGGGCCATACACACTCGGCGGCTTTGACCTGGAAGCCGCTCAAACTTGCTGTTTTGAGCGGCTTTCAGCTCAAAGTCGCCCAGTGTATATGGGCCTTAACTCTTACCTAGGCTGGGTGTAGGAGAAAGATCTGACTTTGGCGTCCAACATGAGTTGCTCAGAATAATGTCCGTAATGTATAATATAAAACAACTTGCATATGTATGTACAGTACTGCTATGCAAGTAAGTAGAACTTGTTGTGCATGATTAAACCCATTAATAAATCAACTATTTATGTTGCACTGCATTATTACCAAGCAAGAGTCACGGTACTTGTGTAGTTTCACGGCGCCACCGCGCGCACAGTCTGTTTCAGAAACTGTCTCTGTTTAACTGTGCACGTGCCGCTCTAGCTGTTATCCTAGCTGTTCTCAGCGCTACGTTACCAGCGTAGCGTGTGCACGTGCCACTCTAGCTGTTCTCATTGCAGCGCTACGCTATCAGCGTAGCGTAATGTACACGCTACAATTGAGACGCTTTAGCGTCTGAATCCCGAGTTCTTGCAAGCCGCTAAGAAGGGGGTTATCTGGATTCAGACGCTAATGCATCTGAATTTGGTAGGGTGTAGGCGTACATAGGGGTGCACTGTTCAAAGCACTCCTAAACCTGTTCACAATGACACTAGTCGACATAACAGCTGTCGACCTTGTTAATTCCACTATCCACACCAACCCGAAGCGTGGCGAGCGCAGCGGTACGCGTCCTACGACCTTTTCACACCCCCACTATCCACGTCGGCGTGGAGTCGAGAATAGAAAGTGTGGCGAGCGTAGCGAGCCACCAAGCCCGAAGTGTGGCGAGCAGACGCGGATACCTTCATAGGTATCCGCGTCCCCTCGCGGGCTTCACAGGTGTCCGCGTGCTCTCGCCACGCTTCGGGCTCGGTGGCTCGCTGCGCTCGCCACACTTTCTATTCTCAACTCCACGCCGACGTGGATAGTGGGGGTATGAAAAGGTCGTAGGACCCGTATCGCCGCTGCTCGCCACGCTTCGGGTTATGTCGACTAGTGTCATTGGGAACAGGTTTAGGAGTGTTTTGCACAGTGCACCCCTATGTACCCCTACACCCTACCAAATTCAGACGCATTAGCGTCTGAATCTAGATAACCCCCTTCTTAGCGGCTTGCAAGGACTCGGGATTCAGACGCTAAAGTGTCTCAATTGTAGCGTGTACATTATGCTACGCTGATAGCGTAGCGCTGCAATGAGAACAGCTAGAGTGGCACGCGCTACGTTGGTAACGTAGCGCTGAGAACAGCTAGGATAACAGCTAGAGCGGCACGCGCACAGAGTCTGGCAAGCTGCCAAGTTTCTAACAGACTGGTGGCGCCGTGAAACTACACAAGTACCAGAGTCACTACTTAATATATGCAGATAGTTTGGATACAGTATTGGCAAATTAATGAAATAACCACAAAACGGGACGTACCTCTGGCAAACACGGCATATGATTGGAAGCGGTAATTCTGGTGATTTCCACACCGTCCTTGGAAAACGTGTAGCGACTTTGAGTCCATCAAATCGACCACCTGCTTATCTAACACCACAGATTCACAGGTCACTTATGTTTCTCATGGTTACATTATAGTGAAACTTTTGAGATAATTGACAAACCTCCAAGAACTCTGTATTTCATGTCTTCCTTTAGGGGTGCGGAGCAGAAATCACACACAAAGTGTTGTCTTACAGTTGCTGACTCTGTAGCCCCTGGTACGTGGACTCGGATATATCGGAAATCTGACATAATAAGTTTGCCACAGTCAGTTTAATACATGGGGAAATCAACTGAAAGCACCCATCCCATTAAACAAAAGTATAATATTATTTATTATTGATTTACAGTTTCTTATATAGCGCAGCATATTCCGTTGCGCTTTACAATTGGAGACGACAGTGATTAAACAAACTAGGTAAAAACAAACCGACATGGAGGTAGGAGGGCCCTGCTTGCAAGCTTACAATCTATAGAATATATGTATATAATACATAACAGCAGCTATTAGAACGCATGGTATAATAAGTACCATCTGCTAACATCACTAACTTATCATGGACTAGAAAATATACATAAGAAATAATTTAAATACATTTTTATATAGTAACATAATTAACAATAAATCTGGTCAAGTGGACCATCGCTGATACTTTGGAACAGCGACGGAATGAGCCGCCGAATTGGCCCTGGCATTTGTGCACATGTGCATACGCGCGCTCTGCCTCTCCTGGCTTGCAGGAGAGAAGGGAACAGCGGTGTGTGATGGCCCCCTCTCTCCTGGACCTCAGCGGCACACAGAGAGAGCCACCGGACCTGCCGTGAGTCCAGCAGCTCTCTCTGTGCGCTGATTGGGAAGAAGAAATCAGCCCACCTGGCCATCGGCCCCTCTGGCATTTGCCAGAAGTGCCAGATAGCCAGTTCGCCCCTGCTTTGGAACACATTGGAGACATCTGCTTGTGGGAGTACCAAAATCAATTCTCTCACTGAGGCACGTGGCTCTATATTGATATAGAAATGTCCCCCTTCCCTCCTGTGTCCCCACTCCCATTATGCTCATTCTCCTTACCAGTATCCGGTTGATACACTGTCTAAGTCGACCTTGACAAAAGGTTGACATATGTTTTTAATTTTTTTCGTCTTTTTCCATACTTTAACATCAATGTGGAATCTGACTGAGAATGATTACTTGTACTGACCAAAAAGGTAGCGGATCGAGGCACCATGCCCGAAGCATGGTGAGTGAAGAAACGAATTGAGGGTCCATGTCGACCTTTTCATATGGCAACTTTCATCATGTTGACATTTAGCTTGGGTCAACCTTTTGACAATGTCAACCTTTTTTGCATGTTAACTTTTTGGTGTTGACCTATTGACTGTTGACCTTTCCATCCCCAGTTTCATTCACCTTGTACATAATCCACTGTGTAATGCCCCATCTCCTACATGCCTGCTCAATTAGTGCTGGGGCCTCCAACGGCTTCAGCTGCTGGGGAAACGGTACAGATCATAGCTGGAGAGGTGAGTATGTCCGACACGGGATGGAGAAAGTGAGTCAGAGCTGAGGATTGGGCAGAAAGAGGGCAGAGTCAAGGGCGTAACTACCATAGCTGCAGCTGCTATGGGGCCCAGAGTTGAGAGGGGCCCACTTTGCCTGTCAGAGTATCATGTTCTATATACATTATATACATGAATTGGGGCCCTTACAAACTTTTGCTATGGGGCCCACATGTATCTAGGGTACTTGTGTATTATCTCGGCGCCCAAGATTTTCATCACAGGGCATCTTATCTGATCGGATCGCATCGCAATGCATACGATGCGATCGCATGTGATGAGATTTTTCATTGTATGGCTATGGCATGCGATTTTTAATTGTACAAGCACCCTGATGGGTGATTACTATGTTAAATGCACTTCCATTATTAACGCCTCCCCACTATCAACGCCAACCAGAAGCACGGCGAGTGCAGCAAGCTCGCGAGGGGCGGCGGTACGCTTCCACCGACCTTTTCATACCCCCACTATCCACGTCTGTGTGGAGTTGATTTTATCCCAAAGTGTGGCGAGCGCAGCGCAGATTACTTCACATGTATTCCGCGTCCGCTCGCCACGCTTTGGGCTTTGGGCTCGGTGGCTCGCTGCGCTCGCCACACTATCTAAAATCAACTCTGTGGCGTTAACAATGGGGGTGCATTTATCATAGTAATCACCCATCAGGGTGCTTGTACTATTAAAAATCGCATGGCATCGCATACCACTAATTAAGGTATGCGATGCGATGGGCGACGTGATAATACACAAGTACTGTATCTAGTTATGCCACTGGGCAGAGTGGTTCAGAAAGGTACACAGGGAGGAGCAGGGAGTATGGAGCAGTGAGGTTGTGGACTGCAGAGACATTGGTTCTTTTTTTTACTAGTATCTTTTCCACATGTCACAAAAAAATAGTAATATAATCCAAGTAAAAGACAGCACTCCGGGAGCAGAACAGCATTTAGAAACTAGTGTGATCCTACATATTTTAGTGAGTGCCAATTAAAACTCAGCGGTGTTACAAAGAAAATGTGGAATCTCAGTTACACAAAGAAGAAGGGATGAATCGATAAATTGAAAATGTAAGAAGCACATGAATGAAATTATTGGCTGTTACAGATCTATGCGTATATTTGTATATAGTGATCCGGGCAAGGCTTCCGCTCTACAGCACATTGACAGCGGCTTAGCTATTGGATTTGCTTTGTAACAGGGGGAAGAAATCTGTCAGGTTATGACCTGTTCATACAGGTCTGAATTCGTCTTCAGTCTGATGGTTTGGGGACTGCACATGTGCATTTTCTGCAATGCGCATGTGCAGGACCCAGCTGCAAGCACCTTTGGCAGATTTCTGTGTTTGCAAGGCACTTGCAGCCTGACTGACAGGGGATGGGAGTGTCCCATAAAAATGGTGGGAGTGACCACTAAAGGGGAGGTGCATGATGTTGGTGCCTGTCTGGAAGCCCCTGTTTTCCTGGGCTATGCAGTGGCTGCAAGCAGCAGGGAGAGGAGGAGAAATCATTAGATACTGTAGTAAGTAAACATCTAATGATTTTACCTCTGAGCGGGCTCTTGTGTAAGGCAGGATTTGGCAGGGCAGGGGGAGCAGCGTCTACCTGTTCGCTGGGCTGCAAACACTTGCAGCACAGCAGGCAGGTTTGAATTGGGCCATATGTGTAAAGGGCATTTAATAATGTTTGGCATAATATGTAAGATGATGCAATACTGTGTGGCACTATGTGGATAAGTGAAGCTATTACTGTGTAGCATTATGTATAATAAGTGCACTACTGTGTGGTATAATGTCTTTAAAGTGCAATATTGTGTGGGGTTGCAGTGTTAAAAAAAAAGCAATGTAATGTGAATAAGGAGCAATATGGTGTGGTGTAATGTGACTAAGGAGCAATGGGTCAGGGGTGAAACTAGCAGTGCTAGGAGGCACCAACTAAAATCTTGCCTAGGGCATCAAATTAGCTAGGGCCAGCTCTGGCCTCTGGGGAAGAGATATTTCCCAGTTGTCTCCCATGTGAAGGAACAGGGATAATGCCCATCGGCAGTGGCATACATTGCCTGATTTGGACAACTTTCAAAGTAGAAAATATTGCATCTGACAAACACACTGGATGACACACACTCACTTGTCTGACTATTGGTACATAAAATAGAATGAATGCCAATGATGTAGTAGCTAACAAGGGTACATTTCAGTAAAATTCAAAAAACAACAACTCAATATTGAAAGAACAGAGAACTAAAATATGTATTTAAAGTGGCTTTAGTTATTGAATTTCAGAAAGTTAGGTTGTACCTTCAGAAAAAGGGCACTTTGTGTCTGAGCACAGAAACCTTGCTCCTTGAGTATATTTGGTCACTGTAGACATTGCAGTTACTGTTCCTTCTAACATGTAAAGTCTCTGAGACCTGTAGTCCAAGGGAAATTCACTGAGGCTTAAGCGATAGCCAGGTAAGTTCGGCAAGTGGGTTAATTTCAGGACCACATTTATCTAAAAAAGCAAGATCATTCAATATTATAGGGAGTTAGATCACATCTACAAGCATTGTAGGACTTGGGCATAAAGGGCCCTTTGGGGAATGCAGTGGTGGAGGAGCCTATGCCTAATTTATTTATTATTTATTTATTAACAGTTTCTTATATAGCGCAGCAATCAAAAACACATAACAAATTACAGTACAAGACAGTTTAGGACAAGTACATGGTTAATATGGATAGTTGCACCAGGGGACAGGACACTGAAGCAATTATCAGGGTGGCAGAGGTTTATATATTCTAAGAAAGGCACATAAGGAGAGAGGGCCCCGCTCGTGAGAGCTTACATTCTAAAAGGGGAGGGTTAGACAGACTGGGGTGACACAGAAGGCGAAGAAGTGAGCTTAAACAGGTTAGGTTGAGAGATTGTCAGGTTTTATGCAGGAGGGTGGGAAGAGGTCAGCTTAGTCTTTAATATTATAAGTCTAAAAAAGCGCTGGGCCATCCAGGAGTAGACCGCAGAGAGACAGTTGGAGATATGAGTAAGGATAGAGGGAGAGAGATCAGGAAAGGATCGGTAGATTTTAGTATTATCAGCATAGAGGTGATAGTGGAAGTTAAGTGAGCAAATAAGCTCACCCAGAGAGGACATGTAGAGATAGAGAAGGTGGATGGATGTGTCTAGCCACCACAGAGGCTTGGTAAACCATAGCATTAGCCTGCAGACAACATGGGTACTACAGTGTTTGGGTCTTATTATAAATACATAGTAAATACTGACAGTTCATGCAGTATAATCTACCAGTTTATACACTCTAGCAGAGGTGGAACTACCATTGATGCAGCAGGTGCAGTGCACCGGAGCCCCTGAGGACTAAGGAACCCCCTGAGGATTCAGTATGCACGCTTTATTTCAACAGGTTGGTTTTGCCATGTAAGCTTGAACATTCACCCAAAATCTCAGCATTCAAAATGTAGACATTGGCAGCTGCTCAACATGGCCACAATAACACCAGACAGAATGTTGATACAATGCTGACATTCTGGCATTGGTGAGATTTGACATTCTGAATGTAGGCATGTTGTACCATGCACCTGCTTTCTGCTGAATATTGATTCAAAATAGTTGGCCCTTTAGAGGGAAAATTAAATGGTTGTAATGATTTTAAATACACAGGGAAAATCATACCTGAGCCTCAGTCTGGTACTGTCCAATGAGAGAAAGGGTTCTGATTGCAGCATCACAAACCTAAAATACAAGGTTACTACTTTGTGATATGTACTAAGGGCGGAGAGAATATTATCAGGGACAGTACTATTCTGTAGGTCTATGAAGCCATACCGACTGGAAGATCTGAGTAGCTCTCACTGGCTCATGAAGTACATAATTTCCAAGCGTGGAGTCCAGCTCTGTGATATCCATGGGGTTGATAGAGATTACAAACCGATAGACAGCATAACTATGAGTGGATTCTAAGTATAAAAAATATATATAACATTCAAAAATAAAACAAAAAACCTCAACATTGATGAAATGCTTGGCATACCAGCAGGGGTATACAGTTCCACAACCCTGTGCCAGAAAGGGAACGGTGTGTTCTGCGTCGATCTCTGAATCACCCCCACCATTATATATTACTGCATAAAGGTTTGTATGATGGGTTGATATGTTACATGTTGACAACCAGACCATCTCAACATTATACTATCAATAAAATATATACTGACCTCGGTACTTGTGTACTATCACGGCACCCATCGCATCGCAGACCATACGGCATGCGATGGTATGCGACGAGATGTCCCCCGATGTCATACAATGTTAAAACTGTACAGCATTGTATATGGTATACAATGCTATACAATGCGATGCGATTTTAAATTGTATAAGCACCCTAATGGGGGCTTACAATGTTAAATGCACCCCCACGCCACCCCCACTATGAACGTGAACCCGAAGCGAGGGGCGGCGGTACATGTCCTATGACCTTTTCATACCCTCACTATCCACGTCGGCGTGGAGTTGATTTTATATAGTGTGGCGAGTCCGAAGTGTGGCGAGCGCAGTGTGCCCCGCGAGGGGACGCAGAACACATGTAAAGTAGTACGCGTGCACTCGCCGCGCTTCGGGCTGGGTGGCTCGATTCGCTCGCCACACTATATATAATCTACTCCATGCCGACGTGGATAGTGGGGGTATGAAAAGGTCAGAGGCCGCGTACCGCTGCGCTCGCCACGCTTCAGGTTCACGTTCATACTGGGGGTGCATTTAACATTGTAAGCCCCCATTAGGGTGCTGATACAATTAAACATCGTATAGAGGGCTTATACAATTTTAAATCGCATCGCAGTGCATCGGGTGTATGGCATGCGATGCGATTATATGGTGTGCAACCAAATATCGTGGGCGCTGTGCTAGTACACAAGTACCCTGACCTCATATATCACATCCCCACATATTATGTATGGTTGTGGTTAGACTAAAATTAGGATTGGGGTGCAGTTAGGGTTAGGTTTCAAATCACATTGTTGTCATTCTGGCAAAGTCAACATCAGCACCCTAAATACAGTATGTCAACATTATGCTGTCGACTAATGAATATTGACCATGTATATATCCACTCCCCCCCCCCACCTATTTTATGTCCATTCTAAGAAAGTACCTCTGTATACTCCAGGGGGCAGATGTATTAAGCCTTAGCAAGAGATAAATGCAAGGGTGATAAAGAGATATAAACGTCCAGCCAATCACCTGCTAACTGCCATGTTTTCCACAGATTATTATTCTACAGTGTGTGCACGCTTTTTTGCCATTTGCAAGGTTTGAAGAATGATTGCTGTGGCATAATAGTCAGTGTAAGCAAGGTGCACTACTACAGCTTGGGCATAATGGGGTGGAAGGGGCCCTGAACTCCTCTACCCATGTGTCTCTGACACCTTGTACTCTCCTCCCCACATTTACGGTACTTGTTTCCTAGCACGGAGCCCATCGCATCGCATACCATAAGGCATACAATGGTATGTGATGCGATGTTTCGCGATGGCAGCCGATGTTATACAATTTTAAATTGTATACCATCGCATTGTATGCCATACTGTATACAATGGTATATGATTTAAAATTGTATAAGCACCCTAATGGGTGTTTTCAATGTTAAATGTGCCCCCTATAAGATAAATAATTGTATAAGCACCGTACACGTCCTCCGACCTTTTCATACCCCCACTATCTATGTCGGCGTGGAGTTGATTTTTTATAGTGTGGTGAGCGCAGCGAGCCCGAAGCGTGGCGAGTCCCGCAAGGGGACGCAGAATACATGTAAAGGGATTTGGTATGAAATCCCGACAGGGTCAAAATCCCGACAAGGACAAAATCCCGACATTTAAAATCCCGACAGGGTCAAAATCCCAACATTTGAAATCCCGACAGGGTCAAAATCCCGACATATAGAATGTACAGGTGAAACAGTCTACATGACTTTCGGTGGACAGGTGCGAGGTCGACATGGGTTTTTCACTGGTTTTTGAGCTGAATGTTAACACAGTCGACATGGACAGTTGCAAGTGAACCGCAGCCCCTCGCATCGCTCGCGATGCTTGGGGCACGGTGCCTCGCTGCGCTCGGCACACTATTTTATTCTCCCACCACGCCGTAGTGGATGGTAGGGCATGAAATACCACCTGTCGACACATGTCGGTTCCAAAAACAGTGAAAAAACCCATGTCGACCTCGCACCTGTCGACTGAAAGTCATGTAGACTGTTTCGATTTTGACCCTGTCGGGCTCGGTGGCTTGCTTGGCTCGCCACACTATATAAACACTCTGTACCCCCTTCCCCCAAGTTTCACAGTGTATACCTCCAACCCCATGTGACACCCTGTACCCCACTTACTCTGTGTATCTGTTTGCGTCACCCTGTACCCCCACTCTAACTGTGTGTGTCACCCACTACCTCCCTTCTAGAAAAAAGGGCCCTTTGACAATTTTGCTATGGGGCCCACATAAATACCCTGAAAAGGGGTGCAGAAATGCTTCTCCCTATTTGGCGTCTTCTCCTTATTTTTTTCTGGATGATTAGGAACTGGCTTAAATCCCATAAACGATTTGTAATCCAATATGGAAATTAGGAGATGGTGGACGTCTGTGGGAGAGGGGACATCACTTGGAGAGATGGAAGATGGTGAATTTAATGCAGCTCAACGCGTTTCCCCGGATGTTTGCTGTCCGGCTTCCTCAACATATTTAACAAAATATAGAATTAAAATAAGCCAGGTCAGCTTTAAGGTCAAATGGAAGGTACGGTGCTCGCAGACTCGCTTCTTTAATATTTAATCTGACAAAAGAAACCTCAGCAATGTATATAAAGCCAGCATATGGTCTCCTTATAATAAAACATCTATGTACCATTGTATCTCTTACAGTCCTCTATAAACTTCTCTAGACCTCTGCTCCTGTCCATATAGATGAGTGCAGCCTGCCTCATGTGATTGACACTAGGGACACAGCTCATGGCAGCCTGTCACAATCACACTCCAGCCACACAGCTCTCTGCCTCACACTGACTGCAGCAGCAGCAGAATACATTTGGCGGGAAAACCAGTAACTGGGAAGGTTGTTATGTTATTAGGCCCTGCCCCCATAGCATGAAGATGCCAGTATTCCTGGGATTGTATGAAGGGGCATGGCTAAATTACATTCAATTTGCATAATTAGCTCAGCCTCCTATGTACACATTTAGGAATGATGGCATTATATCCACATCCACTTTACTAGGGGATGCGGTCATTAGGTCGAGTGTCAAAAGATTTACTATTGGTCGACGGTTAAAATGTCGACACATGCAAAAGGTGTTTTAGAATATATACACCGGGTTATTACCTGGTAATGGGTTTTCCTCTACTCCACCATGGCAGCCCTCACTCATGGGTTTCTCCCTTCTGGGTAGTGCATTTGGAAAGGAAAGAAAGACACCAGTCCCAGCCCCCATAAAAGGGCTCCTCCTCCTTCCTCCTGTGTCTTTAAATTCTCCAGCTAAAAAACATAACAGGTTAGTACACACCACAAAATAACAACCAGTGAGGGTCGGGAATATATGCTGCCATGGTGGAGTAGAGGAAAACCCATTACCAGGTAATAACCCGGTGTTTCCTCTACCTCCCCCATGGCAGCCCTCACTCATGGGTCATACCCAAGCAGTATGCCAACACAGGGGGGGTTAATACTCACGTAACTGAAACATGAGCCTATTTCGGCTATAATAATCAAATAATAATAATTTTTCTTCTACTTCTTCACAAGACTGCCGCGCTCAGGATTCTTCTCCCAAACTTGGCATCTGATGATGACATCACATCGACTCTGTAATGCCTTGTGAAGGTATGCACCGACGACCACCCTGCCGCTTTGCATAGTTCTAAAACTGAAGCGGATTCTTTCTCCGCCCAGGATGAGGCGACCGACCTTGTGGAGTGAGCTTTAAGTCCTTCAGGCGGTACTGCGCCTCTTATTTGATATGCTTTTAAGATGCATTCTCTGATCCACCTTGATAGCGTTTGTTTGGACGCCGCCTGACCTTTTCTGTGTCCTTCCATCAGTATAAACAGGTTCCTTGCTTGTCGCACTGCTGCTGACCTCTGTTTGTACACTGTCAGGGCCCTGACAACGTCCAACATATGAAGACGCTCCTCCTTGCTGTTCGACGGGTTGGAGCAAAAGGATGGGAGCACAATTTCCTGATTTACATGGAATTCTGATGCGACCTTCGGCACAAACTGTGGATTTGTTCTTAGAGTTACTTTATCTTCATAGAAATTGAGATAAGGTTCATCTATCCATAGTGCCTGCAACTCTGAGACCCTGCGGGCTGAAGTTATGGCCACCAGAAATAGCACTTTCCAAGATAGCAATTTGAGTGGTATTTCATGTATTGGTTCGAAAGGGTCCTCCATGAGAACACCCAGTACCAGGTTTAAATCCCACGGTGGCAACGGATTTCTGACCCTTAGTTTCAGTCTTTTCACTGCTTGCATGAACCGGCGCACATCCCTGTTGTTTGCCACGTCCCAGTCTAGCATAGAGGATAGTGCTGATATTTGCACCTTCAGGGTACTAGCTGAGAGGCCCATCTGTAGGCCTTTCTGTAGGAAGCTCAATATTGTCGCCACTAACTTTGGGTCTTTCTGCTCGTTTCTTGCCCAGTATATGTACCTCTTCCACATTCGATAGTATGTCTTCATTGTGGAACTTTTTCTGGCTTGGAGTAGCGTCCCGATAACCTCCTTGTCAAATCCTTTTGCCTCTAATGCCTTGGTCTCAGTAACCAGGCCGTCAGGTTCCAAGACAGGGGTTGTGCCCTCGTTACTTGTCCCTGCGATAGCAAGTCTGGAATTGCTGGCAATTTCCACGGGCCGTCTACTGCCAGTCTGCACACCGTGCTGAACCATGGCCTCCGGGGCCAGTAAGGAAGAATCGTTATGACTTGTACATTCTCCCTTTGAATTTTCTTTAGCAGTCTTGGGATTACCGGTATTGGAGGAAAGACATATGCCGTGTCCATGTCCCAAACTGCTGTCAGGGCGTCGACTTGAGCGGCCTGGGGCTCCCGGAATCTTGAAAAGTAGACTGGTACTTTCTTGTTCCCTTCTGTTGCCATCAAATCTACTTGTGGCCTGCCCCACTTTCTCACTAAACTGTCGAAGATTGTGCTGTTGAGGGCCCACTCGCCTGGCAAGCATTTCTCTCTGCTCAGCCGGTCTGCTATCACATTGTCCTTGCCTGCAAGAAATACTGCCGAGATGCCTACCACCTTGGTTTCTGCCCACTCGACGATTTTGGAGAGCTGCTCTAATAGTGCCCTGCTTTTCGTGCCCCCTTGGTGATTTATATAGGACACCACCGCCTGATTGTCCGATCTTACAACCAGTTCTCTGTCCTGCGCTTGATCCTGAAAGTGAGCGCATGCCCGATACACCGCCTCCATCTCTCTTAGGTTGGAGTGGGACGCTTGCCATTCTCTCGACCAGTGGCCTTGAGCTATCTGGTCGGCACAGGTTGCCCCCCAGCCATACTGGCTGGCGTCTGTCGTGATCACCACCTGCTGTCTGGTGGCGAAGCTTCTTCCTTGTACCAGACGTTCCGTATCGGACCACCAATCCAAATCTTTCTTGGCGGCCTTTGACAGTGTTATCCGCTGGCTCAATTCCTTGCTGTCTTTGCCCCATTGTAACAGGAAGCACGCCTGTAGCTTTCGCATGTGAAACCGGGACCATGGTATTGTTTCTAGGGCTGCTGACATGAGCCCCAAGGTCTCCATGCAGTCCCGCGATGAGACCACTGACCTCTTTCTCATCCATTCTACTTTTTTCAACAGCTTGTTTCTCCTGACTTCTGTCAGAGATACCTTCATGTCTCGAGTATTTAAGATTACTCCCAAATACTGAATTTTCTGAGTTGGGGCGAGATGACTTTTTTCCTCGTTTATGAGCCACCCATGGTATTTTAGGCAGTTTACCACTTCCGCCGTGTGTTGTATTAGAAGGTCCTCTGATTCTGCCACAATCAGGATGTCGTCCAGATAAGGGTACAGCCTTATCCCCTTTCTTCTTAGCCATGCTATTATGACCACCAACACCTTGGTAAACGTTCTGGGCGACGTTGCCAGTCCGAAGGGAAGCGCATTGAACTGATAGGTGACCCCTTGTACCCTGAACCTCAGAAACTTCCGATGCCCTTCGAAGATCGGGACGTGAAGATAAGCGTCCTTGAGGTCTATTGAGGACATGAAGTCGCTTTGATTGAGATCCAGCATAACTGATTTTATTGACTCCATCCTGAACGACTTTATTCTTATGAATTTGTTCAGTCTGCGTAAATCTAGAATCGTCCGAAATCCTCCTGTGGCCTTCCTCACCACAAAGAATCGGGAGAACCATCCCTGAAACTGTTGCGGTTTTGCCACCACGCTGACTACCTCTTGGTCCAGCATTTCCTCCAAGCTGGATAACAGCGCTCTCCTCTCTTCCAAATCCTCTGGAATGGGAGACTGAACCAGGAAGTCGCCTGGTTTCCTTAAAAAGTCTATCTTGTAGCCCGAACGGACTACCTCCAGAACCCACTCGTCCGATGTGGATTCCTGCCAGGCGCTTTGGAACTTCAGCAACCTGGCTCCCACTTTTTGTGGGTTGGCGTCATTGGGGGTCTTTTTTGGAGGCGAACCTGCTCTCTTTGTTCCCTTGGCCTCGAAAATTGGCCCTGGAAACCCAAGATCCCCTTCTGTACGGCCTTCCTGGCCTATATGCCCGTGACTCTCTGAACTCCTGCTGATATCTATTGAACCTCGGTGGCGGTGTCTTCTTAGCCGCCTTGTCTTGGGGTAACCACACTGATTTTCCCCCTGAAATTTTGGACACTAAATCATCTAATTGTTTTCCAAAAAGATAGTCCCCTTGAAAAGGCATTGATAATAGTCTATTCTTAGACTGTACGTCCGCCGCCCAGGGCTTTAGCCAGAGGGCTCTTCTAGTGGCAGCCGCTGTGGCTCCGGCCCTTGCCGCCAGGCGCACAGAATCTAATGATGCTTCGCATAGGAATTCAACCGCAAGTTGTACATCCTGCACCATTCTGAGTAACTCAGATCTCTTGAGGCCATCCAGCATGTCACTTTCAAGTTGCTGGCACCATCCTCTCAGCACTCTGGATGTCACGGCCATAGCCGCTGCTGGCTTTAAAGCGGTGCCTGCCACCAACTGTTGTTTCCTAAGACCCAACTCAATCTTTCTTTCCATAGGGTCTTTGAAAATATTGGCCTCTTCAAGAGGCAATGTGGTTTTTCTGGACAACCTCGCCACTGCTGCGTCCACTTTCGGTGGTACCTCCCAAGAGGCCACCTGTTGTTTATCAAATGGGTACATCTTGCTGACTCTGCTTGATGTCACCACTCGTCTATCTGGGTGTTTCCACTCCTCTGAAATCACATCTTTCAGGGTATTGGATAGGGGAAACACTTTCCCTTTGCGCTTTTTGTCCTTAAACAGCATTTCCTGTAGACTGAGATCCTCTTGTGGATCATCGATATTTAATGATTTATATATCAAGTTTAGCAGATTATCGATCATATCGGGGTTAACCTCAGCCTCCACCTTATCCTGGCTAGGCTCCTCATCCCCTTGATCCAGATCAAAATCTGGCACAGCTGCACTGGTAGATTGCCGGACTGAATCATCAGAGTCCTCACTGGCAATAATATGCTTTCTTTTGGATGACTTTTTCTCCACATCTGCTTTAGCCACAAACTTCTCAGCTAATGCAGCAGTCAACATCTCTACCAAGCCTGCCATTTGAGCTGGCTGCAGTTGGGGGGTTTTACAACCGTCACACAGTATGCCGACATGCTTTTGAGGTAACCCCTTTTCACATGCTGCACATTTATCCAAATGTGGCTTCTTATGCTTAGATCTACTTTCTTTATCCTTGCTGGTCTCTGACCTAAAAAAACCAAAACAACTCACTAAGTAAGCTAGTCAAACTAACTCTAACATAGGTGGACACACACAGCACTTAGTAGCTTACCCTGACTTCCTTATACTGCGCTCTTCCTCCATGGCAGCAGCGCACAGTCACTGAAATAACCGTCTAACAGTTTGACAGGGAGAAAATGAAATAGTAAGCTCCCAGCACTAAGACATCTGTCCGCTACTTGAGGAAAGAACTGTGTAGCAGCGTGCGCCACCGGCGCCTTACCCGGTAGTTGTGAGACCTCAGATCCTGTGGTGACACCCGCGCTGACTCCCTTGTCCTGCTGCAGGCGCCGGCTAATGTACGCCTCCGCTCGCAGCGGAAACGCGTCACACGCCGGCGCCGCGCACGCTGCCACGCGCTGCCGCCGACGTCCGCCCGTTCTGTGCACAGCACACGGGCCAGGCAGTGACGCGGCAACGCTATCCCGCGCCGCCCCACGCGTCACTCCTGCGGACGCCACCGCCTGTAGCTGCCCCCGGGGGGGACCGCATGCGGCCATGAAATCTGTCTCCAACGAACAGGGAGACCTGGTCATCTGCAGGGGGTAAGAACCGCCGCAGAGACCTCCAGGAAGCCTTTCTCAGGTAGCCAGTGTCCACCTCCTACACCTGCACTTACCCGGAAAGGAAAAAAAGACACAGGAGGAAGGAGGAGGAGCCCTTTTATGGGGGCTGGGACTGGTGTCTTTCTTTCCTTTCCAAATGCACTACCCAGAAGGGAGAAACCCATGAGTGAGGGCTGCCATGGGGGAGGTAGAGGAAATATATATATATTTATTTATATATATTTATTTATTTACCATACTTTACCATTCCAGTGGATGTGGAGGGGGAATATAATAGGTGTCGAGCGCAGCAAGGCACCGTGCCAAAGCATGACAAGTGCAGCTACCCTGGGCACGGGTAGGGGTGGTACACTTATACAGTGTCCATGTCGACATACATGAACAGATGCAGTGTTCATGTGTGCAATGCCCCGTTTTTGGACATCCCGATTGTTAGAAGCTGCTGCTGTGTGCTCCGGTCAGCACGTCCGCCAGGCACTGTGCGCGCACTTCTGAGTATTGCATCTCCCATCCACTAGAAGATGGGATGGCACCTTTTTTCATGTTGACCTATTGCTTGTGTCGACCTACTGACCATGTCAACCTAATGCACATTGATCATTTTCATGTCGACTTTTTGTCTGTCAATCAATAATGGTCAACTTTTTGGCTTTTGAACTAATTACTGTCAACCTATGGACCACATCCCGCTGCTAACCCTGATGGTGTACAGCAGGGATGGGGAACCTTCAGCCCTCCAGATGTTGTTGACCTACACATCACAGCATGCCTTGTTACATTTTTGCTATTTGGCCATGCTAAAACTGTTGAAGGGCAAGCTGGGATGCGTAGGTCAACAACATCTGGAGGGCCGGAGTTTCCCCATCCCTGGTGTACAGTGTTAGTTCCAGCAGCCTTTCATACAGTGTGACAGGTGCAGGCAGTGATGCTGGAAATGTAAAGTGCAGCTCCCCCCAATGTTGTTTCCGGACGGACAGAAATGGGGCTTTCCATAGCTGCCTGTAACGGCTGCCTTTACTAGAAATTCAAGGGGAAAGGAAGGCAGAGTACTCTACTTTGTTTGGGGGCACGCTTGAAAGGAAAAGCTTGATAGTAATGAAATGGTTTCCTGTTTAAGACATAACTTTTAATATGTAATATAAAAAAAAAAAAAAGAACACTATTTTGACAAACTGACAGACAACACAAAAGGTGGGGTGCATCAGAGGTAGAACTCAATGGAGTTCATCCAGCATTGGGGAGCTGGTGAAAATGAGGATGCACCTTGCTATCACTAGTATGAGGTAATAATTTATGGGTAGTCAGGACAATGAAATATGGTCCAATAATAATCCCAATAAATGTGATAGCCAAATAAACACTGTTAATTTTTCAAAAAAGCTTACAAAATTTTTTACTTATATTGTCCGGTCACATCAACAAATAAGAATCCCATACAGTAGTGTATTTCAATGTTTGATCCTAAATGCAGTCAGATTAAGGGTGGCCATACACACATAGATTTATCTTCAGATCTGGCTGGTTGGAACAAAAACCTGGTTATGGATGAGAGCAAATGACAGTTGACCATTTGCTTGGAAATGCTGGAAAACTGACAAACTGTCACTCATCCATAACCATGTTTTTGTTCCAACCAGCCAGAACTGAAGATAAATCTTACTAGTGTATGGGCACCTTAAGAGAGCAGTAGCCTTTACTAGAAAGTCAGGCAGTAGCAGCAGAAACTTCTTTCTCCCCTTCTCCCAGTGCAGCTAAAGGTGGCCATACATCTACAGATCGATTGTCAGATTGGGCTGGTTGGAACAAAAACCTGGTAATGGCTGAGTGACAGTTTTTCAGCATTTCAAAGCAAATGGTCAACTGTCATTTACTCTCATCCATTACCAGGATTTTGTTCCTACCAGCCAGATCTGACAATGGATCTGTAGATGTATAGCCAACTTTAGACTCTCTCCCCCCCTCACTGCATGTCTTTAGCCTGCCCGTTTGTGTAACTCTGCCTCTCTGCTATCTCCCGGCTCCTTATATCTACCCTAACCTCGCCAGCTCTGCCAGGCTGCAGGATGACAGCTGTGAGGAGCGCTGCTGCCTGCCCTCACATCCTTGAGGAACAGCCCCTGCTGTTTCCATTAAGCCAAACAGAGGGTCAAATGTATCGAACCTTAACAAGAATTAAAGTGGAGGGTGATTAAAGAGAGCTAAAGGACCAGCCAACCAGCTCCTAACTCATTTCTCAAACACAGCCCGTAACATGACAGGAGCAGATTGGCTGGTCCTTTATCTCTCTTTATCACCCTCCACTTTATCTCTTGTTAAAGGCTTAATACATCTGCCCCAGAGATAGCTATAGGTGCATTCATCTTATATTGTGTTTGGTGGTGAGGGAGTCTTATATATAAAAGGCTAATTACTCCTCACCTCTATGACGGGAAGTACCACCACTGACAACTAGAGGTCACTCAACAACCAAATAACTCCTTTGTCAAAACAAAATGAAAGCACTTTTTGCAGGGACACTGGTCTGTTTCAAACTTGCTGGTTATGGAGAGAGGGAGCTGTGAAGACAGAGATTGAAGGTAGGAGCAGATAGGGACTGAGGGTGGTGTGGAGAGTTTGTGGACTAAAAACTATCACAGCTCAAAATGAAAGTACATATAATATAATATAATGATACACATTTAAAAAAAAAAAAAAACATCTATAGAAAGAACAATACCAATGATGTATAGTTTAACTTTGTTATTTACTAGTTGCGTTTGTATTATAAAATGACATATAATATAGAAACAATATGATTTATATCTCTTTTACAAAATATATTTTGCATAGTAAATATAAAGCACACAAGGTTTGCTTTGAAGGCGGCAGCAGCAGCCTACTCTAGCTTGGTTTCCAGTTTTAGGTAGTTCTCAGGAGTGTTTATCAATGCAGTTCATAAGACAAAGCTAAACTTGGGATATCTAGGATAACACAAGATTATCGTCATTGTGGACACAATGAATTGGTGTCATGGAAAAATCATTGTTCATTGCCAATTAAAATGGCTCACAACTGAACACAGACATAATATAGAGCTGTTCTGAAATTCACACTGAATTTGAAATAATTTACAGAGGGCGGTATTCAATCCCGGACGAAATTTTCGCCAAAAATGGACGGGATTGAATACTAATGTCTGAATACTGATATTTCCGCCTATTGGAAATAACAGCAAACATTGAATAACGCTTCAATCAAAATGATGACGGAAAAGTAAAGCACCACATTAAAAAATTATTTGATGGACTCCTCATATCTTAAGGTGCATACACAAGGAGAAGGACAATATGGGCGTTCCCGATTGATGGGAACAACCAATCGTTCTGTGCATCGTTAACGATGCACATACCAGCCGATCGTTAACGATGCATGCAGGAATATCATAGACCAATCGTTTGTGAAGTGTATCAAATCGTTCCGTGTGTATGCATGATGAACGATTTGATACACTCGTGAACAATGTCAGAACGCTTCCAGCATTGTTCCGTGTGTATGCACCTTTAGCGCGTTTTCTGTGCACTTATTCTGCGGGACACTGAGCGATGTGCATTGAGTATTAGTTTTCACAGATGCTGTCCAGACATATGGTTTTTTTGTGTATTTTTTTTTTTAACATCTATAAAAATTTGTATGGCCGGAAGTCCTACATAGTTACCAAATGCTAAGGAAGAGACCTGTATTATTTGTTACGCCACAAAACACTATTCATTAGCTTTCAAATGCAGGAGGCTTTAAAATAATATCCAAAAGAGAAATGTCATAAATGACCAATATTGTGTCCAATGACAGCATGAATTCTTATTGGCCAGCGAGTGTGAGGCTTGCACGGCAGCCATATTTATTCTATTAAAAGAATTGGAAATGTCTAAGGAAGTGAGTGGAATGTAGAGGTACAGTACATGGGGGATCCCTATAAAAAAAACCTGCGCAATTCAGTTCTAGTTAACCTCCCTTTACCACTGCTTAGAAAAGTGAATGAAAGGCATTGTAAATGTTCACATTGGACCTCTAAAAATGTTCTCCGTTGTAACACATTAAAAGGCCCAAATTTGATATCAGTACGATAAAATGTGTCACACAAAAGCAATGATTCTATGAAGTCAATATCTATTGACATATTTGGCTAATGGGTAACATTGGCAGTTCTTTCGTTCGAGCAAGGCAAGGACCTAGTGAAAGCATCTAGCAATCCTGTTGGCAGCACGCAGTGGGAATAGGCATTTTATGGGCTAAATAGTTCTGAGAATGCAGCCATTGAACTAATGAGGTCACATACTGTAAGTGTGAGGGACAGAATAGGCTGCACTCTCATGAATCCTGGTCCAGCCCAAACGATGGCTGTCATATCTGCATGTACGGGACAGCTGCAACATTTACTAGATACCCTGAACAAATGCATGGATAGTGTGTTTTACAAGTCCAAGTTCTAAAAGGGAAAGTCATCAGAGGGCGGAGCATAGGAGAACCCAACAAAGGCATCGTCCGCTTCTTCCACGCTGGCATTAACGATAGAATAGTCAGAAGATATGCACACAGAATCCGGAACCGTAGCATCTGTAAATTCGGTGTCGAAGTTAGAAATATCATCCGGGCCGTCCTGATAAGAAAACCAATAAGAGTGCGTTAGTAAAATCGATTTATTGCAATTTGAAATTTAGAACCATGGTGATTGAGTTTAGCTTACCACATGAGGGTCATATGGCGGTGGGATTTTCTTCTCAACGAGATCAGTCCAGTTTATACAGGAAAAGAATGGATGACTTTTAATATCTTGCTGTAAAGAAACAGAAAAAGAAAGACAGACATAAAAACATTGGAAATCTATTTACCTCAGGTACTCAATGACTGTGGAACAAAACAAGGATTTTACAGGTATGGATACGGGTATTGGTCATTTGATCGACCCAATTCAATTCCCATGCATTGGGTCAACTGCTGAAGGTTGACAGGGATGGGTCAACATCTGAAATAGGTAGACATAGCTAAGGCCGACAGGGTTGGAAGGTCGATACACGCTTTAGGTACATAATAGCAAGGTCGAAAAGGTTGACATGAATTTGTCAAGATTTTGTGTCCCCCAATGTCGACTTAGTCAACATGGACACTGTGAAAGTGTGGATATGCAAGAAAAGAAAATCTCTATGTCACTGACAGTGGCGCTTATAAATAAATAAAGGGTATTTTCTTACTCCCCTGTAAATGTCTTTTGGGGTCCCTCCTCCTCTCGTATGATATCTCAGTAGAATTTATGAAAGATAAAAGGGAACAACACACACATGTCCTCGTGCGTGTGATAGTGTGCCACGTCCCCTGGAATGGCTCGCTGCGCTTGGCACACTATTTATTCTCGCCACGCCGTAGTGGATGGTAGGGCATGAAGAACTGCTTGTCGGCACATATCGGCTCAAAAAACCCCCTGAAAAACTCATGTAGACCTTTTGACTGTGAACCTAATGCTTATGTCGGCCTTCCAACCCTGTCGACCATAGCCATGTCAACCTATTTCAGGTGTCGACATAAGCCCTTTCCATGTCCAGTGGTTGACCCAACTCCAGGGCCGGCGCCACCACTAGGCAGCTTTAGGCATTTGCCTAGGGCGCCGGCCACTGCAGGGCGAAAGTTGGAGCAGGGACTCCACTGGATGGGATGAAGGTGAGCGGTGTAGCTCCCCCCCATGGAGCGACTTTGCCCAACCCCCCCGCCCCCCTGTGGTGCACCCACACACCTCACACCTGCGTTCCCGATCCTGCAGCAGCAGCAGCCCTGCACCCCCGTCTCCCCAGCCGCATCAAGGACCCGGCAGCGGGAAGAGACCAGGCAGCGGCGGCAAGAGACCAGGCAGCGGCCGCAGCCCGGCACCCCCGTCCCAGCTGCATGGGGGAGATACCCGGCAGCAGAGGCAGCCCGGCACCCCCGTCCCAGCCGCATGGGGGAGAGATCCGGCAGCAGCAGCCCGGCACCCCTGTCTCCCGGCCGCATCAAGGACCCGGCAGCAGCAGCGGGAAGAGACCAGGCAGCGGCGGCAGCCCAGCACCCCCGTCCCAGCTGCATGGGGGATATACCCGGCAGCATAGGCAGCCCGGCACCCCCGTCCCAGCCACAGGAGGGAGAGATCCGGCAGCAGCAGCCCGGCACCCCTGTCTCCCACCCCCCATCGTGGCCGCATCAAACACCCCCATTCCCTGGAGCTGGTGAGCGCCGGGGCGGGCGGGCGGGATTTGCCTGGGGCGGGGGGTGGGCTTGCACCGGCCCTGCCCAACACATGTTGACCTACACAGGCTCGATCATATGACCATATGCCGTTGATACAATGACATTGGCTAGAACAAAATTTGCACCAGGAAAAATATATTCAAACATAATAAATTCATTTTCGTTATTTACTTTGCAAATGGGCTGTAACCCATGGCAACACAAAAACATTGTTTACCGTTACAGTGATTAACAGTAATTATTGGTTACTATACAGTACATTTGCACTTTGCTGGTAATCAACTCACAAAGACTTATTAACGTTTATGGCCGACTCAGAAAAATATCATAAGAACAATCATTGTTATCAACGCCCTTTGCATGCATTGTATTTATATTGCTCAGGTAGGATACACAAACAGCAGGTGGGGTAGCAATGAGGAGTGCAATGTGCAGTATATGACATACTGTATGGTAGAGCAGCACGGTACTGGATATGAAAGCACATGACAGAAGACCCACAGACGTGGTGTTCCTTGTATCAGTTACATTTCTGCATTTCTCTCCAGAGCTGACAAACTCCTGCCTGACTTATTTGTACTATTTGGCTACATAAACTCTTAAGGGCCCTACACAAATAGAAACATGCAATTTGACGGCAGATAAGAACCACTTGGCCCATCTAGTCTGCCCCTTTTTTAAACATGTTACCTCAAACCATATTTGATACATATTACTGTGTAAGGATATCCATATGCCTATCCCAAGCATGTTTAAATTGTACTACTGTATTTGCCTCTACCACCTCTGATGGGAGGCTATTCCACTTATCTACTACTCTTTCTGTGAAGTAATTCTTCCTTAAATTTCCCCTGAATCTTCCTCCCTCTAGTTTCAGTGCATGTCCTCGTGTTCTGTTGCTCCTCTTCCTGTGAAGAATGTCTCCCACCTGTACCTTGTTAAAACCCTTGATATATTACAAAGTTTCTATCATGTCCCCCCTTTCCCTTCTCTGCTCTAAAGTATACATATTAAGATATTTTAGTCTTTCCTGGTACATTTTGTGATGTAGGCTGAGCGTTTTGAGCGTAGCTACTTTGCTCAGAACACTCGTTCTCTCTCAGCACACAGCACTGCAGAGCGCTGTGTGCAGAGCGAGGTGTCAGGGTCAGTGTTCTCCATTGGTAGAACTGGCTCCGACCAATTAATAACCTGCGTGCAGGTTATTAGTCGCCGACGGATTCAGACCGGCTACACACACAGCGATTTACACTTATTTTTTGAGTGATTCAGTAAAAACGTTTAGAAAAGCCGGAATATCGCCCTGTGTGTAGGACCCATTAGTACTTGAACATGCATATACTGTAATGTGCTCACTGATTTATTGTTTTACATAGATTACTAAATTCATTTCTAATTGAATTTAAAGTAAAATGACGCCACCTTCACACAAAACTTAAAAAAATAGGCAAAATAAAAGGAACAAATCCGACCCCCGGCTATTCAATTGAGGATGTTTTCCAGCTATTTAAGGAATTTTTCACCAATGCCTTTTCACTTTTTCATTTAAGCAAAAGGGCAATGGCGAAAAATTCTGCAAAAAGCATAGAAAAAAAGATTTTGCCGGCAATGTGGCGAAAACAAATGGATTGGCAGCTAATTTGTCAATTCTGGAGTTTTTCGCCACTTTTAAATTTTTCTCCTAGGTGAAAAATCAGCGTACCAATTGAATAGGACAAAACCCCATTTGCCCAAAAAAAACAGAGAAAAGTGTCTAGGTGAAAAATCGGCACTAATTGAATACCACCCATAATGGTTTGTAAAGCCTTAGAAGCTTTTTTTTTTTTTTTTTTAAACCAAAATGAAATCTCCTACATAACATACATTTTTTCCTTGTGTTTTGGTGGGAAGAATTTCTGAGCTTTGTTACTATTCTTCGTTGTTGCAAACTAGAAAATGTAATATGTAAAAATAAATGGCAGAACCCAACCCCCCTGGTGGTTTGGTCAATCTATGCAAAATGCTACAAAGGGCACTTTGACCATATTTCAATAGAAAAAAAAATTCTCTGAAATATCAATATTAAAATTATGTTATGCAATATCTATAGATTACTCTATGCAACCTTTGGTATGTAAAATCCACAAATAACTAATACATGTTTGCAAAAAGAATAACCAAACATTATTATATATGTTATTAAAACTAATCTACTGAAGTACAGCAGAATTAAAAGGTACATGTTTATTTCACGGCTGCCGATATATCGGATGAGATATCGGCCGATCCGATTTTTTACCTGTTCATAACCCCACTATTCACTACGCATGGAGATTTTATATAGTGTGGCGAGTGCAGTAATCCGCGTCCGCTCGCCAAGCTTTGGGCTCGGTGGCTCGCTGCGCTCGCCACACTATATAAAATCAAGTCCGTAGTGGATAGTGGGGTTATGAACAGGTAAAAAATCGCATCGGATCGGCCGATATATCAGACAATATCGCATCCGATATATCGGCCGCTGTGAAACTAAACAAGTACCGAATTAAATATATGTTTTTAGAGTCACATACAAAATCATTCTTTGACCCAAGTCTGTGTTTTGGGTATTTTTCAAGCAGCTCCTCCAAGATAGATGATGCTGTCAAACTGATATCTGTCCTCACAATCAGTGGGTTGTGGAGAATGTTCTCATACATGATCGCAGTATCACGATTGTAGAAAGGGGGCTGCAACAAAGAAACGGAAATCAGGGTTCCAAAATATATGTACGATCATAGGCAGGCAGCATAAACAAATATTATATACTAAAGAGACTACGTGGTATATTCAATTAAAGTCTGATCCATTCCGACATTCTTATGTCAGAATGGATCCAATTTGGGATATTCAATTAGCAGCCAAATTAGACTTTTTGGACTTGGCTGCTGCTGCTCACATGGCCAGCGCAGGGACCAGGTGACAGAGGCGGCTGGGAGGCAGGACGTCGTCCTGTGAACTGCTTTCCTCTGGCCCAGTGGTGGGACAGGTGAGCGACACAGGACCTGGTGGGAGGCAGATAGGAGGAGGGCACCGGGTGAGCTGCTGCTGCTCACCCGGCACCGTCCCCCTGCCTCAATCCGTCATTTTTTCAAGTCGGATTAAGAGCGCTGGAAACGAGGCCAAAACCTGTCGAATTCGGACATTTTTCCATCAAAAGATTATACAGGCATTGCACAGTGGGGGGTGGGGGTGTTTGCCACGAGGATGCATTGGCCACGCCCCCACACTGGTCACACGCCAGCCGCACCACCCCCACCCCCTTCCTCACTGAACTGGCTGCCCTCTCCAGGAGAGCCAGGAACTAGGCAACCCTGAGATATCCTGACATACATTATAGGTTACTATTGCTGCCAGACTTTATCTAAGATACAGTACAACAATTCTGGAGGAAAGCTAAAATATGATACAACATTAATGACATCCAATATATATAGTAACAGATTGCAAACATATAATAACAATCTTACCAGACCATGTAGCATTTCATACAGGACAGAACCAAGACACCACCAGTCTACAGTATTGTCATATGGCTGCTTCTTTATTACTTCTGGGGCTAAATACTAAAGAAATAAAAAAAAAGTACACATAAATCAAAGTGAAAGTAAAAAACTATCTGTGTGAAACAGAAAACTAGCAATGCATCTACTACAACCAAAAGAGGAAGTCTGTTAACATTAAGGGGCACATTTATCAAGATCGCATTTACAATGCGATCTGGGCGGAATATTACCTCCCAGGATCGCATTGTAAAATGCGATCATATCACCTGAATGTATTATGTTTGAGGGCGCAGAGACAGGGCCCACAAACAGAATACATTCATCAACCTGTGACAAATAGCATGCAATTTATATTACTGCATATACTTACTGTACCATACAATTTATCTGACGGGCTGTACTACAGGGTGCTAGGGTGCCTGGCCTAAATAGTGCTATTTAAAGCAAGGTTTGGTCAGCCTGAGAATTCACAGTCCAACCGATTATCGGTGGGCCACGCATGCGCACGGGATGCTGCGTAAACCGTCCATGTGCACAAAGCCAGCGATGGCTGGTCATCGCTGGCTTTGATTGCAAAATGGCTGACAGCCAGCGGCCCTTTCTGGGGCAGCTGGCTGTCAGCGTAGATGTGGTAATGGAACAAGAAAGAACACTCTTTTCACAAATAGAGGAGGTGTAACCTGTTATAGTGGGAGATTTCTGAAAGCTCTGAAACAGATACAGTAAAAAAGAGATAAATCAGCTACTAGCTGCCATTTCACAAGTTATGATAAATACAAGTAAGAAGCCAATTGGTTGGTACTTTATTTCTTCTCCACCTTTTATTATCTCGAAACTTTAATAAATCTCCCCTATAACGGTTTCAATTAAATAATAGAGATTTGGCGGTGGCTACATATGAGAGTTGATCATATAATTCACCCTATTATAACGGACTCTATTGGGACATTAATTACCTCTGGCGTCCCACAAAAGGTGAGTGTTTTGTCAGAATTTGAAATTCCTTCTTTGCAAAGTCCAAAATCTGTTAAAACAATATGTCCCTAAACCAAAAAGAAAGAGGAGTGTTAATGCACAACACTTGATCATCTTAATTAAGAAAAAGAAAATCACTCCAACATAATTTGCTTATATAAAAAAAAAGAAACCGACAGCTGTAACATATAGGCGTTCAACAGACTAATGTAATCAGTTTGTAAAATCCAACATCAAAGAGAATAGAATAATTTAAAGCACACACATCCTGAGATTTCTTTTCCCCCGTGATCAAAATCAATATTTCTATATTATTAATTTTTATTATAATTAAGTAACCTGTATTGTTGTCCCTCTTCTACTTCCTAAAATAGAATGTAAAGTCCAATGGGGAAGAGACTTATTGGTGTATCTAGAATTGGAGAATGGGCCTCTGGATTTAGGGAATCTACAACGTACACATAGGGGATTATTCTGATTCACTTGGAAAGGCACAATCACTTTCTAATGGACAAAACCATATGCACTGCAGGTGGGGCTGATGTAACATGTGCAGAGAGAGTTAGATTTGGGTGGGGGTGTACTTCAAACTGATATCTATATTGCAGTGTAAACAGTATTTACCCTGCACAGAAACAATAAAACACCCAAATCTAACTCTCTCTGTACATGTTGCATCAGCCCCACATGCAGTGCATATGGTTTTGTCAATTAGAGAGTGATTGTGCCTTTCCGAGTGAATCAGAATAGCCCCTATAGTTATACTTACCCGTCCAGAGTCCTGAGGAGGTTGGCGCTGGATACATAATCACATGTGAAAATAGTGTGGTGGCCATTTTCCCAGTGATTTGCACATTCACAGTAAATATCTCCCTTGGAACAATGCTCTGGCACCATTTTCCTGGAGAGCCTATGTAGGCGCTGTAGACTGGTACAAAGCCAGAATCTACAGCACTGCAACTGATGACAGAGAGGAGGGGGCCCGAGGATCCGGCACAAGGACCCCCATCCACTCTTAATCCACCCCTGTAGGGACTAAGTATTTTCTGTAAATTGCCGTGTAATATCTGTGCACTATATAAAAGTGTATAAACAATCACCCATTAAATGCTGAACAACCATCTGAATAATTATTATAGCAAGTTCAAGCTTGGTCATTTAAGTGACACAACCCATTAACAACTATACATATAAATATACAGGGCCGGATTAAAGGTTCCAGGTGCTCTAGGCTAATACAGATGTAGCTCCCCTTGTAATGCTGCTATACACAAGTGTATGAGTGCTCAGGTACTCGCCAGTCATACTGCCCATGTGCATGTAACAAAGGTTATACAACTGGCAATGTAGGATCGAATGCTTCTGGTGTGTGACGGAGTCTTCGGCTTTAGGCTGCCTGGCTGGCACTGTAGCACAATGTAGATAATGTAATGGTTCTATCAGTAAGTTACATTGCCACAGCCACCTGGCAGTCAAATCAAAAACTTCACCCCCCTACAGTACATCAAGACAGGTGATAGCTAATAAGCATGGATTAAATTAGGCCTTCATTTTATTCCTCGGCTGTCACCTGTAAGGTGACCCCACCCCAGTCCTGATGCCCTATTGGTTAATCAGGCACTGTAAATATATACTTGTAAAATAAAAAAATAATTACCTCAGAGTCCAAGAGGATATTTTCTGGTTTCAGGTCTCTGATGATGAAATGTAACATCAGGTTAGAATTCACAAGCCATTGGAAGACATCCTTAAACCAGGACTTGATTAATGATATCTAATAATATATTATATGAATGACCTACCTGTATATAATTTGCATGGAGTGTAGGTAGCCCAGGGCACTGGCAAGTTCAGCAGCATAAAAAAGTGCCCTTGGCTCAGCAAAATATCTCTCCCTTTGCAGGTGAAAGAAAAGCTGTAAGTGAAGAATACATTAGTCACCCATGTCCGAGAGTCCCGACCCCTCGTTTATATAGCTTTTACAAGAACATGTATTGTTGAAGCCTTGTCAGATTACTACATGTCCATCACAAAATTCCAAACCCAGCTTTTGTGTATATTATATAGGTCATGGAAGAATACAGGCAATATGCCTATGGAAACACATTTTGCAATAATAATAATAATAATAATAATAATAAACAGAAAATGCTTATTAGTATTTATTTTGTTGCTACATGCATGTAATACTCACCTCTCTGTCTGTCCAGCACAACAGCAAAAATTACTGGGAAAATGGCCACCGTGGCCATTTTCCGGTGATTCCTGCATGAGCAATAGGGGTGTCCACTGGAATGTGGCACGGGAGCCATGTTCCCAGAGACCTGCACATGCGCAGTTGACTGGCATTGTGCCAGAGTCTACTGCACAGCTGGAGAGGAGAGGGTCCAATCAGAGCCTGCATACGGGGCCCCTCCTCTATTAAAGCACTCCTGCTTACATCTCATCTTTTGGTTTTCAATCTACAGGCAGTTCCCTAGTATTATGACGATGCACCATTTTTATGAAAAATACATATGTCAAGATGGCGGCTTTTGCTGGGACTGTATAATATTGCTTCCCCTGACAGGAGGTGCGGGGTAGATCCTAGAGTCCTAGCTTAAAGTGGGCCTTAAACCATCATGACATGCATAAATTATATTTCTCTTTGATTTTATAGGTGTGTTCCCTGGTTGTATAAAAGACAAAGGATAAAGTATATAATGACCTCTGAGACTGCAGAATCTCTGCCCCCCACAAAGCATGGACTTTTAAAGGTGTAAGGAAAGTGCTATTACACAGTAATCATCCTTAACTTCCAATACCACCCATGTACATTTCATGCAGTGCAAACACAAGAATAATAAAAGGATTTAAACACAATAATAAGCACCTGTAATAAAGCCATGCCACTTAATCTTAGCAAAAATGTAATGTGCATTTAGCATTTCACTGTAGACACCTGCAGGGGAGAGAACGTCATCCACAAATACGGAGAGGTTTATTTATGACGTGTTGGGTTTAAAAATCCAGGGCTGCTATTGCTTTTGTGCCTGATCTTTACAATGGAAATGATTTAATAGCTGTATCTTTCTAGTAAAAGCATTGCCCATTTAAATATTGGGCATAAACACGATCCGACGCAATAAATATATCAGAGCTCTCATTTTCGGTCACAGGGGAGCGATTCTATTATTTATGTGCCCACCCCTAGCAATTCACTTGTTCTGCTGCATGGGCACGAATGCACCAGGCGCCAGGATTTCTGCTCATAGCCTACCAAGGTGGCGAGCAAAAACGTGCAAATAATGTTCAGTTTGGGCGTTCAATCGGGGCTTGGAGTGGCGGCTGTTAAAAGTAATGGGTGTCCAATCAGAACAACAATTGAATTGCTCCGGTTGGGCGACCATAAAAACAATTGAATCGCCCCCCTCAGAGTCTTGTAAATGTATCACTGCATTAGAATAAGTTTAATATCACAAACGTAAAAAGCTGTTAACAACCTTAACCCCTTCCCTGGTACTCCCGAGAATTTTCCGGGTTGTGCTCCAGTGCGCAGACTGGCAAACCAGAAAAATTCGATGTAGTACCACTGCCTGCGCTCCCTCTTGCCGGGCAGCGCCGCTGAGCTGAGCGCTGACATCAGCGCTGCGCTCAGCTTCAGCCACTGCCTGGCTCCTGCTGACCGGCCCTGCCTCCTTCCCCTGGCTGTGTGCGGCATGACCTTGCCCGACCAGAGCGGTTTTTACCCTTGGATACGATAGAGTGCAGCTGAGCATAGAGGAGCTATGTATCATATTCAAGGCCAATGAAGCTGAGCAACTCTGATTACAGCAAATAATACAAAAGCAGTCGAAAATATAAGGCACTAATTTTGCAGGTACTTGTACAGTATCATTTAATGTAAAATTAAAATCTTTAGGTGGGAAAACTTCTAAAGTGTAAAATAAATAAATGCGCACAATCCTACCTCTCCTCCGTTGATGAAATCCAGAACGAAAAAAAGCTTGTCTGACGTTTGGAATGAATAATGGAGATGCACCAAAAATGGGTGTTTTATGTTTTTCAGCAGCACATTTCTTTCAGCCATGATATGTTTTTGCTGGATAAATGATAGAAAAGAGAGAGCTTTGACAGAGTTTATCACAATTTTCTGGCGTACAGGTTGTCCACAAATGTATAGCCTCTGTCCAAGTTAAACAGCACTTCTAGGTGTGACATGCCATCGTCTTTTTTCAACTTTCTTTCATAAAATAGTGTCTTACTTGAAATATGAATAGGGTGCACAAGCAGCATCTGCTGCTTAAAATATGTGGCATGTGTGTATGAGTGCGGTTGTATCTGGATACGAAATGTTAATGTACATTTTTTACAGGGAAAACACTGTATTGTTCCATTTCTAATACCCCTTTTACACCAAAAATCCCGGATCTGACCCTGCATTTGGAACAAGGATGGAAGCCGGATTTATCCGATTTACACTACGGTGCCTACCCGCAGTATAGACGGAGGCGGCGCTTGGAGATGACATCATCTCCAAGCGCTGGGACTGCGGTTCGCCATGCTGGGGGCTGTTCAGCACCAAGGTAAGCTGCTGGGCTGCCCCCAGCCCCCGTGGACTGCCCCAGCCCTCGTCCGGGAGGTGAATGGATGCTGCACACAGTCACCCATTCACCTCCTCCGCTGCTGTCTGCAGAGTACAGCAGAGGCTGTGTGTGCCTCCCCCCCCCCCGTTCAACCTGCGGACGTTGGATGACCCGGAGTACCCGTTTACACCGCCCTCTACCCAAGTCCTAGCCATGTGCTACCCAAGTCCCGTGTAAAGGGACACGGCGTGACCCATTTACACCGGCGTAAAAGGGATATTTTTCAGATAGAGTAGCAGTCATATACTGAATATAGATAAACTGCATATCATTTTAATCAGCAGAAGCTTCTTGTGAGTATTATGTTGCTGCATTTTGCAAATAAGACAGTGTTGAATGGAAAACGTTGCAAAATAGATGCCCGGTGCTGCAGAGTCACTCGGAGGGATTCAGTATTGAATCCCGGCGGTCGGGATCCCGGCGTTCAGAATCCCGACGCCGGAATCCCGACAGCCGAAATGCCGACAAGGGGGGGACGTGGATCACCCCCCCCTTGCGGGCTCGCTGCGCTCGCCATGCAGCGGGCCCGGTGCCTCGCTACGCTCGGCACACTAATTTATTCTCCCTCCAGGGGTGTCGTGGACACCCCAGGAGGGAGAAAGTGTCGGCATTTCGGCGGTCGGGATTCCGGCGTCGGGATTCTGAACGCCGGGATCCCGACCGCCGGGATCGTAACTGCATCCCACTCGGAGAGCAGACGTTATGTACAGTAGAACGCGACTTATATCGATTGGAGTATAGATGTATGTGAATACATCTTTAGAATTGTCTAAATGCTTTTTGAAATGAATTATTCAATGTGAACATTTCACACATTGCCCTAATAGGAGTTATATTTACCTCTTTTTTGTTGAGAATTACTTTCTTCTGTAAAACTTTCACTGCATAATACCGACCATCAGATTTCCCTCTTGTAAGAACGACCTAGAATAATTAGAAAGAGGTTATGAAATCATCCACTCTAGCTGTAATATGGCAAGATGTCGATATAATGTTAATGCTATGTAGCATGTACAGGGCTGGAAAACTGCAAGTCAAAGCCTGATGTCTCATGCTGGAACTTGTAGTTCCACAACAACTGACAAGCTGTCTTTGCGTTAATTGATTCATTTCTGGTATAACCAAAGCTCACCTTCCCAAAGCTTCCTTTACCAATCAGTCTGAGGTATTCAAAGTCTGAAGGCTTAGCACTGCAATGAATAGAAAATTCCACAATCACACAATGTTTTAAAGTAGATTCCTGTAGAATGTAATTATGCAATTGGCTTAGAGTGTATATACAAGACATAGGCGGAATTTGCATATTTTGTCACATGATGATGTAGTGACGCTACTTAGTGAGTGCTGACCAATGCCAGGCCAGCCCTCTGACGAAGTCCGTGTGACGAAACGCGTTGGAGCGTGGCCTGGCGTTGATCTTTCCTGAAGGAGTGTAACCTCTCCAACCGTGCCGCCTGAGGCTCTTTATGCGTTATACATCAGCGGTGTGTGAAACCGCCGC
Source organism: Crinia signifera (assembly GCF_055691185.1). Classification (NCBI taxonomy): domain Eukaryota; kingdom Metazoa; phylum Chordata; class Amphibia; order Anura; family Myobatrachidae; genus Crinia; species Crinia signifera. The sequence continues at coordinate 51,662,399 of NC_139221.1, read as the reverse complement.
TTGTGGTACGTGACCCACCTGTATTTTACATTCGATTTTATCACCACTTTTAAACATTAAAACAATACTTGCACTATGGAGCGCTCCGCTTTTGTGTTTTTCTAGAAATTGTGACCTGTGGATCCAGGTGCCCTGTGAGGGTGATTGCAGGAGCTGCCGGTTCAAGACAGAACCTGAAGTGCATTTACGTTTTTTATTGGGACTTGTAGTTCCTCTTAAGGAGAAAGGACTTGCGCACCAGTGTATTTGTGATTATATATATATATATATATATATATATATATATATATATATATATATATATATATATATATTACACATATAAAATATACATATATTTTCTTTAAAGATCTGTCTCTCTCTTAAAACCTCTCAAGCTGCGCCGGAAACACACTGTGCACGTAAATAGAGAACTTTGGAACAGAAACTAACATATTTACCACATCGCCCTAATCCAGATGTCTGTGATGCAATGGGGTCACGCTGGTACATAGTGTATCTATACAGCAGTGTGACATTCATGAATAACGAAACGAATTGTTGAAGCCTTTCATAATCCTGTGCAGAGTCTCAGATTTCAAAACAACAACCCCCCCCCCCCAAATGCACCGCTAACAGGGGATACCCAGACTCATGATAGATTGACTCTTGGTCGACAGTCATTAGATCAACCTTTAAATGGTCAACATACTCAAGGTTGAAATTGACAGGTCGACACAAGCAAAATGTCAACAGGCATGGTCGACACTGAAAAGGTCGACATGAGTTTTTCATGTTTTTTTTTGGGGGGGGGGGGGTTAGGCCAACTTGGTTCATTCTTTACTATCTAAGTGGACATAGAGTGAGAATATAATAGTGTGCCGAAAGCAAGGGGACGCGTTACACTTATACGGTGTCCATGTCGACATAGAAACCCAAAAACCATGAAAAACTCGTGTCACCTTTGCAGTGTCGACCATGTCTAGGTCAACCTTGAGTATGTTGACCATTTAAATATGTCGACCTACCCACTGTGGACCATTAGTGGATGACCTAGAGTGAATCTATCATTTATACCATAACCCCCACTGACGACGTATGTTGATAGGACCACCTGAAGTACATTTATAAGGAGTTTGCTCAAGTTATAAATCCAGCCTTCAGTGGTCGACCCAACGCATGTGGACCTTGGTGCTGTCGACCCTATGACCGTTCCATTTGTTGAAAGTTGGCGATTCCCATTATATCATTTGTAAAACAAAAACGGCAAATTTGTGTGTGTTCTATTATATTATATAACAAAATATAATCATGTTGTATGTTGTTAGCATTATCATTAGGTAAACTAGTCATTTTAAATAAAGATCTATTTTTATTAATATGTAATACAGGTTGAGTATCCCTCATCCGAAATGCTCGGGACCACGAGCATTCCGGATAAGGGATTTTTACGGTTTTTGGAATATATATTTTTTTACATACTTACCTGTCCCCTGGTGGTGCCGACGGTCCCTCGGCATCCATGGAGTCCTCCGGCGTCCATGGCAGGCCTTCAGCTTCATCTCCGGCGTCTCCAGCGGTCCCAGGAGTGCATTGCGCGAGTTCCCATTGCGCAATGCACTCCTGGGACCACTGGAGACACCAGAGATGAAGCTGAAGGCCTGCTGTGGATGCCCTGGGACTAGGTAAGTATAAAAAAAGGGTCAGCGGGAGGGAAAAAAGAAAAAAAATTAGAACTATTCAAAAAAAATAAAAGTTTTTGGGAATAATTTGGATAACGGATATCCGGATACGGGATACTCAACCTGTAGTACCATTGATATAATTGATACTGCAATAAGTGGATTGTGCAGTGCAGTAATTATACCCATGAAAAACTAAAAGTGAAGCGGTGAAAAATATCTAAAACACATCCAACAATGGCCGCAATTGAACAGAAATGGGTCAAATTAGTCTCGTTTTTCCAGCGAACTGAAAAAAAAAAGTGACTAATTGAATAATTGAATAGGTTGCATTTATGTAATACATTAACTTCCCTTGCATTAAGGTGACTATACGTCAAATTAATTAATAAGCATAGAAGCTCGCAAACTATACAAAGTATAGAGTGTAAGCAGTACACACATGTAGGGCATTATATCAATTAGGTCATTTAACATTTACATAAGCTATGCTAACCCTGCTGTCAAATACCATACAGCTTAAGCACACAAGATGGTTAAATACAATTACACTGAAGATAATGTAATTTATGACAGCCATGGTGTTTTCCCAAGAACCTGGAAAACTGACCTAGAATAGGGAAATCGAGAAGGCAATCTGGGCATAAGCAGGGCCAAGACCAGAACCTGTACTGGTACGAGATTCAGAACCGGTATCAGAACCAGATTTAGCACTGGAAACAGGACCAGATTCAGAACTGGAACCAGATTCAGAACTGGCACCAGGATCAGATTCAGAATCGGAACCAGGACCAGAACCGGGACCAGGACCAGATTCAGAACCGGGACCAGGAGAGGTCGAAGAATACAAATCCATCAAAATTTTGATTTACAAAGACTGCTCCCGACAAAAAAAAAAAGTCTAGTCATTACCGAAAACGGTCTAAAAAAACTCTACAACTTCACATTGAGTAGGTTCATTCCCCTTTTCTAAACTCCAACTCGACAAAATGGTAAAAAAAAGTTGAGAAACACATTTCGACCATTGAGAGAAACGCAAACCAAAAACTGGCGAGATGGATTCGACAGTTGGAAAACCAGAGCAATGAATAGGCAAAAGCCTTATAACTGCTTCATACATCTACCCCTCACTGGTTCTACTTTATCACTTTCCCAGGCTTAATACATCTGCCACACTGTGTGGTAGAAGGTCAACAAGGGAACTACTATGGGGCATAAGTTTGTCTAGGGCACTACTATGGCGGCTCAAAAATTGCTAATGCATAGAGAGATGTCTCTTCAGAATAGGGTAGGGGTCCATGGTAAATGTTGCTATAGGGTCCAAAAAGTTATTTCCGCGAATAAATACTAAAACAAGTTACAAATTTATACATACTGAGGATTTCCAGATGGTCCCAGGTTGACATTCTGTGAAGGAGACCCATTCTGTAAAAGATGCATGACATATGACATATTGTATTATCTTGAATATAGAGCACTGACATTAATCAGATAATCTTTTTTTCACTTAAAAAAACTTTAATTAAAAGGAAAACAAATCAAATTTCTAATGTGGTTTATGAAATAAGAATATTCACTATCGGTCTCTGCACCAGTGCAACTTATAATCTATATTCCCAATAACAAATACACATACATGCTACTGGTACTTTTTTATTTGTAGCAAGAAGTAACTAACAGTATATAATTTTTGGTGTTGTGGAATACCGGAGCACCGAGACAGGGGCCTCACTAATGCTGGTGGCTCCTGGTGCAGTGGACCGAAGATGGGTGTGGCCTTGCAGTCTAAACCCCTGTTTCTTCATTCTGGGAGTCCTGGAGCTGTGGCTGCCCTCTGAAACTGTTTGGTCTGCTCCTACAAATTGACAGAAGCCTGATGCTGCATTTCATCTTAAAATGCAGCAAATTGCTCCTGTCACTGAAGAGGGGTTGTCAGTTTGGTGTCACCACCCGGGTGTAGCCTGCACCTCCGTTGTGGCACCACTGGCTGGAAAAAACCCATGCAAACACAAAAAGAACACACAGACTCTGTACAGAGTTAATTCTTAATAAAAACAAAACATTATCTACTTCTTATTTATATAGTGCCCTCTAGAAGATAGCAGACAGGATCTGATGGGTTGCCCATAGCAACATCACATGTGAAGTCTTAAGGTGCCCATACACTAGTAAGATTTATCTTCAGATCTGGCTGGTTGGAACAAAAACATGGTTATGGATGAGTGACAGTTTGTCAGGTTTCCAGCATTTCCAAGCAAATGGTCAACTGTCATTTGCTCTCATCCATAACCAGGTTTTTGTTCCAACCAGCAAGATCTGAAGATAAATCTGCGTGTGTATGGCCACCTTTATTCCCAACTTCGTAAACTTCCCCCTATATCTTTACTGCTGTAATCATTTCAAAGTGGGGATAGTTTTATTTACCTTTTGATCGCCCCTTTCATCCTCATCTTCTGAAGGAACTGTCTGATGTCTGGCACAGTCCAGTTTTAAGAAGGCCTGGACGTCAGGGCTGCAAACAAAGAACACCAATGTTAGAAATTCCCGTTAGACATAATAATTATCTTTTATTTAAATAGTGCAAACATATTTAGAAACCTTTACTTTAATGAGAGATCAGTAATGGACAGAAAATGTATGTTGCCTCACAGGCCAAGGTAAATAGAATATATTCACAAATCAAAGAGAAATAATTTATCTTTTATTTATACAAAAATTTGTCTTTTGCAGTCTTGTTGCAACAATATAAAATGACGTGTTCCCCTGGCAGTGTAATGTGATGGGCACCATAAAACTGGTATTATATGTAGTTCATCACAGCAGTTGGTATAATATATAATGTGTTTTTTTTCCCTGTTGGACAGTGGTTTTTTTTTTTTTTTCTGTTCTGTGGTTGCCATTTTTTCCCCCTGTGGGATCTGATGTGTGCCTGTCAGGGGCCAACATGTTTTTTTTTCTTATAGGGGGCATTAATGTTTTTTTTTTTTCTACTGAGGTCAATGTGATTTATTGTTTTCTGTAACATAGGGCAGTCCTGTTCCCTCACCCCCTACCACAAAAAAAAGTGTAATTTATATAAAAAAAAAAAAAAGAAAAAAAAAAAAGGGGGTGGAGGCAGACAGACAAAACGGATATCTTGCCTTGGGCCCCATCAGTTCTAAATCCGGCTCGGTCCTGAGCTGCCTTGTTTCATTTGAGATTCTTGAGTAGTCCAAATCCAGTTCAAATTCTAGCTAGAACTGCATCCTCGGAAAGACATCTGTAGAATGTAGCCTTCACCGTGTAATGGTTAGCATTACTGCCTCACAACGCTGAGGTCATGGGTTCTATTCCCACCATGGCTCTAACTGTGCAGAGTTTGTATATTCTCCCCGTGTTTGCCTGGGTTTACTCTGGGTACTCCGGTTTCCTTCCACAATCCAAAAATATACTTGTAGGTCAATTGGCTTCCAACATAAAAGTGAACCCTAGGATATCTGTGTGTGTGTACATGTGGTAGGGCATATGTAGTAAGCCTGAACAAAAGATAAATCCAAGGGTGATAAGGAGAGATAAACGTCCAGCCAATCAGCTCCTTACTGACTTTTTTTCAAACACAGCATATAACATGGCAGTTAGTAGGTGATTGGCTTGACGTTTATCTCTCCTTATCACCCTTGGATTTATCTCTTGTTAAAGAGACATGAGATGACATGAGATGTCTTGAGAAAGGTGGTAACACCGAAACGCGTCGACAACCAGTGTGGAGAGTGAGCAGCCATCACTTCTTTATGCCCAACATTGGATAATTATCTCTGAAACAGATGACCAGCAGATACAGAGCTAAAGAAACCATTATAGGAGTCCAGATACTTGCTTAACTGTAAGTCCGGGTACGTCATCATTATAATTCCAAGTCATCCCATCACCACGGGGTACTATAGATTTCTTCTTGGTGAAGGATAAGAATTCACGGAGCTGTGAGCACTTTTTAAAAAAAAAGATACCTTTACACACCTGCTAAGAACACCACCCAGTGTGAGTTCCGGTACGAAAGTACTTTGAGATTCCCACAATCCCATTGGGTGAATTAATTTTTAACTATAACAGATATATGGGGAGCCTATTGTAGGTCTACACACTGTTCCTTTTTTTACTTTTATATACACACCTCGGATGGAGAAAATCCTGATAATCACCAGAAAGTATTGACAAAACACACGTAAAGGCAAAGAAACCGCTACGGGTTTAGAAATCTTCATAATAACCGTGAGTGGGGTACGCCTATTACCTTCATTGCACTAAACACCCTTCGAGTATAAAGAAACCTTTATACGTGTACCTCACCCTGTTTTCAAGTGAGTGAGGTGCGCCTATGGAGACATTCTTGTGCTAAAAACACACTCTAAAAATTTGAGCACTAAAAACAGAGTCACACATTGTTGTTTATTTTTTATTTTACACGGCATATACGTCACTGAGAGGTAAAGTGGAAATCATAGGAAATCCATCAGCAGGACAAATACCCGCCACATATATATGTATTGCCATCCTCATCGAAAGAGGTCATAGAAGACTTACCGGCAGGACAAGTACCCGCTACGTGTATTTACACCATCCGTCACACTGTAAGTAGGGTACGCCCACTTACATCCTCTTGTTTCCTCACTAACAGTTGAAACCGTCCCTTATTGGGTTCATATCTAATTGATGGTTTTTCATTGTTTCTTATTTTTCCCGAGAAACACTGGACCAATCAGACAAGAGAGACTGAATAAAGCTTTCTGACGGTCGGAAAATATCTGGACTGATTGCGCCTTAAAAGTTTGGAAAATCCACTTCTTGTTTCTTCTTACTATTGTTTTGGTTATTGGGTGATAACCGAGGATAAGTACGGACTAGAGGCTGCATTGCGCCATAGAAAGATCATACCCTATGTATATTGTATATGCTTTTGTATATTGTCCTACATGCTGAGCGGTTGATATAATACCCCCTTCAACCCGCAGGACATCAAAGCTTCCGCTCATAGCACTCCCCACCCCTACCGCTGGAGGATAGGTAGGGTCCCCAATACATTGCTATGCCCAGGGGTCTACACTGCTGTTATGTGTGTGTGTGTGTACTGTATATATATGTATATGTGTATATTATTATTATTATTTATATACATTTGGTCTATCTAGAATACTTTAACTGACCCGGCATATACTGGGTTATGTACGTGTCCATCTCCGTGCTTTGCTCCGCCCCTCTCTGGAAACCCCCTTCTGAAAATCCTGCTTTTGCCCCTGACCCTAATGTATGGCTATATCATTCCTCTTATCCCACCAGGACATCTAAAATACAAGTGTATGAGGTTTCCAAATTTGCGATAGCGCATTTTCTAACAGTATAAAGAAAACAGTAACGTAACCGCATGAAGAGATGATAAACAAATGATTCAACTTTTCAATAAACAACCAACTAAAAATGTGTTGTTTTAAACAATTTCAATTTCATTTATTGGCGTCAGGTGCCTTGTGATCAGCACAATGAAGAGTAAACATCAATATAAGGCTCAGAACCACGAGGTGTAACGAGTCTTCAGCTACACCTAAACACACAGATTTGCTCATTGTTCTGAGTACAAGAGCATAACAAAGATCAAAAGCTATAGAGAATGGACAACTATAACCCTGCATCATGAGACGCTTAAGGTCCATACACACTGGGCGACTATGCCCAGCGTGTATGGACAGCGATGATCTCGTTCATTGCTGGGGAGAAAGCCGGTCAGTGCATACACACTGAGCGGCTTTTCCCCTGCCTGGCATCGTCAGCAGGGAGAGGACGGCTTTGCATAGCGCAGCGCTATGCAAAGCCGTCCTCAAAGCCGCTCATCTGCTGGTATAATCAGCAGATGAACAGATTTCCTGGCGATGATGCGGGAAATTGCCACTCATCGCCGGGCCATACACACTGGGCGGCTTTGAGCTGAAAGCCGCTTAAACATGCTGTTTTGAGCGACTTTCAGCTCAAAGTTGCCAAGTGTGTATAGGACTAATACACTAAACCAGTGGTTCCCAAACTATGTGCCGTGACTCCCAGGGGTGCCGCGAAGCACTTGCAGGGGTGCCCTGGGTTGGTAGTCCAGGACCAATTCAAATTATTTATGTTCAATGTAATAAGGAAAATTAGTGCTTGTGACTTCCAGTTATAACATATGTGGATAAATAGAAGTGAATCATGTTCCTGCTCACATAACTAGACCTAAGGATGACATGTAAGCCCCAGTTATTTAATTACATTTTGTTCCCTGAAATACCCGATAACAAACGTTTGGCCTACAGGTGCCGTGAATCAAACAAGTTTGGGAACCACTGCACTAAACTGTTACTTTGTACAAGTGCTTAATTCTAAAGCACCCATTACAGCTGGCTGGGGACACATTGGGGATACTCAATCATCGGGCTGGTAATTTAGTTCTATAGACAATTTTTGTCCAGAAAACAAACACTCACCAGTTTGATAGTTTCTCTACTTGGTGCTGTTGTAATGGAGTACAAGATCATGAAAATATGGAAGCTCAAATGTATGCAAGTAAAGAACACAATACTTATATGTACAATTAGGTCTACCACTATATTATACTTAATGTTTATTAATGATCATACAGACCATTAAATACACATAAAACACTTAACTAATAATAAAATAAGTAATCATGCAGTGTTGAAAAATCCGACAAGGATATCATTGACATTAAACCTCCTTTGGACAAATACAGGATAATATGGACAGATATTGCAATTATCAATATTATACAAATAGTAACCCCCTACATGAACCTACTACCCCAAATATTTCATAGGATTCTAGTTGGACTACTAGGGTGAAATGTAATAGGATGAGAGATTCAGAAAGTGAGAGATTTGGTAAGAAATCTCCAGTTTTTTTAAAGTGGCAATCATTTACACAGCAAAATCACACTGGTTTTGCTGTGTAAATGATTGCCACTTTAAAAAAACTGGAGATTTCTTACCAAATCTCTCACTTTCTGAATCTCTCATCCTATTACATTTCACCCCTAGTGTCTGATTGGTTGCAATGGGATACATTAGACAGATTAATAGTTTATGCTACAGTATGTCATTATAAATATATACAATTTTGCCGTGTTAATGGGCATGCCGCACCACACAACATCCCGGGATTGCAACCTTAAAGAATAAAAATCAATTCATTAAACTGCAATCGCAGGTCTTTATGTTTCTACGACTCTACAGTAACTGTAATAATATTACAGTATTTCCCAGAAGCATGGAACTATCGCTGACACTCACACTGCAGGAGGTGAGGCCTAGTCTCACGCACTATACCGGAAACAGCACATGGTAACAAGGGAGGCAAATAAATTATACTCACTATAAATGGGAGTCCCAGTCCATTTTGAATCGGGTCTTATTGTAGATTTCAAGGGGACTTTTCTATAACCCTAGTCAGTAAATTGTGCTGCACATGTGTGAGCAACTGGAGACACACTGAGTTAGAGAGTAACCTTGTCCACAGGTTCTCCTGCTTTTACAATCACACTTCCCACAAACTGCAGGGGTAGAAGCCGGACTGATGAAAGCAAGTCATGTTTACACAGGCTGCACTGGAAGGGGCTCACTAAACAGGTTGTGTTACTTGCATTCCAAACGGTGACTTAAGCCCACTTGGACGTACTGGTCTCACTACTGAGCCGTTTTTAGATAGTAATTTGAATTGGATAGAACACCTGGATCATAGGCTACAGGTAAAAAAAATCAGGGGCACTACTGTCATTTCCCAAACACTGCCTATAACATGGCAGTTAGGAGCTGATTGGCTGGTTCTTTATCACTGGGAAAAGATTTTACAGTGATGCTAGGAATTGCTTGAGATCAGTTATGTGACTGGTCCTCCCACTCACATCAACACTTTCCGTATATTTAAATTTGCTGATTAAATATTTTTCAGTTTTGTATGTGGGAAACGGTTGTAAATAGCAGCACAGGGTATTTGTTTAGTGGGGGCCTGGTTACCAATACATTTTTTTACATAGGTGGCAGTGCAGTTTTGATTAGGATGCCTGGGTCGATCATACATCTAAAAAAGTCAGATCCAGAAAAACTGGACTAAATAACGGGTCTTAATACCATCTGAACTGCCCACTTTATACAAACCCCCTCCCACTTTCATTGAAACTCCACCCCCTTAAAGGGCCGCAAATCAGTTGTATGGGCTTGGTTTATCTCATGAGTAATATAAAACGGTCAGGCACACTGGTTGAATATTAAATCACTAAAATAAAGCTAAAGAAACACAACACGTAAAAAGTAAAATGCTGAACAAAGTTGTAAATAAATTGTTCTCCAGTGATGTGCATATATCGTAAAGTCATTATCAATGACAAGGAGGTAGCGCTGATGGTGTAATGGTTAGCATTACTGCCTCACAACGCTGAGGTCATGGGTTCCATTCCCACCATGACCCTAACTGTGTGGAGTTTGTATATTCTCCCTGTACTTGCGTGGGTTTCCTCTGGGTACTCCGGTTTCCTCCCAAATATACCGGTAGGTTAATTGGCTCCCAACAAAAAAAAATCACCCCTAGAATGTCTGTGTGTGCGTGTATTTGTGTTAGGGAATATAGATCGTAAGCTCCACTGGGGCGGGGACAAATGTGAATGTGCAAATATTCTTTGTAATGTGCTACGGAATATGTGTGCGCTATATAAGAAATATATATAATATATTATAAATAAGGTCACAGAGCTGTAATCAAGGCAAGGGGGACATGCATTACATGCAGGGACAAGCAGAAAACACTGCAAAATAAAGGAGACAGACTGCTGCCAATGAGTAAATCATATGAACCCTTTGGCTTATAAACAGACTGCCTAATAACCCAAATATTCTGCAGTCCCCGGGGCCCTAGAGCAATCCACAGGAGTGGAGAATTTGTGGAGAACTTGTCAAACCACTTGAATACTTGTAGTGGGAGCATGTAGTCAGCATAGAACATTGCATAAGTCTGTTTATCTAGAGCTGTTTTCACTTTCAGCAGAAGGATCCAGAATTGAAAATATCCCAAAATAAATAATGATCAATAGTCAAAACATCTTGAGGAATATTTATGGGACCAGACAAGGTTTTACAAGATGCCTCTGTAACGCCATGGGGTAACTGCCATAAGGCAGCCTCTGGTTTCTTTTGCTCATTCTGGCATTCTGAATGAATGTATTATGAATGGGCATCACCTTTGGTTAAGGCAGCGGTTTCAATGACTGGCAAAATCCATATGACAAAGAGATGGAACTGTATTAATGTACTGACTGTTGGGGGAAAGGAAGGATTATGGATGGTACGGCAGCACAGATGAAGACACTTCTGCTGCTCACTGCCATATCTGTTAATCTGGGGACTCCTCTGAATAAGAGTATATATGGCTACACCAGAGCTGGATGGAAGTTTCAGGTTATATGCAAAGCAGCATTAAATTTACGTCTGAGCTCTAGGACTGGGAATTCCGAAGATTTCCCAGTAGAAGAAACTCCTCCTGCACAGTCCTAGGGCTGCAGCTACAAGCTGGGATCCAACACCGCCAGGCCGCAGAAAAAGGGAAACTATGGGTGGCAACACCAGGCGCGTTGTGCGCATGTGCAAAATGGACCTTACAAAACCGCAGATTCCCGATAATCTTTGAATGTGCGTGAATCCCCCTCTCCTGTGCAAAACTCTAAAGTGGATGCATGTCTGACCAGTAAAGCACAGCTGTATCCTAAAATTATATGAAGGCTTTTCTGACTTTCTTCCAGTATCTGTATATAGGGCCAGATTCGGTTGATCACTGCAGGTGGGGCAGATCATATTATATTGAATGCGCTATATTAAGGTGAAGGAAGGGGACTGATTGCATTAGCTACAGCATACGTTATAAAGGTATACAATATTACATGATTTCATACAAATAGTACATATGAGACAAACCCTTGTAATCTCTCTTCAGTCTCATATGGGCCCAACAGGGCCGGTGTAAGGCTTCTTAGCACCCTAGGCACAACATCAACCTACTGCCGCCCCCCCCCCCCCCCCCCCCATACTGCCACCAATAACCATTTACCAATACTTTGATGCATACTTGCCTAACATTCTGGAATAGCAGGGTGCCTCCCAAAATTGAGTGGTCCTCCCAGCCCCTCAGGTAGGTGGGCAAGACCCCTGCTTTCTCTGGCAACTCCCCTTCACCCTCCCCTTTGCCGCCCACAACAGAGTACAGGAAGATAGGGCAGCAATATAGGGACGTATGCCTCAAGAGAAAGTATGGAGGTGAGGTCGTAGAGGTTCCACAGCAACCACCTGCATTAAGTACAACAAGGATCCTCACAGACATTCTTGATTTTTTTATAGGCAGACTTGGTTGCGCCCCCTAGATCCTGGCGCCCTAGGCAGCTGCCTAAAGCTGCCTTGTGGTAGAGCCGGCCCTGAGGCCCAATAACACTACCAGAAGCTGTAGCTCAGATATGTTAAAGTCCATACACACTGAGCGATTATCACCCTTCTGAGTGCTTTTCCTAAGGAACCACGCATCAGCGCTCATCGCTGCCCCACACACACCTGCCCGTATTCGGGTTGACTCGCAAGGCTGTGAGTTTCGGAGACTTGCGAGTCCACCAAGGGCCGCCTGCCCCGACCCTCCGCAGGAATGCGAATGGATGATTTTAATAATCATCCATTCACAGCCTTCGGTGCGGCGGAGAAATCATTCGAAGGTCAGCGACCATCGAATGATTTCTTCAGCGCTCACAGATCTGAGATACTTCTATGGTGTCTCTGATCTGCGAGTGCCCTGTGCGAGGACAGGGTGGGCAGCTGACAGCATTCTCATGGGAACGCCCATCATATGCAAATTGCCCACCCCGCCACCCGACCCGGACTTCTGTGTCTCGCTCGCACAAGCGGCTGCACATGCGCATAAAAACCTATGCGCAGTCGCAAACAATCAGTCCCCTGTGCGAACGCACGGAGCACCGTTTGAATCTGAATAACCCCCACTGGGCGGCTTTGGAGTTGAAAGAAGCTCAAAAAACAACAGACAAAACTGAGCGGCTTCCAGCTCAAAGTCGCCTAGTGTGTATGGGCCTTAAGAGAAGATTTCCTACATCAGTCTTCTACATTAAATACTGCACGTTGTCTTCAGAGCTGCCGGGAATATTAATATGTAAATGGTAAATAAAACCTGCTTACTGGCTGCATAACTCAGAATGCTGAAGTAAATTCTGGATGAATTCGTTCAGTCCTGCTCGTCTCTGCTGAATAAATTCTGGAATGTAGAAGTGAATAGCAAGTTATGACAAACCTCTACTACATGCATTAGTAACACTACCCTCAATGACAACATATGCTGGGTACACACCAGGACGACTAGGGCCCGATCCCCACAATCTAGATCCAATTCCGATCAATTGGATGTAGATTGTGTGCTGATTGGGCCCTTTTCTGACCTGCTGTGGACCGATACCGATCCGATGCGCGGTCCCGCGGGTCGGTCGTTATTGAGATCCTACCTGCTGCAGGTAGGATCTCAATGACGACCATACAGCCAGGTGCGGGTCGCCATCGGATCGGACCCGCTCACGGTGCACATCGTGAGCGGGTCGTTCCCCCCCGCGTCACCGTGAGCGGGTCGGACGAGACACTGACGACCCGCTCACGATGTGCATCGTGAGCGGGTCGTCCTGGTGTGTACCCTACATTACACATCAGACAGATGTAATCTTGGGGCCGATATAAATCATTTATGTGTACACTGCTGCTGTTCCTTCAGCCTGGCACCCAATCTTAGCACAATCACACTCACAATGGGCCTTATTCTAGTTCACTTTTTCTGACAAAATCCTTCTTAGATGGACAAAACCATGCGCACTGCAGGGGGGCAGATGTAAAATGTGCAGAGAGAATTAGATCTGGGTGAGTTTTGTTTCTGTGCAGGGTAAATACTGACTGCTTTATTTTTACACTGCAATATAGATCTCACTATATAGTATAAAACCCCACCCAAATCTAATTCTCTCTGCACATGTAACATCTGCCCCACCTGCAGTGCACATGGTTTTGTCCATCTAAGAAGGATTTTGTCAGAAAGAGTGAACTAGAATAAGGCCCAATGTACCTTATTGCAATATGACAACTTTTCCTGTTTTGTAAGGTTCCCCAGCCATAATGCTCACGGGTCTGAGGAAAGCACCCATTCCTAAACCTGCAGCCCCGTAACCCTGACGGTGTTTACAGCAGTAACATGTTATTAAAAGGAACCCTTGAATGACAGATCTGAAGTCCTTGGCTGGGTAAACACAGCAGTGTGTCTGCACAGCAATTACCACGTGCGCGCCACAGGATATCTTGGTGAGCAGATCAAGGCAGCGAAAAAGAAAAGTTGACAGTCTGTTGTTCACCTGCAGTAACTATGTGGCTTGTGTGAGCGCAACACCAATGTACTACATACTGGGGGACATTTACTAAGGTGGGAGTTGTATTTCACATGGGATGTTGCTACGGGCAACCAATCACAATCTACTACTTATTTAATTTACCTCCTTATAGAAGATAATAGACAATGGTATCTGAATAGTATCTGATTAGACAATAGTATCTGATTTAGCACCTTCTAGAAGATAATACACAATAGTATCTGATTGGTTGCCCATAGCAAGATTCCATTTGAAATAGAAGTCCCATCTTAATAATTCCCCCCCCCCCCCTCGCGCTGTTTTAGTACAGGATAATAGGTAGCAGTTACAAATATGGTCTTAAGGGCCCTACATACGCAGAGATGTGTGCCAGAGATACATAACGGGAGATTCAGCACAAGAGATTTCACTCTTGTGGCTCATTTCAGACAATGAGTCACATACAGAGAGATTTGGGTCAGAGATTCAAATTGGGAGATTCAGCACGGGAGATCTCAAATCTGTCACAACTGTCACGACATTTTGCAGCTGGCTACTCTGGATGTGCCTGCCCAGACTGCGCTATATATATATATACATACATATATACACACACACATATATATATATATATATATATATATATATATATATATATATATATATATATATATATATATATATATATATATATATATATATATATATATATATATATATACACACAGTATATATATATACATACACAGTCCCCCATAAAAAGTTTTAATCATAGTCCCCCATAATAAGTTTTAATCATAGTCCCCCATAATAAGTTTTAATCATAGTCCCCCATAATAAGTTTTAATCATAGTCCAGCATATAAAAAGTTTTAATCGTTGGTGGTATAGTGTGGCATCCCCCTCTCCCCTCAACCGTTGGTGGCACAGTGTAAAAAAAAAAAAAGGGTCTGATTCAGAGTGGATTGCTGATAAAAGAATCCGCAGACCGAGCGATTATCAAAAGACTGCGCATGTATACGGTATGCATCGTGTATGCGCAAGCCCAAACAGCGCCAGGAATGGTGTATAGATCGTAAACACAATGTGGTTGACGGACAGGAAGCCAGTGTCTGTGGGTGGTAACCTGCCGTTTTCCGGGTGAGTCCCAAAAAAACACAGGCGTGCCCAAGGGTTTTAAGGAAGGGGCTGTGACACCTCGAAAATGCCTGTATGTCGCAGAGATGTGGGAGGGTCAGACTGAGATTTGCACAGACTGGGAAAATCATTTGGTACTTGTTTCCTAGCACGGCCACAATCGAAATGCATTGAAAATAGTCAAAATCGCGTCGGTTGCGTCGTATGCGGCTAAAAAGCATTAAATGGTCCAGACGCGATGCCCACGATTTCCCCATAGGAAACAATGTTAAATGGCTCAATGTACCCGCGATGCCCCCGATTTCTCATAGGGAACAATGTTAAATACCTCAATTTCACCAAATCATCATAGGGAACAATGGTAAATGGGCCAGAAAGCCCCCAAAACACCCCAGAACAGTGAAATGTCCCCCCAAAAGTACTTTATGGCCCATTTAACATTGTTCCCTAGGATGATTTGGGTAAATTGACCCATTTAACATTGTTTCCTATGGGAAATCAGGGGCATCGCGGCTAAATTAAGGCATTTAACATTGTTCCCTATGGGGAAATCGCGGGCATCGCGTCGCAACCGTCGCACCCGATTTTTTAGTGCTTGCGATGGCCGCGATGCCCCCGATTTTTCCTCACGATGCCCACGATCATGATCGTTGTGGCCGTGCTAGGAAACAAGTACCAATCATTTGATGGTGCGTGCACTGCGCATGGATTTGCCAGTGGATAGTGAATAGCGATCCATTGGCAAATTTCTCAAAAATTTTACAGATCAGTAATCAGGTCTGAATCAGGACCAAAGGCTGTATCTATGGTGTGTAGGATATGTAATAACTAGGTCCAACTGAGGGTCGTTGTGTATCTAGCACCCCACTAATCTGTCACACAATTAGTGGCACACTGGTTGAAAAACTCTGCTGTAGACAGTACAACTATAAAAACAGAACTTCACTAGCCATCAATATATATTTACTAAAAGTGATTTAATAAAATAAACTAAATTACAAAAATACAATTATGGGTTGGTTTTGCATGAGCACTGTTGCTTTTATGATGTTAATAATAATAATAATAAATAAATAATAATAATTTAATTTTTTTTTACCTGGATCAAAATTATCTCCAAAGATCCTCTTGGCAGGAATCTTGAAATTTATAGCTGGAAACTGTTTCTTAAGCTAGAAGAGTAGTAAGATATCAGGACAGGTACAGACAGTGTTCTAGTGACGATATCAGGCTTAATCTAATGTTTGTAGATAGACACCAGCACATCTATTGTGCAATTCTGCATCTTAAACCCACAGAACCATGTCTACTACAAACAGGTAATAAATTGTGTGCATATGACAGAGCAGTCATGTCTGGCAGGGAATACCGTCGGCTGGTCGACACCACTACATACTGCAAGGTTGACATGGGACAAGGTGGACAGGTCATTAGGGCGACAAAAGTTGTAAGGCGGCATGGTCTAAGTCGACATGTTTTTTTTTTACTGTTTTTGTACCCACATGTGCCGACAGGCGGTATTTCATGCCCTACCGTCCAACAGGGCGCGGTGGGAGAATAAAATAGTTTGCTGAGCTCAGTGAGGCACCGTGCCCGAAGCATCGCGAGCCATGCGAGGAGATGGGGTGCACTTAATCCTGTGTCCGTGTTGCCTGTGTCGACATTCGGGTAAAAAACTGTGAAAACCCCCATGTAGACCTTTTGACTGTCGAGCTAATGCTTGTGTCGACCTAATGACCTTTCGCCCTAGACCCATGTCGACCTTGCAGTATGTCGACCTAATGACTGTCGACCATCTTTAGGTCGACCATATGATCCATACCCTCTGGCAGCATATTAGGATTAAAATAAGAACACAGTCTCAGGGTAGCAAACTACAGACATGCCTCTTAAAAGAACACGAATTACAATTAATTATATTAATGTGACTGCACAGATGCAATTATTTATTATGGCCAGAAACATATAAAAGTATGTTGGTGTACCGGTGTTTTTTTTGGGTTTGTATGACTGACACCAGCGACGTGACTCTAGGGGTGGCATTAGAGAGGCCCATATGCAGTCTACATGGGGGCCCTCTTCTCTGGAGAGGGTGGTTCAGGAGAATACTGGCACCGAGTGTGCAGCGCCTGTGCAGTGTCTGGGAACATGGGTGGGCACCATGATCCCGGTGACATTTCTACTGCACACGTGCAAATCTGTTGGTCTGTTGGTCACAATGCCATTTTCCTGGTAATTCGTGCAGCACCACCCCCGCTAGACTCCAGTAAGTATATTACACGAGTGCAGGGTGTGTGGCATGGGCCCAGGTGGAACCACACACCCTGCACCCATTACATGTAAGCCACTGTGTAACTGCATTAAACAATAAGGAAAACGTTTATTATCTTATAGCCATCCTTGCATAGTGAACACCTTACAACAGGGTACAGACATCAATTGCAATTTACTATGGTATCAATGCATTAATTACACGATTATATGACACAATCATTTTGATTATAATGAGAAGAGATCCAAAAAAACATACATACATACATACATCAGACTGCAAAAAAACAAAACAAATAAATCATCCTTTACAATTCAGGTTGGCATGTACAACACAATATTTTAAAGTTGCCTAAAATTGGGCAAATCGTAATACAAAGTAATAGCGCACCCTAGCATCTGTATTTGGAATGTAGTGTGCCTGGAACTGTACCCTGCAGCCTACAAAGTCCCTGCTGGAAAGCCTCCGGCATTCCCCGTTCATTAACATGACATCATGATTTCACACATTCAGGGGCGGAGCCTGCTAAAGGCACATTTACGCCCTGCTATGGCCCTGGGCGATATATAATGAAGCACGTAAGCAGTATGTAAGACAAAGCATCTAAGTAGAAAGCAGGCAACACACTTACTGAACTTACCGTGTTATATAATTTGTCAAATTCTGCATACCGTCTAAAGACAAACCATTCGTTACGTCCTACAGTGACTAGAACTTTGTAAACCTGTCAAAACAAAACATCTCTTCAGTTCTGTAAAAAATAAAGATGTTCAGTTACTGACAAGATGGTGATTTTCTGACTGATGATCTCATGGCAAACAAAGACCTAGCAACTTTATTTATTTATTTCCTCTTGTGGTCACTTGTATTTTTGTGTTGTTAGTTGTTACTATGCTTTGGGAGTGCGGAAAGAAACCAGAGCACCATGATTAAACTCATACTTGCCGACTTTGAAATTTTGCCTCTCCGGGAGAAGCCCGGAGAGGACAGCCGGATCTCCTGGTCGAGGGGCGGGGACAAGCCTGATGACTCAAAGCCCCGCCCCCAACCCAAGCAGACACCATGATTCGCGGGTCTGCAAGTAGGGGGGGGAGGGGGGGGGGAGGAGCTCTGGGGGGCATGCGGGAGACTTGCCCACCTTTCCGGGGGGGGGGGGGGGGGGGGGTGGGGGGTGGTGGAATTCCCTGGCTTGGAACCCAGTTCTGTGAGGCAGCAATGCTAATCACTGTGACACAGTGCTGCCCTGTGGTGCTATATTTAGTGAAGTGTAAGCTTTAGAAGTATTGGTACAGAAAATTAATGGAATTTCATAGTTTTATAAAGAAGTATGATAAATGGCTGTACAGCACACAACTGTATAGTAAGTTACTAGGGCTAACTTTTGGTTATATGGCCTTTAACATTTACAATTATTAATGACAAAGGCAATTACTATGTGAGGACAGAGCTGAGTAGTCATATTCTACTTATTTGTTTAGCACCTTCTAGAACACAGGTTCTCAAAGTCGGTCCTCAGGGTGCATGTTTTGCAGGTCTCCTCACAGAATCACAGAATGAGATGATTAGCTCCACCTCTGGATCTTTTACAATGCGTCAGTCAGTAATGCGTGCACCTGTTGGGTGGCCTTAAAGAAACGTTAACTGTGTGGGGTCCTGAGGGCTGTGTTTGAGAACCACTTTTAAAAAAAAAAAAAATACATAAAATCTGATTGGTTGCCCTGAAGCAACATCCCATCTGAAATAGAACTCCCATCTTATTACATTTCCCCCTGTTAAAAGCCAGTTTCATTCATATTTACTGTGGTATTTTAATATTGCAATCATTATTTTTTGCCAGCAATATAAGATGTGTTTTTCCATGATGGATTTTTTTGTGACATTTAAAAAAGTGCAATTGATTAACTTCACCCAAAATAGATACCAATTTCTGGGGTTGGAAAAGTCAAAACTTTTGACAGTAGTAGCAGTAGCAGCAGCAGCAGCAGAATGGCGATTCCCCTTTCTCCTATTGTTGCTGTGAGTGAAGTTAAGGCTGGGTAGATGGAAGAGGAACTTGCATTGAGGGGGTGTAGAGTAGATGGAAGTGCCCTTCTGTCTGCTGTCTGGCACACCACAAGACTTCACAGGGTTTCAGTTGAAGAAAAAGAGATGTCCGGAGTTCACACTTGACATTACATCAATGATGGTTCTTAAATAGTGTGTGGATACTTCATTGCCCTTGCAATAAAGTCTTACTGGATTACAGGTCACAGAGCTTCAGAAATAAAGGCTATGTAAGGTCCAAGTGTTGTGGTTCCTTCCTTACACATTAAATCCTTTGGTAATGAGCTTGAGGAACAGGTATAGTTTCAGAATATGGTAGGGTGTATAGGAAAGAGAAGATCGTTTTTTTTTGCTCTATCCCAGGGGTTCTCAAACTCGGTCCTCCGAACCCCACATAGTTCACATTTCCCAGGTCAACCGGCAGGTGCACAGGTGCAGTCATTAGTCATTGACACATTTTAAAAGATCCACAGGTGGAGTTAATTATTTCACTTGTGATTCTGTGAGGAGACCTGCAAAACGTGCATTGTGTGGGGTCCTGAGGACCAGGTTTGAGAACCTGTGCTCTATCCTGTCCCCTTCCTCCTTATCCTCCTCTTTCACCCCATTCCATGCATCTACGTATACTACTCCTTCCCTCGCTGGAGATACTAAGGGTCCGATTCAGACATGCTCACTAAGCAGTGGGACACCCATCGGTTTTTCAGGGCGCATCCACCGTTTCTTTGGGCAGACCCAGGAAACACAGGCTGTTTCCCTGCTCCAGCATACTATCCACCTCTACCCACCCCTCACAATGCAAACACCTCGGCGACAAATACGCTTGTCTAACATTAATATGCAATAAAAGAGGTCTACAGAGCTTGTGCAAAATATTTTATTTAGTGTCTACGGCGTTTCGGGCCTCAGCCCGTCATCAGGACATATTTTGCACAAGCCCTGGAGTGACGCTCATCCCTGCGAATATATATATATATATAGCCAAACAAGAAATCCGGCACTCCACAGTTAGATATAAACGATACTTGCTCCGGTGCCCTCCCAGGTCAAAGACCAAGTATATTGTAGATGGCAAAAAGGCGTCACTCGGAGACTGGATACAACTTCAAAAATTTATTGTGTGGTGACCGACACCAGTGTTTCGAGACAACCCTGAGGACGAGCTGTTGTCTCGAAACACTGGTGTCGGTCACCACACAATAAATTTTTGAAGTTGTATCCAGTCTCCGAGTGACGCCTTTTTGCCATCTACAATATATTATATATATATATATATATATATATATATATATATATATATATATATATATATATATATATATATATATATATATATATATATATATATATATATATATATTACTGGCACTCACATAAACAAAAACAGCTTGCTGGGGTGAGATTCCAATGTAGAGAGCTTGCTAGAAGGTCACTACTTTGCATAATAGGAATAAATAGGAATAAATGGAGTCACTCACCAGTCTTCAGGTAAATCAAAGAGGGTTTAATCAGGCAGCATGGCAATAGCGGTGGGCATCGACGTTTCGGTCCGCCTCTGGGACCTTTTTTCTTGAAAAAGGTCCCAGAGGCGGACCAAAACGTCGATGCCCACCGCTATTGCCATGCTGCCTGATTAAACCCTCTTTGATTTATCTGAAGACTGGTGAGTGACTCCATTTATTCCTAATATATATATATATATATATATATATATATATATATATATATATATATATATATATATATATATATATATATATATATATATATATATATATATATATATATATATATATATATATATACACACACACACACACACACACACACACACACACACACACACACACACACACACACACACACACACACACACACACACACATATATATAGGAGCAACTATAACAAGGATTTCCTCAAAATGTCATCTGCCGATATGAGATCCTCATTGGAGGAAATCCTTGTTATAGTTGCTTCGGGTATTCAGAGCCACGCCCTCTGACAAAGTCTCTGACAAAATGTGTTAGGGCGTGGCCAGTGATACCCGCACCTTGTGTTACCCGGCGTGTGCTTCCCCGGCCTGTGGTTCAGGAGTCCTGGCAGCGCAATCCAGCGCATGTGGTTCCCTCTGTCCTGGAGCTCGTGGATAGTGCATCGGAGCGGTGTGCCCCGGGTATTTATATCTATATCTTGTGGTAACCAGCCCACAGTGTTGTACTCATTGGTACGAGCATCTGCTTTTATCTGTGTTTTATGAGTGTATACTCTATTAAATCTCGTTTACGTGCACCATGGAGCGCCCCTTTGTTCTCTGTATTTTTTAGATGTGTTTTCATCCTGACCCTGGATGCGTGTTATCTCAAGTTATCTCTGCAGTCTTTATCATTGGAGTTTGGTGAATTCTCAAACCCGTGTATAAACTTACAGTAAATCTCTTCTTCTTCTCTCGGTGCTCATCGTAGCTGGGGATATGTACACTGGGACAGCTTACATTCTGGTCCATTGTTTAGAATGCCCTTATACAGAGCTTTGGCAGCAAACTTGCATTGGAATATTAAAATCCAAATTGATCGGAGGAGTTCCAGAATTCCAGTATTTACCCAGCTGCTTTATCGTTTCATCTTGTCACCTGCAGAAGACAGAAACATGATCTGTGGTTATTAATCTGTTCTGAGATCTCCCAGAATTAAAACACTGTAACAGATCTAAAGTAGTTTTCTGTGACCCGTCCAAATAATTTTCATTAGTAACAAGATATTAAAACTCAGCTCCACATCCTTCAAAAATATGAAATACAGACATACAACAAGAAATGCCTTTGTCAAGTGCTCACATACTTCTAACATGGTTACAGGCAGCCAGTTATACATACATCATTTTCACCATAGAGTTTAGTCCAGTGGTTCCCAAACTGTGTGCCGTGGCACCCTGGGGTGCCTTGGGACACTTGCAGGGGTGCCTTGGGACACTTGCAGGGGTGCCTTGGGACACTTGCAGGGGTGTCTTGGGATGGTGAACCACTGGTTTAGTCTAAATATATGGAAGTCAGAAGAACAACAGAGAAGTCCTCAACATATAAATCAAAACAAAGAAACTGAGAAGAGGAAGAGATGTAAGGGAGAAGTGAATTAAAGATACTGCATCATGTGCATGAGGAAAAGACTTGGAGACGTCAGACTAGCCTGTCCTCCCAATCTGAGCACCCTTATAAACACCCACTTCACCCTGCATTTACAAAGCACAGGTTGTAATTAGAGATGAGCGGGTCCGGATCCCCGAGATCCGACAGATCCGAATATCGGGGATCCGGGCCAGATCCGAGCCGGCTCGGGTGTTCCCGCCTGAATTCCGGACCAATAACGAGGCCGAACGTCATCATCGCGCTGTCGGATTCTCGCGGGAGCGGGATCTTATAAAAGACGCACGCGCGCCCGCCATCTTCACTCCAATCTTGGAGAGGGAAGAGGGTGGTTGGGAAGCTCTGTGTGCTCCGTGCTGTGCTCTGTGCCATCTGCTCCGTGACCTGACCTGTGCCCTCACTGCCCTGTGCTGTGCTCCGTGCCATGTGCTCCGTGCTGTGCTCCGTGACCTGCCCTCACTGCCCTGTGCTGTGCTCCGTGCCATGTGCTCCGTGCTGTGCTGTGCTCCGTGACCTGCCCTCACTGCCCTGTGTTGTAGACTTGTGGCCTGAGCCCTGTAGTGTGATTTAACTAACTAGGTGCTGCAGTGCTCACACGCAGGGGCTGCAGTGTCCACTGTCCAGGGGCTGTCCTGTGGCCCGTGCCCTGATGTGATTTATTTAGCCCTAAGCCCTGTGTTGTGATTTATTTTATTTAGCCCTGAACCCTGTGTTTTTTTTTGTGATTTAACTAACTCAGTGCTGCAGTGCTCACACACAGGGGCTGCAGTGCTGCTGAGTAGTACACTGTGTACAGGGGCAGCATTAATACAAGGGGCTGTGTCCAGTGTGACGGCCTATATCTTATCCATTGTCCAGTGTCACAAGTCACTCACGACATATATCCTGTGTCCTGTCCTGTGTGACGACTGACGACATATCCTGTGTCCAGTGTGACGACATATATCCTGTGTCCACTGTGACGACATATATCCATTGTCCAGTGTGACGACATATATCCTGTGTCCAGTGTGACGACATATATCCTGTGTCCAGTGTGACGACATATATCCTGTGTCCAGCGTGACATATATCCATTGTCCAGTGTGACGACATATATCCAGTGTCCAGTGTGACGACATATATCCAGTGTCCAGTGTGACGACATATATCCTGTGTCCAGCGTGACGACATATATCCTGTGTCCAGCGTGACGACATATATCCTGTGTCCAGCGTGACGACATATATCCAGTGTCCAGTGTGACGACATATATCCAGTGTCCAGTGTGACGACATATATCCTGTGTCCAGTGTGACGACATATATCCTGTGTCCAGTGTGACGACATATATCCTGTGTCCAGTGTGACGACATATATCCTGTGTCCAGTGTGACGACATATATCCTGTGTCCAGTGTGACGACATATATCCTGTGTCCAGTGTGACGACATATATCCAGTGTCCAGTGTGACGACATATATCCTGTGTCCAGTGTGACGACATATATCCTGTGTCCAGTGTGACGACATATATCCTGTGTCCAGTGTGACGACATATATCCTGTGTCCAGTGTGACGACATATATCCTGTGTCCAGTGTGACGACATATATCCTGTGTCCAGTGTGACGACATATATCCTGTGTCCAGTGTGACGACATATATCCTGTGTCCAGTGTGACGACATATATCCTGTGTCCAGTGTGACGACATATATCCAGTGTCCAGTGTGACGACATATATCCTGTGTCCAGTGTGACGACATATATCCTGTGTCCAGTGTGACGACATATATCCTGTGTCCAGTGTGACGACATATATCCAGTGTGACGACATATATCCAGTGTAACGGGCTGTGTCGTGCTGCAGTGTCCAGTGACCAGGGGCAGTGTCCAGTGTAAAAAATCAGAAAAATAAATAAAAGTATTAAAAAATTTTTTTGGGGGGGGAGGATGATGGAGGAGGAAATAGTGGGAGATCAGCAACCTGATAGAACTTCTGAAGCTGCTACCACCAGTCAGATTCATGATGGCAAGGCCGATGGTCAAAGGCCTAGAGGCCATGTAAAAGCAAAGCAGAAATCAAATTTTACAATGGTCCATAAAAAAAAATTAAGTCACGTGCGGAGAAAAATAAAATTGGCAATATGCCGTTCACCACACGCAGTGGGAAGGAAAGGCTACGGCCTTGGCCTTTGTTTCTGACTGATGGTACAGCGTCTCAGAAGAATGATGGTAGCCCTTCTGCTACTACAAAAAAAAGAATGAAAGTTTTTAAGACAAAGGCGAGTTCACAAATGTCACAAATCCCAGAGGAGAGTCTAAGTGTGTCCGTGGATGCCATATGTGAGCCGGACCTTTCAAATACTGTTTGTGAAGAGGAGGTTCATTCCACCATTTGCATGCCCTCTGCAAGTGTGTGCAAGAGCATCCCCAGTCAAGATTTTGACCTGGTTATTGAGGATGCTTCTGAGGAATTGGATGTGGATTCTGTTGGTGAAGCTGGCACACAGAGGGATGCGGATGATGACGATGTTGGGGATGATGTTGTTTGTTTTAAGGCACCGACGGAGACAGTTGTTGTCCGGGGTGTGGAAAAGCCCATTGTCATGCCAGGGCAAAAGACCAAAAAATCCACCTCGTATGTATGGAATTATTTCTACCCAAATCCGGACAACAACTGTCAAGCCGTGTGTAGCGTTTGCAAAGCTATTGTAAGTAGAGGTAAGGACGTGCAGCACCTTGGGACCTCCTCACTGTTACGGCATTTGCAGCGCATCCATCAGAAGTTTTTGTCAAAAGAAACTGTGAACAAACATGTAGCAGCCCGCCCAGCGTCACCGTCCTGCTCCCCTTTCTCTGTTAAATCCAAGGTCCTGCAATCTCCTCAAACAACTGCATCATCCCCATCCTCAGAGATTATGGGATTGGGAAGTAGTCCTGCACCCAATGTCATGATCCTGACTGAATCCTCTCCTATCCTGGATTCCTCAGAAGCATCCTTATCAGGTACACCTGTTGCTTCTGCTGCTGCTGCTGCTTCAAGGAAAGGGACCAGGAATGCTAGTCCTGATCACTTAGCCAAGCAACTGACTGTAAGTCAATCCTTTGAAAGGGGGATGAAGCATGCCAGCAGTCACCCCGTTGCACAGCGTATTAATGACGCCATAACAACTATGTTGGTAATAGACGTGCGTCCAGTATCCGCAATTAATTCTGTGGGTTTTACCCAGTTGCTAGAGATCCTGTGTCCCCGTTACCAAATTCCATCTAGGTTCCACTTCTCCAGGAAGGCAATACCCAGGCTGTACACGGACATTAAAAAAAGCGTTGTTACTGTCCTTAAAAATGCCTCTGTACCCACTGTCCACTTAACCACGGATATGTGGACAAGCGGAACAGGGCAAACAAAAGACTACATGTCTGTGACTGCTCACTGGGTGGATGTATTGCCTTCAGCAGCAGCACCAACAGCAGCAGCAGCAACAGCAACATCATCTCCCATTGCTATTCAGAGGCAGGCTACACTGTGTATCACCGGTTTCAGTAAAAGGCACACAGCGGAAAACCTCCTAGAAAAACTACGGGAAGTCATTGCGCAATGGCTTACCCCACTTGGACTCTTCTCGGGATTTGTGGTATCCGACAATGCCACCAATATTGTGAGTGCATTACATGTGGGCGAATTCCAACATGTCCCATGTTTTTCTCACACAGTAAATTTGGTGGTGCACCATTTCTTGAAAAAGGACAGGGGTGTTCAAGAGATGTTGTCCGTTGTTCGGAAAATTTGTGGACATTTTCGCCATTCTGCAAGTGCGTGCAGGAGATTGCAAGACTTGCAAGAAAAGCTAAATTTGCCCTGCCATCAGCTGAAGCAAGAGGTGGTCACGAGGTGGAATTCCACCCTCTATATGCTTCAGCGGATGGAGGAGCAGCAAAAGGCCATCCAAAGCTACACCTCGACCTATGACATAGGGAGAGGAACGGGAATGCACCTGAGCCAAGCTCAGTGGAGAATAATTTCCGTGGTGTGCAAGATCCTGCAGCCCTTTGAGGCTGCTACACGCGAAGTTAGTTCTGACACTGCCAGCTTGAGCCAGGTCATTCCCTTGATAGGTCTTTTGCAGAAGCAGTTGGAGAAATTGAAGGAGGAGTTGAAGTACACTGATTCTGCTAGATATGTTGGGCTAGTGGATCACGCCATTAGTTCCCTTTGCAACGATCCAAGGGTCGCGGATGTCTTACAATCAGATCTTTACATTTTGGGGACAATGCTGGATCCTAGGTTTAAGTCTTACATCGTGTCTTTGTTACCAATGGGAACAAATCTGCAGAGGTGCAAAGACCTCTTGGTCCAAAAATTGTCAGCTGAAGCGGAACGTGGCAGGCGCACAACTTCTCCTTCAATTTCTACCACAGGGGTTGCGAGGAAAAAGCTCAATTTTCCTAAAAGACCGACTGCTATTCAGTCCGGAAATCTATTTGACATCTGGTCCGGACTGAAGGAGCTTCCTAGCATCATGGACACGTCGACTGCCACAGACTATGATGCTATCACCATTGAAAGAATGGTGGATGACTACTTTGCTGATAGCATCAATATAGGTATGTCAGACTGTCCATTCCATTACTGGCAGGAAAAAAAGGCAATGTGGCATCCTTTGCACAAACTGGCTTTGCTTTATTTAAGTTGTCCACCCTCCAGTGTCTATTCTGAGAGAGTCTTCAGCGCAGCTGGGAACCTTGTTAGCGATCGGCGTAGGAGGTTACTTCCACAAAACGTGGAGAAGATGCTCTTCATAAAAATGAATTTCAAATTCCACGAACTGGACCTCCTTCGCCAACACTTACGTCCTCCTACTGCACACAGTCCTCCTGTATTGGTTGATTCCAGCGACGACGAATTAATTGTGTGTCAAGAAGAGGATGAGGCTGAGGAATCTGACGCTGAGGATGACCTCTTGTAAAGCCAGTTTGTGCAATGCCCATTGCTTTTTATTTTTCGTGGGGGCCCAAACAAACCAATCATTTCAGCCACAGTTGACAGTCCCTCCCGCTGCAGTCCCTGTCGCTGAAATGATTGGTTTGTTAAACTGTGCATGTCCTGTATTCAACATAAGGGTGGGTGGGAGGGCCCAAGGACAATGTCATCTTGCACCTCTTTCTGCGTCGTTTTGTGGGCTCTTTGGAGCGTCATTAATTTTAAAATCTTTGATGGATGAATGGTGGGGAGATGGGCGATTTATCTCGCCACCTCATCTATTATAGATTCAATGATGTCATCGGGGACATCCATGAACTCACCCTAACTATTATTATCGTACTTCTTTTTGGATGGGATGTCCCGGATGGATGGCTGGGTCGGAGGGCCCCAGCAAATGTTTTTCTTCTTTTTTCATCTTTTTTTGGCTCTAGCCAGCCATACCAAACAAATTAACCTTAGCGGTAAATTGGGTGACAGATGTCGCAGACTCATTGACCTCACAAACACCACAGTCTAGGGTGGACTAGATCTCCAAACCTGGGGTCCTAGAGAGGTGGAGGAATTTGTTCATCTGCCACCAACTACCCCCCTCCCCTCCACCAATTAGGTGATAAATGAAGAGGCGACTGGAAATGTTCCCAGAGTTCACCGATCAGTTTATTATAGCAATTGATAATTAATTAATCACTAATCAGAAAATCAGGTCAGATAGGGGTCTTATTAGATTTTAAACTGATACAAACAGATACTAACTCGAGATGAGCGGGTCCTGATACCCGAGATCCGACAGATCAGAATAACGGGGATCCGATAACGAGCCCACACGTCATAATCGCACTGTCGGATTCTCGCGGGATCTTATAAAAGACGCACGCGCGCCCCGCCATCTTCACTCTTGGAGAGGGAAGAGGGTGGTTGGGAAGCTCCGTGTGCCCTGTGCTGTGCTGTGCTCCGTGCCATGTGCTCCCTGCTGTGCTGTGCTCCGTGACCTGCCATGTGCCCTCACTGCCCTGTGCTGTGCTCCGTGACCTGCCCTGTGCCCTCACTGCCCTGTGCTGTGCTCCGTGACCTGCCCTGTGCCCTCACTGCCCTGTGTTGTAGACTCGAGTCATTTAACTAACTAGGTGCTGCAGTGCTCCCACGCAGGGGCTGCAGTGACCACTGTCCAGGGGCTCACTTATTTACTGCAAGCAGAGGCGGATTAATCTTTAGAGGATGTAATACATAAATAACAAACTTTTGCAGCACTAAACATCACTATCTAATAGTAGGATCATTGTGACCAATACAAAAAAAAACACATCTTGCACTACAGTAAGCGATGACAAGCGATTCATACCTTACAAACAGTTCTCAATAACTTAAGTGATTTTACTGTAATGGGAGCTCCCTCCCAATAGTCTGAGTATTAATAAGCAACAACTTTATTAATAAGCAACAACCACCCTCCCCTCCACCAATTAGGTGATAAATGAAAAGGCGACTGGAAATGTTCCCCAGTACACCAATCAGTTTATTATATTATCAATTAATAATTAATCAGAAAATCAGGCCAGATAGGGGTCTTATTAGATTTTAAAGTGATACAAACAGATACTAAATATATCTTTTACATATTCTCGCCTTTTATTTTTTTGACTTGAATTGACAAGCGCTTTGCTTTCCTTTTGTGGTGAGTCTTTCGTAGGACTCTTGTACAGAATTTTTTGCAGGACTCTTTTTTACAGGACTTTGGTCGATACGTTGGAAAGCAGTTGGTGATTTTGCACCTAATCGACGTTTCACCCTGGTTTCCTCACTTTTCTTTTCGGAAGACTTTTCTGAAGACTTCATCACCTTTTGCTTTTTGGGCGTGGAGTAAGTTGTACTCTCTGCAGAGGTTCCATTGTAGATCCTTTTCCTGGGAGACTGATCATTTGGTAGATTTTTCTGTTGCATTTCTGTACTATGGCTTGGTCATTTTTCTTTCTGTTTTGTACAATCGGACATGTAAATGTCAGGCTGGGTGGTAGGGCCCTACCTCGTCTTTTGGTGCCTTTTGGCTCTTTGGAGCAGAGACATCCATGGTCTTCGCCATTCCTCTAATTATCATATATATTTATTGGATGGGATGTCCCGGATGTCGGGCTGGGTGGGAGGGCCCCAGCCAATCTTTTTCTACCTCGTCTTTTGGTGTCTTTTGGCTCTTCGGAGCAAGAGTAAATATTTGGCCATCTGATGGATGAATGGTGGGGAGATGGGTGATTCACTCTCCATCATCATCCATTATGGATGACAATATGTCCTCAGAGACATCCGTGGTCTTCGCCATTCCTCTAATTATTATATATATATTTATTGGGTGGGGGGGCCACAGCCAATCATTTCCTTCCTCGTCTTTTTGCGTCTTTTTTGGCTCTTCGGAGCAAGAAAGACTTTTTGAGCATCTGATGGATGAATGGTGGGGAGATGGGTGATTCGCTCTCCATCATCATCCATTATGAATGACAATATGTCCTCAGAGACATCCGTGGTCTTCGCCATTCCTCTTATTATTATATATATATATTTATTGGGTGGGGGGGCCACCGCCAATCATTTCCTTCCTCGTCTTTTTGGGCTCTTCGGAGCAAGAAAGACTTTTTGGGCATCTGATGGATGAATGGTGGGGAGATGGGTGATTCGCTCTCCACCTCATCCATAATGGATGAAAAAATGTCCTCAGGCACATCCATGGTCTTATCCATTCCTAGACCGAGTGCCTGGCTTTGGGAGGAACACACATGAATTGGTCATATCATTGGGATATGATGGATGGATTGATGGATGGTTGGTTGGGAAGAAGAAGGCCCAACAGCTGCTGATGGTCAGCGTACTAGACCAAGCGCGTGGCTTCGGGAGGAACACACGTCAAGTGGTGAAGTGGTGGAATGCACGCCTATCCAGTCTGTTCAAGCTTGATAAGCAGGCAACTGTTCCCAGCATCCAGAAACCACTTGACCTCACGCCAGATAGTGGTCTTAGTATCTGTTTGTATCAGTTTAATATCTAATAACTTGCAGACACAGTCAATGCTGCACCAAACGCCCACTGTTCCTTGGCTGCACATGCCAAACTGCAAAATCAATCCACATTGGGCTCTTGGTACTTGTGTGGAGGTTCTTCTAACAGAGGAGCGCAGCTACAAGGACAATTTCAACTGCCACCCTATCTGCCCCTGCAGTGCTGCTCTGCTTCTAACATGTGCCAGGTTGGAAGTGTAAGGTCCACCTGTATGTGATGCCCACTGCTGTCGCCTAGCCTAGACATCCAGCTACCTCAGGATAACCTTTTGGCCCTACTACAGTAAATGAAAACGATTTTGTGAGCTGTGAGGTGATCAAAATTGACTAGAAATGAGTGGAAACTAATGTTATTGAGCTTAATAACACTTTAGGGTCAAAAACAGGCCTGAAAACTATTATTTTAGCAATTTTTAGCATTTTTCCAAATAAATCCAGATCCAAAACCAAAACCCGCAAGGGTGGTTTTGCCAAAACCAATCCAGATCCAAAACACGAAGGGAGATCCAGATCCAAAACCAAAACCCGAAAAAGTGCCCGCCGCACATCTCTAGTTGTAATAAGGTTATTGGCTGGGACAAAGGGCAGGTTATAATGGTCTCCACTGTCTGGAGAACTGATCTTTTAATGTGAAGCTATGAGAGTACAGGCATCCCGTTGCGCTTTACAATTGTAGACAGCGATACCAAACTGGGTAACAACAGACAGACATGGAGGTAGGAGGGCCCTGCTGCAAGCTTACACTCTTCCCTATTTGCCTACTCTGAGCGCGGGTGCCGACAGGTGGGACTCCGACAGTTGGGTGAGCGATACAAAGCCCCTTGTGGGCTCACCACGCTCGTACATGTTGTGGACCCCCATGAGGAAGAATAGCCCTTGTAAGTGGTATCCGGACTGATGATAGATAGATAGATTCTAGGTCCACAGTCATAAGGTCGACTACTATTGGTTGACAGTCAAAAGGTCGACAGGGTCCAAAGGTCGACAGGGTTCAAAGGTCAACAGCCAAAAGGTCGACGTGGTCTAAAGATTGACAGCCAATATGTCAACATGGTCAATATGCCGACATGAAAAAGGTCGACATGTGTTTTTTAACGACATTTTGAGCCGACAGGCGGTACTGCGTGGAGGGAGGATATACTAGGGTATTGAGCTCATGAAAAACTCATGTTGACCTATTGACCATGTAAACATTTTCAATGTCGACCTTCTGACCCCATCGACCTTTGAACCCTGTCAACATTCTGTCTGTCGACCTTAGAACCCTGACGACCTTTGGACATGTCGACATTATTTTTGTGTTGACCTTTTGTCTATGTTGACCTATTTACCTGTTGACTAATAGTGGTCAACCTACGGACTGTTGACCTAGAGGCCGCGTGTGGGATTCAATTGATTTAAGCTGGGTACACATATGTACAATTTCCTTTTTCTTGCGACCGTTCGATCGACCGAATACACGTTCGGCCGTCCAAAACATAAGACCGTTCTGCGCGTACACATATGTACAATTTTACTTGCGACGTCCGATGTACTCCCGTCCAAACAATCGCAAGAAGAAGTATATGAGAGACCCTGTAACCCTTTGCCTGCTGTTTTAACTAATGTGTATATAATGTATATATGTTGAGCAGTGGCTCAACACTTTAGACGCATCCCTTTAAGACATTAATCAATGTTGAAGTTTTAATAGAGTGGGCTGGAAGCTCTTTTCAGGGCACCAGCTTCACACTATTAAAACTTCAACATTGATTAATGTCTTAAAGTGATGCGTCTAAAGTGTTGGGCAGTGAGGCATTATACACACATTAGTTAAAACAGCAGGCAAAGGGTTACAGGGTCTCTCATAATGCAGCATACCACCGTGCTTTGTCAAACTGTCAAGCATATCGATCGAAGGTGCGTACACACTTCACTTTTGTTCCGATATGGAGCCGTCCTGTCGGATGAAATATTAAGCAGCAAAGAACCTTCGACCGACCGACCGTGGACGGCCAAGAGCGTTTTTGGCCGTTTATCGGTCGCACATCAGCAATTGGGACAGCGTACACACCTATACAATCGAACGGCCGTTTGCCCCCAGATTGGAAGAACGGCCCGACGATTGTATATATGTGTACCCAGCTTTAGCCAGACTGCAAAAAGGATAAGAAGCACAGTTCCGCACTAAGGTAAAAAACAGAAAGTCAAGAGCAAAACACCAGGGAGAAAATGAAGTGTTAAATAAATGTATAGGTGCTTACACACTGGGCGGTTTTTCCCAGCATGTATGCACAGCGATAATCGCTAAAATCGCTGGGCTGAATCTTCCCCCTGCCCAGGACGCTATGGAAAGCTGTTCAGTCTACTGGTAATTCCTCACATAGCGCTGACACATCGCTGTGCAGCCCTGTGTGCTGAGCGATCCACATTGCTCACATCGCTGAGCAGTGTCGCCCCGTGTGTAGGCCCCTTAAGAGCCATCTACTTGGACGTCACATGGGATTATAGTCTGCATGCATTAGTCATGCAGATAATTAACCCTTCCTAAATAGAGTCAGCTTTGAAAATGTTAAGGATAATAAAGGTCAAAAGATAATGCGCTGAATGCGTCTTTTCATTTTCAGCCTCTCCGTCTCTTTTGAGAAATACCCAATTATCCTACAGACTTGGAATCCTAATAGGAAGATTTAAAGAAACCGATATGTGACAAGTTCTCGTTTTCACGATTCAGATTTGATACAGTAGATTAGCATTTTAATGATATTTTGTTTCATATCATTTTATTTCTAGTCCCATTTGATCATCTGTCATGCCAACTAGGAGAAGCCCAGATGAGAGATGCACTGCGGCCGACTGGTGGTGTAGGTCGGGGATGCATACGGATGACTGGCGGTCGCAAGCAAGGATACTTTTTATAGCAATAAAGCTGTGTACACACAGTGCAATTTGGTCGCTGAGTGATTTTGGCTTAAAATCGCTCAGCAATATATTGCTCAGTGTACTGGCAATATCTCTCCCACAGCAATATCTCTCCCACAAATCACTGACAATATGGTCGCTCAGCGACCATATTGCCAGCGATATGTGCTGAAATCGCCCCCCCCGTGTGTACACCGCTTAAGTCATACTGCCCCTGATTCACTGCATCATCCTACCCTATAGTTAGGGTTGGCATAATATTCTCCCACAACCTGCCTTCTTCCTAATGAAGTGGGCACTATGGGCAGGCTTGCCAACATATTTTCTTTACTCTGGCAAAGCTATGATATACACAGGTTCTGTGGCTGGCTATGTTTAACCCTTTGAGTGCCACCGTTGCGGAGAGAGATCCTCAAAATATCCGGTACTGTAAATTTGCCAGTGCCGCTCACAGCGACGTGTTCTTTTTTTGGGTTCAATATTTAACTAAACTTCAATTAATTGACTTGGCTGTATTTGTAGTTATTTACATTGGCACGCAAAGGGTTAAGCCTGCATGTCTCTGTCATTCTTCCAAGGGCTAGAATGCTGTGAGCTCCAGTGAGACAGCCAATGAGATGAATGACCTCTGTGCAGTACTGCTTACATTGGTTGCGCTATAGAAGCAAATAATAATAATAAATAATAATAATGTTACATTTTTAATACGCACCTGCTACTGAAACAAAGCAGACACCGCCATTTTGAAGGAACGATGACCTAACAATATTTATGATAATTCAGTCTAGCTATTTACTGGAGACCAGTGATTTTGCTGAAGACTAAAGGTGGCCATGCAGTGCTGTGATGTAGCGCAGTAGTGTACGGCCACACGATACCCTGCAAGCCGCCCGGGACCTCCCGAGCCACATGCGATCCATCACAATTTGTGGTGATTGTGGTCAGACGGCCAGCAGGTCTCACACCAAATCAGGTCCAATGCACACGGGACCGCAAATCGGACCTGAGGGGACACCAAAATGACCCGATTTGACTGCCTGATTAGTCGGAATTAGCCGAAATGGGCTCAGTGTATGGGGGCCTTAAAGCTGTATACACACGGTGCAATGTGCTATACAATTTGGACTAGATAGTTAAAATTGGCTAGCAAATTAGTCAGCATTGCGCAGTCTGTACACAGCTTTTCTCCCTGTGGGCGATAGCGGTGCACGGCCCAGTGGCGTGGTTATCGCCCAGTCATTTAGACAAGGCAATATTGACTACACAGTGTCTGTAGCCTATGGTCAAATCAGCCTTATTCAAAATCGCCCATGGTCTTAGCCAAAATCACCCTGCATCACACCATCTGTACACCCCTTTACAGAAACTGGTTTCTAGATAATACTGGGCATCGTAACACAGAGTTTGCAAAAAAGAATGCCCCCACACAAGTGCGAATGGGGTGTGGAGGTCCAAACAGGGGTGTGTCCTTGCGGAAGGGGTGTGGCTTCACAGGGTGCCCCCGTTTTCTATAATTTCAGGCATGTTCCCAGCATATTTGGAGAGGATGGGCTGCTCAGGAGACACTTCTGGCTGCACTGCACAATAATGTAATGTTACAGTCCAGCACCCAACTCTGGTCACTGTTTAAGAGTCTGCATTTTAGGGTTCACCCCTCCACCACCATGCAGTCCACACCCTCTACACCTCCCTAGTGACTCCTGTGCCTACACCAACAAAATGGTGGTGTCTGTGTAGGGGATGGTCTTTAGTACAGGAAGATACTCTGCGCTCTTACCCTTAGAACCACACTTGTCCCTAGTTGTTCTGTCATCACATTTCCCCAGCTGTATTCTAATGGCTGAATGTGTGATTATGTAAGGCATCAGACTTGCTTGTGTGCAGTGGCAATAAGACAAATACGCTGATACATTTATGGAATGTGACAGCAGCTAAGAACCACTTGGCCCATCTAATCTGCTCTAGTCACATGTACACGCACACACTTACACACTAGGAATACTTTTTGTTGGATACAACTGTTGGCGGAAATCAGAACACCTGGAGGAAACCAGTACAAGCATAGAGAACATACACACTCCACACCATTAGGGCCATGGTAAGACTCAAACCCATAACCTCAGTATTGTGGCATGCCACAGCACGTGTCTCCATCTTTGGACTTTGTTTCACTGACTACGGCTTCTTGGTTCAAAGACATTCTGAGCAGCTGTAGGGTGACGTATCTGTGCTATGATAGGAAATCTGAATATAGGAAAGGAGCAGGTTCTTATAGCGTGCTATTTGACGCCATGATGATATACAGTATTTGATAGATCCCTAACCAGCTCTTATAATACCCATCTCTCTAAGGGCCAGATGTACTAAGCTTGAAAACTGATAAAATGGAGAGTGATAAACCAACAGCCAATCAGCTTCTACCTGTCATGTCACAGGCTGTCTTTGAAATAGGATAGGTCGGAGCTGATAAGTTGGTGGTTTATCACTCTACACTTTCTCACTTTTCAAGGCTTTAGCACATCTCATCCCAAATTCACAAGTTCTTAAACTCGTTCCCCGGGACCCCACACAGTGCACGTTTTGCAGGTCTCCTCACAGAATCGCAAGTGAAGTAATTAGCTCCACCTGTGGATCTTTTAAAATGTGTCAATGAGTAACTAAATGCACCTGGAAAACGTGAGCCGTGTGGGGTCCTGAGGAGCGGGTTTGAGGACCCCTGCTCTATCTACTGGTTTTCATGGAATGTATAATACCTTTTGTATGTACATAGCGGAGATTGCCATAGTGTGGGAATACAGCCTTATCAACTTTACAGAAGCCAGTGACATCACTAAAGTACAAAGGGCACTTTAGCTAAACACTTGTCTTGGTCTCTTACACGGACTTTACATGCACTTCAGGCATGCTGTAAGCACTACTCACTTCCTCAGCATTCTAGGCCTGACACAGAGGTGGACAGTAATACAGTAACAGCTGCAGATTTAGGTGCACTAAGCTTCAAAAGTGATAAAATGGAGAGTGATAAACAGTCATCCAATCAGCTAATAAACTGACATGTCACAGGCTGTGCTTGAAACATGTCAGGTATGAGCTGATTGGCTGGTTGGTTATCACTCTCCATTTGAATCACTTTTGAAGCTTAGTGTATCTTGCCCTTAGCTTCTATAGAAGCTGTCTACTGAGGTGTGCACTGGCTGAGGCTCCAATCTGCTGCAGTGTGCAAATAGTCACCATAGGGCAGGCATTGGGCAGGATGCTCTAACATCCGCGCCCCCCCCCATCTGCCGTACATCGCCGGCTACCGCCAACATAATTATTGCATATGCTCTTACATATGCAATAATTATGGCAAAGGACAGCTCTTGCGTTAAGAGCTGTCCTTTGCGGTGAGCAAGCAATGCGCAGCGGGTCCCAGCGGGTCCTGGCAGCTCCTGTCTCCCTCCCTTACCCGGCTATTTTGCTGCTCCACCCGGTAGAGGATTTTCAATGCAGGGAGGAGAAGGTCACAGGTACGGACACAGGTGAGGGGGGGTTGGAGTGGTTGGCACGAGGCAGCCGGAGTCCGTTCGGGGCGGCCTGGGTGCATTAAGAAGCCCATAGGCTTCTATGGGGTATCTCCAGCAAAAGCCGTGCGGGTTTTGCTGCATATCAAAATGCGGTAAAAACCCCGTTATCAGGGGTTTTTACCGTATATTTAGATTAGAGAATCCCGCCCATTGGCTGCCCAATCTGACATTACAGCAACCCTATGGTTGAACAAGATTTCCAATGATACATGACTGCGAGCAGAAGTGGTACAGAGTCTTCAACACAGTACTTCCCAACATGACCCTCTTCAGGAGGGACACAATGCTCTGGTCCTGGACTTTCCTCTTAATTTTTGATTGCCATCACCTGTTTTGAATAGGTTAAGTGATAATAAAGGTGTTTCACTGCAGGTGATGGCAATCATACATTCAGAGGGAAGTCCAGGAATAGATCAATCTTTCCCTCCTGGAGAGGGTCATGTTGGGAGGTATGCACTGGCACGCCAGACGACTGCAAAGCCATAAACGGTTAAGTTAATCTATTTAACAAGTACAATAACAATGCCATTGTGCATTGTGAGAAGAGATGGGTACCTGCAATTAAAAGAAAAGCCTTATGAAGGGAACAAGCAACATTTCAGTTGAGTGAAGGGCTTGTGATGAAGGGAACAGTGTAGAACAGTGTTTTTCTACCATTGTGCCATGGCACACTATTGCACCTTGAGCTGTTCTCAAGTGTGCCCCCAGATCTAGAGATGCCCAAACCAGTTTACATCCACCAGTTCAACTGTTATTTACTGGGCTCTTTTCATGTAAAGGGCTAATGTATGTTATTTTTATCACACAATTAGAAAATTAATTAAGCACCTCAAGGCATTAATGTGCTCAATTAATCCTGTAATTGTGTGAGTTTGGTACGCCACATCCTCCACATTTTTAAATTTATACATGATTGATGTAAATACTTCACATTGCCACTTTTTGTTTCCATCCCCCCATGTGAGAAACAACATAAATTCAAGAACTGAAGTGACACGCAAGGAACCAGCACAGAATTAGGGAAGGGAAGTAATATTTTGATTTATTGTATACAAATCTGTTCGAAACAAAGGAGGGGGAGCGCCCAGTTGGCTATACCCAGGACATTTTTTGCTATATGTTTTAGGTCTTTTTGGTATTTTTTGGGACTTAAACCCAAGGCATAGACCAGGCAGATCCCTCGAGATAGTGCCACGTTGCTCTTCAAAAAACAAACCCATTTCAAAGTCTTCTAATGGTCATGGTACGCAGAGGAGGAGGCTGTAATGTTTTTCAAGCCACCAGTTGATGCCGGCCACGCAAAATTGTGTGAACGGGCACCCAATGCGGCTACCTGTGAAGAAAAGCATGTGGCGCTGCCACATTAAGGCCTGTCGGAAAAAAGGTGAGCCTTTAGAGCGGCGTACTGGATCCCGGGGTGCCGGTTACCCTTCCTCAACCTTTGTCCGCTTTATCTACTTGTGGGCAGAGGAGATGACAAGTGTGGCGTATTGTGACCGGGAGCTGCACATGTTGAATAAAACCGTTGTGCGGGAGGCATGCACTATGGATTTAATTTCCCAGCCCCATAGGCAAATTGGTGGTCCCGGCATGGTGGTCAAAGTGGATGAAAGTCTCTTCGTCAAGCGCAAAAATCATGTGGGAAGGATGCTGCCTCAGAAGTGGATTTTTGGAGGAATCTGCAGGGAGACTGGTGCCTGCTTTGTCACTGCAGTGGATAAGCGAGATGCCACTACATTGATGGCCGCCATCAACGAATTTGTAGCTCCTGGATCGATTATCTATTTGGATTGTTGGAGGGCCTACAACACGGAGCAGCTTCAGCAGGCCGGATATGAGCACGCGCGTGTGAACCATCGATATATCTTTGTTGACCCGGAGGCAGGGGTTCACACACAGAATATAGAGCAGCTGTGGGGGACGTGTAAATGGAAAAAACAAGCGCCAAAGAGGCACATCCCACAAACATTTGGATTCCTACCTGGAGGAATTTATGTGGAGAAAGACTCTGGACGCTACTAATCCATTTCGCCGCATTCTCCATGCTCTGACGCTGCTGCCGAAGGCAAATTCACTGTCTTCATAGTGACTCTATTCTTCTTATTTTTTTCTTAATTGTGGTTTCACTCGATTTCTCTTTATAAATGTTATTAATTAATGTGTTATATTTTTTATTCATTATTAAGTAAATTTAAAGTTAATCGTCAACACATGTTGTCATTACGGTGTCAGATGTATGATATGGCCGGTGTGAATGTGCTACTAAAAACACCACCCCGAAGCGTGGTGAGCGAACGCGTCCTCCCGACCTTTTCATACCCCCACTATCCACGTCGGCGTGGAGTCGATAGTGTGGCGAGCGCAGCGCAATACATGTAAAGTAATCCGCGTCCGCTCGCCACGCTTCGGGCTCGGTGGCTCCTTGCGCTCTCCACACTATACAAAATCAACTCCACGTCGACGTGGATAGCGGGGTTATGTAAAAGTCAGGCGGATGCGATAAGCACCGGACTAGAAAGCAGTGAATAAATTACGTAGGAAGATTGCATTCATCGCACAGCACTAAAACGGGACAGTGATTTCCCTACACAGAATAGCCCACTAAGCAAATTGCTTAGTGGCTGCCCTGGTACTACACAAGTACCATTAACAGTTTATGGATAGAGTCAGAATGACTAGACATATAAACCCCAACGTATTTAGGGCGGGATGTACTAAGAGGAAAATGCGGTACCACATTTTCATTATTCGCCGAAGGTGCTTGCTGCGGGGGTTTGCACATGAGCATCACCGCGCATACACAGACCCACCCACCATCGGGGACGAATAAACCTATTCCTCCACAGCCGATTAAAACACCCTTTAATATCTGGAACAAGGTACATTTGCATATCATAAAGCTATATTTTTACATTTAGAACTTCCAAAGATCCTTTTTCAATTATTTTCTGACACCTGTAACTAGGGTTGCCACCTCACTCATCATCGATTCCTGGAGATTTCCCCCCTCACCCTAATGGTGACAGTGGGGGCGTGGCTTCATAAAATGGGTGTGGCCTATTTGGAAAGTGGGCATGACTTCTGTAATATGTGGTACAAACAGATATTTCTGAAAATACATAGTCTAATTGTTTACATTTACATTCACAATATTGCCTATGTGATTGTGTTTACAAAAAAAGAGAATACATTTTTTTAAACATTTAAAATAACCTTTATGTCCATCCATTACATATATGTGTGTATATACAGGGCCGGTGTAAGGCGGTCCTCCCAGCTCCCCAGGAAGGTGGGCAAGTCCCCTGCTTTCCCTGGAGGCATCCTTTGAAACCCACAAGAGTATAAGAAGGCCATGCAAATCGGCCAAAAATCGTGGAAAATAGGCCGCTAAATCGCATCAAATTTTTGCATGCGATTTGTGGCCGATTTCGCGGGCGCCGTGATAATACACAAGTACCCAAACTAGCGATACCTATTTATCTTTGTGCAAGGTTGAAAGATAAATGGTTAATGGTGACACATACCTCAAATATAAAAGATCATTCTCAGATATATTTAATAAGATCTGACCAGTGTGATATTTAACCAAACATGAAATCATGATCTAATGAGGAGAGCCATGGTCTTAGCAGATTTTACATTTAGCTCCATTTGTGACCATCGGACTGGAAAGTACACAGGATTCTGTCACATAGGCCCTCACCATTAGCGGGGAATGTGTTCTTTGTGGATATGAAAGTAAAAGGGAACCAGAAAGCATGAAATGGGACTTACCCAAGCAGAACTGAATTAGTGTTGGTTACCCAACAGTTTGTTTGTTTAAATGCTTTCATTCGCAAAGTTTGTTTTAGCCACTTCACAATTTTAAGTCTGATAACAGAGCAAACGTGTCGTAGAAATAAGCAACTGCAACATTTTTGTAAGCAGATACCTACGTTTATGCAAAGCTGGCACTGGCCAATACTGGTACAAGCAGTATACATGTTAAGTATCTCTTATCCAAATTATTCCGAAAACCATACATTCCAGAAAGTTAAAAAAATTTTTTTTTTTGCTAAAAGCACTACTGGGGACATCTGCAACAGCACTACTGATGACATGATACATAACTGGCACTACTGAGGACATCTGTAACAGCACTACTGAGGACAAGATACATAACTGGCACTACTGAGGACATCTGTAACAGCACTACTGAGGACATGATATGTAACGGACACTAAATAAGTGCAAGAAAATGACTGCTTGGCATTTAAATTTAGTACCTGAGATAGTACACAAACTTTGTTTCAGGTTTTGAAACCTAAAATAAATTTGTGTGTATTTCATGTGTTTGTACAACATAAATGCAAGATACCTCCAGATACCTCATTGAAATATAAAAATATTCTGAAATACGGAATAATCCGTCATCCAAAATTCTTCTGGTCCCAAGCATTTTGGATAAGGGATATTCAACCTGTACCACCTGATCCTATCCACAGATTTACGGGGATCAGTGAGGCATATTAATGCTATAATGGAGTATATACATAGAGCTAACAGTACAGAGACATATGGTGTTGGCTGAAAAGGGCACGTAAAGTGCTTTATGTAGATAAGCAGGCAACCAGCAAGAAAGCAGCAGAAGGTCTGCGGAAGAAGTGAAAGTGCCTGGCAACAGTGATCGACAGAAAAAAATTAAAATAAACTTGTCTACATGGGTCACTGGTGAATACAGAAGGACCCCAATGTTACTCTTCCAGATTAAACTAGAATTCGGTAATGCAGTCATAAAACTGAACAGAGAAGACAGCACAGAATTCGTTCCATCCAACTAATTGCGAACTTGAAAATGTATACTTGGACACCACGGGTACTACAGCTAGCAAATACATATATACTAACATCATTAAATGACTTGACTTTTAAATGCCAACATCAGGGATTTAGACACATCAGTGCTAACTGCATAGTCCCCAGCAAACCTAAAGGCTAATGGGATACCTCCCAATGGGGCAGATGTATTAAACCTTAACAAGAGATAAATCCAAGTGTGATAAGGAGAGATAAACTTCCAGCCAATCACCTGCTAACTGCCATGTTACATGCGATGTTCGATGCGATGCGATTTTTAATGTAATTTATTCACTGCGCTATGTGCCCCCAAGGTATCACATCGCATCTGCCGCAAAATCGCATGCGATTTTATAGGGTGTGCGATGCCATTACATTAGGTATACAATAATATGATTGTACAGTATGTCCTAAAAATAGCTTTTACGCACCCCCCCCCCACACACTATCCATGCCACCCCGAAGCATGGAAAGCACAGTGAGCCCCGCGAAGGGCGGCGGAACGTGTCCTCCGACATACCCCCAGTATCCACGTTGGCGTGGAGTTGATTTTATATAGTGTGGCGAGCCGAAGCGTGGCGAGCCTCGCAAGGGGACGCGGAATACATGTAAAGTAATCCCCGTCCGCTCGCCATGCTTCGGGCTCAGTGGCTCGCTGCGCTCTCCACACTATATAAAATCAACTCCGCGCCGACGTGGATAGTGCGGGTATGAAAAGGTCGGAGGACGCGTTCCGCCACGGCTCGCCACACTTCAGAGTGGCATGGATAGTGTGTGTGGGGGGGTGCGTAAAAGCTATTTTTAGGACATACAATCATATTATTGTATACCTAATGTAATGGCATCACACCTATAAAATCGCATGTGACCGCATGCGATTTTGCGGGAGGTGCAATGCGATCCCCCAGGGCTAAAAGAGCAGTGAATAAATTACATAGGAAAATCGCAT
This sequence comes from Crinia signifera, assembly GCF_055691185.1. Taxonomy (NCBI): domain Eukaryota; kingdom Metazoa; phylum Chordata; class Amphibia; order Anura; family Myobatrachidae; genus Crinia; species Crinia signifera. The sequence goes on along the minus strand of NC_139221.1, from coordinate 51,619,455 downwards.
CGCATGCAATTTTCCTAAGTTAGCTTACGTATGCTAATTGGGCGCCCAACTAACATATAAGTACCAAACTTTCAAGTCCCTATAGTTAACCATTAGACAAGCAAATTGCTATTCCCAAATGCCTGTGTAAATCTCCAACCTGCCTGCAGTGTGATTATTAGAAGATTATATATGGAGTTATATTCAATTCCCTTTAGGCGAGCTATGACGGCAAGCAGTGCCGATAGCTCGCGATCAGTATTCAACTGATGCCCCTTCATTCGCCATTTCCACCTCGCTGGTTCTTTTCAGCGAGGTGGAAACGTCAAGAGTGGCTGTAAAAACGGCAGGGTTCACCACTACATGCAGCAGGCTTGCTGAATTTGCAGTGAACCTCCCCGTTCTGGGAAATCTTTTTCAAAATCTTGTTTTCAAACCAAGCCATCCTCGCCGCACAAACCCCCTCAATGGAGGCATTGAATACCGCCCATGGACGGAACTTGGAGAGTGGAGTGGACACTAGTGGAGAATGAATTATCAGGACAACACTCTCTCTCAATTTTATGACTTCCCCATGGGAAAAAACATGTACATACAGTAGATTAGAAAGTCGATAGAAACCAGATTATGTCCATAATTTTCTAGGATGCAATAGAACAATGATAGACAGAGGGGGAAATTTGCTAACATCACTGGATACGGCCGATCCCGGGTACAAATGGAATGGATACGACCAGCATCGGCCGTATTCCGGGGAAAGTACAAATCATGAATAGTGTAAATTTACTGTTTTTACCGGATTCGTATTTTCCAATGTCGTAGCCGTCGTATCATTCATATTTGGTGGCTGTAAATATGTATGAAGCGGCAGAATTGCAAGGAATTCTGCCCTGTGTGTAAAAAAAAAAAAAAAAAACTGGGGGAGCTCCGCTGCTGATTGGCTAGCTGACGGCCAATCCCAGTTTGGGGGAGGAGCCGTCACTGTAAACAAACATCTGCGGTTCAAATAGAATGAGGATCAGGTGTGCGGATGCCTACTATGGACCGAAGAGGATGCAGTCTTTGCTGGTGGCCTCAGTAAGTATAATTCCCTTCCACAGGTACCGCTAGGATTCGAGGAGAAGGGGACGGGCCATCATTGGAATCCATAGGGGAGTATGTATGAATGTTTGTAGTGTGAATTAAAGTTTTATTACTTTAATGTGTCAGTGTTTTAACTATTTGTTCTGTTGTAGAACTACAAGTACCAGTGGGCCATTTAATGCCCTGCATACTGGGACTTGTGGTTCTTTAAGTCCCTCTATGCGGAGCAGGCTTGCTGGGACTTTTAGTTTTACAGCAAAACACAATAGTTTAATCTACTTTTTTTTAAACAATACAATCAGCCCAGTGCCCACTGCCCTGGGGCACCGGGTACAGCCCCGGGCTTCAGCCCAGGCAGGGGGTATACTGGAGGGGGGGACCCATTTATTAAGGAGGTCCCCACTCCCCCAGGGTCAGTCAGGGGGAGAATGCTTTGGCCAGGGGAACTTCTATAAAAAGTTTCCCCCAGCTGTAGCATTACCCTTCTGGCTGTTTGGGCCCAGTGCTGGTTGTCAACATACGGGGGACCCCTATTCATTTTGTCCCCCGAGTTTTGGGAACCAGGACCGGCCCTCGAGCCATTTTAGAAATACCAGGAAATCCCAACTTCTTTGGCCCCTGACTTTTTAAAACCAGAACCGGTTCTTCTAGCCCGGGACTTGTTATAGCCATGGGGCGCGACCCCCACGCCGTTTTTTTTAAACTATTTATTCATTTTTTTCCCTCTTTTTTTTTTTACACAGAGAAGCCTGCACAGATCTGACTGATTGATCCGTGCAGGCCTCAGCCCAATACGCCTGGAAAATGAGGAGTATTTTCAGATCAAATTAGTATATTTGGAATTAACAGTCGACCGAATGCTGATTTGTATTCCTATTCTTTCAATGGTGTATGTATTCTGGAATGCAAATGCACCTGTGAAAAGATTATGAATGCCCGTGTACTGGCCTTTGTAAATTTACAGCTGTATAAGGGTCTGAATGGTTAAGAATAGCTTTAGCCTCCAAATGGTATCAAAAGATAGATATTTGTGCAGATGAAGTGAAATGTGTGCAAACATCAAAAGGTACCTGAACCAGGCTGACATGAAGGGAAGCCACCAGCACTGAAGCGGCATTAGAGGCTGGTCCTAGTTATTATGGGTTGTGCCCCACCCCTTAGGACAGCGGTACAGTAAATGAAAGAGATTGCTATTCAGGAGTTGGACCTCCCACCACAGATGGCCATGCTGAGAAGATGGACACTCTGTTTCTACCTCCTTACTGATCACCTCTACCTATGCCCACAGGTCTTTCTGTCTCCCTCAGGCACCAGTGTATCAGTTTCCATGTCTCCACAACCTTTAGTCACCAGTGTGGGGACGGGATATGGTAAAGGAAAAATGCGTCCAAAAGCCAATTTTCGGACTTCAGACGCATTTTTTGAACGTACTAAGCCACTGGGACTTTGGTGCAAGGGGAAACACCAGCTTGCAAACAATGGCCCCAATTGATCGCTCAGCACACAGCGCTGACACATAGCTGTGCAGCGCAATGCGTTTGCGATCTACATTGCTCAGCAGTGTCGCCCCATGTATAGACCCTATAAGTCCCCAAAAATTCAGGAAATAATACATTTGAAAGTTATAATAGAAGAGGGGTGGGTGGATTCATTTGCCAGGCCAACCCCAACCCTTCACCTGGCCAAAAACTGTGCAGCACCCTCTGCACTTTGCGTAGTGGGGTCTCATTCAAAAGTTGACATATCTGCTCCTGTGTTTGAATCCAACCGCTTACACAACAGGCTAGAAACTCACACTCTGCTGAGTCAGAATGATGTTAAATAGAGAAGCACCTCCCTCCTACAAGGTACATTTTCTAAGGAGTCTAGTGAGAGTGTGACAGGCCTATTTAGCTCGATTAAACACTTCAGTTATTTCATGTGGATCACTTAGCTCAGTCACAGGATTTGTTATTGCGAGACATCGCACTCTCTACAGCTATTTATACCATTGCTACACTTCCATGTAAATCAGGACAGTTTTAGGTCATGTGATAAGTGTCATGTAAGATTATAAATTAAGGCGCACACACTATTCTAAAAAAAAATACAAAAGGTTTCTTAACCCAGGACAAGAAAGATATTAAATCAAAATAAACTTTCTTTCCTAAAAGCAAAGAACATTGCCCGAGTCTAATATATCCACAAGCACGTCTCTGTTCTCAGATTAATGTTGAATAATTTGTGGATTCTTGGCAATGATAACACAAAATTTGTTTTATAGAGGGTCTTTGTTTTCCAGTAAATGAATGCATGTCTTTGAATAATGACAGATGCCATTTAGCAACAAAGCAGAACATAGCTGTCACACTTAGAAAAAAGGCTTAAATTTTATTTTGGAAAAAGTAATAAATATTACAAATTGAAAGCATAAAGTTTAAAATAGTCAGCCCATAGTTTACGGTAAGGCTGACTGGGGAAATATCATTTCTATCTTCTGCCCCAGAAGAAACAGCAAGTGTATTAGGTGTATTAGGTGACCAGGTTTATTTTTTTTATTTATTGGTTTGTATTTAAGTTTCCTGCTTGAGTAGACAAAGAACATTTTGGGGACAACCACAGTCTCTCCGACATTTGCATGACCACATCAGATTTCAATGGCCACATCCCTTTTGCCTGAAAGCAATCTTAAATTGACCCATGAACGCAGACTTTTCTAGCTTTGATTTTTACAGGGATGTTGACAATTAAAAGTAGAATTCTCAGGCCTGTGAGGATTCATTTAAAATTATTCTTTAAGCAACAACCCCAAAGAGAAGAGTTTTCTTCTCATTAAATTAAAGAAATAACTTTTTAAACATGCATCAGATGTCCTACAGATCACTATTCCATGCCTTCCCGAAATGTATGGCTGCCACAGAGTCAAATCTAATATTAAGAGATGGAAGAAGTTCGAAGATGTAGGAGGAGGTCTGAGTACAGCACACAGAGGACACAAAACACATTGTCATGCTGCCAAAGTCAATCTACTACACACAGATACAGGCTCTCAGTCAGTATGCCACATGATGGCAGATGTGGGTGCAAGAGTCAGAGAGGATGTCACAGAGAAAACAGAGCTGTAATAGGCTTTTCAGCGCCTCTCTGCTCAATACATCATGTGCCATGTGGCTTTTGTTGCTATGGTAGTCCATACCATAGACTGCCATAGTTACCGACTTTCTCCCGCAGGGGGCAGCTAGGTTGGCAAAGCAACTGGAGATGTGGTGGTGTGACAAGGTAAACTGGGCAGGGAGGAAGAGTGTCACGTCAGAACAGGTCATGGGGGTGTGGTTTCACAACTGCATCTTCATAGCCACACTGCCCACTATGTAGTGGCCAGAATACGGGCATTATGCAGCAGGAGGCATCGCTAGTCCTTACAAGCTGTAAACAGGTATAAATTCATTACTGGATACATTTTAGTAATATATGAACCTGTCTTTATGTTAAGAATAATTCAGATTTAAATCAATTCATCAAAGACTTAAAGGGGGCGATTAAATTGTTTATATCACCCGTCTGAACTGTGCAGGAGCCAGTCACTTGTTTTGCGTGACCAACCCCCCCTTGCTTAGCTGCACTCAGCATAGATTTCGACTCACAACCTCCACAAATTGGGGCTTTGTGGTAGGTTGTGTGTGCCACGCGCATTGCAACTGGAGCAAACCCAGCACATTAAAAGTTGCTTAGCGTTACTTTTCCCCATGCATTTTTGACTGGTCATGCAAACAATTGAATAATTCTGCTGTAGTTCAAACGCAAATACTATAAACAATCATGGCTGTATGTGCGTGCTTGGGGTGCCGTACCGCTGACACACACCTACAGTCTGCAGAATCACCGGACAGGAGATGCTCTCCACGCCTCCGAGACCCCCCCCCCCCCTTTCCTCCCCCTGCCACTGGCAGCCAGGGAGAAAGGCTGCGGTAGTGACGCTGTGGCAGGTGATTTGAAAACTCCCATTCAAAAGAATGGAGACCACCGATTGGCTGAGATAGCTATCTCAGCCAATCAGTGGCTGCCCATTTATTTGACTGGGAGTTGCCAAATCTCCTGCCACAGCCCCTTTTTACATGCGATATGTCACTTGTGATGTATTGCATGCAAAAAATGACAAATCGTATATATGTAGCACTCCCGTGGAGTTGAAGGGAAAGCCGGGCTGCTGGGATTCCAGTGTCGGCATCTCCACTGATGTTATAATTCCGGCACCGGTAATGTGGGATTTCAGGGCTGGCATTTCAACCATCAGCATCCCTATCATCGGCATCCCCCAAGAACTATAGGTTAACGCGTTCACGGCAACAGGGATAATGGCAATTACACCGTGCCCAGAATTTTAAACAGGTCTACCTGCTTTATCCTGCTAAACCCACTCGGAAGGGTGTGGTACAGGGGTCCAACAGTCGAGATCCCGATAGTCATTAGCCCGACGTCGGGATCCCGACTGGCCGGACCCAGACAGCATGGTGAGCGCAACTAAGTCCCTTGCGGGCACGCTGCTCTCGCCATGCTGCGGGCACGGTGGCTCACTACGCGAGCCACCTATTCTATTCTCCCTCTATGGGGGTCGTGGACCCTCACGAGGGAAAATAGCCGACGGCCATCGGGAACCCGAAAACTCACCTATTCATCATAGCATACCCTCCCACTGCATAAACTAGCTGGTTTTCCAAACCCTTGCCTGTTTACATCCTGCTATCTAGCCACCACCTCTTGTAATCTGTCTGTCTCCCCTTCTTACTAGATTGTAAGCTCCTCTGAGCAGGGCCCTCTTCCCTCCTGTTGTCATAGCCCTCTTCTCTTCACATTTCACTCACAGCTCTCCTATACTCAAACACTCAGTGACCATCTTCGTCTGCATACTCATCTCCATCATTGGCCTCAAGCCTCTAGTTGTATGTTGATTGAGTCCTCACTACTTATATTTAAGCTGTAATGTGTATTGGACTGTGGCGCTCTTTATTTGTACTCTATTTTTGTTATTTATTCAATCTTATGCCAAGTTTTGTCTCCCTGTACTGTTCCTTTGTACGGCGCTGCGAAACACTTGTGGCGCCTTATAAATAAAATTCTAATAATAATAATAATAATAACCCGGCTGTCTGTGTTTTGACAGTCGGGATCCCGACGTCGGGTAAATGCTTGTCGGGATCCCGACTGTCGGGACCCGCTCGGAATGGCTGTAATCAGCGTGAAAAAAAACCCATTTGAATTGCACCCAGCAATCTCACATCGCTCTAGACCGAAGATTGGGTGCAAAAACTGAATTCCCACCTACTGTATGAATGAGGACAGGACTTTTACTAAATTGCCAATTAGATTTTATTGTTTATCAAGAAGAAAAACAAAGCAAAGCTCATAAATACCAATATGAACAAAATCTATATTGGTACAAAACGGACTAGACTATCAATTTGTGTCATTTGTGCTCTATTTTTTCCCACTTTGATAAATAAAATTTAAAAATAATTGGAGGATAAATCAAATAAACTTTGCATTGTTAAATGCATAAACTGTCCTAGACCAAAGAGCACAAGTGGCTTAGGCAGGGCACACACTAGATCTGGGGTAGCCAACCCTAGTCCTCGAGAGCTACCAACAGTGCATGTTTTGCAGTCTCCTCACAGAATCACAAGTGAGCTAATTAACTCCATCTGTGTATCTTTTAAAATGTGTCAGTGATTAATGAGTGCAGCTGTGCAGCAGCTAGGTTGCCTGGAAAATGTGAACTGTTGGTAGCTCTCGAGGGCTAGGGTTGGCTACCACTGCACTAGATGATGTGCAAACAATGCACTGCTCGTCTCAGTTTTCTTTAACCTCCAGAACAAACGATCCGTACTGCGCAACGGCAGAACAATATTTTGTACGTTGTTTGGTCATTTGGTCGTTAACAATAGATCAGGTATATATGTAGGTCGACCTACTTCTTGTGTCGACCTTTTAACCATATGGGGGTCGACCTAGACATTATCGGTCAGCCGTCCAAATATCTTTTCTTTTAGCTCCATGGTTGTCTGCGAAAATAGCAGTTTGGGGTTTAAATGCGCCTTCAAAAGACAGTAAAAAGGATCAGTTCTATGGGCTGAGTTATTACCATCCACTGTCATAATATCGGCCGAATCCGCAATGTGATAATTGATTACATTGCATGATGTATCAATTATAGCATGCAGGGACAGTGCATGTGATGCCAGCCCCCTCAGGCTATAAGATTTCGGGGGAAAATAATGGCTGTGCATACCCCATTGTGATGGCAGTCCCTCCACCCACCCAACCTTGATCATACCCACCAAATACCCTGAGGATCAGATCTCCTGGAGGGTATGCCGATCTCCGGGTCTCTATCCTGCTGAGACCTCCGGAACTGCTAAGGAGCACTTTGCTGCACCAGGGGTCACAGGAGCATCAGAGAGCCCACACCACAGCACTGATCACTGGTTCCTGGGAAGGTGAGGAGGACTCTACAGTGATCAGCTTGTGTCAGACACACATACTGTAGCTGATCACACGGTCATGGTCTCTGCACTGCTCTCTCTGCTTAGGGGCCTTATTATTTGGCTAACTGCAGGGTTTTTTCCAAAGAGTACTGCACCAAATTCTTTTAATGCATTTACTTGATACTAAAAGAATAAGAAAAGTTTTTATCTTATTTTAGTGAAACGAATATTATTAGTGTTCATTCTAGCACCCGACATCTTTTAAAACCCATGCAGTTCCTATTCCCTGCCTGGGGTGTCGCTGTTTTCTGTGGTGTTTCTAGCACAGGCCTGGTTTGCAGATCAGTGCTGATATACAGACCACACTGTGCTAGAAGCACTACAGCAGACAGCAACACCAAAGGCAGGGAAGAGGACCTGCATGGGTTTTCAAAAGATGGCGGGTGCTAGAATGAACACTAATTAAAAATCTGACCCCCAGTTTAGTCACTTAAATATGAAGATACTAGAATTTGAGAAAGGACAGAAACACTGATTTCACCTTGACCAATTGTATTTCAGCCCTCTTAACAGATCCTTAATAGATTTTGTTGAGCAGCAGTATAGTATTATGTAGGGATGTTTTCCTTCTTTGAATAATACTTCTATATCTGGCCTTAGACCAGGGGTTCCCAATCTTTTTCTAATCACGGCACCCTAGAGCAGTGTTTTTCAACCACTGTGCCGTGGCACACCAGTGTGCCTTGAGCTGTTCTCAAGTGTGCCCCCAGATCTAGAGATGCCCAAACCAGTTTACAGCAATCACCAGTTCAACTGTTATTTACTGGTCTCTACTTTTCATGTGAAGGGCCAATGTATTTTATTTTGTTACCAGTGTGTTTGTTTTTTATATGGGGGCCAATAGGTTGTTTTTTTTCCTGTGGGAGCCAATGTTTTTGTCCTGTGGGGATCTCATGGTGTGCCTTGGCAATTTTAAAATCTTATTTAGTGTGCCGCAAGGTAAAAAGGTTGAAAATCACTGCCCTAGAGTATCAGAATTTTTCCACGGCACCCCTAGGCCCCAAAATATATATATATAAAATGAAGTAGATTGTGTTCATATGTGCTTCTTAGGTTCAGTTATGTGGTAAATGGCAAGATTTGGTTCTGATTGTACACAGTTTATGATTGGCAGCCACCAGCACTGGTTTTGTCCACAAATAATTGATCATAAATAATTTGAATTGGTCCTGGACGACTACCCGAGGCACCCCTGCAAGTGTCCCGAGGCACCCCAGGGAGCCTAGGCGCACAGTTTGGGAACCACTGCCTTAGACAATAGCTGTTCCTCCTCTCCAGAGATAAAAGGACAATAGCAACATCAGAGCATAAAATACTAACATGTCACACGCCTGGAATGGAAGACTGGGAATTTATTAGCGCAGGAGCCTTCAGCGCAGCTGCTGCAGCAGTTATCAGAGCGCAGCAGTAAGAGCAACAAACTGAAAGCCAGGCATCGTACATTACGTGCAGATTACTACCGTACTTATATTATACAATACAGCGTGGGTTGGTTTGTTACAGCTACATCAATAACGAGGGTTACTCATACTGTAGCTTACTAGGACTTATTAAAAGGTTATGATGCCAGTAATTATTAATCCAATAAATAAAAACGTCATCTTTAATTTAATATTGTGATTTGCCATTTATAGTTCAGCACTACGTCTGGCTTTTCTCAAGAAAACAGTATATTACATAGGCAGACATCCTGCAATTTGTCTGCTGCTGAGGAACCACATATTTTAGAAAGGCAAAAGCAATTTCATCACTAGCAACGGTACTTGTGTACTATCACGGCGTGCATCGCATCGCAGACCATAAGGCATGCGATGGTATGCGACGAGATGTCCCCCGATGTCATACAATGTTAAAATTGTATAGCATTGTATATGGCATACAATGCGATGCGATTTTAAATTGTATAAGCACCCTAATGGGGGCTTACAATGTTAAATGCACCCCTACGCCACCCCAACTATGAACGTGAACCCGAAGCGTGGCGAGCGCAGCGAGCCTGCGAGTCGTGGCGGTACGCGTCCTACGACCTTTTCATACCCCCACTATCCACGTCGGCGTGGAGTTGATTTTATATAGTGTGGCGAGCGCAGGGAGCCACCGAGCCCCGCGAGGGGACGCGGAATACATGTAAAGTAACATGTGTCCCCTCGCTGCGCTCGCCACGTTTCGGGTTCATGTTCATACTGGGGGTGCCGTGGCGGGTGCATTTAACATTGTAAGCCCCCATTAGGGTGCTTATACAATTAAACATCGTATAGAGGGCTTATACAATTTTAAATCGCATCGCTGTGCATCGGGTGTATGGCATGTGATGCGATGATATGGTGTGCAACCAAATATCGTGGGCGCCGTGCTAGTACACAAGCACCCTAGCAACTGTATTGTTCAAACGTTAAGGGTTAATAGATTGGCTGTCATTGGTTGGCTGTCATTGGTTAACTTACAATGCTTAAAAAGTGCAATAAAACCAAAACAAGCAATCAGACATTGGTTGTCATTGTCTAAAAGCCACATCCACTAGTGTGAGGTATCGCACGCGGTACCCCGCCAACTCACCCGGCAACTCCAGAGCGGCTGGACCGCATACCATACATCGTATGCGGTCCTATTGTATCCGATGTATTGTGAGCAATCCCAGTCATGGCTGCCAGATCCGATAGATTATTTTGACAGCTCGTGAGATCTGCGATACGCTCATGAATATGCCTAGCATCACAATCGCAGGAAAAGGACATTCGATGTGGCACTTTTCATGCGATTCCTCACAACAATTTGGCGGAATCGCATGAAAAGTGCCCATATCACACTAGTGGATGGGGCCTTAACTTGCGATAGACAAATGCTACTTCCTGATTGGTTGTTATGGTTAATGATAGATTTGCAACTAAAGGTGCCCATACACGGTATGTTTGCACCGTGGGGCATCTCATCGCACAGTACAAAAAGTATGTGTTGTCCATACTTTTTGTACTGCCCTCGCATCGCATGCAAAACGCATGCATTGCGATGCGATCCAGCCCATAACTGGTGCGATCATCGCACCGTGTATCGGCACCTTTATCGGCACCTTTAGAGCAACATTAGTAAATGCCCCTCAATGGCTGACCATGTAAACTACATTCATTCATAAAAAAAAATAAGGGAAAAAAAAAAACATTTTGCACATTAGAACAGTCAGAATTGTAAAGTCTCTGATACTTTATTTATTAGTCCAAAATAACGATGGTATGTATTATTCAATTGGTCCTTATGTTCATAGGGGAGGTGAATTCCAAAATGTGCTAGCTCTTCTGTCTACTCAGCAGTGACCTGTGCAGCTCTATGTGGAGACTCACTGGCCTCACAGAAACCTGCAAGCCAAATTATTCATTGTTAGGCATGAGGACTGCACAGTGACACTGCTTAGATATTAAGGGGTCACCGAGGTGATCTATGATCTGGTGCTTTTCTACCACAGTAGTGCATTGTGGGAGAACACTATGGGCCTGAGTTGGAGGCATTAGTGATATCGGACAATGGCGGCCATTGCAAGTCTGCGATTTCTGGAGGGAGATTTACAAATCTTTGATTTTACAGTGATTGTCACCAGCCCATGAAGGATGTGTAATTACAGTAGCATGTAACAAGCTATAGTCTCCCCCACACAAAGAGCAGTCTATGTAATACAATACATCAGACATGTAGGGCCTTATTCTAGTTCACTCTCTCTGACAAAATCCTTCTTAGATGGACAAAACCTTGTGCACTGCAGGTGGGGCAGATGTAAAATGTTCATGTGTAATATCATTACATAATTAGAAAACGTAGGTAGAACAAGCCATGACATTTCAGGAACATATATTAAAACAAGGAGATGATAGCTTGCAATGTAGACAGAATGTCCAGACACATACTGTAAATATCCAAGACTGGGTACTTATCATACCATGGGCCAAATGCATCAAGTTTCAAAAAGTGATAAAATGGAGAGTGATAAACTACCAGTCAATCAGCTCCTACCAGCCATTTTTCAAATCCAGCCTGTAACATGGCAGGTAGGAGCTGATTGGCTGACTGTTTGCACTCTCCACTTTATCACTTTATGAAGCTTGATACATCTGACCCCATATCCTCTATACAACGCTATGCTTTTGTGAATACACGCTAAGACATAACATTAAATAAACATTCTGTAACACACAGCAACTATACATTTGCCTCCACAAATATTCAGTGTACGTAGATTATTTAAGATAAAAAATTTTTTTCCAATAGGACTTGAGGCGGTTAATAAATAAGCCAAGTGTCTATCAAGGTGAAAGAAGTTCTGAGAAATTGCTGCCGTTGGGAATAGGGGTGGGGGTGGGGGTGGGGGGTAACTTGCACAATGGTGACTAAACATGAAAAACTTGTAGGGATTCAGGACCAGATGCTTTAAGCTTGAAAAGTGATAAAATGGAGAGTGATAATCCACCAGCCAATCATCTCTTAGCTGTCATTTTTCAAACCCAGCCTGTAACATGGTAGTTAGGAGCTGATTGGCTGGTGGTTTATCACTCTCCATTTGTTTCACTTTTCAAGCTCAGTACATCTGGCCCATAGAGAGAAGGTGGTAAACTCACTAAGATGGAAGTTCTATTGAGGATTGGATGTTGCCCATAACAACCTGTCAGATTCTGGGCCAGATGCACTAAGCTTCAAAAGTGATAAAATGGAGAGTGATAACCAACCAATCAGCTCCTGCCTGACATTTTGCAAACACAGTCTGTGACACGGCAGGTAGGAGCTGATTGGCTCGCTGTTTATCACTTTCCGTTTTATCACTTTTGAAGCTTAGTGCATCTGGCCCTCTATCTATTGTCTTCTAGAATACACTACATAAATATGTAGGCTCTGATTGGTTGCTATGGGCAACTTGACATCTTTAATAAAACTTCGGTACTCTTTACTTAGAACGGCGCCCACGATTTTGATCGTGGGCATCGTTAGTAAAAAATCGTGGCCATCTCGGGCATTGAATGCACTAAAAAAAAAATCGGGTGCGATGCGACCGACGCGATGCCCGCGATTTCCCATAGGGAACAATGTTAAATGTCTCAATTGACCCAATTTTCCTGTTCAATGCCTCAATTGACCCGATTTTTCCATAGGAAACAATGTTAAATGGCCCACAGAGGCCAAATAGGCACCCTGAAGTGTGAAATGGCCCCCACGATCAACGTGAACCCGAAGCGTGGCGAGCCCGCGAGGGGCGGCGGTACGCGTCCTACGACCTTTTCATACCCCCACTATCCACGTCAGCGTGGAGTTGAGAATAGAAAGTGTGGCGAGCGCAGCGAGCCACCGAGCCCGAAGCGTGGCGAGCGCAGCGAGCCCCGCAAGGGGACGCGGACAGCTGTGAAGCCCGCGAGGGGACGCGGATACCTGTGAAGGTATCCGCGTCCGCTCGCCACGCTTCGGGCTCGGTGGCTCGCTGCGCTCGCCACACTTTCTATTCTCAACTCCACGCCGACGTGGATAGTGGGGGTATGAAAAGGTCGTAGGACGCGTACCGCTGCGCTCGCCACGCTTCGGGTTGACGTTGATCGTGGGGTGGCGTTAACAATTGGGGTGGCCATTTCACACTTCAGGGTGCCTATTTGGCCTCTGTGGCCCATTTAACATTGTTTCCTATGGAAAAATCGGGTCAATTGAGGCATTGAACAGGAAAATTGGGTCAATTGAGACATTTAACATTGTTCCCTATGGGAAATCGCGGGCATCTCGTCGGTCGCATCGCACCCGATTTTTTAGTGCATTCAATGCCCGAGATGGCCACGATGGGCGCCCTTCTAGGTAAAGAGTACCAAAACTTCCATTTTAGTAAATTTACCCCTAGGTATCCACGGGTTATACAGGTGTTCCTACAAAGTGCAGACTTAGCAATGCTCAAGCATACTACATTTGTAAATGAATATGACAGAACATACAAGTTTTGTTTTACCAAACGCTTTGTAATCTGGGAAAACACAGCTGTAGGAATGGGCAGATACACCAGGCTCGCTGCTTGCTGAGTCACGACAGAACAGGCAGCATCCCCCCCAGCATTAACAAATACCGTAACGTTTGAGGCTAAGACCACGTGTCCTATTACCCAAGGACATGGGTGGTGTCAGCGCAGCTGCTACTAGAGATGGCAGGAAAGGAAGTTATTACTTTTCTAGTTTATGAAATGACAGTAGATGAAATGGTTAACGATCGCTGGCGTCCATGAATTCACGATGAAGGAAACATTCCAGCAATACACAAGTTACCGTATACCACGTATAACGTGTTGGTTATAGTTATCGCAACAGGGATTTTCTAGCAACAATATACAGATATAGTAACGTGTAATAATGGTATACAGTACAGAGGCAAAAACCAAAGCTAGCCTGAGGGAAACGTCATGAATGGAATGCAATGTGAACTAACTCTAATTCCCAAAATAAAAAAAAAGAATTTGATATTAACCATAAAGGTAAATACATTCTATGTTGACCTGACATTTCCTTGTAGTGCGGTTATATAGTTATTATGGTTATGGTCTAGCGAATCAAAGACGTCTAGATCGATCACGGCAGCTCCCCGGGAGGCTCACATGCGATCTAGCGCTTGATGTGCCATTTTTACATGCAATAAATTGCATGCAATTTATTTCATGTAGTTCTCCTGGAGAGCTGCTGCAGTGGCGGGGGAGGGCAGCGGGGTCCCGCAAGCTGGTGGCGGGCAGCAGGGTCCGTCCAAGCGGTGGCGGCTGGAGCTTGTAGCGGCATTTTGCCGAGCAGCGGGGTGCAGCTGCCGAATATTTTGAAATTACGTTTCAAAATATTCAGCAGTTGCATCCTGCCGCCCAGCAAAATGCGGCTACATGCTCCAGCCGCCGCCGCCGCTTGGACAGACGGAGGTGTACGGGCACCTTTAGATGCCAGCGTTAGAACGATTGGAGAGTGGTCGACATGAGTTTTTCATGTTTTTTTGGTGCGACTGTCATAGGGATCCCCGTGTACACTCGCTACACTTGGCACTATTATAATCTAACCCTATGTTCACTTGGAAACTAAATTATGAACCAATTCGACCTGTGACATTCGGCACCAAAAACACGTGAAAAACTCATGTTGGTCGATCTAGACATGGTCAACTATCTTTAGGCGTCTAACTAGACGAGTTCGACTAATCGTGGTCAACCATAACATGGACAATATAGACATCGTAGATCTGTCGACCAGATATGAGTTATTACCACACCATTACACTAAACAGATGAAACTCTCCCCACATCATTAGTATTTGTTAAAAATACAATTTAGGGATGCTCACCATCAATGGTCTCCAACTTACCATTAGCGGAAAACTATCGATTGCAGATGCATTCTTGCAGAATAGGGATAGATGGTTACAAACAATTGCCATCGGAGGCTAACCATGGATTATTATAAACCATGGGCCATTGATGGCCGATCATTCTGCAATCATTTTAGTGTCTGCAACATCCTTGGCCCAGCCCCTATGTAACCAATTCACACATATGGATCAATTCAATTACAAGGGAGCGATTTACTTTTGCAGTGGTAGAGAATCGGCAGCACACAAATAACTTAAGAGACATAAGAGACATACTGTACATTAGTGTTCATTCTAGCACCCGCTATATTTGGAAACCCATGCAGTTCCTGTTCCCTGCCTGGGGTGTCACTGTCTGCTGTGGTGTTTGTAGCACAGGTCTGGTTTGCATATAAGTGCTGATATACAGACCACACTGTGCCAGAAGCACCACAGCAGGCAGCGACACCCCAGGCAGGGAAGAGGAACTGCATGGGTTTTAAAAAATAGCGGGTGCTAGAAGGAACACTAGTACATGTAATATTAAGACATGGTCATACCTCCCTATTTTTCACGTTGGAGAATCAGGACCAGAGCCTGTTTAAGAGCAGAAAGGGGCCTTGTGCAGGCTCGGAGCAGTTCCCCCTCCTCACTGGCAGCACAGAAAACTGGCAGCACAGAAAACTCTGGCTTTGTGCAAGAGTCTACTACTCTTGCTAAGGTCTCCAAAAACATGGTGCCCGTGCCGCATTCCTGTTGACTTCTTTATGATGCATGCACAAATCACTGGAAAAATGGCCACACATATATACGCACACCAATGATTGGGACAAATGTGCATGCAGGCAGCACAGTGACACAGTAGATAGTGTTACTGCACCACAGAACTGAGGTAATAAATTTAATTCCTGACAGGACCACATCTGTGTCAAGTGCGTATGTTGTCTTAATGTTTGTATGGGCTTTTTTTTTTTACATGCACTCACTTTTTCTCCCAAAGTCCAAAAAACATTCTGGCTGGTTATTGTGGATCCTGAACTGCATGTTCCAGTGGTGCAGGGACTGACATGCAGTTTTGGACTGGGGAATGGAGGGCTCACGGGGGAATGCAGTGATAGGGGCCCATGTTGAGAGGTGTGGCCAGCCACAGCATTGGTTTATCTAAACCAGGGATGGAGAACCTTTGGTCCTCCAGCTGTTGTTGAACTATACATTCCAGCATGCCTTGCAACAGTTTTAGTATGGCCAAATAGCAAAACTGTCGCAGGGCATGCTGGGATGTGCAGTTCAACAACAGCTGGAGGATCGAAGGTTCCCCATCCCTGATCTAAACAGTAGACAGTACATAGTCTCGGCCCCTTGATCAATGTATAGTGAATACTACTAGTGTTTGCATGATAAGGTACCAGATTAAAAAAAACCATTCAATAGATCAGTATAATACTACTTTCAGACCGCAAATGCCGTGTCGCACACGGGATTAGGACTCGGGTCCCATCCCCAGAGCAACACGGCAATGCGGTCTGAAAGTTCCGCACACCGACACGGCATATTGCCGAGTAGGTGACGTCACAGGGGGCGGGGCTGGGCGGCGGCGCGTCATCGGGGGCTCGGGAGGAGGCAGTACTTGGAGCTGACAGTGCTGCCTCCTCCATACTGTGAACGGGACACGGGTCGCTCGACCCAGGCACCCGTTGACACGGGTCATAGCCGTGTTCAACCCTGGTCATTACCAGGGTTGAATAGCCGTGTTGCTCGACCCGTGTTGCCCTTTTCAGACCGCACCGTGACCCGTGTTTAGGCCCCGCGAACACGGCAATATGCCGTGTTCGGAGTGCGGTCTGAAAGCGGTATAAGGCAGTGGTTTCCAACCTTTTTTGGGTCGGGAGCTACTCGCGACAAAATAAACCGCCCGAAGAGCTACTAAAGTAAAAAAAATAAAAAAATCTGCATAATATCCCAAAAAATGCCCTTTACACATGCCACAAACTGTAATGCCCCTGACACATTATGCCACACACTGCAATGCCCCAAAACATACCTCCCAACACTGGAGGCAGAGTAAAAGAGTCATCTGCGCGTGCCGAAGGCACGCGCCAAAAATTAGAAGGTTCAGCTACTACCGTGGAACTCCTGCGAGGCTACATCCCCCATTTTTTTCCACACACACACACACACACACACACACACACACACGATGCCCATTATACATATGCCCAACAACGTGATACTCCGTTATACAAATGCCCCACACCGTGATGCACCATTATACATATGCCACACTGTGATACTCCATTATACATATGCCACACACCGTGATGCACCATTATACATATGCCACACCGTGAAACTCCATTATACATATGCCACACACCGTGATACTCCATTATACATATGCCACACACAGTGATGCACCATTATACATATGCCACACACCGTGATACTCCATTATACATATGCCACACACCATGATGCCGATTATGCCTATGACCCACAACGTGAAGCTCTTTTATACATATGCCACACACCTTGATGCTCATTAAACATGTGCCACACAAATGATGCCCATTACACATATTGCACACAATGTCCCACAGTAAGGCTTCAAATAACAAATTGTAAATTACCTGCTTGCTGTCAGGGGTTCATTTTTGTTGCCAGGGGTTAATGCTCATTGACAAGGGGGTCACTGCTTGCCCCCTCCACCATGCCCGTCTTCACATGGGCATAATAAATTAGTCATTGCTGCTGGCTGCTGGTGCGTTCGGAGCTCAGCTCCATCATCACCCTGCTGGCAATTGGAGTCCGTCCGTTCTTCCCCCCACACCATGCTAGAAGTCATATTTGACTTCTAGCCTATGACTGGGAACACAGAGCTGCGCTGCTGCAGCGTTACCCGGAAGTGCCGGGAGCGCTTAGCGCGGTGCTCCCTGTCAGACGCCTGCTGTCTCCTCTGGTCCCCGTAACAAGGAGGACTACAGGTGGGAAGGTGACGGCGGCTGTAGCGGGGCAAGGCGGTGGCTATAGCGGCGGCTATAGCGCCGCAAGCCAGCGGCAACAGCGTGCGGGCGAACCGGGCAGGCAGCAGTGGTCGAGCCACCCGTTTTCGCTCAGGCGAGCTACCGGTAGCTCGCGAGCGACGGGTTGGCGAACACTGGTATACGGTAACATAGGTCTAATTCAAGTACACAGTCAAGTAGAGAATAAGGTGGGCCCCAATGCAGTAGGGCCCACGAGATTTCCCCTGTAACCCTGAGGACCAGTCCGGCCCTGCTGACATTACAGAGGAATGTTCTCTTTGTAAATTGGTAGTTCTATAAGAACAATATTTTTGATGCACTGTCCTACTCTGGTCTCTCCCACAGTAAGGAGTTACCTTGTGTGCAGTACTGAGATTTCCACAAATTCACTGTATAATCTGTCTGTAATTCAGAGTAAACTTCACCCACCCCCCAAAAGTGACACCACTGACTACCCCACCTAAGTGCTAGAATCCAGTTATTCAAAGGTGATACATGTACCTTGTATACCCATCACATACAGGGCATGGATGCCCCCTCGTATACCCATCACATACAGGGCATGGATGCCCCCTCGTATACCCATCACATACAGGGCATGGATGCCCCCTCGTATACCCATCACATACAGGGCATGGGTGCCCCCTCGTATACCCATCACATACAGGGCATGGATGCCCCCTCGTATACCCATCACATACAGGGCATGGGTGCCCCCTCGTATACCCATCACATACAGGGCATGGATGCCCCCTCGTATACCCATCACATACAGGGCATGGATGCCCCCTCGTATACCCATCACATACAGGGCATGGATGCCCCCTCGTATACCCATCACATACAGGGCATGGGTGCCCCCTCGTATACCCATCACATACAGGGCATGGGTGCCCCCTTGTATACCCATCACATACAGGGCATGGGTGCCCCTTTTTATACCCATCACATACAGGGCATGGGTGCCCCCTTGTATACCCATCACATACAGGGCATGGGTGCCCCCTTGTATACCCATCACATACAGGGCATGGGTGCCCCCTTGTATACCCATCACGTGCAGGGCATGGGTGCCCCCTTGTATACCGATCATATTATATACAGGGTACGGATTCCCCCTTGTATACCCATCACATACAGGGTATGGATGCCCCCTTGTATACCGATCATATTATATACAGGGTATGGATGCCCCCTTGTATACCGATCATATTATATAGAGGGTATGGATGCCCCCTTGTATACCGCTCACTTAACCTGAACATGAAATATGTATCACATGTTTGACTGGAACTGCAGGAAGTGCTTACACCATTACTCATCCGAAATATGGAACACACACATATTACTGCTAACACTTACACAATGTGCCCACAATATTATACCATAGTGAGCAGCAATCACTAGGGGTGCTCCTCTCTGGCACAGAGCTGCCAGGAGTACATACAATACACTTTGCTGAGTGTTCTACACACAATACCGGTCTCCCAACACAAACAGCCACAATACTGATCTGCATGTTTTTGAATGTCGGCAGATGAGGTTTATTAATTGTAACTAATTCACCACTTAATAAGCAGTCACTGCACCTCCCTCCCTGCACACCCCAGCCTGGGGAAGCAGTGGTCAGAGGAGCGGCTCTCACAGCTGGCAGCTGAGTGTGATGAAGTTGTATAACGGCAGATATCAGGAGCTATGCACACTTGTAGATATATCAGATCATATAAAAGGGCTTGTTACATACCAGAGAGCTGAGCACCTCCAGGACAGTCAGCCTGCTCCTCCTCCTGCTGCTGCTATGTATGAAGTTTGAACTCTCTCTTCCTCTTCACTGGGCTTTGCCTGCTAGAAGTGCTGTGTTTACAAGTGTCCCCTCTCTGACGTGTCAGCACTGCTCCTCCCCTGTGTGGCTGCTCAGCCATAGACACACCATGCACAGCAGCCCTCTGCCTGCACCAAGTCCCCCCACGTTTCCTGACACTGATCACAGCTCCTCTCTGCCTGGCCAGGAAGTTTCATAGCTGAAATAGAAAAAAAATCAGGAATTTCAGTTAACTCTTTCACTACCCAAAAAAAAAAAAAGATTTGTTATTAAACTATACATACTATACTCCAACATTTGCTGCTTTGTTCCTGGCTTACATTGTGTATATTAGCCATGTAGCATAGAGAGAGAGATAAAGTGAAAAGCAGTGATGTTGCCTATAGCAACCAATCAGAATCTGCCTATTATTTTCTAGGATGCAACAGAGAAATTATAGCTTAACTTTTAGAGGTATCTACCAATCAGCATCACATTGCCACTGCACAGACTATGGAGGTTATTCTGGTTGGTGCGGTTATGTCCGCGTGCGGTCGGTCCGCCGATGTTTTGTGTTTGCGCATGTGCAGCGCATATCTGCTCATGTGCCAAAGGGACATACGTCCAAATTCCGCATGAATTGTTTACACTACGAACAGGGAGAGGAGAGGGGCGTGAAGGGCTGTTTGGGCTCATTACCATATGTATACACCCCGCGTTTCATGGGCGTTCCCATGAAAACGCTGGGCGTACGTATGGTAATGCGGCCGTGACGCACGTGTAGGGGGCGGACATATGACATTGCCGGATGTCAGCTGCCCGCCCAGATCCCTTCATTTGCACGGAGAAATGCCCGAGTGGTCTGAGCACTCGGGTGCTGCCTGACCACTCGGTCCTGCATTCGATGGTCTGCGACCATCGAATGATGGGGGAGGTTCCCAGAGATGGAGGAGGTGTATACATGAGAAATCCACTCGTGCTCCGTGCGGTCAGCGGCTTACCGCATTCGGACGCAGTGAGCGATCCGTACGAAAGGGGGGGGTTTAGGACGCTCGGTCCTGGCCACATATTCAGATCCGGCCGCACCAACCAGAATAAGGCCCTATTTAAACAAGTTCAGAAGCTGATTGTGCTTGATTTCTCTCCACCTTATGCCTCTCAAAAGTTTATAGTCGAAAGCAGCAGGGGGGTTTCCAGTTGCCCGGAAGCCCACTCCTCTTGGCAAATGGCTCAATTTTTAGCCACAAAAGCAATGGTATATAATTACTAGAACTGTGGCCACATCATGCAGCTTAAAGGTACACTAGTAGGATTTGGTCCGATTTCACCCGATTGTGACAGATCAGGCCAAGAAATTGACACAAATCGGATGTGTTTGACTTCCCATCCGACCCAATGTGCGGTCCCGTGTGCATTGGGTCAGACCTTGGAGACTATACTGCCTTCACATAAAATGTAGCAGCACATCGCGGGTGCCGGACAGTCTTTTGACAGTGTTTCTTTTAAATTCTGCTGCCGCTGCTGTCTGCCCCTTTGCGGACTACCCGGACGCTGACTTCTGCCCAGCTCTCCTTCGCTGCTGCAGCTCCCCAAAAGTCTTTACATGTAAAAATGGCGCATCAAGTGCCAAATTGTAAGTGAGCCCTCCCGGGAGCTGCTGGAGGAGCTCAAGGGGAATTTGACACGCAGAGGTGTTCAGGGGGGCGGGCAGGGGTGGTCTAATTTCCAGTGTGGTATGAACCTCCTCCTGCATGTCCTGGACGGAAACCGACTGGATGTGGTCTCAGAGCAGAGCAACAGTTATCTCCTGCTTCCCCCTAACTTCACCACCCACCTGCTGGACATTGCACAGTGGGGGTGTGGCAACGAGGATGCAATCATGTTGGCCACGCCCCCACACTGATCATCCGCCAGCCGTCCTGCCCCTATCCCACCCTGTCAGTGGCCCCGCCCCCCCCTGGACTGGCTGTCCTCTCCCCGAGAGGACAGCCAGGAAGTAGGCAACCCTGGGTTAGACTAGAGGGAAATACCCCGAGCCCTCACTTCATTTATTATCTCAATTTGTAATAAGCTAACTCATAAAAAATGTACATAGCAGCCCTAAATAACTAAATATGGTCTTTAATTTGTCCCATTGATTTAGCAATATACCTATCACAGCTTCAAATCATTTATAAGCTATCTCTAGCAAACACCACAATCCTACACATAGGTGTCAGAAACCCCAACATTTAAGAGGGTTTGGGCACAGTGGAGCCATCTAGGCTTACCACAAGCAGCACTCACATAACCTTGATACAAAGTTCCCTACCCTCCTGAATTCTGCAGGAGACTCCCTGAAATAGTAACAATCTATATAAGACAGGGTTGCTGACTTTTTAAATCTTCTCCCCGGGAAAAGCCCGGAGAGGAGACTTTCAGCTGGAGTTCCTGGGGCGGGGCTTGATCGTGATGTCATTAAGCCCCTCCAAGAATGGGAGGCGCCTGCATGTGAGATGCTGGCGTGTCCCTGTCTCAGTGAATAGCGTGCCGAGACAGAATGCTCTGGTGGGCTGAGGGGTAGGAGCTGCCGAGAGGGGGGGGGGGGGCGGGTACTAATTACCCGGGCCGGGGCTTGCTGGAGGGGCCCGGCGGGGGCACTGGTCCACCCCCCCCCCCTTCTTCCTCCGTCCCTCCTGGGTAGCAGCATGTGCTGTGCTGACAGCAGGCTCAGCATGAGCATCTCACTGCATACCTCCCAACTTGAGCAGCGATGAAGAAGGGATAGGGGAATGCGGTTAAAATTTTGGGGCGTTGTCTAATTAAAGGGGGCGTGGTCTATACTCTCGACTCTCCCGTGAGGTCACGCCCCTGTTTTGCCACTATGGGGGCATGACCCAGAGGCTCTGTGAGCCTCTAGCCATACCCCCAGCCCCCTAGCTGCGGGAATAGATGCTGTGCGTGCGCACAGCATTTTTTCCCCACTGCTCAGCAACCGACAGGGGGGACTCCCAACAGCACCCCCCCTCGCCACGGGACACTGCCGGCCGCGAGAGTGACGTGGGAATGTCCATGAAAACCGGGACATTCCCGCGGTAATCGGGACTGTTGGGAGGTATGTCACTGACAGTGTGAGAGCTCATGCTGAGCCTGCTTTCAGCACAGCACATGCTGTCAGTGTGTGCTGCTGCTGCTCCCGCCTCGACTTTAGAGGTTTTTTTTATCCACCTTAAACATCTTGGGAGTGTGGACACCCCCCAAATTTTGCCGGGGCCTGGCATACCTCTTAGCGGCTCTGTGAGGGGTTGAATAAGTGCGGCTTCATAGAGGGGTTAACTAAATATAATCCACTATATCTTCCCCTGCGAAGAGTCGTAGAAGAACTTTGGGTACTCTTTACCTAGAACGGCGCCCACGATTGAAATCGCGGGATCGCGGGTAAAATCGCGGCAATCGCGGTAATCGCGGGTAAATCGCGGGTACATCAAAATCGGGTACCCGCGATTACCGCGATTTTCCCATAGGGAACAATGTTAAAAAGGCAGATTGACCGCGATTTTAGCGTTAAATGCCTCAATGCCCGCGATTTTTACATAGGAAACAATGTTAAATGGTCCACAGAGCCCTAATAGTCCCCCTGAATTGTTAAATGGCCCCCACAATTTTTAACGCCACCCCACGATCAACGTGAACCCGAAGCGTGGCGAGCGCAGCGAGCCCGCGAGGGGCGGCGGTACGCGTCCTACGACCTTTTCATGCCCTACTATCCACGTCGGCGTGGAGTTGAGAATAGAATAGTGTGGCGAGCGCAGCGAGCCACCGAGCCCGAAGCGTGGCGAGCGCAGCGAGCCCCGCGAGGGGACGCGGATACCTTTACAGGTAAACGCGTCCCTTCGCGGGCTTCACAGGTGTCCGCGTCGCCACGGACACCTGTGAAGCCCGCGAGGGGACGCGTTTACCTGTGAAGGTATCCGCGTCCCCTCGCGGGGCTCGCTGCGCTCGCCACGCTTCGGGCTCGGTGGCTCGCTGCGCTCGCCACACTATTCTATTCTCAACTCCACGCCGACGTGGATAGTAGGGCATGAAAAGGTCGTAGGACGCGTACCGCCGCCCCTCGCGGGGCTCGCTGCGCTCGCCACGCTTCGGGTTCACGTTGATCGTGGGGTGGCGTTAAAAATTTTGGGGGCCATTTAAGACTTCAGGGGGACTATTTGGGCTCTGTGGCCCATTTAACATTGTTTCCTATGTCAAAATCGCGGTCATTGAGGCATTTAACGGTAAAATCGCGGTCAATCTGCCTTTTAACATTGTTCCCTATGGGAAATCGCGGGCATCGCGTCGCGGGCATCGCGGGTACATTTATGGCCGGCCGCGACGCGACCGACGCGATTTTTCAGGTTTAACATGGTTTTCAATGGGAAAATCGCGGGCATCGCGTCGGTCGCGTCGCGGGTAGCCATAAATGTACCCGCGATGCCCGCGACGGGCGCCGTTCTAGGTAAAGAGTACCGAACTTTGTGCTGACCCCGCACATTAATGTTCACATTGGTCTTTTTCTGCCCTGGATACCATATGAAATATTGATAGTCCATAGATAGTCTATAATATAGGCTGTAGAACACATATGTAACTAATATAAATAAGTGGTCAGGAAAAAGGTTAAACCTTTCTTAATAAATAAATAAATACACAAACTAATAGATCCAGTAGAAGACAGAACTGCACTTTCTAGGCACACATTCTCCCACCTCATGCTAAGGCTCCTGTCTTTTCTTACTGGCAACTACTCTCTGGTCCCATGCACTGATTAAAGGCTCAGATCCGCACAAAGCAAACTTGGTAGAAAAAGCTGCTACCACTGGTCAGAAGATGGATGACTGATGGTCAAGATGCCAGAGGTCAGAATACCAATGCTGGCATTCCGAAGGAGAGAATTCTGTCAGGAACAGGTAAGTAACCCCCATACCCTGCCACCTAAACCTAACCCCCCTGCCCAACAGCAGAACATTAACTACCCCTTCCAGGTGCCCAACCCTAACCCTCCCTTCCTGCAGCCTAACCTTAAGTGCACTCACTAGTGCCTAAGCCTTCCGGCTTGACGCTAACACTCACTGCATACTTACTGTTCAGAATCCCAACAGTTGTGATTCTGGCACCACATCCGTATTGATGTTGGGATTCTGGCACCACATCCTTATTGATGTTTGGATTCTGGCACCACATCCTTATTGATGTTGGGATTCTGGCACAACATCCTTATTGATGTTGGGATTCTGGCACCATATCCTTATTGATGTTGGGATTCTGGCGCCATATACTTATTGATGTTGGGATTCTGACACCACATCCTTATTGATGTTGGGATTCTGGCACCACATCCTTATTGATGTTGGGATTCTGGCACCACAGTCTTATTGATGTTGGGATTCTGGCACCACATCCTTATTGATTTTGGGATTCTGGCGCCATATCCTTATTGATGTTGGGATTCTGGCACCACATCCTTATTGATGTTGGGATTCTGGCACCTCATTCTTATTGATGTTGGGATTCTGGCAAATAGGGCAGGCAATGTGCATGGTGGGGAGAGCTGTAGAGAGTCTATTGAAGGGGAGAGGGGAAAGAGGAAGCTAGTAAAGAATTCAAATGGGTCCTGGGATGAAACTAATCACAATATTAGAGCCATTTCTAAAAATAAACATAAATTAAAATGCTTACTGGCTAATGCAAGAAGCTTAATGAGTAAAATCGGGGAGCTAGAAACGGTGATCAGTAGGGACGACTACGACATCATTGGTATTACAGAAACATGGTGTAATGAGTCGCATGACTGGGCATTAAACATGGAGGGATATACACTCTACAGGAAAGACAGGGAAAATAGAAGGGGCGGGGGGGTGTGCCTATATGTAAATAATAACTTAACATCATGTGAGAAAAATATGAGCACAGACCTGGAAGAAGACAAATCGGTTATGCCAAACTAATCTACTAGGGTTTATGAAGAGGTTAGCAAAAACCTCGATAATGGAAATGCTGTAGATGTGATTTTCCTAGATTTCGCTAAAGCATTTGATACTGTCCCACACAAGAGATTGATTAATAAAATGGAGAACCTAGGATTGGGTGAAAATATCTGCAGATGGGTAGGGAATTGGCTATAAACAAAGAGTGGTTGTGAATGGTGCTGTATCAGATACGATACCGGTACTAAGTGGAGTGCCCCAGGGTTCGGTTTTGGGGCCCATTTTGTTTAACATTTTTATTAACGATATTGGGATAGGGTTACTCAGCAATTTATCCATCTTTGCGGACTATACAAAACTTAGCAAAGTCATCAAATCATCAGAAGATGTCACCATGCTTCAAAATTATCTTGCAATTCTAGATGAGTGGGCAAAAAAATGGAAGATGAGGTTCAATGTACTGTAGATAAATGTAAGGTTATGCACCTTGGGAGACACAACCAGTGTGCAAGTTACAACCTTAGCGGAGAGGAACTGGGTAATTCCATACTTGAAATGGATCTAGGAGTCCAAATAGACAGCAAACTGGGATGTAGTGCCCATTGTAATGTAGCTACATAAAAGGCCAACAAAATTCTGGCATGTATTAAGAGGGGAATGGAAACTAGGGACTCAAGGGTAATTATGCCACTGTATAAAGCATTGGTGAGACCTCACCTCGAGTACACAGTGCAGTTCTGGAAGGACATCATAGAATTAGAAAAAGTCCAAAGGCGAGCAACAAAGCTTATTAGGGGGATGGAGAATTTAAGCTATGGGGAGAGATTAAGCAATTTGGGACTATTTACATTGGAAAAGAGACGTTTAAGGGGGGACATGCTCAACATGTACAAGTATATCAAGGGCCAATATAAGGAACTGTCACACACCCTCTTTTCTACTAGAAAGGAATCTAGGACACGAGGGCATGAGTATAGATTAGAAGAAAAAAGATTTCATTCAGCTAGTAGAAAGAATTTCTTTACGGTCAGAACAGTCAAACTCTGGAACTCTCTTCCCAGAGAGGTGGTAACGGCTGGCTCATTAAATGCGTTCAAGACAAAGTTGGACAAACATTTACTGGAGAAAAACATCCATGGGTACAAATAAGAAATATAATCTGTCTGTAAAATATCAGAACCTACCAAATCAGCAATGGATATCTATACCAGGTTGAACTAGATGGACGCAAGTCTTTTTTTCAGCCTTACCTACTATGTAACTATGTATATATCCTTATTGATGTTGGGATTCTGGCGCCATATCCTTATTGATGTTGGGATTCTGGCACCATATCCTTATTGATGTTGGGATTCTGGCGGTAGTCGCGATGCCGGCATCGCTAAACTGAATGTTGGCATCCTGAGAGCTGGGATGTTGACCGCATCTCCACTAGGCATATGCAGCAGCTCCGCTCTGTACCTTTAATTGCATGTTGTGGTGGCAGTATCTGGATAAGAGGAGGGGGGTTTCCAGGAAACCAAAACCCACCCTTCATTTGTCTTTGAGGAGCCTCATACCCCATGCTCCTGAACACTACTACTTTCTGTGAGGTATGCCTGATGATGGCAGTGTCTTCTTCATATCTTCCTTGGCTCTATAACAGTATGATCATTTTGATCTCTGCGTTATTTTGTCCACTCTTGGCTGATAGTTGTGCCGGAATACCGGGGATGGAGATGATGAGAAATGGGGATGGTGACAGTAAAGTGTTTAGATAATGTGTAATGTGTATTGAATTGTGGCATTCATTTTACCTGTACTCTATTTTGTTATTAATTTACTGTAATGTTAAGTTTGTCTCCCTGTACTGTTCCTTTGTATGGCGCTGCAAAACACTTGGAGTGCCTTATAAATACAATAATAATAACAATAATAAAACCACTTTTTTAAGGGAACATGATAACGAATTGTATATATTATCAGTATTACAATACAAGTATATTTTTGACTCTTTTCAGAAACGACTTAGATGCAACTGAACATATTCAATAAAATATTACTGAGCAGGACATACTTCCCTTAAGAGCAGGATTTATTCTGGGCACACATTTTTTATTTAGCATGATAACAAAGCAGCCATAGCTCTCAGCCATTCTTGTGGATGGCCAATATGCACTATTGTTCTTCTAGTGCCTATTCATGCGCTTCTGGGATTAGTGAAAGAAAAATAGAATTTGATGGCACATAAGAACCATTTTGCCCATCTGGTCTGCCCATAACACATGTATACACACACAAGGGAGCCAGTTAACCCATGATTGTGGTAGGAAACCCACGCAAGCACAGGGAGAACATATACACTATACATCGTTAGGGCCATAATGGGAATTGAAATCTTGACCTCATAACCATAACACCATCCAATGACCACAAACAGCAGCTCGATTAAGTTTGGAATATTTTGTTGAGATACATCATGTTGACATGATCACAACAACTGGCCATGCATTTATATGTCGGCAACATTAGAATGTCAACAAAATTTCCCAGCAGATATAACAGTGATTTATCTGGTTTCTAAGGTATAGTGGCTCTAGCAATCTCTTCCAGATGATGAGTATCCAACAGAGCTGCCTTACAGTAACCTTTCTTTCCTGCAGCCTAACCCTTACCTCCCCTCCTGCAGCCTAACCCTAACCTCCCCTCCTGCAACCTAATCCTAACCTCCCCTTCTGCAACCTAAACCTAACCTCCCCTACTGCAGCCTAACCCTAACCTGCCCTCCCGCAGCCTAATCCTAACCTCCCCTCCCGCAGCCTAACCCTAACCACCCCCTCCCGCAGCCTAACCCTAACCTCCCCCTCCCGCAGCCTAACCCTAACCTCCCCTCCTGCAGCCTAACCCTAACCTCCTCTCCTGCAGCCTAACCCTAACCTCCCCTCCTGCAGCCTAATCCTAACCTCCCCTCCTGCAGCCTAACCCTAACCTCCTCTTCTGCAGCCTAATCCTAACCTCCCCTCCTGCAGCCTAACCCTAACCTCCCCTCCTGCAGCCTAATCCTAACCTCCCCTCCTGCAGTCAAACCCTAACCTTCCCTCCTGCAGCCTAACCCTAACCTCCCCTCCTGCAGCCTAATCCTAACCTCCCCTCCTGCAGTCTAACCCTAACCTCCCCTCTGCAGCCTAACCCTAACCTCCCCTCCTGCAGCCTAACCCTAACCTCCCCTCCTGCAGCCTAACCCTAACCTCCCCTCTTGCAGCCTAACCCTAACCTCCCCTCCTGCAGCCTAACCCTAACCTCCCCTCCTGCAGCCTAACACTAACCTCCCCTCCTGCCGTTTAACCCTATCCTTCCCTCCTGCAGCCTAACCCTAACCTCCCCTCCCGCAGCCTAACCCTTACCTTCCCTCCTGCAGCCTAACCCCAACCTCCCCTCCCGCAGCCTAACTCTAACCTTCCCTCCTGCAGCCTAACCCCAACCTCCCCTCCCGCAGCCTAACCCTATCCTTCCCTCCTGCAGCCTAACCCTAACCTCCCCTTCTGCAGCCTAACCCCAACCTCCCCTCCTGCAGCCTAACCCTACTATCCCCTACTGCAGCCTAATACTAAGCATCCCCTCCTGCAGCCTAATCCTAACCTCCCCCTCCCGCAGCCTAACCCTAACCTCCCCTCCTGCAGTCTAACCCTAACCTCCCCTCTGCAGCCTAACCCTAACCTCCCCTCCTGCAGCCTAACCCTAACCTCCCCTCCTGCAGCCTAACCCTAACCTCCCCTTTTGCAGCCTAACCCTTACCTCCCCTCCTGCAGCCTAACCCTAACCTCCCCTCCTGCAGCCTAACACTAACCTCCCCTCCTGCAGTTTAACCCTATCCTTCCCTCCTGCAGCCTAACCCTAACCTCCCCTCCCGCAGCCTAACCCTAACCTTCCCTCCTGCAGTTTAACCCTATCCTTCCCTCCTGCAGCCTAACCCTAACCTCCCCTCCCGCAGCCTAACCCTAACCTTCCCTCCTGCAGCCTAACCCCAACCTCCCCTTCCGCAGCCTAACTCTAACCTTCCCTCCTGCAGCCTAACCCCAACCTCCCCTCCCGCAGCCTAACCCTAACCTCCCCTTCTGCAGCCTAATACTAACCTCCCCTCCTGCAGCCTAACCCTAACCTCCCCTCCTGCAGCCTAATCCTAACCTCCCCTCCTGCAGTCAAACCCTAACCTTCCCTCCTGCAGCCTAACCCTAACCTCCCCTCCTGCAGCCTAATCCTAACCTCCCCTCCTGCAGTCTAACCCTAACCTCCCCTCTGCAGCCTAACCCTAACCTCCCCTCCTGCAGCCTAACCCTAACCTCCCCTCCTGCAGCCTAACCCTAACCTCCCCTCTTGCAGCCTAACCCTAACCTCCCCTCCAGCAGCCTAACCCTAACCTCCCCTCCTGCAGCCTAACACTAACCTCCCCTCCTGCCGTTTAACCCTATCCTTCCCTCCTGCAGCCTAACCCTAACCTCCCCTCCCGCAGCCTAACCCTTACCTTCCCTCCTGCAGCCTAACCCCAACCTCCCCTCCCGCAGCCTAACTCTAACCTTCCCTCCTGCAGCCTAACCCCAACCTCCCCTCCCGCAGCCTAACCCTATCCTTCCCTCCTGCAGCCTAACCCTAACCTCCCCTTCTGCAGCCTAACCCCAACCTCCCCTCCTGCAGCCTAACCCTACTATCCCCTACTGCAGCCTAATACTAAGCATCCCCTCCTGCAGCCTAATCCTAACCTCCCCCTCCCGCAGCCTAACCCTAACCTCCCCTCCTGCAGTCTAACCCTAACCTCCCCTCTGCAGCCTAACCCTAACCTCCCCTCCTGCAGCCTAACCCTAACCTCCCCTCCTGCAGCCTAACCCTAACCTCCCCTTTTGCAGCCTAACCCTTACCTTCCCTCCTGCAGCCTAACCCTAACCTCCCCTCCTGCAGCCTAACACTAACCTCCCCTCCTGCAGTTTAACCCTATCCTTCCCTCCTGCAGCCTAACCCTAACCTCCCCTCCCGCAGCCTAACCCTAACCTTCCCTCCTGCAGTTTAACCCTATCCTTCCCTCCTGCAGCCTAACCCTAACCTCCCCTCCCACAGCCTAACCCTAACCTTCCCTCCTGCAGCCTAACCCCAACCTCCCCTTCCGCAGCCTAACTCTAACCTTCCCTCCTGCAGCCTAACCCCAACCTCCCCTCCCGCAGCCTAACCCTATCCTTCCCTCCTGCAGCCTAACCCTAACCTCCCCTTCTGCAGCCTAACCCAACCTCCCCTCCTGCAGCCTAACCCTACTATCCCCTACTGCAGCCTAATCCTAACCATCCCCTCCTGCAGCCTAATCCTAACCTCCCCCTCCCGCAGCCTAACCCTAACCTCCCCTCCTGCAGCCTAACCCTAACCTCCCCCTCCTGCAGCCTAATCCTAACCATCCCCTCCTGCAGCCTAACCCTAACCTCGGCGGGGTCCCTGCAGTGATGCGCGCTATCCGGCAGCCAGGCGGATGGGTTTGAAAAATATGGTTTCTAAGGTATAGTGGCTCTAGCAATCTCTTCCAGATGATGAGGATCCAACAGAGCTGCCTTACAGTAACCTTTCTTTCCTGCAGCCTAACCCTTACCTCCCCTCCTGCAGCCTAACCCTAACCTCCCCTCCTGCAACCTAATCCTAACCTCCCCTCCTGCAGCCTAAACCTAACCTCCCCTACTGCAGCCTAACCCTAACCTGCCCTCCCGCAGCCTAATCCTAACCTCCCCTCCCGCAGCCTAACCCTAACCACCCCCTCCCGCAGCCTAACCCTAACCTCCCCCTCCCGCAGCCTAACCCTAACCTCCCCTCCTGCAGCCTAACCCTAACCTCCTCTCCTGCAGCCTAACCCTAACCTCCCCTCCTGCAGCCTAATCCTAACCTCCCCTCCTGCAGCCTAACCCTAACCTCCCCTTCTGCAGCCTAATACTAACCTCCCCTCCTGCAGCCTAACCCTAACCTCCCCTCCTGCAGCCTAATCCTAACCTCCCCTCCTGCAGTCAAACCCTAACCTTCCCTCCTGCAGCCTAACCCTAACCTCCCCTCCTGCAGCCTAATCCTAACCTCCCCTCCTGCAGTCTAACCCTAACCTCCCCTCTGCAGCCTAACCCTAACCTCCCCTCCTGCAGCCTAACCCTAACCTCCCCTCCTGCAGCCTAACCCTAACCTCCCCTTTTGCAGCCTAACCCTTACCTCCCCTCCTGCAGCCTAACCCTAACCTCCCCTCCTGCAGCCTAACACTAACCTCCCCTCCTGCAGTTTAACCCTATCCTTCCCTCCTGCAGCCTAACCCTAACCTCCCCTCCTGCAGCCTAACCCTAACCTTCCCTCCTGCAGTTTAACCCTATCCTTCCCTCCTGCAGCCTAACCCTAACCTCCCCTCCCGCAGCCTAACCCTAACCTTCCCTCCTGCAGCCTAACCCCAACCTCCCCTTCCGCAGCCTAACTCTAACCTTCCCTCCTGCAGCCTAACCCCAACCTCCCCTCCCGCAGCCTAACCCTATCCTTCCCTACTGCAGCCTAACCCTAACCTCCCCTTCTGCAGCCTAACCCCAACCTCCCCTCCTGCAGCCTAACCCTACTATCCCCTACTGCAGCCTAATCCTAACCATCCCCTCCTGCAGCCTAATCCTAACCTCCCCCTCCCGCAGCCTAACCCTAACCTCCCCTCCTGCAGCCTAACCCTAACCTCCCCCTCCTGCAGCCTAATCCTAACCATCCCCTCCTGCAGCCTAACCCTAACCTCGGCGGGGTCCCTGCAGTGATGCGCGCTATCCGGCAGCCAGGCGGATGGGTTTGAAAAATATGGTTTCTAAGGTATAGTGGCTCTAGCAATCTCTTCCAGATGATGAGGATCCAACAGAGCTGCCTTACAGTAACCTTTCTTTCCTGCAGCCTAACCCTTACCTCCCCTCCTGCAGCCTAACCCTAACCTCCCCTCCTGCAACCTAATCCTAACCTCCCCTCCTGCAGCCTAAACCTAACCTCCCCTACTGCAGCCTAACCCTAACCTGCCCTCCCGCAGCCTAATCCTAACCTCCCCTCCCGCAGCCTAACCCTAACCACCCCCTCCCGCAGCCTAACCCTAACCTCCCCCTCCCGCAGCCTAACCCTAACCTCCCCTCCTGCAGCCTAACCCTAACCTCCTCTCCTGCAGCCTAACCCTAACCTCCCCTCCTGCAGCCTAATCCTAACCTCCCCTCCTGCAGCCTAACCCTAACCTCCCCTTCTGCAGCCTAATACTAACCTCCCCTCCTGCAGCCTAACCCTAACCTCCCCTCCTGCAGCCTAATCCTAACCTCCCCTCCTGCAGTCAAACCCTAACCTTCCCTCCTGCAGCCTAACCCTAACCTCCCCTCCTGCAGCCTAATCCTAACCTCCCCTCCTGCAGTCTAACCCTAACCTCCCCTCTGCAGCCTAACCCTAACCTCCCCTCCTGCAGCCTAACCCTAACCTCCCCTCCTGCAGCCTAACCCTAACCTCCCCTTTTGCAGCCTAACCCTTACCTCCCCTCCTGCAGCCTAACCCTAACCTCCCCTCCTGCAGCCTAACACTAACCTCCCCTCCTGCAGTTTAACCCTATCCTTCCCTCCTGCAGCCTAACCCTAACCTCCCCTCCCGCAGCCTAACCCTAACCTTCCCTCCTGCAGTTTAACCCTATCCTTCCCTCCTGCAGCCTAACCCTAACCTCCCCTCCCGCAGCCTAACCCTAACCTTCCCTCCTGCAGCCTAACCCCAACCTCCCCTTCCGCAGCCTAACTCTAACCTTCCCTCCTGCAGCCTAACCCCAACCTCCCCTCCCGCAGCCTAACCCTATCCTTCCCTACTGCAGCCTAACCCTAACCTCCCCTTCTGCAGCCTAACCCCAACCTCCCCTCCTGCAGCCTAACCCTACTATCCCCTACTGCAGCCTAATCCTAACCATCCCCTCCTGCAGCCTAATCCTAACCTCCCCCTCCCGCAGCCTAACCCTAACCTCCCCTCCTGCAGCCTAACCCTAACCTCCCCCTCCTGCAGCCTAATCCTAACCATCCCCTCCTGCAGCCTAACCCTAACCTCGGCGGGGTCCCTGCAGTGATGCGCGCTATCCGGCAGCCAGGCGGATGGGTTTGAAAAATATGGTTTCTAAGGTATAGTGGCTCTAGCAATCTCTTCCAGATGATGAGGATCCAACAGAGCTGCCTTACAGTAACCTTTCTTTCCTGCAGCCTAACCCTTACCTCCCCTCCTGCAGCCTAACCCTAACCTCCCCTCCTGCAACCTAATCCTAACCTCCCCTCCTGCAGCCTAAACCTAACCTCCCCTACTGCAGCCTAACCCTAACCTGCCCTCCCGCAGCCTAATCCTAACCTCCCCTCCCGCAGCCTAACCCTAACCACCCCCTCCCGCAGCCTAACCCTAACCTCCCCCTCCCGCAGCCTAACCCTAACCTCCCCTCCTGCAGCCTAACCCTAACCTCCTCTCCTGCAGCCTAACCCTAACCTCCCCTCCTGCAGCCTAATCCTAACCTCCCCTCCTGCAGCCTAACCCTAACCTCCCCTTCTGCAGCCTAATACTAACCTCCCCTCCTGCAGCCTAACCCTAACCTCCCCTCCTGCAGCCTAATCCTAACCTCCCCTCCTGCAGTCAAACCCTAACCTTCCCTCCTGCAGCCTAACCCTAACCTCCCCTCCTGCAGCCTAATCCTAACCTCCCCTCCTGCAGTCTAACCCTAACCTCCCCTCTGCAGCCTAACCCTAACCTCCCCTCCTGCAGCCTAACCCTAACCTCCCCTCCTGCAGCCTAACCCTAACCTCCCCTCTTGCAGCCTAACCCTAACCTCCCCTCCTGCAGCCTAACCCTAACCTCCCCTCCTGCAGCCTAATACTAACCTCCCCTCCTGCAGTTTAACCCTATCCTTCTTCCTGCAGCCTAACCCTAACCTCCCCTCCCGCAGCCTAACCCTAACCTTCCCTCCTGCAGCCTAACCCCAACCTCCCCTCCCGCAGCCTAACTCTAACCTTCCCTCCTGCAGCCTAACCCCAACCTCCCCTCCCGCAGCCTAACCCTATCCTTCCCTCCTGCAGCCTAACCCTAACCTCCCCTTCTGCAGCCTAACCCCAACCTCCCCTCCTGCAGCCTAACCCTACTATCCCCTACTGCAGCCTAATCCTAACCATCCCCTCCTGCAGCCTAATCCTAACCTCCCCCTCCCGCAGCCTAACCCTAACCTCCCCTCCTGCAGCCTAACCCTAACCTCCCCCTCCTGCAGCCTAATCCTAACCATCCCCTCCTGCAGCCTAACCCTAACCTCGGCGGGGTCCCTGCAGTGATGCGCGCTATCCGGCAGCCAGGCGGATGGGTTTGAAAACTCGCCGCACGCTGATTGGCTGAATCTCAGCCAATCAGCATGCGGAATGTTTTCAAACCCAGCAGCGCTTCCCGCGCCGGCCCCTGGCTGCCGGATAGCGCGCATCACTGCAGGGACCCCGCCGCCAGATCACACCGCGCCGCAGGTACCCGGCACGGACACCCCTACAGCCTCCATGCGAGAGGCGAGGGGCGAAGTGCCGCCCTCCAGTGGCTGGCGCCCTAGGCAAATGCCTAGATTTGCCTAGTGGTGGCGCCGGCCCTGTTCAGGTGTGATACCACCGGCGCCATCTCAGGAGTAGTGAATGCAGAAATAGGAGCAAGCTGTTGTTGCAGAGGGGAGGAGAGTATATGGGCCTTTACTCATTGCAAAGACACTCAGACCATCTCCCAAAACTAATAATCATAAAGATTAGTAGATTTGCTTGGTCAATATTGGGTGTGGACCATGATTGTAGGCCCTGCAAACAGCACATCTTCTATGTTATCTATTTCCTGCAAAATAGTGACCTAATCGTTTGGTCAGCAGCTTTTTAAATAATCCACAACCCCTTATTTCTGTGTCACCTTACTTCAAGCTTCAGCCGAAACATACAGGGCGGAAGTATTGTATCTTGTATTGCAATTAAATGGTGTTACCGTACATCCTTTTCTATATGCATGCATACCACAAACTTTCTAATGCCGGTATTTATGATTACTTACCTCAGTGGCGTAAGATCGCTTCAGTTGCCCGGAGGCAAGATATATATACTGTATTGTGCTGCCACCACCACCACTAAATATATGTCTGTTCTGAAATATATGTGTTCAATTTATATCTATATCACTCTCTATATTTGTCTGTATTTATAGAGAGAGAGAGAGAGAGAGAGAGAGAGAGAGAGAGAGAGAGAGAGGAGAGAACACATATTTCTCAGAACTCAGCCACAGAAGTGATATTGTTGGCTTTCAATTAACTGATTTAAACTTGCAGGGAAGGAGAGGTGCCCCCTTGGGAGCAGGAGCCCGGCGGCAGATGACTCCATTGCCTCCCAGAGTTCTGCCTGCTGGGACAGCTCTTCCAATGTAGACTTGTCCTGGTGAAGTTCTGATTTCCAGGATTATGACGTGGGATTCTTATTGCACATACCCAGTATATACAGAGAGGTGTGGGTCATTAGTTCGACCACAGGAAGGTTGACATGCATCAGGTCGACCACTCAAGGTTGACCCGCCTTAGGTCGACACACTCAAAATATCGACATGCCGTTAGGTCGACAGGGTCATTAGGTCGACACAAGCATTAGGACAACATGGGGAAGGTCGATAGTTAAAAGGTCGACATGAGTTTTTCCAGTTTTTTTTGGTTCGGAATGACGACACATGAGTGTGTCCGACACAGACACACTGACATGGACACTGTACTCTAGAATGCCATTCGCTGCGCTCTCTATGCTTCAGGCACGATGCCTCGCTACGCTTGGCAAGCTTTTATTCTCCCTCCACGCCCTATTGGATGTTAGGGTATGATACCGGCTGTTGGCACATGTCGGCTTAAAAAAAAAAAGTGAAAAACCCACGTCGACCTTTTGACTGTCAACCTTTCCCATGTTGACCTAATGCTTGTGTCCACCTAATGACCCCGTAGACCTAAAGCCATGTTGACCTTTTGAGTGTGTCGACCTAAGGTATGTTGACCTTCCGTGGTCGAGCTAATGCATTTTCAACGTCAACCCAGTGACCATATCCCTTACAGAGGCAGACAATGGAGTTGGGTAGGGGGGAAGAAATAGGGATTTGGGGATACAGAAAATTAGTAGGAACTGTACCGCCCACACTGAGGGCCTTCCTTGCATTTTAGGTCAAAACCAAAATCCAAATCTTAATCCTTTGAGTGCCAACATCTCTGTGAGAGATGCGCAAAATATCTGCTAAAAATTTCAGCGTCGCTCATCAAACAAAAAATGTGTAAAAAAAAAAAAAAAGAAGATATTTCCTATATAAGGTAAACATTACAGGTCATTATAATGAATAAAACGGTTTTCTTGGCAATTTTGACACTTTTTTTTGACCAATTTTCACGGCACTAAAGGGGTTAAAGTCTGACTCCTGGGGGGGAGAGACAAGATATCATAAAGCCCCCATCCAGGGCATTGCCAGAGATGTTTTTGGACAAGGGGGTATTCGCTTGTACCGGAATCGACTATACCAACAGCAAGTAGGAAAGGAGGAGGAGATTTCACCAACACTGAAAGCAACGTGAATATTTATTTATTTATTTATTTATTTGCAGTTTCTTATATAGCGCAGCAGATTCTGTTGCGCTTTACAATAGTAGACAGTGATAAAACAAACTGGGTAACAGACAGACTTGGTGATTAGAGGGCCCTGCTGCAAGCTTACAATCTATTAGGTATATAGGAGGGAAACACAAGGACAGGCATCAGTAATAGCATAGCAGTCCCACCAAGTTACAAGTCCAGAAGGGAAGCTATATAATACATAAGTGCCTCAGAGGGTTATGCCTGTAGAACTTAAATATGATAGGCTTGCCTGAAGAGGTGAGTTTTCAGGGAACGCTTGAAAGTTTGGAGGCTAGCGGAGAGTCTAATTGTGCATGGAAGGGCATTCCATAGGATGGGAGCAGCCCGATGAAAGTCCTGTAATAGTGAATGGGAGCTAGTGATCCGCTCAGATGAGAGACGCAAATCTTGTGCAGAGCGGAGTGGTCGAGATGGGAGATAATGGGGCAGATGTATTAAGCCTGGCGAAGAGATAAACTGGAGATAAAGTGGAAGGAGATAACGCACCGGCCAATCAACTTCCAACTGTCATATTTCAAACACAGCTGATTGGCCGGTGCGTTATCTCCTTCCACTTTATCTCCAGTTTATCTCTTCGCCAGGCTTAATACATCTGCCCCATTGTGTGATAAGTGCAGAGATATATGCTGGTGCAGTATGGTTAATAGCTTTATATGCAAGTAGAAGTGTTTTATATTGAATACGGTAATATACAGGCAACCAATGGAGGGACTGGCAGAGCGGATCAGCAGACGATGAGCGTCTTGCAAGGAAGATCAGCCTAGCAGCAGCATTTAAAATGGATTGCAGTGGTGAGAGTCCGTTCTTGGGAAGTCCAGTTAGGAGACTATTGCAATAATCAATGCGGGATATAATGAGTGCATGGATAAGAGATTTAGTAGTGTCTTGTGTGAGATAGATAAGTATTACTTATACCTATTCAGCGCCATCTTTTCAAAACCCACCCCCTTGTCCAAAAAATACTTCTGTAGGATCAATAGGGATTGATCCAAGGGTATTGAAATAAAGGCAGCAGAATTTTAGGAGCGCCCCACCATCTCAAACAACCCCAAAAATCCATTGCCAGAGATAGCTTTTACCATATCTCCCGGGGGAAGGCTTCACAATGCAGAACACAGGACATATTTCAGAAGGATCCAGTGGTACTTGTACCACCGCAATCCTTTAGTACAGTGGTTCTTTAACTGGGTGGCATGTGACTCGTCTAGAATGGCAGTGTACACCAACTGCTGTTGATAGTCCAGTCCAAATAAAATTATTTTTAGGCTGGGCTGTGCACTGCATGGTAGCCTGAGAGAGGCACAGGCTGTACTATGTTTGTGTGGCTCTACAGCAAGAACAGGTTAATGAGTACAGGATACATAATGATTACCGCAGTGGGATTGCCGGTGGTCACATACATTATTGATGTTTGTACCACGGTAGAGGGAATCTCAACGACTGATTGGGACAAGAAATTGGCCAAATCAGATGTTTGCCATCCCCCTCAGGTCCGAAGCACAGTCCCGTGCTCATCAGACCTGAGCCTGAGGTCAGACCTGCTGCCTGGCGGCGGGTTAACAGGGTGACATGCGATAAATAAATGTATCACATGCGATCCTGCAGCCCGGTTAAGTCCTGGGTGGCTCAGGGGGGGTCGGAAGGACATACACTGCTGCGATACAACGCAGTAGTGTATGGCCCCCTTTAAAGTGGTGTAAAGGCGGTGTGTAGAAACGGTCAGAAGTGCCTTAAGATACTATCCAAGATCCGATCGGATTGTGCATAGTATCTTAAGGCACATTCCATTTGCATACAAATCTGACTATATAGTGCAGATCTGCACTATATGGTCAAGGCAGACAAGACTTTCTGCCCTGCCTGCCTTGCGATACGTGAACGCGCATCGGAATCGGATCGGGATTCCTCAGATCCGAGCCAGCACGGACGTCATCAATCCGGGCCCGGATACGAGCAGTGCTCGGCGCTTCCCACCTTACTAGAATCCGGGCGCACAGGCAAAACGTCATCGCCCGGCTTTGGATTCTCGCGAGATCACGGAACCCTTAAATTCCGCAACCTCGCGCCACCATCTTCACTCCAATCTCGGAGAAGGGTAGGGAAGGGTGTGCTGCTGCTGTGTGTGGTCTCTGCTGGGGCCTGTGCTGCTGTGTACTGTGTCTCTGCTCAGTGATCAAGACATCACCATTGCAAGGATGACTGGTGCTGTGTTCTGTCTCTCCTTTGTGCTGGGGCCTGCCTCTGCTGAGTCTGCTCCTGTATAGTCAGTCACAGTGTGATAGTCCACTGGTGCTGCTAGTGCCACTGCCTGCCCTGCACTGCCTAGTGTCTGCTGCAGTCTGCTGTCTGCTGTTGCCACTGGCTAGTGCCTACCAGTACCTATTGCAGTATATAATTCCAGTGTGCTGTTGCCCCTGGCTATCAGTACCTATCACAGTATATAATTCCAGTTAGCTGTTGCCACTGGCAGTGGCTACCAGTATTTTATTTATTGCAGTATATAATTCTAGTCTGCTGTTGCCACTGGCTACCAGTATTTATCGCAGTATATAATTCCAGTCTGCTGTTGCCGCTGGCTACCAGTATTATTTATCACAGTATATAAAAATCCAGTCTGCTGTTTCCACTGGCTACCAGTATTTATCGCAGTATATAATTCCAGTCTGTTGCCACTGGCTACCAGTATTTTATTGCAGTATATAATTCCAATCTGCTGTTTCCACTGGCTACCAGTACTATCAGTCCAGGGGTGCCCACATGTGTGCTGTATCATCCAGGGGTGCCCACATGTGTGCTGTATTTGTCCAGGGGAGCCCCCATGTGTCCTGTATCAGCCCTGGGGTGCCCGCATGTGTGCCGTATAATTCCAGGGGTGCCCCATGTGTCCCATGTCAGACCAGGGGAGCTGCCCTTTTTTTTAATGAAAATAAAATTAAGGTGTTTTTTTTTTTTTACTGCAAGGGCTGTTAAATGCGCTGTAGTCCAGGGGTGAGCCAAGAGTGCTGTATAATTCATGGGGTGTTGCTAAGTAAGGTGTGCTGCTCTTTTTTATAATTAAAAGAATACACATTTTTATTTTTACTGCAGGAATTTGTCTGCTGTATAATTCCATGCCTGCCGCTATGTGTGCCGTAACAGTCCAGGGGTGCCACCATCTGTGCCGTATAATTCCATGTGTGCTGTATCAGGTCAGGGGTGCCACCATCTGTGCCGTATAACATACCTCCCAACTTTTGCCCTGAACAAACAGGGACACTCGCGCGGCGGGCGTATGTAAATGAGGGTGCGGCTTATGCTAATTAGCCGCGACCTCATTTTTATACGAGAATAGATGCTGTGCGCATGCGCACAGCGTCTATTCTACTAGATTGGGGGGTCTCCAATCGGCCACCCGCCGCAGCGTGGCAATGCCTGCCGCGGGTGGGACAGCGGGACAGGACCCGAAAATCGGGACTGTCCCTCTAAAATCGTGACAGTTGGGAGGTATGGTATAATTCCTGGGGTAAGCCAAGTCTGCCGTATAATTCATGGGGTGCTGCCAAGTGTGCTGTATTAGTCCAGGGGTGATGCTAAGCGTGCCATATCAGTCCAGGGGTGATGCTAGGTGTGCCGTATCAGACTAGAGGGGATGCTAAGTGTGCCATATCAGTCCAGGGGTGATGCTAAATGTGCCGTATCAGTCCAGGGGTGATGCTACCTGTGCCATATCAGTCCAGGGGTGATGCTGGGTGTGCCGTATCAGACTAGGGGGGATGCTAAGTGTGCCATATCAGTCCAGGGGTGATGCTAAATGTGCCGTATCAGTCCAGGGGTGATGCTACCTGTGCCATATCAGTCCAGGGGTAATTCTAGGTGTGCAGTATCAGCCTAGAGGGTATGCTAAGTGTGCCATATCAGTCTAGTGTTTGTGCCGCACACTTGTGTGGCTTATCATAGTTATCCAGCTACCTTGGTGCAACCTTTTGCCCTAAAAACAATATTGTAAGGTGTGAGCTGTTCAGAATAGACTGTAAATGAGTGGAAATGAATGTTATTGAGGTTAATATAGCGTAGGAGCAAAAATAAAATAAAAAATTCTGCGATTTTAGCAGTTTTTATGCTTTTTTTTAAATAGAGTATTTTTATTTCACAGGTCATTAATACAGAACAGAACAGCAATCAAGTACTGTGCATGTGGAACAGTCAATCAGAGTCCGGCATTAGATATCTAAATGTGCATAAAGTTCACATACAATATCATCCTATTACAATGTATTAAAAGGTACAATAAAAAGTTCAATTGATGACGAGAAGTGGTATTGCCATCTTATTCTGACTGAGTATCTAAACATTTAATTTTATTTATTTTATTTATTTGAATTTAAGAGAAACAGTAGAGAAGAATAAGAGATGGAAGAGAGAGAGAGATTAGTAGTCATTAATTAATGCGCATACTATGGGGTTCGTTTCCAATTAGAGTAATGTAACTATGCATGGTTTGGGTTGATCGGCTCACACAAGTATATGTGCGATATAGTTATCCCCCTCTACGGTCAAACACCACAGCCCAGCAATGTATCAGCAGGAGTGTGCTGAATGTGGAGACTCCAGCCACCTACCCCATATCTTGTCAAATTTGGGCAAAGTACCCCGGGACATATATACATATTTTTCATGCTGTACCGTGGTGTTAACCAGGGCCTTCCACTCCGCCATCGTAGGTCCCGAGGTAGCCATCCAATGTCTGGCTATGACAACTTTAGCTAAAGAGCACAGGTTGGTCACATATTGTCCCTCTGCATTATTCAGTGATGTACTTTTTTTTTTCTTCCCAAGATGCACATTTTGGGCGTCAGAGCTTGCCCAGATATACCAGTCGATATAATAGCTGATTTAACCGTCCCCCAGAAAGAGCTAACCAAGGGGCACTCCCAGAGGAGATGCCACAGGTTCCCCTGTGTGAAGCCACACTTTGGGCAGGCCGGGGAGGCCCGTCCACCAAATTTAACCATAGTGCACGGTGTTAGGTATGTTCTGTGTATGATAAATAGTTGGACTTGTTGGAATCTTGCTGAGACCGTGGCATACCGAGGTGATGCCAGAGCCTCCTCCCACTCCTCCTCTTCAAAGGCACCCACATCGACCTCCCACTTGGCCCTCAAGGTGGGCAGCGAGTCTTTATGTAGAAAGGATAGCAGGAATGAATAGGCCAGAGAGACGGTTTTAACCTGTCCGAGATTGGCCAGGAATATTTTTGCCGGGGAGGATAGTAGCACAGGAGGGCAGCTATTAAACTGGGTGTTGAGGGCGTGGCGCAACTGCAAGTATCTAAAGAAGTATATCTGAGATAACCCGTACTCCTCCTTTAGCTGTTGAAAGGTTTTTAGCAGAGATGCCTCATATAGTTGTCCAATCGTCACCACCCCCCCAGATGACCACAAACTCCTGCCCGACAAGCAGGCGAGTTCAGACAACCTGGTAGAATGCCAGAGGGGAGCTCCCGGATCTATAGCCGTGTATCCCATCAAGGATTGGGCCTCCTGCCAAACCTTGACGGCCTGGACCACTAATGGAGGGGCCCCCCTAGGTATCATCCCACCCAACAATAGCTGCGTGGGTGTGATGTCGGGACATATTTGGCGCAGAAGAGTTGTAGGGAGCGAGCTCTGGTCAGTGTCCTGCGTCCAGTGCCTGAGGTGTGAGAACTGGCCAGCATAATAATACAGTCTGAATTGTGGTAGAGCCAAACCCCCATCAGTCCGTGGTCTAGTGAGAGTGCTGATGCTGATTCTGGGGCGCTTATTAGCCCATATCAGTGAGGATAGTAAGCTATTTAGGTGTCTGAAAAAGGAGGCAGGTATGTAAACCGGGGATTGATTCAAGACATATGTTATCTTAGGTTGCAATATCATTTTGACCAAGTTGACCCTGCCAATGACATTCAGGGGCAACTTGGTCCACACCGACAGTTTATCCTTAACGACGGACAGCAGTGGGTATAGGTTCCTAGGAATAAAATCGTGACTGTTGTTAGTAATATTAATCCCCAAGTATTTGAATTGGGGGACCCAGCTGAGTGGAAGAGGGGTGCCCTGGGCCAGCGGTGGTGGGCCTCTTAGGGGCATCATGGAGGATTTAGACCAGTTCACTGTGAGGCCTGAGAAACCGCCAAACTCCTCCATCAGCTGCAGGGCAATCGGTACTGAAAGTCTATAGTCTTTTAAAAAGAGAAGTAGGTCATCGGCATAGAGTGCCACCGTGTCCGTCCTCTGACCCAGTTGTAGCCCGATTATGTCTCGGTGTGTCCTAAGGATGCAGGCAAGTGGTTCGATAGCTAAAGCGAAAAGACCAGGAGAAAGGGGGCACCCCTGTCTAGTACCCCTTCCCAGCGCAAAGGGGAGCGAGACATGGCTATTAACAGAGACCCTGGCCATCGGGTGGAGATACAGTAGCTGGACCCATTTTAAGTATTGTGGGCCAAAGCCCATGCGTCTCATTACCTGCCACAGATAAGGCCACTCGACTGAGTCGAAGGCCTTATTGGCATCGAACGAAACAATAGCTGAGTACATTTCCTCCTCATGAGTGGCCTGGATATGT
Source organism: Crinia signifera (assembly GCF_055691185.1). Classification (NCBI taxonomy): domain Eukaryota; kingdom Metazoa; phylum Chordata; class Amphibia; order Anura; family Myobatrachidae; genus Crinia; species Crinia signifera. Next base: position 51,575,538 of record NC_139221.1, on the reverse strand, counting down.
GTATACAGCCGTCTTAAATTTATACTGGTGGACATACCCGGCATGAAGCCGGTTTGGTCCGGATGAATAATGGTTAGTATCACACTATTTAGTCGAATGGCCAGGACCTTTGCCAATATTTTTATGTCAGTAGTAATCAGGGAGATAGGTCTGTATGAGTCGGGATATTCAGGGTCCTTGCCGGGCTTGGGTATGACGACTATAACAGCCTCGGACATAGAGTCCGGTATGGCATTCAGTTCAAGGAGATCATTAAATAGCTTCAACAGCCTAGGGGCGAATAAGTCCAAATGTGTCCTGTATAGTTCCACTGGAACCCCGTCTACGCCCGGAGCCTTCCCACCAGGAAAGGATCGGATCGCAGCCTCTATTTCAACAATTGTAAGCGGTGCCTCAAGGGAGGATTTCGCCTCCTCAGGCAGCGTGGGCAGGTCTATGCTATCTATATAGTCGGTGAGTTCCCCCTGCGAACATCTTAGGCGTGAGCTGTATAGCTCCTGATAAAAAGTGAGAAACACGTCAGCTATTTCCCGGGGGGATGTCCTCAGTATACCGTCGGTGCCAAAGATTTGGGCCACAGTGTTGGCAGGGCGATCCAAGTGTACTAGGTGAGCCAGAAGGCTGCCTGTCTTGTCAGCATTCATGTAAAGTTTGTGGGATTTAAATAACAGGCTGCGTGCGTTACGTTCCTCTAGATGGGAGACCCAGGTATTTTGTGCTAACTCCCACTTTGCCCTGGACTCCTCCGAGCCCTCCTCCAAGTGTGTGATCTCAGTGTGTCTACATTCATCTTCCAATTCAATACCCTTAGCTTTGTGTGTTCGTTTGATAGAAGCAATTTTAGATATGAGGGTGCCCCTCATATATGCCTTGAATGCTTCCCACACTACCGGGGCAGGGGCTGTACCCGTATTAATATCAAAGTACCCCTCCCACATAGTCTGGAGGTCTACGGATTCTCCAATTTGTAGTAACCAGGAGGGATGTAGTTTCCAGAAGGTCTGTCCCCTCTGGCAATCCATCCCCATCGTCAGCATCAGAGGCGAGTGGTCCGAGACACCCCTCGCTTTGTAGCAGATGTTTTTAAGTCTGGGCAATACTGAGGGGGTGACTAGGGCCAGATCAATGCGCGAAAAGGAATTATGGGTTTTAGAAAAGCAGGAGTATTGGGTGACCACAGGGTGTTTTAGCCGCCAGGCATCCCGCAAACCAATTGACTCCACATACTTTGCAAAGCCTGTGGGGCGGTCGACAGCAGGGACGGAGCCAGGGGGCAACCATCTGTCTAGCCGTTGGTTCATTAACTTATTAAAATCCCCGAGGCATACTACTGGTGTGTCAGGGGATTGGGCCACGTAAGCAGCCGCTTGTTTTAATACATCGTAATTAAAAGGAGGGGGGACATAGACCGCCAGGACAAAGAAGGGCTGGGAGTATAGTTTGCACTGGAGGAAAACGTATCTACCCAGTGGGTCTGTTTTAACATCTAGCAGCACAAATTGTACTGATTTATTAATCAGTACCGAAACCCCTCTGGAGTGAGTGGTATGGGAGCTGTGGTATGCCCATCCCACCCAGGGCCTGCGAAGGGACATTAGTCTATTTCCCTCCAGGTGGGTCTCAATAAGGCAGGTGATGTCCGAGCCGTACTGCTTAACCATTTTTAGGACTAGGGAACGTTTAATTCTATCATTTATCCCCTGGACATTCCAGGTTAAGATGTTAAGATCCGTCATGGCCGCAGAGGGCTGTCATGTCAGTGCTGTCACCTTGTGAACCTGAGTAAGCCGCAACCATTGCTGCAAAACACGATTTACCCTCCAATTGTATGCATATCGAATCAGTATACCTTGCATGACTAATAGAAAAAGAGAAAGAAGAAAAGCTAGAAGACATAGAAAATACAATCCCAACAAAATACACCCCCTCCCTGTATACCTCCCCCAACCTAGGCATACTTGTAACCCTAACCTAGTAACTATGTAGACCAAGAAAGGTCAGCAATATCTACGAACTATGGGAGCAATCAATTAATAGCTACCAATGCAAGCATCGGGGCCCCCCGGCTATCTATTAACCTTGACTTTCTAGAGCGACACCTATGCAAAAAAAAAACATAATAGAATACACAACGTTTAGTAACATTCCCCCCCTCCGCCCCCCCCCCCTCCCGCTAAGGCATAGTGAAACAGATCAATTGTAATATATTTCTAGTAATATTCACGTTGACCGGACATCGTCGAAACCACTCTGGCGTCTCAGGAACTCCTGAAGATCGTATGAAAGAGTGGAATAATATGTCCATTTGGGTGTAAGTTTAGTCCTTTTCCTGGCTGTTTGTGGGGGATCAGGCCGGAGCCAGCTGGCGAGCACCAGGCGCAAATCTATCGAGCCAGGCCGCCACCTCACGAGGGCTGCTGAAGAATTTAGTCTCTCCCTCCGCCACCACCCGCAACCGGGCCGGGAAGAGCATGGAATAGGGAAGGCCCAAGTCTCGCAGCCTACGTTTTACAGGGAAGAAAGAGGCCCTCTCCTTCTGTACCTCAATGGCAAAATCAGGAAACGTGGAGATGGTGACACCATTTCTAATCATAGGGCCTTTGGTGCGGTTCAGTCGCAGGATCGTATCACGGTCTTTATAATGTAGGAGTTTGGCTATAAAAGTTCTGGGTGGGGCCCCCGGAGGGAGTGGACGGGTAGGGATTCTGTGGGCTCTCTCAACAGCAAATTGAGGGGTGAAGGATTCTCTGCCAAATGTCTCTATCAGCCAGGCCTCCAAGAAAGCCTCTGGCGCCGTGCCCTCCTCCCTTTCCGGCAGGCCGACGAAGCGGACATTGTTTCTCCTCAAACGGCCCTCCATGTCCATTAGCTTATTCTGAATACTTGTGACCTGCTGTGTCAGGGTAGAAACTGTGGTCTTCAACCGTTGAAACCCGGGTCTCCACCTCCCCCACACGTTCCCTAATGCGCTGCACATCTTGTCTGAGAAGGGATAGGTCACACTGCACCTTCTCCATTTTGTCAGACAGACGTTTCTCAGTGCCAGCAATGGCTTCTAGGATTTGTTGGAGGGACGGGGGTGTAGGTGAGGTGTCGTCAGGGGGGGCCCCAGGGCCAGCTGGGTCCCCAGAGCCCTGCCCGGAGTCTCCGGGAGGTGCCGACGAGCCCTGTGCCTCCTGCCCCCTCGCAAATTTGGCCAGCTTTGCTGCAGAGGCGCTGTGATTCTGCTTCACCATGCTGAATGGTGATTGTCTAATATATGCCCCCTCCTCAGTAGTGGCAGACGCCGCTGGTATGGATTATAGTGCTGGATCTGTTAGTGGGGGTGTGAGGTATGGGTTGCTGTGGGCCACCCTTACCACAGGTGTTTTTAGGCACTGGCAGTCCTGTTGTCAAGTACCCTGAGCAGATTTAGCTGGCAGAGTATGTGAATCCCTTCTGATGGGCTGCTGCAGGCTTATATGCAGTATGTGTGCTGCGTGGAGCCCAAGATGGCGCCCGCAGCGCAGGACTCACCAGGAGAAGAGTGTCCAAATAGTAGATGTCCCCCTCTCAGCAGGCTCCGCTAACAAGCGGAGGGTGGCAGCGGGTATTTCGCTCGTGGGGGTCACCTCCACGGCGCGATCTCAGCTGCGTGCGGCAGTGTCTGGCGTCTGGCGTCTGGGCGGATGCACTCTGCGCGGCAGGAGAGGTAGGCCGCAGTCTTCACCTCGGTCCGGCGGGCTGGCTGCCGCGCCGGATCGGGATCTGGCGGGCGGGCGGCTGGTGCGGGGCACGGGTGAGGCACCGGGCAGCGTCCGGCGATGAAATCGGGTGCCACAGTAGGAGCAGGATGGGGTAACGGATATCTAGCCGGGGAGCTCCGCTTCAACACGTCCTACTCACTCGCCGCCGTAGCCACGCCCCGAGTTTTTATGCTTTTTTAACAAAAAAATCAGAACCCAAAACCCAAGAAATCCAAACACAAAACACTTAGGAGGTGTTTTGGCAAAACCCATTAGAACCCAAAACCTCAAGGTAATCAGAACCCAAAACCCAAAACCCGAAAAGTGGCCGGTGCACATCTCTAGTTAAAACCCTTGCGATCTGCATCCGATTCTGGTCCGATGTTGACTATATCATCAACATCGGAAGGCAAAAAGTACCGTGTGTACACACCATTAGAGTAAAATGGACAGACTAAGTTGGGCCTTTAAATTCTATGCAGTAAATTTAATATAGCTTCTAAAAATAAAGAGAACCCATAACAACCAATAAGATTCTGTCTATTTTTTTTTAGGATGCGTTATAGAAATGATAGACACAATTTAATTTAGTTGCTATAGGCAACATCATCTATTTTCATTTTTTAAAACTTTAGTAAATTTACCCCTATGTTTCTATGTTTCTATGTGTAATTTTGTGTGTTTAAACTAAACACAACTTATTGTGTGCTTTATTTGTAAGTAATGTACTGTAGGACCATTTTACTCTGCAATGTATTGCTATATTAGTTCTTATAGGGTTTGATTATAGCAACTCAATCATGTATCTCTTCTACCAAAGTTCCTGACAGGAACACAGTAATAAAACTTGCGATGAATACGTTTACACAATCTACTGCTACAGTGCCCTCTAGTGACACTATTTTAGTGTCACTAGAGAGAATTTTACAAAACATTCAATAAAAAATAATTACTTTCAGATAAATATCAGAGCAAGAACAATGGTCCTGATTTAGAGTTGATCGCTGTTGTGCAAATTCGCAACCTGTTTTATTATTGAATAACGGATCGTAGCACATATGCGTGAGCTGAAATAGCGTAAAAGATAGCAAAAATTCTGACAGGAAGTCTGCGTTTTGGGGGGTCTAACCTGCATACCCTCCAATAGTACTGAATTTGCTGGTACAGTACCGTTTTTAATGACAAATTAAACCTGTACCGAATGTACCGGTTTTTAAAGAATTGACAGCCGGGCAGAGAGAGCTGTCTGTGCGATGCCCGGTTGGATCTAGGGTGACATTTAATAGAATGAGATTTTTAGGCAACAAAATGACATTTCGCATTTTTTGCTGAAATCACCAATTTAATAGGGTGCGCTAAGTCCCGTAAATTGCAATTTTTGGGCGATAACTCGCACTTTCTCATTAGCCGGTATAAATTCGCATTTTTATCGCATCCAGATATTTTCGCATAGAAAAGTATACAAATCGCTTATTTAATGACATGCGCAAATGGAAATTGCACTTTTGAGGGGTCTAAAAATCACACTTTTCAGACCAGGTTCTGATGGGCGAATTTGTCAGAGACAGTGGCGTAACTACTTTAAGGCAGCCCCAGCTGCCGCTTGGGGGAGCAAGCCACAGTGGGGTCTATGTGGGCGCCAGCACCCACTGGACATGCTGCTGCCTTCCACTGCCCACTGGCTGGGCACCGAAGGCGAGTCAGCCGCAGCGTGGGTGCGGCCATGGCAGAGACAACAAATCCCCCCCACTAATTCAATTGACTGTACACAGATCCGGTTATTGGCTACTATGTACAGGATGGGTGGGCGGATGGGTGTTCTGGGGTGGCCTGGGATGCGTCGGAGCCAAGGGAATCAGCAATCAGCTTCTCCGTTATGCATGTGGCGTAATCATGTCACACCCTGTGGAAACACGCTTGAGCGGAGCCGGGAAGGGGGGGGGGGGGGTGGGAGGGAAGGGGACGCCAGAAACTTTTTGGCAGGGGCGAGCAAAATTTATGGTACTTATGTAGTATCTGGGCGTCCGATTTAGAAATCGGATCGCATCGCATCGCATGCGACCAAATTGTATGCGATGCGATGGTCAAGATTTTTCCATAGGATTCAATGTTAAAATGGTCTGAGTCCATTTTAACATAGAATTCAATGGGAAAAAGGGGTCCTTTTCCTTTCCCCACTATCCAAGTGGGCACGGAGTTGGATATAAACCTGTGGCGAGCGTAGTGAGACACCGAGCCCGAAGCGTGGCGAGCGTAGCGAGCCCCGCGAGGGGACACAGAATACTTTTTAAGAAATATGCGTCCCCTCGCAGGGCACGCTTCGCACGCCACGCTTCGGGCTCGGTGGCTCGCTGTGCTCGCCACGCTATATAAAATCAACTCTATGCCCACTTGGATAGTTGGGAAATGAACAGGACCTTCTTAACATTGAATCCTATGCAAAATCGCATCGAATCGCATCGCATCTGATTGTATGCCTTAAGGTAAGGCATACAATCACAAAATCGGCAGCCCAGATACTACATAAGTACCAAATTTATAGTCACGCCACTGGTCAGAGACATGCACAGATCATTGCGATCTGTGCATGGTTCTGGTGTAAAAAAGTTAAAACAAAAATGTAAAAAAAACATGGCGTGGGGTCCCCCCTCCTGAGCATAACCAGCCCCGGGCTCAAAGAGCCGGTCCTGGTTTCATAAAATCACGGGGCAAAACAAATAGGGGTCCCCAGGATTTTATAAAACCAGGACCAGGCTCAAGGGTCGGTCCTGGTTCCCAAAATACGGGGGGGACAAAATGAGTAGGGGTCCCCCGTATTTCAAGAACCAGCACCGGGCCCAACCAGCCAGCAGGGTAATGCCACAGCCGGGGGGAGACTTTTTATACAGGTCCCCCCAGCCAAAGCATTCCCCCCACCCTGACTGGTCAGCATGGGCTGGGGTCCTGGGGAAGTGGGGACCACCCCAAAGAAGGGTTCCCCCCTCCAGAACTTACCTGCCCATGCTGAAGCCCGGGGCTGTCCTTGACCCCTTGTGCCCCCATTATAATCCAGCCCTGACCACTTGTTCTAGTCTCCCTCAATGGCGGTCGTGGAACCCCCGAGGGAGAATAGCCCCTGTAAGTTGGGATCTTGACTGTCAGGCTTTTAACAGTCGGGATTCTGACGTCAGCCTACTGACGGTCAGAATCCTGACTGTCGGGAGATCACCTGGCACCCCATTTGCACAGACTGTAAAAATCTTAAGATGGTTTGTGATTTGCATATGGATGTACGACAGGATAGCAGATAGTGTTATTTTCACAGATTTGCACAGGTTGGGTTTTCTTTCTGTCTGGGCGGTGGCTAATCACTTGCTGTGACCAGGGGCCGGGCTGCCAATAGGGTGGTACTGTGAGTACAGCTGTCCCAGGCCCCAGCCTCTGGAAGGGCCCAGGCAGCTCATTTAGCCCCTGACGGCCTCTGCTGCGCTGCACTCAGTGTGCTGAACAAAGCAGACCCAGTAACGCAGGCTTATTCAACCCAGAATGGCGGTGGTCAATTAAAATGCTGCACCAGCTTTTGAGCCAATCAGAGCTCACATACTGGCAGCCAATCAGAGCGGCTACCGATACGTGAGCTCTGCTTAGCTCTCCAGCCGGTGCTGCATTTTAATTGGCCGCCGGCATCCTGAGCTGAAGAAGCCTGCACTTCGGGACCTCCAGGTTGCAGTTCAGCGGAAGAGGAGATGGGGGAGCAGGAGCCGGGTTACAGTAAGTCAAGTGAGGAGGGGAGGCCTGGGGCCCGGACTGGAAATGAGTCCCGGGCCTCAAAATTTCTGATGCCAGCCCTGGCTGTCACCTGCAAATCTGCAGATGAGCGATTGGGTCTGAATCGGGCCCTATATTCTAACACAACTCATAATGGTGTAACCAACTTCAATGTGTTGAATTGGATAATAGCTGATCAGTCAATAAATCAGTTGGGACGGTTCATTCTTATGGGCCCATTTACCATTGCATAATAGCGGCTAATTCCTCCATAACAACCGTTTTCAGAGAATAGCCACAAATTTTAAGTATCCTCAGAATGTATGTAGGAGGGACCGCAGCAGGAATCTCCAATCACTTCTGTGATCCTTCCTGCCCTGCTTGAGGCCGCAACCCCCATAGGTTTTTATGGTGGGGCGATGCTGCCTGATGTATCAATATCCTGCAGCATCACACCGGGTACTGGTGCTACCGCCATTCTGAGATGGGGCAGTGTGGTAAGCACGGGTCAGCTGAGGGTTATCGCTAGCCATGCATGTGCAGACCCCCTGCACCCAGCAAAGCTGATCGGAGCCATTGTCCCTTCATCTGTAGGGTCATTCATTGGCACAAAAGGATCACCTATTGCAAGGCGATCCTGGCCGGTATATCCTGCCCAGTTCGCATTGAAAATGCAATCCTTTGGTGAAAGGTCCCCTAAATGTTCTAAATGCAGCTGCTGCACTGTGGTATTAAGCAAATAACTATTCTTCTTTCTTATGGTGGTTACCTTACTTTTCTATAATGTTCCTTATATACTTTGCAAGAATAGGTTACATAAGAATAGGTTACATAAGAAAAGGACACATACAAAAGAGGGCTGTAAACATGCGCACCAAATACCAGTTCAGATCACTTGCCATCACAATATAACTGCAGACCACTAACCAATGGTTCATAACATCCATGTTTCCTTGGGAAATGGTTTCATTTTCTTTTTTTTTAAGTTCAACTCCATAACAGAGGGGTCTATTCATGAAGCCTTGAGGAGAGTGGTGAAATGAGACCCTGCACTTGATAAATGTTACCCATAGTTGCCGACTTTTAGGCTGAGAGGGCAGCCAGGTCTGTGAAGCAGGGGGCGGGGCCCATCTATGGGAGGGCAAAGGGGTGTTTCAGAGGCGGAGCCACGGACAGAATGATCTATTGGGGGCGTGTCTAGAGCTATCGGCCCCGCCGGTATTTCAGGCATTGCACGGTCGGGTGCGGGCTAAAATGTAGCAATCGTGTCATTTAACCTGCGCCCCGCACCCCCCGCCCCCCTTGGCTCCCGATGAGCATCATTGTAAAGACCTGATTTTTAATTGTATAGTCAACCATGAGTGATTTCATACCCCCACTATCCAACTACGCATCGAGTTGATTCTATATAGTGTGGCGAGCGCAGCGAGCCACCGAGCCCGAAGCGTGGCGAGTGTAGCGAGCCCCGCGAGGGGACGTGGATAACTTTACATGTATTCTGCGTCCGCTCGCCACGCTTTGGGCTCGGTGGCTCGCTGCGCTCGCCACACTATATAAAATCAACTCCATGCGTAGTTGGATAGTGGGGGTATGAAATCACCCATGGGTGACTATACAATTAAAAATTGGGTCTTTACAATGAAAAATCGCATTGCATTGCATTGTATGCCACTGTATTGCATGCGATGCGATGCAATGCAATGAAAAAAATCGGGCGTCCAGATAATACATAAGTACCGACTCTGCTTAACACTTCGGGGGGAGGGCTGTCATTCGGTAGGCCTTGCCCCCCAAATGTTATAATTCTTGGGGGTGCATGGAGGGACCGGGGCTAAAGGCCTTATTCTGGTTGGTGCGGCCGGGCCGTACGCGTACGTTCCGGGGTTTTCCATGATCTGCGCATGCGTACATTCGCTAATGCGCAGGCGCGAACACTCCACAACGCTTACGGACGGGTCTCTACGTGCGAAAAAACCTGTACGCGAGTGTACGGGCATTGGGGGCGGCATAGGGGCGTGTTGAGGGGAGCGGTCGAAATAATGAGGGAAAATGGGCGTAAATATGGGCGTACACGGGGGTGTGCACCAAAAATGAGCGGTGCTACTACCGCACGATCGCCTAAAGCACCGTTCATTTCGGACACAAAACAGGCGGCCGCCAACCGCCAGCTCAGACCACCCCTACAGATACCGCATGCCTGCGTGCGCCTGGGTTTGCTAATTTACGCTGATTACTACTCAAACACATACACCTGAATGTAATAAGCAATGCTGCAGTCTATTAAGTCCAAACCATGATTTCACTACCTGCAAGCCACACACAGCACTCAAACACATTGGAAGCTTATCTTTCTATACTTCTCTACATTTAAAGGTTTGTTTAATTTAAGGTAAGAATCTTTTTAAGACCTGCTTATATATGCTAAGGTAGGTATTTGTTAAACAGTTAGACACATTCACTACGTGCTTTCATAGACTTTACACAGTAGCACACTCAATCTACACAAGTCGACATGTGTCAACGTGTTCACTCTAATACAAACATAGGTTTTGTATTTATGATACAATAACATAAACCACATCTAACACCTACAAAGGATGTTTCAGCAATGTTTTAAGCCCATGCCCACTATTTTGCACACAATCTTTGTATAGTACCCAAAATACAGAACTGTACCACTATCTGATCTGCTATGAATTGGATTTTACTACACTCTGGATGTAAGATGCCACCAATCACATTATTGCACTCACATCTCTCTAACAAAGGATTCCTACATCTGCTTATGACACTGTAAAATCATATATATTTAAAAAGTTATACATGTTTGTTCACAAGCAATTTTCTCATGTTTGGCCGATTCACACATCTTTTTTTAGGGAGGACACATATGCATTCCTACACAAATGTACCTTTTGACCCTTGTTTGTCTGCCTCACCCACTCCATGAGGAAAGCATTGTTCTGGACCTGCTTTTACCTACTACTGTAGGAGCTACCTCACCTGCACACAAACTGCTTTCTCACCTATTAAGTTGCTCTGCACATGTGCTGACACAAACTAATTAGCAGGGAAAAGTTGGATAGGAACATGGGAATGGCCATGGAGAGGGTTACACATGGGAAACTTCTACCACACTTCAACAAATGTTCAAAAATACCCTGGTCAGTAAGTACACATAAATGTAGTATTTGTATCACACAAGAAATTACACATACAACAATTTTGTTTTAATTGGTAAAATAAATTTATTTGCTGTTCAGCATCACAGCTTATTTGACACTTTAATGTCATAAATCAAATAAACAAATAAAATAGACACAAAAATAAAAAAACAGCCAGAACAAGAGGTTGCATATCTCCAAACATGTGTTACCCTGCAAATGCAATGGTGAAAGAAATGGGGACACCAGAATACGTACTGCAACAACCAGGGTGAATACTAAGCAAGATACACACCACCAAAAATTTATCCTGCATTTGTAGAGGTCAAAATAAGAACTTTAATGCCCATGGCACGAAAATGGATCGATGGCCAACTCAGGAAGTGGATGTCCAGTGCAATTTAAACATTTGGGGTCCAACCACAGAGGAAGTGAACCAGGTCTCATTATTTGGGCCCTTTTTTCCCCCTTTTAGATGGGGCCTTGGGGACAGGGGCCTTTGGCTCAGATGGCTTGCGGCGTCTTCCCCTAGTGGACACAGGAGGGTCAGCAGAGGTGGAAGGTTGGGGAGCAGCTTGGGGTGGGCCAGCAGATGGGGGATTGTCCCTTAGGGACCTGGCGGTGGTCAGCAGCTCCGCAAGAATTTCATTCTGGCGGCTGAGGTGTTGGCCAATGCTTTGCATGCCAGCCGCCAGAGTGTCATTCATGCGGTTGAAGGCCTCACACTGCTGCCTGTTTGTGGCCTTCCACTCCGCCAGAAATTCCCCAACCTGCTGCTGACGGATCGCAGCATCCACCCCTTGCTGCTCGATCCTCTCCAGCATCACCATCACGCTCTCATCCCATGTCTCCTGTGGCTGGGGCTGGGGGTGTCGTCTTGGTGGAGGCTGGACCACTTGCTCCACCTGTGGCTCTGCAGAGGAAGATGCTGCCGGTTCATCCTGGGTTTCTGCTTCTTCTAGGATAATAATTGAAAACAATGTCACCATCACATACGCACAAAAAAATATCTTTCAAAATACAATGCATTACTGTGACTTACCAGCAAAAGCAGCAGCAAAGACCTCCGCCGGGAGCTCACTATCCATATTGGATATCCCCCTGACCTCGGCCACATCAATGACGTCCAAGGCGTCCTGCTCCAGGGGGGTATACTCCAAATTATCAGGCATAGGACCTCTCCCGGTGGACATGCTGTGGTTGTACCGGTCAGTCATCTTCCTCTTCAGTGTCGTTTTGAAGTCTGTCCACCTACAAGTTTAAAAATACAAATATCACCATGAGATATGTGCACCACTGTGCTACGTGACATTTCCTAGTGTGGGTGATCTTATGTTTTTTAGCCATATGTGTCCCACACACACATTAATGTCTCCATTAGGAGGCATTTCAGTGTCTCATCTCATTCATTAGGCCACTAAATGCACATACATAGATCACTATGCAGAAATGACATCATCCATGGCCAAATTATGCAACTCCACCTGTTGTGAAACTACACATTCCACCATAGCTTGACAGTGTGGTTATTATGGAGTAATTTAACTATGGGATGGCATACTGGGATGTGTAGTTTCTCACCAGCTACATGTGCACAGTTTGGTCATTCTTGTTTCAGTAGCATCATATGGAACATGTTACAACAACTCTTTCAAAAACACACTTTCTCTTGTCCCATCACATACTTCACATACTTCACATGAGCAGAACTGTGCCCATGACCTCACATCACACCAATGGTGCATGTTTCATATATCAATGTGGGTTATTAGACATGGTTGTGTTCACATGTGACATTGAAGTGTAGCACTATCTACAAACACACCTTTCTATTATTCTCCAAACATACATGTAACATATGTACACACATATGACATTATCAGGGGGACAAACACACTTGCCTTTTCTTCACCGCTAGCCAATCTCTGACCACTGGTGACACCTGGTTCACTTCCTCTGTGATCTTGTCCCAAAGGTTTCTCCTTGCACTGGCACCCGGCTTCCTGGTTGGCAATTCGATCCATTCACGTGCTCTGGGCACTAAAATTCTTAATTCTGCCTCTACAAATGCAGGGTTTCTCTTTTTGGTGGTGGTATCCTGCTCAGTCCTCACCCTAGATGTTGCAGCTCGTTTTCTGGTGGCCCCAGTTCTCTCACCATGCACCTGCTGGGTCACACCTGTTTGGAGAGATGCAACCTCTTGTTCTGGCTGGTTGCTTGGCCCTTGTGGAGCTGGTGGAGGTTGAACAGGGCCTGTTAGTGAGGGGCCCGCTTGGTCTTGCAGGCTACTTCTCTCTTGAGCCCTCCTTCTCCGCTCCTGTTCCCTCTTCTGTAAAGCTTCAAGCAGGGATTCTGCTGTAGCTCTCTGTAGAGCGTCCTCAGCTGCGGAATCATCTGAGTTAGACATGTTTGCAGCAATTCTGGCCTGCATCTGACTGAATATTTATATGTTAATCTCCCGCCATAAACAAGGGGGCTTATACTTTTCCCCGCAATGTAGTTGCTAATTTACGCCGATATTTCCCGCCGATAATTGCCGCTTAAATTACGCAGGTCTCAACGCACCTGATCAATCACCTGTATATGCACATACACAGGTTGTGGAGCATTGTGTGCTACATCGTGAAATGTGTGCACCTGTCATTCCAATGATGAGTGTTGTCAGCTGGTATCTGTTGGAGTTCGTGTATGCTTTGTGAGTCACATTTCAAAACATCACGTTATAATGCTTTCCTTACATATGTAATGAGTATGAAATTGTCATACACCAACATGTTGCATTGTGCCCCTTTTAGCAGCGTATTTATTAGTAGACGGTTGCGTGTATTCTTTTACGCACACTGTATATACAGTTCCTCTCTATACATTGAATGCATGCTGTTGGTTATGGTGTGTGTATATCGGAACGGTCCGCGTAAGTTTCTATTCGCATCCAGTTTGTTCATGTAAGAAGGATTAATAAAGTTAATACTAAACAAACAATTTTTTACACCAATCAGCAAGCACCAAAAGTGATATATGTACCTGCAATTAATAACTGCGCCATTGCCACTATGACTTCAACCAGGGCTAGGGCGTTTTCTACCCAGGAGCTGTTGGCCTTGGTTGAGGTCATGGACCGGCGCCTGGGGCCCAGGGGCCCATATGTGTCTAACATGGACAAGCGGCGGGCGTATAATGCTGCCCGCCGGCTAATCTACGCCCGGACCGGCGTCCGCAGAAGCCTGGCCCAAGTTGAGCGGCGCTGGTCTGACCTGCGCCGGCGGCAGCCAGTGTTGCTTTCTACACTTCGCCGCCATATTGCCCGATGTAAGTTTTTATTTACTAGTATGTCTGCGTTTTTTTGCAATGTTTTCTGTACTTTTTATAAATATGTTCCTGAGTATGTGGGTGTATATGGGGTGTATATGGGGTGTATATGGGTGTATATGGGGGGTATAGGGGGTGTATATGGGGTGTATAGGGGGTGTATATGGGGTGTATAGGGGGTGTATATGGGGTGTATAGGGGGTGTATAGGGGGTGTATAGGGGGTGTATAGGGGGTGTATAGGGGGTGTATATGGGGTGTATATGGGGTGTATATGGGGTGTATAGGGGGTGTATATGGGGTGTATATGGGGTGTATAGAGGGTGTATAGGGGGTGTATATGGGTGTATAGGGGGTGTATAGGGGGTGTATATGGGGTGTATAGGGGGTGTATAGGGGGTGTATATGGGGTGTATAGGGGGGGTTTAAGTAGTTGCTCAGTTTTTGGGTGTAGCATATCAATTAGTTTGCATGATAAATGTCTGAAATATAACAGCAATGATAATTTGGAAGGTTATGAGCATGACTAATGTGAATTTTTCTTTCCCCCTTTTTTATGAAACCCAATCTTCGATTTCTATGCCATCAACATGAACATTTCAGCACGGGCAAGAGCACGCATAGAAGCCCGGGAGCAGGCAGCCCGGGAGCAGGCAGCCCAGTAGCAGGCAGCCCAGGAGCAGCCAGACGAGGAGGAGGAAGAGGAGGAGGAAGAGGAGGAGACAATGGGTCAAGCTGGGGCCCACCAAATTTCGCCATCCCCTTCCACCAGCCACTCCCCAACCCCCACCCACACCCCTACCCCCACCCACACCCCTACCCCCTCCCCAACCCCCACCCACACCACTACCCCCACCCCCTCCCCAACCCCCACCCCCTCCCCAACCCCCACCCCCTCCCCAACTCCCACCCACACCCCTACCCCCACCCCCTCCCCACCCCATTTCCAACCCCCCTACGCCTCTCCACCACCCACCCCCAAACCTCTCCAATCCCCACTCCAACCCACTACCAGTATCCCAAGTCCTATCCCATCCCCCTTGCTCCTGACCCCCCCAACCACCGCACACCCAACCAGCGGCGAGCAGGATGGCTCAACTAGCCGTAAGTAAATAATGTGTCTCATGTTTACCTACACATTTCTACACATAAACAATCACAACAACCACATATGTGTATCCAACATCAACATTAGTTGCAACATATCACTGCAGGGCAACCATGAGGTGAGGCCTGTCCTTCTCCAGGAACAAGGGTCCCCTTGGTGGTTTTTTGGAGTGTGGCCATGCCTCACCACTTGAATAATTGACATAACAGTACATCCAATGAGATATCCAACATTAGTGGTGTTGTAGTTATGTGGGTCCAGGTGTTGGGTAACTCCACTTCCCAGCATGATGTGCAACATAAATTTATAGATTGTTTTGTTAATAGTGTGTGAGGCCATGCGGATGCATGCTTTACAAACATAGCTTTAGGCCTATAATTTGTACAGCAATGTCCTAAATTTCAAATAGTAAGGAGTGCTTAAGCCGCAACAATGTCATAACCCTTAAATAGCACAGCCTAATTGTGAGGTTAGAGGAGAGTTCCCCAAAACCAAACTACCAATTGGGATACAGCATACATTCATCCAAGAAGGAGTAATTTAATTAATGTTATTTACTATGTACAGTATGTGTGTGTTAACATATTATTTTTTAGTACTGTGTTTACAGCAGACCCATCTTCAATGTAGTTTAAAAATGTATGTGGCCTTCACACATAACTCACAACTTTTTATTATGTACAAATACAACAAACATTTGTGTATGTTATATATTATTTTATTTTTTTTATCCCTTCACTACAGACACTGAACAGCACCAGGAGGAGGTGGACAACATCTTGCGGGAGATATTCCTTACCCTTTTTTATTTAAATCTTCTTTTTTTACGTTTGGAGGCCCTCATTTAATTTATTTTTATCCCCCCCTTATTATGTTTGTTCTTAATAAAAGTTTATGTTCAGTTAGAAGTTGCCTGTGTTTTTAATAATAAATATGTTAGAGGGCTTGTAAGGGTAGGTACATACAGATGTGTAATGTAAGTTATATTTGTAATTTGAGGTGAGGGGTAATGATTGATGTGTGAATGTGTGTGTTTTTGAGTAAAATAACACATAGTGAAAATGCATGAATGTTTAATGTTGTTAGATTAAAACATCACACATAACATCAGGGTAGGTATACATGTTACACATTTTGGACAAACTAATTATGGACATAATTTAGTACATATACAGAAACACCAACATAACTTGATTTAAAAGTAACAGCAATATGGGGACACATAGATAGTGATTAAAATGCCACATTAGAACATAACAAATATACATGTAATGAGGGTTAAAATGTTGTTTTATTAGGGTCTTTATTAAGGTAGACAATTGAGTTAATAGAAAACAATAATTGAATAACAATTAAAATAATTAATTAATTGTCTGATTTGTAGTTGAAAGGCAAGATTTGCAGGTCCATATATGTGAAGGGTATGCCAGCGTGCACGGACGTACGCTCACTTTCACGAGCGGTGACATAAGCTGAGTTTTCTATTGAAAACAATAGGGACCCGTCCGTGCAAGCTGGCGTACGCTCAGATTTCCGCAAGAAGTCGGTGGGAAGACGGACGAGAGACGTCCGTAAACGGTGGCGGACGCTCTGTTGTACGCCAGTTGTCGGAGTGTAAGGGCTGGGCCGTCCGTGTACGTTGGCGTACGCTCAATTGTACGCCACTCCCCTTTGACGTTGTTTCTGGCCGTACGTATGCGGCTGACTTGTGGGTGGACTTAACCCCAACGGCCGCGTATGGAGAGCGTACGCTAATAGTGAACGTACGCACGTTTGGCCGCTCCGATCAGAATAACCTCCTAAGTGAGGCAAACTTGCCTAATTAGTTCCCTACCCTGCACAGTGCCGCAATTCCCAGTAAAATCTCAACCTGTCTGCTTCATTAGGAAGCAGGTGGGAGATCTGGCCTCTCTTCCATGGGAGTGGGGGACTGCACAAATATTGTGAGTCTCCTGCGACTTCCAGGAGAGTAGAAAAATATGACATAAATGTTCACTGGATGACTTCCAGCTCCGGTCGCGGGCAAACGCAGGATTTTCAGAAGGGGGTTTCCAGAGGGGCGGAGCAAAGCACGGAGATGGACACTTAGGTGACCCAGTATATGCCGGGTCAGTTAAAGTATTATAGATAAACCAAATGTATATAAGTAATAATAATAATAATAATAAATATACAGATATACACACACACACACACACACACACACATATAAATATAACAGCGGTGTAGACCCCTGGGCATAGCAATGTATTGGGGCCCCTACCGATCCTCCAGCGGTAGGGGTGGGGGAAGCCGGGTGGTAGGGGGTATTATATCAACCGCTCAGCATGTAGGGCCTGGATCAGTAATGTCCACTAATTACCCCTTTACTGCACAGATGGTGAGAGATGGGGTGGGAGAAGGGGGCATTGGGCTGAATGAAGGGGGCCTGATACATAACTTCCAGGGTGGTAGAGAGTGTTTAATATGCAGAGGAGGGGTGTATAGTGGAGTGGGCTTATTATCCATAATTTTCTGGTGGGTGGACAGCTTGCTTGACTGCAGATATCTCCAGTTCCCGGAAATAGATTTCTTAGATTTTAATGGAATTAAAAACTAGAGAATCCCACCTACCAAATATTACTGGGGACTAGGGGATCAGAGTTCAGGAGGCAGAGCAATCCGCCAACGAGAATATAAAACTACATACCAGGTGTGTGGAGCTGGAGCAGTAACCAGCTGCTGGAAGGCTGATATCTCTGGTTCTTGGAACAGTAGAGACAAGCTACTAGTGTCCTTCAAAGTGGGAGAGTCCCAGCTTTTGTAATATACCCTCAGAAAAACTCTAAAGGCCGCCATACACTATGCGATTTGGCCCCGATTTCACCCAATCCAGATGGACCGGGCAGTGAAATCGGACCAAATCGCAGGTTTTGACACCCGGTCCGACCCGATGCGCGGTCCCGTGCGCATCGGGTCAGAGTCGGGACGTCGGACCGGCTGCACATAAGATAAGGACTCTGAGGACGCCGGCGAGGGAGGGGGGCGGGAGACGCCGGCGAGGGAGGGGAGCCGGAGCAGGGAGCTGTCATGCTCCTTCCGGGTAGGGGGGGACACGCCGCTAGTAGTGCAGACGCTGCGGCGTGACATAGAGCCGGGCGGGGGGAGCCGGGAGCTGTCAGCACTGAAAAAAAAAAAGCCCATACAATGAATGGGCAGCCTGTGATTGGCTGAGCGTCCGCACTACTAGCAGTCCCCCCCCCCAGCCGCCTTGCAGCATCCCCCGCCCCCGCCACCTCGATGTCCCCGGCCCCCCTGCTCGCTCCACATTGCAGCTCCCCGGGAGTTGCTCCCCTGATTCATCGCATGCGATGTTTCATTTGCAAAACTTGGCACATCAAGTGCCAAATCGTGTGTCCCCCTCCCGGGGAGCTGCAGGGGGAAATCAGGTCCGACTTGTCCTTAGGACAAGTCGGACTAATGTATGGGGGCCTTAAGTCAGACAGAACCTGAAATATCTGACTGGGAAGTGCAAATAACAGGCTTGGATGGGAACCACTATTTTGAAGTCAGATATCTCCGGTTCCCAAGGGCCGATTTTTAAAATTCTTGCACCCATGGAAAGAGGGGACCCTCAGCTTTAAACCTAGGTTCCTTAGACTCCTGGGGGGGTTTCTGGGTACTCAGAAACCCCCCCTGCGTGCGCTACTGCCGGTCCCATATATATTTCAACTGAGCAATTATTAGAGTATTGCCAAAGCTGGGCAGAGACCCGGAGATTCCGAGCTCTTATAGGCCTATTTCGTTGCTGAACACCAATTATAAGATCCCTATGAGAATTCTTTCTGACAGGTTGAAGCTGGTTCTCCCTTATGGAGTGTCCCAGATCCCATCCTACTGGGGAGAAAAATGCTGTTCTCTCTCTGGATGCGGAGAAGGCATTTGACCTGATCACATGGTACCATGTGTTTGAATCGTTGCTCAGATATTGGTATTCCAGAAAAATGTATTTCGCTCATATGGTTCCTATACACTGACCCGGCCACCCAAGTGCTTAACAATGTCCCCATTACGTTTCGCATTGGCCCATGAGCTTTTAGCCATAGCCCTGAGATTGTCCACTGTCACGACTAGGGATTTGGGACCCGGGAGTGACCTTGGCTCAATCTGGGTGGCATAATGTGAATTTTGGCTCAGTCTAAGTGGCATGATGTGCATGTTGGCTCAGTCTGGGTGGCATGATGTGAATTTTGGCGCAGTCCTAAAGCGGTGGCTAACTGACAACCAAATGGAAACAGGACGGAGGCACGTGGATACAAATGGGTAATGTTTATTGCATAGAATGAAAACTGGTACAGGAGACAATTGAAAGTTTGTAATAGTCTTTGGGAAGCTGGAATCTGGTAACAGTTAGCCACCGCTTTGAGACATACCATATCACTAGTCTCTAAATTGACAGCAGGATCTTGCTAACTGTGGTATTCTGGTGACACTGTGGACTAAAAGACACTACTACTATAAAGCCAGTAAATCATAATGTATGTGATATTTACACATCCTGCTTGTTCTATACAGAGGACAATTGTGACCTTATTTAGAAGGCTAGCTCAAACTATTAATTAATATGGTAAGCTGTATTAAAGTGTTGCTATGGCCGCTGGTCGCTTTCCGGGATGTGTGGGGGTGTGAATTTCTCCCAGCCCGGATTTTGTTACCAATCCGCCCCATGTTACTCAGTATCAGGCTTCTGTCCTTCCTCAGCTCTATAGTAACATATACCCACCTCACCTTTGTGGTAATATATTTCCCATCTATTCCCCCTCTCACATAACAAAGTTTCCCACACTGGGGACGATTCATCCCTAATCAAATTAGCATACCTTGATAAAGCTGGTGTAAGGCCAGCGAAACGCGTAGGTGCTGTGCTACTGTTGGGTTCCAGATCAAAGGACTTACATCGGAGGATCTACCTGCTCAATCGACTGCCTAACTTATCCCCCCCTTTATTGGATGTCTACGGCTCAATTTCCAAGAAAAGCAAATATCACAGCCACGAGGTTGTAGGTGAGCTTTCAACAACCAGCTCCTCCCTCGCTGTGGCACACTCGGATTACAAATCGCCGTTCTTGGGACTCCAGCTATAATCGGGACCAATTGGAAGGACAGTGCAGGTCAAATCCTACCATCCCTTGCCTTGGGACTGCTCCTATAACGTGAGATCTGGCAACCTTATTTTTAAATCTACATTTTTTATATATATTTTTTGTCCATTTTTATTATATTTTTTTATTATTTTTATTATCATTATTATTATATGTTTGAAATATCATACCTTAACAGGTAATAATAAATAAGTGTATTTTTTACCTTATAATTGATTCACTCATTAATATCTAGCGCTGCTATTCCTTGTATTTTCTTCCTGTTTCTCTTTGTGGGGACTGACCCTCCCCTTATATAGCAGCAGCTTATTGAACAAGCAGCTCATAACAAGCGCTCCCAGGGGCAACACTTAGTGTTGACCTCCTTTTTCTCTCTAATCAAATTAGCAGCCCTGGCGATTATCGGAGGAATTATTTATTTTATTTATTATTTATTTACAGTTTCTTATATAGTGCCACATATTCTGCAGCGCTTTACAGAGAATATTAGAACATTCACGTCAGTGCCTGCCCCAGTGGAGCTTACAATCTATATTCCCTACCACATGTACACGCACACACAGACATTCTAGGGGTAATTTGTTGGGAGCCAATTAACCTACCAGTATGTTTTTTGATTGTGGGAGGAAACCGGAGTACCCAGAGGAAACCCACATAAGTACGGGGAGAATATACAAACTCCGCACAGTTAGAGCCATGGTGGGAATAGAACCCATGACCTCAGTGCTGTGAGGCAGTAATGCTAACCATTACACCGTCCATACTGCCCCGTAGGAATGTGCATGTGCATGATTCACAAGCCCTCCGTGTGGCCACAGTCAGGAGCGTCACCAGCGGCCTCAATCTCCCCATGGCCATCGGAGCCCCGAGTAATGCTGGGTACACACCAGGACAATCCTGCTCGTGAGCGGGTCGTCACAGGAACGTACGACCCACTCACGAGCTGACGGAGCCGCCGACCAGTACAGAAAAAGCCCCTGATGTGATCGCAATCCGATCGCGACCCGCACCCACTACAATGGTCGTTTCTGAGATCCTACCTGCAGCAGGTAGGATCTCAGAAAAGACCTAATGACCCGCGGGGCCGCGCATCGGATCGGGATCGCATCAAAAGGGCAGTGAAATGGCCCAAAACACGGCCGATTTAAATACAATCGGTTGAGATTGTATCTAAATTGGCTCGTTTTGGACCATATTGTCCTGGTGTGTACCCCACATTAGTATTGGCTTACGCGGTGCTGCACACTGGAAGGGGGGAGGGAATTCCTTCCGATAGTGAGTGATCACTAAAGGAATTCCCCCTCTTCACATGGCTGCGATGCCATTTGCTGCCGCGCACAGGGCCAGGATCCTACTCAGACAGGGACGGGGCTAACCAATCACAGGGCTGCAAAAATCCGCCCCTCTGACTGCTCTAGTTACAGTGTCCCCTCTGATCTCTCTAGTAACACAGGGGTAGCTGTATGAAGCAGTGATAAGGGAGGAGAAGTGATAAAGTGCCTGGTACTTTATCACCGGCCAATCAGCTCCTGTCCCTGACTGTCAGGAGCTGATTGGTTGGTGATAATGTACCAGGTACTTTATCACTTCTCCCTTATCACTGCTTCATATATCTACCACACAATCCACAATTTCGTAACAACTTTTACCCCTATTTCCTCTGTAGAAACGCATTTCCCTCTCACATCTTTAGTAACATATCCCCCCTTATGTGGTACGATACTAATGCTTATCACTTTACATATACAATTCCTTCTGTCACCTCCACATTAACGTATTACCCTCTTACATCTCTAGTAACATATTACCCTCCTCACATCTGTTACTTCCTCTCTTCTATAGTGACACAGTTAATACCTGGTGGACAGGTAACTAGGTGCATCTCACTCCCAGGTGCCTAGCAACCCTCCCACCCCATCTCCCCATTAGATTTCCTTCTCCTTATAGGGTGTATTTGTTCAGGTTAAATGTCCTGATTGTCGTAGCTTAGTGGGGGTGCAAACAGAAGGGGGTTACTCTGTCCTGATCTCTGCTGTGCGAAATTGCAGCAGCCTGCAATCAGACAGTCACCGTCTGCGAAAGACTTGCTAAAATAACGACGATCACCGGCCAGCTGCAAATTCATTTGCAACTCACCACAGAATGATTTTCTCAGTTTGTGCAAGTGTGCGTAACTCTGACCATTCCACAAGTGTGCAACAGACACAAACTGATCGAGGCCGGAGCTGACATCGATTAGATTAATTCCTTATTTTTTTAGCTGTTTGGCTTTGCGTATGGTTGTGATGATCCATACACATCCACATGTCGTTCAATAATAGATCCGATTGCGATTTCACACAATAGCGATCAGGTCTGAATAACCCCGAGTTAGGGGTACATTTAAATAAATAAATAAAAAAGGAGAAAATATACACTTTGGCAAATCTATGTTGCAATAGAGGCATCTATGTTGCACTACAGGTATCTATGTTGCACTACAGGCAGGGCCGGTGCAAGGCGAGTCGGGGTGGGGGCGGGGGGTACCTGCTGTGCCGTTTGGGGAGTGGGCAGGGAGTTCCTTGCAGCATGGCTACCTGTGGCGCTGTGTATAAAGCTGGCGGCGGCGGGGGGTCCCTGCAGTGAATAAGAAATAACTAGCGCTATGCGGCGGCGCGGGAAGCGCTTCTGTTTTGAAAACACTGGCCGCACGCTGATTGGCTGAATCTCAGCCAATCAGCATGCGGCCAGTGTTTTCAAACCCGGCAGCGCTTCCCGCGCCGCCGCATAGCCTGGCGGATAGCGCTAGTTATTTCTTATTCACTGCAGGGTCCCCCCACCGCCGCCAGCATTATACACAGCGCCACAGGTACCCGCGTGGCAAGGACACCACTGCAGGCTCCTGTCAGACGCCAGCATGGACCCCCCTACCCGCTCCCCAGATGGCGCAGCAGGTACCCCCTTTGCACGGGGGGGGGGGGGGGGGGGGCGAACTGCCACCCTCCAGTGGCCCTGACTACAGGCATCTGTGTTGCACTATAGGTGGGACAACTTTAAAATGTTTTAGCGTCGGGAAGATTATTGGATTGATTCTATATGTCAGTGTAAAACCATGGCTGACCAGGATGTGTTCACTAAGTGCAAAAGCAGAACATATTTTTCCCTGTGTGCAAATAACTGCATTTGTCATCATTGTATGGAAACTTGAGGCCTAATTCAGACCCGTTCACTAGGCAGCGCATATTTGCTGCCCCACCCCCTTCTCTGCCCAAATCCCCTCACTAGCATGCAAACTGATGTGTTTGCATACACATCCTCTCACATGCAGCCGCACGGAAGAAAAATCATTCGATGGTCCCTCACCATCTAATTTTTTTTTTCCTTCGCTAATAAAATTTAGTCTAGAATGACTTTCATTCTGTCTGGAGATGGCCGAATTCGGGCGGGCGCTGATGTCATGAGACGCCAGCCATCCACCTAATACCACTTTTACACCAGAATACCGGGTAGGACCCGGGAAATCGAACACGGGAAATTGCCAGGGCATGCCCTGCCTCAGACCCCATTTACACTGCAGTTCAATCCGGGTTATTCGCGGGTAAGGCCCTTTCACACTGAAAACGGATCAGCCCTGTCGTTCCTTGCTGGTGTCATTAAAAATGGACCTTTGGGCTGTTTGAGATGAGGTCACAAGAAAGGGAAAAGGGAGGGAGTGGGTTCTGCTCCCAGCATTGCAGCAAAGATGGCAGACAGAGTAGCTGTGTTGCAGTTTGTGCTGTACTTTTCAGCAATTGAGAGTTTGAAGCAGCTTCTCACCCTGTGCTACTTGCTTCACACTTGGAGGAGGAGAGCACAATTCTTGGCTGAGAGGTCTAGATCTCGACACCAATATTTGTAACGCTGCTGCTGCTGCGCTGCTACATGCGCCCTGTGCGGGTCTCCAGCAGATGACATCATCTGCCAGAGCCGCAGAAGCACCAATCAGCTCTTCGCGCCCCTCTACCCACCAAATAACCCGGATAATGACCATTTACACCACCCTGAGCCCCGGATAAGCCCCGCGTCCTACCCTGAACATTTGCCGGGTCAGATTCCCGGGGAACAGTACCCGTGTTATTTTTTTTCAGCCCATTTACACCATGCCCTGCCCCGGACTGGAGCGGCAATATCCCGGGTCCAACCTCTGGTGTAAAAGGAGTATAAATCAGACATTGACACGCCTGTAATCGCAGGGGTATTCCCGGCCTTTCTTTGGGCGTGCCCACAAATAGGGTCCCTTGTGTCCCCCCCTGCTTACCTATCCTGGAGCGAACGTCTCAGCGAGTCTGAAACTCGACGAAGGCGTTCACTCCGTGGGTTTGTACATGTGCATATTCTCGTGTGTACGCATACCCCTAACATCGGACGGGGTAGCGAATTCGGCCCGCACTGTGTATGTCTGAATCGCCCCATGAATCAAATTGCTCCCTTCTTTTTCATTACTCCTTCATATGCTGAACTAGGCCCATTGTTCCAAAGCGGATCAGAATACTATAACGTACCACACAAACGTACAATGGTGCGATTCAGCCACAAAGCAGGAGAAGTCAGGAACATGGTGACCCACTCTGTATATAACTTAAAGCAGAGAAAAGCCCTGTTTTCCACAAAACAGGGTTTTCTAAGCTTTAGGAGTAGACCCCCATCTCACATAAAGCTCATGTAGGTGACATATGGAGCTGTATCAGACCTTATACAGAGGACAGGTAGAGGAGTTCCTCACACCAACCAGATTCTATCATGTATCTAATATGTTCTATAAAACGATAGGTAAAAGCCGATTGGTTGCTAAGGGCAACTTCTTCACTTGCCCTCTTTGTAAGGTCCGTTACATCTGATCTCCCTGGCCCAATGGTAACTCTCTAGCCCCTCCCTCCAGCTGTCATAAACATCCAGGGAGCTACTCCACATTGCTAGGGAGAACTATAGACCTCGCCGCGACTTCCGGGTGTTCTTTGCAATGCATCACGGACGTTGTAGTTTGGAAAGGCCTCCCGCTCTATTGCCTTGCAAGCTTTCAGGACTACGACGTCCACGGTCCACAGCGGCAGAAATAGGCGTGGCCGCGTGGAAAGGGGCCGTTACGTCTGTCAACGACTGTCCCAGAGAAGGGGCGGAGCTGCGGCTGGCGGCGAGCGAGCGGCGGAGGGGCAGTGCTTCCGCATTGGAGGAGACCGGTTTGCCGTTGTTGTGATCGCGGCGGAGGAAGAGGGGGAGTTGCCGGAGGATGAGACAGCGGTGACCGTGCCCGCAGCCATGTCTCAGTCCCCGTCTCAGATGCAGCAGAAGAGGAGGGATCGGCGCATCTTCTCCGGGACCTGCCCGGACCCCAAGTGCCGGGCCCGCCTGTTCTTCCCGGCCCAGGGCTCGGCCAGCATCGAGTGCACGGACTGCGGCCAGAGGCATGAGCAGGCCAAGTTGCTGGAGGTGGAGGAGGTGATCGAGCCAGACGTGGTACTCCACAACCTGCTGAGGAACGCCCTGCTCGGCGTGGCCGGGCCGCCCAGGAGAAACGCGGACATGGTGAAGGTGATGGGGCTTTCCAACTACCACTGCAAGCTGCTCTCGCCCATCCTGGCCCGCTATGGTATGGACAAGCAGACTGGCAAGGCCAAGCTGCTTAGGGAGATGAACCAGGGGGATGTGTTTGACTGCTCCCTTCTGGGGGACAGGGCTTTCCTCATAGAGCCTGAGCATGTAGACACGGTGGGCTATGGCAAGGACCGCTCTGGTAGCCTGCTTTACCTGCATGACACTTTGGAGGACATTAAGAAGGCCAACGGCAACCAGGAGTGCTTTATACCTGTGCATGTGGATGGTGACGGGCACTGCTTGGTGCATGCTGTATCGCGGTCACTGGTTGGCAGGGAACTCTTCTGGCATGCTTTACGGGAGAACCTAAAAAAGCACCTGAAAGAGAACCTGGATACGTACAAGGCCCTCTTCCATGATTTTATTGATGTGGCAGAATGGGAGGACATCATCAATGAGTGCGATCCGTGCTTTGTGCCGCCAGAAGGCGTTCCCCTAGGTCTACGAAATATTCACATATTTGGGCTGGCTAATGTTCTTCACCGTCCTATCATATTGCTCGATTCCTTGAGTGGCATGAGGAGTTCTGGGGACTATTCAGCTACTTTCCTACCTGGGTTGATACCGGCAGAGAGTTGTATGGGCAAAGACGGACAGCTCCACAAGCCAATATGTATTGCCTGGAGTAGCTCAGGACGCAACCATTACATCCCCTTGGTTGGTATCAAAGGCAGTTCATTGCCAAAACTTCCTTTGAAATTGCTTCCCAAGGCGTGGGGGGTTCCGCAAGACTTGATACGGAAATACATAAAGTTGGAGGAAGATGGAAGTTGCGTTATTGGGGGAGACAGAAGTTTACAAGACAAGTATCTGTTGCGGTTGGTTGCTGCAATGGAGGAGGTGTTCATGACCAAGCACGGCATCCACCCTAGTTTGGTGGCAGATGTACATCAATATTTTTATAGGAGAACTGGCGTCATTGGCATTCAACCTGAAGAAGTGACCGCTGCAGCCAAGAAAGCTGTATTGGAAAACCGCCTTTACAAATGCCTCATATGTGGGGCCCTGTCAGAACTTCTGGTCCCTCCAGAGTGGTTAGCCCCAGGCGGTAAGTTGTATAACCTAGCAAAAACAACCCACGGTCAGCTGAAACCAGATAAGAATTACAGTTTTCCCCTAAATAACATTGTGTGCTCATATGATGCAGTGAACGACATTTTGATACCTGACTTTAATCTGAGCAATTTAACCGGTTGCAATTGGTGCCGTGGAAACTCTGTACGCAGAGTGAGAAGCGATTCGTCCATTGTGTACTTGGACGGTGACAGAACGAACACCAGGTCCTATGGTGGCAAATGTGGTTGTGGTTTTAAACATTACTGGGATGGTAAGGAGTATGATAATTTGCCTGAAGCATTTCCTATAACACTGGAATGGGCAGGAAGAGTAGTGAGAGAAAGTGTATATTGGTTCCAGTATGAAAGTGATGTCAGCCTGAATAGCAATGTGTATGATGTAGCGATGAAACTAGTCACTAAGCATTTCCCCGGAGAGTTTGGTAGCGAGATTCTTATACAGAAAGTAGTTAACACGATATTACATCAGACTGCCAAAAAGAATCCAGATGACTATACTCCCGTAGCCATTGATGGAGCCCATGTACAACGAATGGAAGATATTAAACTGGAGCAGGACTCTGACTCAAACCTCCCAACAAAAATCATTCTCACGGGCCAGAAGGCTAAGACTTTACACAAAGAGGAATTAAACATGAGCAAAACAGAAAGGAAGCTCCAGCAGAACATAGCGGAACAAGCCTCTCTCATGCAAAAACGCAAATCAGATCAGATAAAACAAGAACAGAAAGGGCAAGCAAGAGCGTCCTCCCCTGGCACTGTCAGAGATAGTCCATCGTCTGGCTCTTCAACTCCCACAAGAACGCCTTATTCCCCAACATCTTCTAAAGAGAAGAAAATCCGTATAACGACTAATGATGGACGCCAGGCCATGCTCACATTAAAATTCTCGACCACGTTTTCTGAGCTTCAGGAAGGGATAGCCAAAGAGTTAGACATCCCTCCTTACTTACAGTCCATTCGTTATGGTTTCCCGCCAAAAGAGCTTCAGCCGCCAAAACCTGGCATGGAAAATGAGCCTGTACCACTACAACATGGTGACCGTGTGACTGTGGAGATCTTGAAGGCCAAAGATAAACCCGTCCAGCAACCTTCTTCTCACTCTGCCTTCGCTATCACAGCTGGCGATTCCTCAGAGTCTGCAAATGCTGTTTCCAAGGAGCTCCAAGACCAGATTGATAAGGAAATGTACTCCTTGTGTTTACTGGCAACTCTTATGGGTAAGAAAATAAGTTCTAATATGCTTAATGTTTTCTTGAGTTTAAGAAAAGTATTTACATTTCAATATATATGCTGTCTACTGTGTATCTCCAGGAAGCAACTGGTATAGATAACTGTGCTTAAGATGTAAAGTTCACCTCTATCACGGAACACTGATAACAGCGGAACGTACACATATTGCTTACTCTTGCTTTAGTTTTATGGTTTTAGTGTTCATTCTAGCACCCGCCATCTTTAAAAACACATGCAGTTGCTCTTCCCTGCCTGGGGTGTCGCTGTCTGCTGTAATGCTTCTAGCAAAGTGTGGTCTGTACATTAGCATGGATATGCAAACCAGACCTGTGCTAGAAACACCACAGCAGACAGCGACACCCCAGGCAGGGAACAGGAACTGCATGGGTTTTCAAAGATGGCGGGTACTAGAATGAACACTACGGTTTGATTCAATTAGCTGCGAGTTGCTTTTGTTAGTTTGCCTTGCACACTTCTCTGCCTATTGCGTTGAAGGTGCCCATACATCTACGGTATATTGGGAAAATACCTGATTTCCTGTCTAGCATCAGGGGCTTGGAGATATTAAACATGTTTGAAAAACCCAATCCTGGATTGGATCGCAGAAATGGGACATTTTCAACATGCTTCATTTCCCTCATATCTGCCAATGGATCGATGATTGTCGATATCCGGTGCCCGGCACATCCTGTCAACGTTTCCAGTAGGTCTGCAGATTGCACCTTGCTGATGTGTGACCTTAAGTGGATTTGGCTTGAACCTCCGTAGACTGTGAGCAGAATCTGCCAGGACCCGTTCCAACTTCCGTGCATTATTGGTGCTATAACAGTGCAGGTCCTCTTGGTGCTATAACAGTGCAGGTCCTCTTGGTGCTATAACAGTGCAGGTTTTAGTGATATCCAGATTCATCTCAGATGGTTAAATTAAAAATAACTGAGGTCATAATTGAACTTCCCATAAATCTCTGGTCCACCGCCCAAATTGTACGAGCGATATTTCTGTGAACGCTGTCGTTTAGACATATCGTATTGGTTGTGCAGCACAGCCGATGGTCGATCATATCTAAAGGTATATCTGTGCATCATGCTGTCTATATAGTGATCTGTCAAATGTGCATATACCAGCTGCACGAGCCGGCGGTGATTGACAGCGCAACTTGGCGGGCGCATGGAAAATGCCCAGCCTGTTTTCAAAACAGACTGAGCATTTACCTGCTCACTCCAAGTTGCACTGTCAATCACCGCCGGTTCGTTCCGTCATAACTGATCAGAAACGTGTATGCAAAACATGTGTCTAGAAAGATATCTGCCTTTGCGTGCATTAAGGACTGAGGCTGGGAATACCTATGGTACAACATAAAGATCCCACAGTGACTTCACATATATGGCGCACAAATACCATAATTTCGGTAATTAGCATTTCTTATAATTGGTTATGGTATAAAGCAGGGCTGGGCAACACCGGCCCTCCAGATGTTGATGAACTACACATACCAGCATGCCTTGCATCAGTTTCAACATGGCCACATAGCAAAACTAATGCAAAGCATCCTGGGATGTGTAGTTTATTAACATCTGGAGGGCCGGTGTTGCCCAGCCCTGGTATAAAGGGTCACCAGTCAAAAGTTAATTTGTCTAGTTGTTTAAGTCGTTGTAACATCACTTTAAGGTGATCACTAAACACCCCCATCTACCAGGGCGAGGGATCGCATGTGGTACCTCGCATGCAGTACCTCTGCCAACTCACCCGGCAGCTTTGGGCAGCAGGATCGCATATGAGACATTGTTTGTGGTCGTTTTGCATACAGTTTCTTCTGTGAGCCTAGCAAGGGCTGCCATGAATATTCATGGCAGCCCGTAGGATCTACGACTGCGATGCGAGGTGCATGGTAACGCGCCTCACATCGCATGAAAATCACATGCGATGTGTCAATTTTCATCTGGAATGGAATAAAAAGTGGCCATATCGCACTAGTGGGTGGCGACCTTAAGGGCTAAATGCCACAGCCTACAGGAAGTGGGACACATTTTTAGAGCGGCAGTTCTTTTACATGGCAAAACCAACCTGGTCATTCTGTGTAAATGATTTCAGCTTTGAAAATTTTGTACAGACTCGCACAAAATTCAGCACTTCTGGCTTCTCTCAAGTTATTATACTTAGCCAAGGATTAGGAATCTTTTAGAATAAGAATAATTATTTAACATCTGCATAATAGAGAAGAACAAAGTTTGCAGATGTCTAACTAAGCGGTGTTAGAGTTTACATTGGGTGCAAAGTCCCAGCAATGCAATGATTTCCACTTTCACTATTACACACTTATGTCTAAATGTGTCCAAAATACAGAACAAGGCATTTATTTTGTGGAACAGATGTGAAATGATCTCTGAATGCTATTGCCTACACTATTTGTTTCCAGTTCGACGCTCTCTGAGGTGGTAATTTTATTATTTATTGAGCATCGGTAAGTAATGGCTGCCCGATGGAGCTTTTGAATTTTTTTTGGGGTGCCCATTACTTATCCCACTTGTTGTGTCCAAATGCATCATTTGTGGTAAATTTGGTAAACTCTTCTGGAGTACTGGGTTTAATAAGGAAAACGCCATACTTTTTGCATTACTTAGCAATTAAATTGCTTTCTAAAGGTGCCCATGCACTATAAAGATTTGTGATCTTAACATTTCCCTTGAACTCCACGTCAGTCCTAGAGGAAAGATTTTGTGCAAAAAAGTACATTTTGACAAAGATTTATTTTAAGATTTCAGAAAAATATGAATTTAGTGGTATGCCGTTGGAAGATTTTTGTGCTTCCCCGCACACACACGTCTCTCATGCTGTCGGCTGCACTCCCCCCTGCTGATTGTCTGGATGCCCGAACACCCTAGCACAATCCAACTCCCACATACCTGAACACCTGAGCGTCCCAACTCCCTAATACCCAACTGCCTGAATGCACCTGAAATCGCCAGAGCGCCCCAACTCCCATATACTCGAGTGCCCAAGCCTGCCTGAACACCTCAGCTCCCGAGCACCTAAATCCCAAAGATCTTTAGCTGCATTTTCTGATCTCCCCAGAAGGGAAAATCAGAAGATGCAGCTAAAGATCCACTGGAGCGTGCATCGGATCGTGATTGTACACGATTGCAAAAGATTTGCGGTAAAATCGGTTGAAAATTGTCCGATTGGTCCAAAAAAACGCTGTAGCGTGTGGGCATCTTAAGAATTGTGCAGTTTTACTGTGGTGGCATGGAGACCTGTATTTATGTTTCCTGGTTGGAGTTTATTTACAATATGTTATGATGGAATACATATGGTTGACTGGAAGTCGGGATGCAGGGGAATCCTGACATGGGTCCAGTATGTATACTTACCTTGCCCTTCCCTAACCCTAACACCCTCCACGCTAGTTCTGCTTTCCTACCCTGCAGCCTAACCACCCTCCTAACCTGCATCCTAATACCCCCTACCCCCAACTTATTTGGCTAACGGTAGCCCGCCCTCCATACATACAAACGGGATTCTGGCATCAGAATCCTAACTGATATTGGGAATCTGGCGCTGGTCTTCTGGCGGCTAGTTGGGATTGGAGCATTGGTATTCTGACTGCAGACATACCATCCAATTGGATGTTAACCGCATCCTGTTATGACTCTCGGGGAGATTCTGTAAACTGAAAATGCAGTAATCTTGGTTTTTACCGCATTTTGTGATGCACTATCCCCGCTTCTACCGCAACCCCCCTCTGCCCCGCACCGACCCCCCCCTTCCTCACCTGTGTCCGGGCAGCACAGACCTGTGCTGCCCGGACCTGTGACCTCCTCCCTGCACTATGATCCTTTTCCGGGTGCAGGGAGGAGGAGAGCCTGGTGCAGCAGCAGCAGTGCCGGGTAAGGGAGGGAGGGGGAGCCTCCGGGACCCGTTGGGACCCTGCGACTCTCACCGCAAAGGACAGCTCTTAATGCAAGAGCTGTCCTTTGCCATAATTATCGCATATGTTAGAACATATGCGATAATTATGTATGCGAAGGGGGGCGGAGCTGGGCCGCGATTGTTATTTGCATGACAGGAGTGATCCTACACCACCTGCACAAAAATAATATTGGTGCTTACAAGTGCATGATGTCCCAGGGGCAATGATCAGAGTAGGATATTGCACTTCATAGCTTGACAAAAACCTTCATATACCCATTGTTTGTGATATTTTTGGCGATTGCAGGGAGATTTTTTTTAATTCAGTTTTGAATTGCAAAAGGTTGTGTCTCTTATCCCTCTATAATACCAAGGAGAGTACCCTAGTTATCCCTTATTTAGTAAATAGTAAAGCTAGTATATTCTGACTCTTCATTGCTGCCGTCCACCTGCAAATCCCAGCTCCCCCATGTTCCAAAGATACAAGAGCGAAATGAAACCTAGTGTGAGCCGGCTTCAATTCTTACTTGCTGTACATAGTAACGTCTGTCCAGAGCCACTTTTCTTTCTGCAGAGCACCTTTCCCTGGTCTAGCTGCCGGGAGCAGGAAGGAGGGCTGCCATGTCAGAGCCTTGCTGTTTCTTGGCACTCTCTAGTGCACTCATTAAAAACAATCACCATGAATTTTTTTCTAAATAGTGTTATAATCCCCCACAGTATATTCTACTTTTTCTTAGTACAACAATGCCAGATATGCTTACTTTGTATGTTTAAGCTGGCCATACACTACTGCGATCTCTCGCAGTGTATGGCCAGCCGGGTTTGGGATAATTTGGTCTTCAGCATTATGGTCGACAGTCATTAGGTCGACACCATTAGGTCGACATGGGTCTAGGCCTTTAGTTTTAAACATTTTATACTTTCTGGGAGGAATTCAGTTGTGTGCAGCAGTAGCTGTCCCTGCTAGACACCCAACGGAGTAATTCAATTGTTACTCTATTCAGGCGCGAAAATGCTTGAGAGCAGAAATGTGATCTGTGTGGGCACCTTAACAGAACTTTTCATGTTGTGCCCAGAATATTAGATGGGTTTTGCCACATAAAGTGGATTGCGGTGCACATTCATCGTGTTAAAAAAGAACAATTGAATAGCGCCCCTTGTTTGTAGTTTAGAAGAACATAGATTATTTATTCTTAATAACTTTTATATAGTTGCAATGTATTACTCCTCTTTTTTCATAAAAGCCAGTATTTAGCCCTTATTCCATCAGCTATTGTTTCAGTAGTTTGCCCTGCTCAACAGGAGGTTTCTGTCCTCCCTGAGCTCGCCCTAGGACACCTGCGTTACGGTTTGACAGGTGTACCGCCACAATGGCGCTTAAGACACAAAGCAACAATGCCTATTTTAAATAAAAACACATTATTTATTAATCAATAAAAATACACAAATATATAGAAAAATAATAACTCAACATAAAAATGAACCAAAGTCACAGGGGGTTTGCCGGTCAATAACGAGGATGAGGAGGTTCTGTTGGAACGTGTTTCGCCGTGCTCAAGGCAGCTTTGTCAACCAGGAGTTATTCTTTGGTGGGGTTTGTGGTGGTTGTGGGGGTTATTTTTATGTTTATTTATTAATGTTTATATGTGTATTTTTATTGATTTATAAATGTGTTTAAATAGACATTGTTGCTTTGTGTCTTAAGCGTCACTGGATCTAGTGTTGTGTATTTGTTAAATTGGAGGCTGGCATACCTTCATCTCAGTGGCTGCAGACACACAAACATTTAAGTGTGTGTCAGCAGCCACTCAGTTAAGCGCTGTGGACTTTTTCTTTGATTGTTCCAGTAAAGCTTACTTTCTTTGGACATGAAGAGAACATGTAAACCAGTCACACTATTGATGCGATACTAGTTTTGCATGCTTTATTGTGCAAGAGCAGTAATAACCCCTATTCAAAATATATCTGTAACACAGGACAGGTTGATGTTTCCACAGGGAATTTTGTAGTTGATAAAAGTTGGCATGG
The DNA here is from genome assembly GCF_055691185.1 of Crinia signifera. Classification (NCBI taxonomy): domain Eukaryota; kingdom Metazoa; phylum Chordata; class Amphibia; order Anura; family Myobatrachidae; genus Crinia; species Crinia signifera. Next base: position 51,541,492 of record NC_139221.1, on the reverse strand, counting down.
TGGCAGTTGTGGATTTTTTATTAGGCTTGTGAGGCAAGTGCCTAATGGGGGGACATAGTGTTGATTTAGCACCCGCTATCTTAGAAAACCCATGCTGTTCCTCTTCCCTGCCTGGGGTGTCGCTGTCTGCTGTGGGGTTTCTAGCACAGGTTTGGTTTGCATATCAGTGCTGATTAGGGAAGCCAATCCCGGGGCATTTTTTCAATCCCGGGATTTGGGATTGAAAAATGCTCAATCCCGGGATCCCAGGATTGAAAAATGCTCAATCCCGGGATCCCAGGATTGGCTTTCCTAATAAAAAACCCTACTTACTTACATTTGAGGGTGCAGCAGGGTTGCCAGGAGCCCGGTTGCTGGGTGGGGGGACGGGTCGTCCATGCTGCTGGCTGGCTTCTGGCTGGCTTCGCGCTGGCTGGGTGGGCTTGTTGGGCGGCGTGGCATCACACTGCCGGGCGCGAACTCTGCCTGCGCAGCGTGACCTCTGACCTCGTCACGCTGCGCAGTGCTGCCGGGAGAAGTCGGGCAGTGTCTGAGCGATGCTCAGATGCTGCCCGGCATTAGACTGCGCGCATGCGCAGTCTAATCCCGAAATCCTGGGATTGAAATCCCAGCGTTTTGGGGGCCAAATCCCGGGATTCCGCCGATCCAGATCCTGGGATTGGCCACCCTAGTGCTGATATACAGACCACACTGCTAGAAGCACTACAGCAGACAGTGACACCCCAGGCAGGGAAGAGGAACTGCATGGGTTTTCAAAGATAGAGGGTGCTAGAATGAACACTAGGAACATTTGGGGTGGAGTGCGTTAGTATGGGGGCTGGCATAGCATGCTCAATTGGCTTTTTGGAATCTTCACTGTGGGACACATTTGTTGATCTATATCAGGGGTCCTCATACTATTTTGCTCTGGGAACCCATCAGACAATAAAAATAATTACAGCACCCCAGTAAGACAGCACATGCATGGCAGCATTGTGGAGACGAGTCTAAAATAACAGACAATTCAACAGACTTTTCAGACTTTTGCCTGCCAAGACTTCAGTATATAACAGAAATCGAATCGAAATGTACCTAGTGTTCATTCTAGCACCCGCCGTCTTTGTAAACCCATGCAATTCCTCTTCCCTGCCTGGGGCGTTGCTGTCTGCTGTAGTGCTTCTAGCACAGTGTGGTCTGTATATCAGCACTGATATGCAAACCAGACCTGTGCTAGAAGCAGACAGCGACGCACTAGGCAGGGAAGAGGCACTGCATCGGTTTTCAAAGATGGCGGGTACTAGAATGAACACGAATGTACCCACTATTAGAAGTCTTCAGAAAGAATTGAGAAAGTTGAAGCGAATATGAGGTTACCGATGGATACAGCAGCTTACTACCTGTGCACCACTGTCCTCACTTCAGTTTAGAAAAATGTTTACGGATACAGCAGCTTACTACCTGTGCACCACTGTCCTCACTTCAGTTTAGAAAAATGTTTACGTTTTGTAAATCAGTGGTGGCTTCTGGGAGTTTTCTCTGCCCAAATGTTAATAAATATTATAAGCAAGTTCTATATTGTAGATATACATTTCTTGCATAAACCAGTTCTGAGCCACTTCAATTCTGTTTGTACAGTGAATAGATATCTAGGATTCAGCAATACAGTTGGCCCAAAGTGTTTTATTGTCTCTACCCATTAGAGTCCACGTGATGACTGTGCAGCTTTGTGCAGAGTGATCCATCACTATCAGGTGCATTATCCGCCTGCAGCCTTTTAGTATTATTATATTAAGTAATGCTGCATCAGTCTGGAAACTGCTGTGTATATATCGCAAAAAAACAAAAGGTAAATCTCACCATTTGTTTCCTTTTGCTTTGCCCTTATATAGTTACACAGTCATTGCTATACAGGCTAGTTTGATTCTTCAGAGCTGTACACATGTGACTTAATGCACCCAGCCGCAATACGTCATGCGGTGTATGACACGTGAGTGAGATGCGTTGAACGGTGTAGTTTATTTTGCGTGGATGTGCGACGTAGTTGCAATGTGATACCACATAACTGCTTTGGGAGACTGCACTAATTAATGTATATGCAACACTCGTACATCTGTGTGCCACTGAGTCTCACAGTGTATACAAAGCACAACAAGACTGAGTGCGTATAAACGCCATAGCCGCTGCACCCTAACGCGTAGTATACACTGTCGCACACAAACAAACAATTGTTGCAAATAAAATGAATCATGGCAGACTTGTGCAGTGGTTTAGTTTCATCATACCGTTCTCACAAAAAAGAACATTCGGGGAAAGCGGAGTCGCTTAGGACATGGTGAAATAATATATAAGCAGTGTTCTCCCCAGCGCTGTTTTTTGGGCGCTCCACCCCACACTGTCTTACTGTTGGGGGGGGGGGGGATTCATTTAGCTGTGGGACCTTCTGCAGAATTTTAGCCCTCAAGTTACATTTACTTATTAAGCTTTCAAAAGTAAGTTCTAGTCATCTGTGTGATATCCATTTATGAAGAGTGCTAGGAGGATAATGGAGCATCACACTGACTTACTCAAGTCAGTAGTTACAAGTCAGATAGGTTGAACTCGATGGACTAGCGTCTTTTTTCAGCCTTAATTACTATGTTACACTGATTCTGTCATTAACCTTACTTGTTCTCAAATGTTTTGCCCTTTAGCTTCTTCCTGAGACACCTTCTTTCAAGGCCCGGGTCAGCATGATTAGATTTGCTGATTATTGCTGCCGCGTTGACCGGGAAAGCTAGGGTAAAAATAGGTTTTGTAATGTGGCTTTGAGACTCTGAAGCTGTACAAAGACATCTACTGTGATATGATTAGGAAATGATGTTCAGCTTCCAAACCCAAGGGCAGAAAGTAATGCCCTCGGAGTTCGTTGGCAATGCAGGATTTTTTTTAAAGGTGCATTAAATTCTCAGGGCATTACATTTCACCTCAAGACTTTGGTCAAGATTAGTGCTGTGCCCTGTCTTCATGTCATTTGAAACCGTCTTCTCTACCTGAAGTCAATTGGGCAGTAGAGTCTACTATGAAGTGGTCCATTCCTGGACTACAGATTACGATCTGACTCCAGGAAGGAATGAGTGGAAGTGCACTTCCATATTACACGATCCTCATATAGTTGGTTTGGATTATATAGCCTGCCCTAAATGTATGTTTGTTGTTTTCTTTTTAAAGTATTGTATGGGCCGATGCCCGTAACAGTGTTACTTATGCTTTATCTGTGTGTCTTTCTCTTGCAGGGGAAGATGTTTGGTCATACGCTAAAGGGCTCCCTCATCTGTTCCAGCAAGGAGGCGTATTCTACAATATAATGAAGAAAAACATGGGTACAGTGAAACCTTCTTATATGAAATTTGACCTGTTCCCATTTTTTGATGGGCTAGTGCAGAGGTGGTCAAACCTGTCCTCAAGATCTACCAACATTTCCTGTTTCTCAGGCCACCTCTGGATCTACAGTATGAATGAATGCAGCATGTTTGAAAATGTGACAGTTAGTAATGACTACAGCTGTGCACCAGCTACTGTAGGTGATTTGGAAAACGTGGACTGTTGGTAGATATCGAGGACCGGTATAGCCACCCCTGGGTTAGTGTGTGTGTGTGTGTATGTATGCAAATATATAATATACACTAACAATCGGCACTCACCATTCCTAGTTTTGATGTGCCCTAAAGCTTGTGACCACATTGTTTAAACAGAATTGTAGGGGCTCTGCACTCACTAAATTAACTGATAATAAATAGTGGAGATTTAGTTCATGAATTGATCAATGCATTTAAGCCTGCAGCCCCCTTCACGGGACCCCACTTTTCTGCAGGTACTAACACTATTGTTTAAAATTATTGCAATAAACATAGCTATCACATTAATGTTTGATTCCAGGCATGCTATCTGGTCTGTTGCTCACAGCAGACTATGCTTTTAAAGGTGAGCAATTACCACACACCTGTTGCAAAGCATCCAGATAAATAGTTAACACAAGCAATGAAAAATAGGTTAAAACAGGGTGCATGAGAGAATAATACACTAATATACACTGTAGTATAGCGCAGGGACTGGGCAAAATGGGTATTTAGCGAGGCCTTATTTTCAGGGTAGGGCTTATTTTGGACCATTCTGCAGAAGTGAGGTTACTTCTCTTAGTACACAGTACTAAGCACATGAGGGGAGAGAGGTACCTTGCTGAGAGAGCTTAAATTCTAAAGGACACAGTAACTGCATTGTAGATCTATCATGCTTTGTTTTGCGTATGCATTCTGGACGTCAGATTCTGAAACGTTTTTGTAATAGGATAGGTATACTTATCCTATGATACAGGAAATGATGGCCGCTTCTCTCGCGTATGCACTGATGCATCCGGAACAGGCCCTAAAAGCTCAAATAATTTATATAGTGTGCATAAAACAAAGTTGTAATAACGTTTGAATAAGATATTTTGTATTTGTTTGTAGATGTGGTTGATGGAAAGCATTGCACATTTCCCTACCTGCCTAACAAAACCTTCGTATACAATGAGGCTGAAGACCGGCTGGAACTGTGTGTGGATGCTGCCGGCCATTTTCCCATTGGTCCTGAGGTTGAAGACTTGGTGAAAGATGCAATAAGCCAAGTGCGTTCTGAGGCGGCTTCCAGAAGCAGGGAATCAAGTCCCTCTCACGGGCTGATGAAGCTGGGCAGTGGCGGAGTAGTAAAAAAGAAATCTGAACAACATCACAACGTAACAGTCTTTCAAGGCAAAGGGCACTCACTAGGAACAGCCTCCAACATTCCTGAACATAACCAGAGAACAAGATCCGCGTCAAAGCCAAGCACAACGACTAGTTTCAGTAACCTGCCAACCTATTCCGATCCCTCCTCATTTACGTCTACATCCAGCGACAGTGAGCTTATCAGGGTGGCTCCTGGTGTGATCACCATGAGAGATAGCCGTCAACTTGACCCCAACTTAATTGAGGCCCAGCGGAAAAAATTACAAGAAATGGTTTCTTCCATTCAGGCTTCTATGGATAAACACTTACGAGATCAAAATGCTGAACAGTTAGCAGGGTCCGACACTTCCCCCAAAAAGGGAGAATGGCTTTCCCCAAAGTCTGGGAGCAGTCCTTCAAGAGTAACTGGGGACACAACTACCGGGCCTGTAGGAAGTTCTATAGCAGCATCATTGTCAGTGAGGCCCAAAGTTCAGTCAGCCGGATCTACAGACGATGCAGAGGAGATGGACAGCCAAGACTCACAAATAGCCAGTATAACTGAGCCCATGGATCACTCTTGATTGGTGAATGATTCAGAGTAAAAAAAAAAAAATCAGAAATATATATTGATATGTAATAAGATGGCTGGGCCATGGTGTGAGATAGTCCTTTACATAATTCTTGTACATTTAAACGAATATTAAACTCCTTTTCGTTGCATGGAAATGTGTGTAATTTGGGTGAGGGAAACAAAAAGCTTTCAGGGTTATTTTAGCTTTTAAATGACAGATTTAATTTGCTAATGAAGATCTTTACATTCTAAAACAATTTTGCTGCCTTCAATGCATAGGAGAATGTCAATGTGATTATTTGCCTACACGCACAGTATGAATGTGATGGTGGAATCTTAAACCTATCTGTACTGGTAACTATTGGCATATGCTGGGGCACAAAGAGCCTCATGTCTCAGAAATGGCGCTTGCTCCCAGTGGTTTGATAGGCTGCATTATTTTTGGAGGCTGCCACCAAGCTGTGAAAAAACAGGTCTCGGCAGAGCTCGATTTCTATTTGAATTACAGTTTTACTGTCAGAAAATACACTTTGCTTACAAAGAACTTTAGTTGCAGTATTTAGTTATAGAAGTTGAAAATCCTTACCGTAAACTGGCTATGTAAGTGTCTGGGCTCCACAATACTAGTTAGGCGCAAAATAGTACATTTAACTCTATTGAGTTGCACCTCTTTTAAAAGCTTGAATGATAATCCAGAGTGCCTCCATTTGCCCCCTATTTTCTATTCAGCTCTATTGGTGCTTTAGAAGGTGTCTGAACATTGAATGAAAGTAATGTCTAGAAAAGATTTGATCGGAGTAAATTTTGAATAAAGGCCTATGGACCTTTTATTTTTATTTTTTTGCTGCTCTTTTATGTTGCTGCTTTTTGCAGGGAAAATTATTTTATTGCACTTATTGTTTGAATTTATGAATGGTATATGCAAAAAAATTAACACTTTAGAAATAGTATTATCTAAAAAATATTTTGTACATCTGGTAGCATAAGCTAGAACGTTCCTTGGCACATACAGCTGGTGAGTGGGTGATACAGGACCTTACTGGACATCTTTTATTCAGGATATGGCTTGTTGTTTATAAAGCAGATGGGGTGAAGTAGTAGTAGGCTGCCAATTCAGATCAATGGCTGTGGGAACTAACAGCATGGCTTTATCTTAAGGAAGTGCTTTATTAAATGCTGAGCCACACACACTGTGAGATCCGTTTATTTGGCCGTATCACTGTAGAACCCAATATGTAGTCATTTTGGCCTCCTACGTAATAGACCAAGTTGCATATGTGGTTCCATTCTTCTAGCTGATTCGGTGGGGGTTGTAACCTAGGTATGCGGTCACTGGGTAGACAATGTCTAGGCCGCAGCAGTCACTAGGTCAACCGCTAATGGTTGACGCATTGAAATGTTCGACATACCCAAAAGGTCAACACAAGTTTGTGGTCGACGTAGACATAGTCCACATGCTTTTTTTTTTTTTAGGTGCTTTTTCATACTTAACTATCCAAGCGGACATAGAGTGGGAATATAATTGTGTGCTGAGCATGTTGACCATAAGCTTGTGTTGACCTTTTGTCAATGTCAACATTTGGTATGTGGACCGTTTCAAGGTGTCTACCATTAATGGTCGACCTAGACATTGTCTACCATTTATACCGAAAACCTATAATCTTACCATGATTCCCATTCTGCCTAATTCTCATCATACACTGTCCAATCTTATAGACCAACTGAAAGCTACACAATTTATACCCATTTGATCTTTGTTTGCAGCCAACATTTGTGTTCTACATTGGGTACTTTGCCATACATCAGTATTCTAAACATGATTTTTTGTCCCTTTTTTGTAGTTAATTGCATTGTATTCTTAGTAGCAAAGTTAGTCAGTCATTAGTGATAATGGTAGTGATTGTTCCTCTTTAGAGAGATGCTACATTACGTATTTAAATGACTAGCAAAACTGCAGGGATTCCAAGACGCAGACTACGTTCTTTAGATCTCAACTGTGCTACAAAGCTTTCCTGTCCTCGATTTGACAAGGAGACATTCAGACAACATTGCGTGCATCTGTAAGCCAATAACAGTTGAGCAATGTTTGAAAGCCTCTTTCTCATTGGGATCAGAAGCATTGCAGCGCTTGTAGATGCAAGATCCCCTGAGAATTGGTATCCCCTTAGCAGCATTCCTGCATTTTAGTAAAAATACTTTTGGGTAGAATTACCCTTTAACACTGTGCAAATCTGACTTGGTTTTACCAAAGTAATGTGTGGGTACTTATTGCAGTAGCTTTTGTCTGTAAATAGTACAAGGGAATTTCAGGCTGATAGTTGATTATATACCATGTCATCATTGACAGATGCTACTTATATGTTTGTATAGTGCTTCACTTCTGGTCAATGATTTTAAAAAAAGGAAAAAAAAAAAATAGTTTAGTATTTTGCTTGTGAACCCTACAAAAAACATGACCTAGTATTAGAACTACACCGATCGTTGTCAGAATTTTTTTCTTATTTTTATTTAATTAATTTGGCATCTGATCTATCTTAGCATGTAAGATGAAGTGGGTTATAATGCATGAATGGGATGGACATCACCAGTAACTATTGTATAATTCTGACTACAAACTTACCTGGAGCTGCTGGCTCAAAGACTCGAGTGTGGCATTTTAAGAAATAGAAATTGTAGTGGCAGGCGTATGGAGACGCCGAATTGCCACAATGTACATTACTACTTGGCATTCATCGAGATCTCACTGAATGCGTTCTATCTCTAATCACCCCCTTCTTTACTCTTTCCATATACCAAAAAGGGGTTCACCCTTGTCAGGATCCCCCTTGGTACTCCCACCTCATCTTCAAGTGCTTCCTTAGAGTTCTTATACTAGCACCTTGAGCTAGTACTATACCGTTCTCTGCTGCCACAACCAGGTATCTGGTGGGCTTTAGTTGAGAAGATCAAGCTGGAACTTCGATTTGTCTTCCTAGATCTTTACAATTATATTGTCCATTCTATCTTATTTTTAAGATTACCTCCAAATCTTTTGAGCCATATACAGAAATGTGACATTCTATATATGAAAATAGCAAATGTCTGTATCCATAACTTGCATGGTGTGTGGGAAGGGATGCTGAAAGCTTGAACTGGATTACACTGGTAACTTTTATAATGCTAAATGTTCACTGCGCATACAAAGCACATTTCTATATTCACTATGGAATCTGTTTTTTTTAAAGTACAGAATAGTTTTGCAGATTTATTTATTTCTTAAAAATGGAGGAAAGTACCAGGCACCTGTGATACAGTAATATGTGCGTAATGCACTAGTGCATATATACATGCATGTGTACCAATAGAAATTGTAGGTCTTATCTGGAGATTGTACTCATGATTTCCTCTGTGGGAACCAGTACTTCCTCATCTTTGCAGCCAACGCTTACGCTACGGAACTTACTTGCTGTACGGTTGCGGCCACCGCTTACGCTATGGAACACCACCCTGGGTCCAAGCCACCATGTGTTACCTTTAGTAAAGTTGTTGAGTGAAACGAGCCCGCGAGGAGACAATGGTGCTTGCTAAGGTACATCTTTTACCTCAAAAAAGCCTCTAAAGCAGATTTGTAACGTTTCCCTTGCCGAAAATCCTTATGTTGCGGTTAACGTAACTGGCGTAGCGGTGGCTGCAAAGACGAGGAAGTACCTGGGAACCTTGCCTGGATGCACATAGGGCCCAAGCCGTGTTTTTAACTCAAGCAAAAAAAAAAAAAACAAGCAATGGGTCAAAATCATGCTGCACTGCAGATGGGGCAGATGTAACAGGTGCAGTGATATTTGGGAGGGCCATCTTCAAACTTAAATCTAAAATGCGGTGTAAAATAAAGCAGTCTAGTATTGTGAGCTACATACAAAAGCAGAGTATGTACCATCCGCAGAAAAAATATAACCCACTTAAATCTAACTCTCTGCCCGTTACATCTGCCCCACCTGCAGTGTAACATGGTTTTGTCCAGTAGCTTGCCTTTTTGATTTAGTTACAAACATGAATAATTTCCATAATCCCTTGTAGAGTAACAGATAAGCAGCGTAAATAAGATAATCAATTGAGGAAGAACACAGAGTAATCCAAATATTGAGTGCTCTATACAAAGTGAAAATGTACCAAAGACAACTTCTACATCTGCTTTTTTGGTAGTTTTAACCGTTTTGGTCCTCTGTAGTCTTGAATCCAAGTAAAACAAAATAGATTATTGAAATGTTCCCTTTATATGCCCTAATTGTACTTTCTTATGTTACTAGATAAATAAATGGAATACGAGCGTTAACTCTGAGAGCGCACTCATTAAATAGTAAATGATTTATTACAAATATGAATCAAAGTAAAAAACAGCACAGTTAATAAGGGACAATAAAAATACACAAATACATATCAATGTAAAAATAATAATAAAATTACAAATTATTTTTATTTTTAAATTTATATGTAATTTTATTATTATTTTTACATTTATATGTATTTGTGTATTTTTATTGTCCCTTATTAACTCTGCTGTTTTTTACTTTGATTCATATTTGTAATAAATCATTTACTATTGAATTAGTGCGCTCTCTGAGAGTTAACTCTCGTATTCCTTCTGTTCTTAAATTCCTGGTAATATCCCAGATTACCAATGGGAGCTGCATATATACATTAATTACCATATATACTCGAGTATAAGCCTACTTTTTCAGAACATTTTTTATGCTGAAAAAGCCCCCCTCGGCTTATACTCGAGTGAGGGTCCCACTTGAGTCAATACGTTTTGCCAGGTTTTTGTTGTAAAATTAGGTGCCTCGGCTTATATTCGGGTCGACTTATACTCAAGTATATACGGTAATTAGATGGTCATATTTTATATTTATATTTTTTAACTGTTCTATTCCTTGCACCTGATTTGTTTATATTATTAGATAAATAGATCCCTGTTTCTTTCCACTTCTTAGACAGAAGGATGTTGGCCACCTTTTTAAGGCGGCTGCTTTTCAAATTTAATTTATTCATTTAATCATTTGGAATTTGAATGTTTGGTATGTAAGTAACCATACTTCAGAATAGGGCCCCCTACTGCTTCCTGTTGAACTAATTTAATATAAAGTTTGTGTGATTATAGGAACTTTATTTTTAGTCTCCATATGCTAGAGAAGGTTTATTTGTAACACAAAACTCAGTGGAACTCTATAAGCCATAAGGTAAGGAGTTTGTATTTCTAATGGACATACAGATACTGATATCCACTTACGTTAGATGCTGTATCGCGTTATTGTTTGTTCACACTAGATTCTTATCTCATCTTACAGTTTTGTCATTTATTCTTCAGCAAAATGCATAATGTTGATATCCGATGTCCTGTGGCTGTCAGGTGTGTGTTTTTTTTCCCAGAACACTGTGGGGTAGATTTACCAACGCTCCTTATACAGATGAGTGGTAGCCATGGCAACCAGCCAGATTCTAGCTGTCATTTCTCTGTTGCTATCGGCAACATCAGCCCAATTGTACGTTTTAGGAACTTAGTCTACCCGTGTCGGTTGAATCATGTCTAACTGCTTGTAATCAAGCAACTCCTGAAAATCACATTCGAAACTGAATATTTTTTGTTTTGTTTTTGGCTTATGGTCTTTTTTTTCTACTATAACATTTTGTAAGGTTATCGCCATGTTTGGAGTTTGTATTTAATGTGACACAAGGGCCACAGATGTACTAATCCTCGATGGTGATTAAATTGAGAGATCTAAACTACCCACCAATAAGCTACTGACGCAGCTTGAAGCTAGGAGCTGATTGGTTGGTAATTTCATTTTCCCAGTTACCACTTTCCAAGGCTAGGTACATCTGCTACCAATACAATATATTGTATTGGTAAAGGTGCCTTTATATTGCATCATAGGCGGTTTTACTTATTCTTCCAACAGATGTTTTTGAACTTTTCTTCTTCGGTATTTGACCATCATGTACGTTCTATAAACCAAGTATCAGCTTTGTAAATGTGAATCTGAACGTTATATTGTTTACAGGTTGAGTTTACAGCCTCCCGCAGGATATTAAGATGTTAGCGCATTGTATTGCTTTTTCTAATTTTATGTTACTTTAGTTTTTGCCTTGTTTAATAGTAAAGTAGTTGAAATGAATGAAATGCTATATTTTGAACCCTTTATAAAATATCACAGCTGTCACATTCCAGTTACATATAAATACAGTATTCAGGTTGCATTTGTTGATATAGACATGCTCAAAACAATGCTGTAATTTATAAATTATTACATAGGCCTAGAAATAGGAACTAGCTCCATATTAATGTGTGATATTGGCACAATACACTTTGGGACAGATGTATCAAGCTTCAAAAATTGATAAAATGGAGAGTGATAAACATCCAACCAATCAGCTCCTTGCTGACATGCTACAGGCTGTTTGAAGAATTACAGTTAGGGGCTGGTGGTTTATCACTCTCCATTTGATCACTTTTTGAAGATTGATGCATCTGGCCTCTGGGTTTTACCATCTATTTCACAGGTCTTCAACCTGTGGCCCTCCAGATGTTGTGGAACTACATGTCCCAGCATGCCCTGACAGTTTTGGCATGCTCTTATAGGAAAAAATGTGGCAATGCATGTTGGAACATGTAGTTTCACAACATCTGGAGGGCCATAGGTTGAAGACCCATGATTTTATCTGTATACCTGGTGCCTATTCATTTTCCTGTTTATTACATTGTCATCCTATGAAATGGGCTGGGTTATACTATTATAAATACATACTGTAGGATGTAAAGAAAAAAATTATTTAATTTATCCTTTATGTAAAATGTAACTTGACTTTGAACAAATGGAGCTTCTGCCTGAAATTATCTGTTATAAACCCAGAAACACACTTCCAGTTTTTTACTTTAAATAACTGTACAGTCTTTGCAGCTGTAGTCATAGAAACAGAGTGCTAGCCGTAGTTTGTTTCCTTGGTTACAGATGTTGCTAGAAATATTTTATTGCTTACAGGATATGTGGAACACCACAACATATTTACGTAACCTATATGAACTTAAAAATGTACCATTTAATTAATACTCACTGAAGCTCTCTTGGTCCTTTTGGCCTTGTATCAGGTTGACTTGGAGCATATCTGCCAAATTGGAGCAACAGGAGTAATGATCTTTGACAGGAGTAACCTGTTGATTTGCCTTTAAACAGGCCTTAACTACGCTGTGCCATTTATGTGCAATATTTTAATAAACCCATTCGTTTATCATATAAAGTGAATTTAGGTCTCAACTTGTGTACTTAAAATAAAGAATCCTAAATGTTGCTTTTTACCCTTTTTATTTTTGTAATAATATAAAGTTAAGCACACATCTGAGTTCATTTAATTTAACACCTCTGCACAAATTATTTATTTTATTTAAAGTTTTATGTAACCATTGCATCCTATGCATAGAACATTAAATGACATTTAAGAATGTTCTAGATTTCTTCCTCCTGTAAGTGTACAGGAGTGGCATCCAGTTTATGGGCTGAAGCAGAATTCATGTGAATGCAGCCTATCTGTTATGGAGTCATGTTTTGTGGTTTGGTCTTCACAGTAATTTGTTTTTTAAAGTCTTTTATTTTGTTGTTTTTCAAACTGAGAGGAAACCGCATACTGCTAGACTGTCCAGGGACACTCATTTTGATTGTCTTACTAGGGGAAGTAATACTTTGCTTACCCCTTTACCATCTAGAACAGTGTTTCCCAACTCCAGTCCTCAGGCACGCTAATAGTCATCATTTTTAGAACTGCCATACTTAAGCACAGTTTACGTAATTACTACCTTGGATGTGATTAAACCACCTGTGCACAATCCCGGGTACCCTAAAAACCCTAGTCCCTTCCCTATATAATCATAATCAAAAGTACTGAATATTTTTACTTTCACTGATGTTCTAGCCTAACACTACATATGTTTTACTGCATTCCTCAGAGAATACACCATTATGGCTTTTCATTAGGCCATTAAAACTTTTTTCTTTTATAAATTCTTTAAGGTGCCCATACACGCTGCGATAGCCGCGTGCAATGGGATACGTTATGGGCTGGATCGCATCCCAACTCATGCGATTTGCATCTGATGCGATCCGCGGGCAGCACATACTTTTTGTACTGTGTGATGCGATGCCCGCGGGAGCGCGAATTGCTCACTGCTATCGCAGCATGTATGGGCACCTTAAAGGCCATTAAAACTTAAAGCATATTCTAAAAAAAAAATTCCCACTTCTATTAGTTATTAAATGCTTTATAGAATTTTTTTTATTCAAAAAATTAAAAACTTCTGCACGACGATACCGGCTTAGGAGATGCAGACGAGTTAATTTTTCCCAGGTATTGTTGTGAATGAGAACTTGGGGCAATTTTAGTTTCGCTAATAAACACACTTCGTAGAAGCACTTAAGAGTTTAAGCTTTAACACTTAATACTATAATTTGAATATCTAGCACTTTTTGATATCCTGGTTACATCCATAAATAGGGGAGGATTCTTTAAGGTGGCAGTACCACTTTAATTCACTGTGGAGATTCATCTGTCAGTACATCTACTGTTCTGGGGTATAGGGGAAGATGTATTAAGCCTGGAGAAAAGATAAAGTCAAAGGTAACGCAGCAGTCAGTCAGCTACTAACTGTAAGTTTACAGGACCTATTTGCAGAATGCCAATTAGGGGCTGTTTGGCTGGTGCGTTATAACTTTCGATTTCATTTCTTTTCCAGGCATAATAAATCTGCCCCATTGGCCTTTATCTACAGTCTATGGAGTAGATGTATGAAGTAGTGATAAGGGAGGAGAAGTGATAAAGTGCCTGGTACTTGATCACCGGCCAATCAGCTCATATCTGTCCCTTTTTAAACCCAGCCTGTAACTTAACAGTCAGAAGCTGATTGGTCAGTGATAATGTACCAGGCACTTCTCCTCCCTTATCACTGCTTCTTACATCTACCCCAAAGCAAGTTATCTTTATTTAAGAACTGCACAGAAACTTACATAATGAGCCTACAAACCTTACTGCTGTGGTCTTGTCTTTTGCTGTCACAATATCCTGTTGGCTTCTAAGTTTGCATGGCTGGCTTCTCGAATTCTACATTATATAGTCTCAATGTATTAGGTTGATGCCATGCTTCCATCCACATCTGTTATGCAAGCTGTGCTTAAAAAAAAAAAAGATTGTGCGCACCGTACTTGTGTGTGACAGTGTGCCAGCTGTTTTTTGGGAAGATTCATACAAGCCTTGCATATCTCTTGTGGTGTTTTAGGCAGAGATTTATCCGTGTGTCTGTGTTTTATTCACGGCTGGCTCCAGTATCGGCCCTCTATAGAATTCACACAATTTATTGAAAGCACTGGACCTGACATGACTTGGACAGGGTGCATACACCTGACCTGACCCATCGGTTGACCGAGCAACCGTTTCGGTTATCATACACACTTACCAATTGACCATGCGGAATGCCTGGTCAGACCTTGCAACTGAACATGCATTTAAATTTGTCCACCCAGTTGTGATGTCATTATAAGTGGTTCCTGTGGCCAATGTCATGGGTCGGTTGAACTGATGTTCTGATATATCTGCAAGAGGAGGGTTTATAGGATACACATTCAAATCTTAACCTTATACTGTGAGTTACAGCATTCTAATACAGACGTTCCTGTAAAAGCAGGTTAGTATAGATCTGTACATTTTTCTATAGATCTGTACAATAAAGTGTGTTTGATGTAGACAATGCTTTCAGCACTTTAGAAAGCAGTAGGACTTGGAGAACGTTGTAGATGTGTCGTATGGCAGGTATTTTTTTTTTCCTCTATAAGAGGTGCACTTTAGAGAGGAAATGCAGAATAAAAACACAATATGTACATAGAAGTCATGTAAATAACGTGGAAGGGAAACCATTTTAGAGTGATTACTGCTAGGATAGTCAATGACTATATTTGTTGCACTGGCTTTTCTTCAGCCATTGATTTTGTTCTGTGATTGCTGTGCTAAATGACTTTTTTTTATTTGTAATGTAACAATAGTGTATAATAATAGTATATAGTGTACTATATTACACTTGACTGTACAGTATTTGAAGTTGGATTGCTCTATTAAACAATGTTAAGTCTACATTTGCAATGGTGTGTGCGTCTGTTTCGTTCATTTCCTGAATTACATTGTTTTACTTGAGCGGTACACAGACATCCATTGCCAGACAAGGAACGCTCATTAATGATTAATGTTGTCAATACCACATGGTACCTAGGAGACATTGACCTATACTTAAAATCCCGTGTGATTGGTCTGGGTCACATTGCTCTTCAGCTTTGGGACTGCTGGGTCCTCTTCTCACTCCTGTTCTTGTACTAATTAAACACCACTTTTATGGATCTAGACTCCAGGTACCTTGCTGGGTACTTCACGGAGCAGAGACCTATTCTGTTGCAGCTAAAGGATGCATCTTTGCAATGAATGGGCGTGGTTGCAGTTTACATTCACTATAACCTGAGAAGGTTGCTGTGATCTCTGCTCAGTTTGTGTTCCCCAGCAGGATTGTGTTTGGAAAAAGATTCATGGCCTTTTAGAGTACACACAATGTACTGGCTTACAGCAGGCTTCTCATGAAAATGTCACATTTGTTGTTCAGTTATTATCTTTTCTATGAATATTTAATGATGAAATTACACTTTAAATAGCTGAAATTTCCTTTTCATTTGAAAAATATTAAATGTTATCGTTTGTAGAGGTTTCACATCCTGCTATACTTTTAAAGATTAATAGTTCTAAATACAGCTTTGAGAAGCCTATACTGCAGTATAGATAGCATCTAAACGATGCAGATTGGGATGGAAAACAAACCCTGGAAATTTCTGGGAGCAGCCTTCATGGAGGCGGAGTCAGTTGAGCGAGTGGGGTCTGTCAAATTGGTAGATACGTCCTCTTAGGGCCTGAGGTGGAGTTGGACACAATTGCAGCCATCACCTGCAGTTTATGCAAATTTCCATACAATTACCCCCCCCCCCCCCCCTAACATACCCAAACCACCAGTCTGTCACCCTCTACTCTCCCTTGCTCACAAGTATCACTATGGGGCCCCCACCCACCGGGGCTCTTTCCTGTCGCCTCTATTGCCAATTTGCTCCTGCGTCTAAAGACCCTCTTATCTATATTAGCTAGTTGCTAGATTATCATAACAAAAATATGGGATCAGGTCACATGGTCACCATGGTTACACATATCTACAGGCACCATGTAGACATTCTCACAATGTTAACCGTTGTGCTGCAGCGGGGAGGTTAAGGATCGGGGAATAATACGTATCAATACCACACCTGCTTTAGATGTCACCACAGGTTGTGCTACACACATGACTGTTGGGACCTGGAGAAATTCGCTGAAGCTTCTGCAGCCACCAGGACCAGTTAAGTGACCCCTGGACTTTAGGGTGATACTCTATCATGTTGACATGTTCTCTGTCTAGACAACTTACTGGATGAGGTAAGGCTTCCAGAACTTTCCCTCCCCCTGTGTGATTTACTGGAGGCAGAAATCACAGATAAGATTTTTCGTGTCCTCTCAGAAATGTCCTTACAGAAAGCTCTTGGGACCTGATGGTTTATCAATATTATAAGATACTTCAGAGTGAGATGGCTCCGACTGCTGGAATTCTATCGGTCTATCCATAGGCAATGCTTAATATATTCATCCTTTTAATCAAGCTTATACCACTTTGATACCAAAACCGGGAGATAATCTCTTACTGCCATCTAAAAACTATCCTCAATGTGGACTTTAAGATATTAGCAAAACTTATGGCACCTTGTTTACATAGTATCTTATCCTCATAGTTGACAGAACATCAATTAGGATTTGTGAGTGGTTGACATTCTGTGAATGGGATAAGAACAGCTATTGCAGCAATAATTGCATCTACCATGTAGAATACAACACAGCCAAATATGCTTCTTAGTTTGGATGCGAAAAAAGCATTTGACACGGTTTCATGGCAATACTCTGGGCAGTATTCAATGAAAAAGTTCTCCGTGCATGGAGAGCGTTTTATTTAGCTCTCCATGCACTCTCCGTGTTCCGGAGGGCTCGCTGCCACTCCTGCTCCCTCTATTCAATGTGGTTAAGACTCGCCGCCACTCGCGGCGAGTCTTAACCCCTGCAGGGAGCAGGGAGCTTTCAGGGAGCCGGAAGCAGCCAGAGAGATTAAAGTCTCCCTGGCTGCTCCAGAGGACTGTGGAGGGGAGGGGGGCTCTCCAGGACCCAGGCTGCACCCCCCTATAGCCAGCGGGGGACCCAGTATTCACTGCACCGTTCGTGCATAGTTACGTTCGGCTGCAGTGAATATATGAATATCTAATGAGCGGCTCGAGCGCTCGGGCCCCCTGCTGGCTGCACTGTGTAAAAAAAAAAAAAAAAATGTAAAAAAATATTTTTTTTAAAATTAAATATATATTCATGTGCTATAAGCACATGAATAAAAATAACATGCCCCTTCACAGGAAAAAAAAACCTGATTTTTTTACACCAAAATTTAAAAAAAAAACCTTTACGTTCAAAAGTTCACATTCCAGCTCTCCATCAAAAGATGGAGAATTGCTACACGGAGAGAGACGGAGAAAATCACTTAAAAAGACGGAGAATATTTCACATTGAATAGGGTTGCTCGCTTTTGGAGAGCAAAATGCTCCATCCAAGGCGAACAAAGCACAAATTCTCCACAAAACACGGAGAACTTTTCTCATTGAATACTGCCCTATATGAAATCCTTTCACTGCAAAGTTTACTCCTTAGTCTTCAGTTTGTCACCGCTTCTACACCATCTGACTGCCTAATATAAGCTGGTTGACCTACCCTTCTTCAAAAGCCCTGGACCACTGGATACTCTTAAAAATTACAAAGGTCAGCCACTTTTCTAGCACATCTAGGACAAGTGTGATAATCCGTTAAACCCAATCTGTACAGTCTATGGGGGCGACAAATATTTCCTATGATATACATTTATATTATTATATGAACTAGCAGTCAACAGTGTATGCAACCTCAGCAATCCTCGTATTAGGTCATCCATGGAGAGAGGTAGGCATTGTCAGCCATTGGCGCATCGCCTGATTGACAAAGTTGTGATATTTAAATTACAATACCCTTTACTAAATAACACCATTCACTATACTACATACCCAGGATCCATACTCCTAACCTGTTGCATTCCAGTTAAACATCCTACTCATTGAGATATTTGATCCTGCAAAAAATCAATAAGATTTCTTACTATAAGAAGCTACGTGTTCTGGGTATATCAGCATCTTTAAACGTAATAAAGGACAGTGTGGTAACTAACAAGTTAAGTGCATGAATGTTGTTGTATAGGGTTGGGGAAGAAGACAGGCATTCCGGAGGAAAGCTAGAAGTGAAATGAATTAATGTTAAAAAAATTAACACGTACAAATAGCATCCCTACACACACACACCACTGGAGGGTGTGTATCCTCCAATATACTAGGCTGGTGAGGTGACACACATCACAATTTATTTATTTATTTATTAACCGTTTCTTCTATAGCGCACACATATTCCACAGCGCTGTACACAGAATATTAGAACATCCACATCAGTCCCTGCCCCAATGGAGCTTACAATCTAGATACCCTACCACATGTACACGCACACACATTCACTCTAAGGTTAATTTTGTTGGCAGCCAATTAGCCTACCAGTATATTTTTGTGGTAGAAAACAGGAGTACCCGGAGGAAACCCACGAAAGCACCGGGAGAATATACTGGCTCTACTGCCTGCCACTGCGGAAACCACCAGAACCCGGCTATCCTACCTGATGACCCCGGAGTCAGGCTCCACCGCTTGCCCCTGCGGGAGCCAGATTCTGCTCCCTGCTGCCCCCAGAGGCAGGCTATCCTGCACACTATACCCCCCCCCCCCCTCACCGTTGTGAGCCTGCATCTTATACAACCCTACATCACCCATCTCACCATGCATCCTCTCACACCCTACAACCCCCCCCCCCCACCATGGACCCCTTCTCTCCTTGCTTCCCAACCTCTCTCCCTGTTCCTTCCCTTTCCCACCTTCCCAGTCTGCATCTCCCCTCTCCCACCCAGTGTGTCTCCCCTCTCTCAGCCACTGCTGCCAACCACAGCCTCCTCTGCCCATCAGCTGCCACTGACCACAGCCTCCTCTGCACCGCCTTACCCAACCTCCTTCACCGCACTGCCGCCTCCTCCACACCGCCGATCACAGCCTAAGGTAAGGTAATCATACACTGTTGCCTTTTTCTCTCCCACCTCTATGTCCCTGCTTTCATTCTCTTTATCTTTTGCTGTCCTTGAATTTTGGCTCGTACCATGTCCATGTGGCATAATGTGTAAGGGGCACTAGTACTAGATAGTAAAATGTCTCCTACTATTGTGATGTATAATGTGTAAAAGGGGTATGTGGTGTGGTGTGGTGCATTACACCTAGACAGACACGCATTAAAGTGGCCACACGCTTTTTTCCGGAGCGATAACTACTTACATTATTTCTCCATACCCCCACTTAAAAATTTACACTTAGAGCAAATATATATATAATATATATATAATCACGATCCCTCCTGGCCTGGCTGGGTCCAGGTAGGAAAAAGCGGCACTCCCGGACTCCAATAATATAAACAAGTGTTTTAATCCATAAAGGTATTCGGTACAGTACATCATGGTCGACGTTTCAAGACCTACAGGTCTTTTCCTCAAGACTAGTACCATAAAATGCAATCAGTGCTGTGCTGGTGACCAAAAGAAAGCAAAGACTTTCTTACCTTAAATAGCTGATCTGTGTAATGGTGCAAGCGTGCAGATTCCCTCAGCGTCCCGCAGTCGAGCCCCCGGAAGTGCCGGTGACGTCACCGGACACCTCCGTCTCCTAGCAACTACCGGACGCCTCTCCAGCTGTGCGCGTCAGGTCTCCGTGTAGTCAGCTGTAAATCAGACCAACATAACATAGGGCCTTATTCTGGTTGATGCGTAAATTTCCGAATACTTTCGGATGGCGTTTTTTAGCTGTCTGCGCATGCGTGGGGAACGCTATGCGCATGTGCCACGCATGGTCTCCGTACTTGTTCTCACTAATACCGTACAGAAATGTGCACCGCAATCACTCGGGAGATGTGGGCGTATTATGGGCGTCATTCGGAAAAACACAGGGGCGTAGTTTCAAAGTGGGCTAAACTGGGCGTAAACATGGGCGGACACGAGGGAGTACACTCCTTCTGGTAGGCGTGCATTCGGACAGCACACCGAATGCACGCGAACCAAAAGGCAAGAAATATGCGGGGTTCATAAGCAAGTATTGCTTTGGGGACACCACTCGATCATGCGCTAGGCAATCGGAACGCCTAATCACTACGGGCGCACCTCAGCTGAACACAATACAATCCACTCCTTTACTCATTACTCATTAATTACACACTTGTCAGTGCTTCAATTGGAACCATTGCAGCTTAAATGGACCATTACTAAACACACAAATATATGCTGCACTTTGGACACACATTTACACTGCAACCAATAGAAAGAACTTACTATCACTAATAGAAATAGACATGTCACTTTTACATGTAACAATTAAACCACACATTTGGGGTTAAAAATATACATTTATTACAATAAATTCAAAAATAAAATGGAAAGCATGTTATTTCTCACATGCAAAAAATTAAAAGGTACCATGGCAGGAATGTTAAAAAATAAAGTTATAGCACCAACACTTCAAGTACAGCAGACAGTAATGGTAGCCGAAACAGGCCAACAGGGGAACCAAACAAGACATTCCAAACGAGGGCAAATGTGGGTACCCTCTGCACGGGATTGGACACAGGAAGCTGACACACACAGCTCAATGAAAGATTTGGGAAGACATAAGGGTGAAGATTAATGCGGACACAAGTTCATTTGCGGGCACGTTTGGCCCTGGTAGGCTTTTTGCCACGTGCAGCAGCTCTTCGGCCACGGCCACGTTCTGATGGTGGCCCAGGTGGAGCAGATGCTGGTGAGGGGGGGGATGGTGTTCCCCCTCTGCCAGCTGGTAGTGCTGCTGGTGGGAATGCACCAGAAACGGATGACAATAGGGCCCTATTGCTGGAAACTAGCTCCACCATAAGCTCATTATGGTGGAGGAGGAGGTCATTTTGGTGCAGGGCTTGATCTGCCAGCACCTGCAGGCGTGCAGCCAAGGCCTGCTGGGCCTCAGCCATAGCCTGCAGGCTCCCAGCTATTGTCTGCTGGGTGCTGACCAAACCCTGCATGACCTCCTCGGTCCTACGCATCCGCTCTGATGCTAAGTCTCCCTGCTGGTGAATCTGCCCAAGCACCTGCACCCACCTGTCGTATTCCGGGTCGGCCGGTGGCTGCTGCACATGCCTGCCACTGGTGGCAGGTGGCAAAGACTCCGCCACCTCCTCAAGAGATTCTTGACCAAGCGGTGGGGATGCTGGTGAAAGAGAAAATTACAATTACAACACATTCCAAGCAAATTAGTACCAACTACTTATGCCATGGCAAATAATTACCTTCAACAAAAAGCAGCAAAGACTTCCGCTGGGGCCTCGCTATCCATGTTGCTCACACCCCCCCCCCCCGGACCTCCTCTACTGCAATGCAGCACTCTGCCATCTCCTCCAGGGGGGTGAGCTTCAGCCGGCCTGGCATGGGGCCATCCCCAGAGGTGTGGCTGTGTTCCCACCGTTTGGTCAATTTCTTCTTGAGGTTGGTTTTAAAGTCGTGCCACCTGCAATCAAAGTGTACATATTACTACATGTCATTCCTGATGTTTGCTGTAGCAACCATTGCAATCTGCAACAGATTACAACATGTGCTTCATTACACACAACTTACATTCTATTGAAATATACAAACAACCCTTAGGAGATACATTCACACTCACCCTACAATAACTACCGATTAAATGACATGGCAATCATGTCTGTGGCTCCAAACAACTTGACCGGCCATTTACCAACTCCATCTAACATCTATTTTAAACATTACTGGTCTTGTACTGGTCAAATGTAACACACATGAACTTGCCTCTTCTTAACGTGCTCCGCCTCACGAACTTGTGGAGCCACCGCATTAATCTCCGCAGTTATGTCCTCCCAAATCTTCCATCTCCTTGTGTGTGTCAACCTGTCCTGTGGACACTCGATCCAATCCCGTGCGCGTGGTACCAGTATGGCAAGCTCCTGCGGTTCGTATGCCATGTTCCTGCTGCTTGGTTCCTCCGTTCGCCTATTTCGGCCACGGCCACCTGTCGCTGTACTTGAAGTGCTGGCCAGGCTACTCTGTTGGGAAGCCACCTGTTGTGTTCCCAATGATTCTGCTGAGGCAGAAGATGGGCCAGCTGCAGATTGGGCTGATGTGGATGGCCCAGCAGCCTGCTCTTCTCCCACTGGCTGGTCTGTGGTGAGGGGCACATAGGAGGTGCTGGAGTCCAGCCATGTTTGCAACAATATTTAGGTTTTCTAGCACACCTTTATATACTATTTTTGTAATTGGCGTACATCAGCGACACCCTGCGTTCCGTGCGGCAGCATAGACCGTGCGGCGCATAGGCCACGCCCATACCAGCGGAAAAAAAAACAGGCATACTTGCTAAGTCTGATTTAGTAGTTAATGGCAGATTTGAACACCAATAAACACCTCAAACTGTGGCCAGACATGAAATGTATATGTGAATGTACATTTGTACTGTGCACTTGTTTGGTATGTACTACTAATGACACTAACCCATTCCATATGTAAATCCAGTCCACCACTCAGGCAATAGTAATCAGTGCTTGCATCCAAATCACATGTGAAAGGTCTCCAAATACTGGCTTGATGCTAGGTACATTGAATTCCACATCTCTAGTGTGGGCCGGTAGAAGGTAAGTGTTCACATGGCACCATGGCCTAATATTGGGAAAAGGTCTTGCACTATTTGCTATGTTTCTGGTGTATAGCTTTCACTATAATAAAGCTGTCTAGTTTAGTACCTTATTATTATTATTATTATAATTTTATTTATAAGGCGCCACAAGTGTTTCGCAGCGCCGTACAAAGGAACAATACAGGGAGACAAAACTTGGCATAACATTGAATAAATAACAAAAATACAGTACAAATAAAGAGCACCACAGTTCAATACACATTACAGCTTAAATGTAAGTAGTGAGGACCCAATCAACATACAACTAGAGGCTTGATCCAATGATGGAGATGAGTATGAAGATGGTCACTGAGTGTTGGAGTAAAGGAGAGCTGTGAGTGAAATGTGAAGAGAAGTGGGCTTTGACAACAGGAGGGAAGAGGGCCCTACTCGGAGAAGCTTACAATCTAGTACCTTGTAGAGTTAGGTGTAACTGGCTAGTGATGCACACTATTTCACCTGTTGTTTTCACCCATGTTTGGTGAATGTAATAGATTATATATAATGGGTTGCAAACTTCTTTCACCCTGACTGTTTTGGAGATACTAAGTAATGGCATGGTCTGCTCAACTATGCAAAGCTACAGCAAGTGTTGTTTTGCGATGCAAAGGTTTAGCCGTCTGTTGTGGCGCATACACGCTGTTAATGACAAAATGAACAATAAAAATAATACCAAATATCACTCTGAACAACCAATTACAGGACATGATTGCTTGAATTGTGCCATTGCTAAGATGGCAGCCTATTGGAGAGCAGCCCCATTCTCTGCTGCGGAGATGAGGGCACTGGTCTCCGTTATGGAGACCAGGCTGGGCCGTGCGGGCCCTTTCATCACCAACCGGCAGAAGCGCCATGCCTATGCCGCGGCCCGCAGGCGCATATTCGCGCGCACCCAGGTGCGCAGGACCATCGCACAGCTGGAGCGGCGATGGTCTGATCTGAGGCGCAGACAGCCCGAATTGCTCCAGCAAATAAGGGCCAGCATTGCACAATGTGAGTGTTTACACATTAAATGGGCAATTGTACATTAATGCTTCCATGACCTTTTTTAAGCCAAAAAGGTAACATGGCTGATCACGAGTTAAACATGGCATACACTATATGTGTGGTACTTCATGTTTGACATGCTGTAATGTGGGTCTAATATGTCATTGTTTTTGCAGCATGATGAATGAACAAATCATGTGCCTTATTTAACACTCTGCATTTTGAATTTTCTTACAGCATGTGTCCGTGCAAGACAGGCCCGTGAGCAGGGCCAGGAGGAGGTGGCCCAGGAGGAGGCGGCCCAGGAGGAGGTGGCCCAGGAGGAGGTGGGCTCGGAGGAGGCGGCCCAGGAGGAGGTGGGCTCGGAGGAGGCGGCCCAGGAGGAGGTGGGCTCGGAGGTGATGGGCCAGGAGGAGGTGGCCTCGGAGGTCGTGGACGAGGAGGAGGCGTGTGAGGTGGTGGAGGTTGAAGGAAGTGGTAGGTAAACATAAGGCATCATTAATAATTGGTGGTACTACTATTTGTTAGGTACCACTGCTGAATCTAGTGTGTTTTACTCTATTATTAATTAATAAACAAAAGTGGGTTACAACAGACACACTTAGGGGTTATAGGCCCAAGCTGAAAACGTGGAATCTGGAGGCTCACGTAGGTGATGAGTGTTTATTTATGGAGGGCCTTTCTATACAAGCACAAATAAAACATCAATGGAGTATGGTCAGGCGTGATTTATAATGGAGTCACAAGTGGCCAGTTCCCCTGGGCCCCCCTCTAGCCAGTTGGCCCGTGTTGTTGCCATGAATTTTGCTAAGCTATTTTGTAGGATGGATTGCCTTTAGAAATTGTTTGGTGTATGGAAGCGGATTAGTGCTGCACTTTCACCTATCTGGCAATGTGACAATGATTCAGGAAGTAAGGGGTAGAGGGACTAGGCTAGCCTTTAAATGTGGTATCTATCCATCCATCCATCCATCCATGTATCTATGTATCTATCTATCTATCTATCTATCTATCTATCTATCTATCTATCTATCTATCTATCTATCTATCTATCTATCATGCAGTTTAGCTATTAAGCAGTGACATGCAGGTATATATGTATGGCAAAATGTGGCATGTTCTAGTGGATGTAGCTTTCTAGTAGATTGGTGAGTGTTAAGGCAGGACAAGTGTGAGTGAGGCTCAAGTGTTGTTATGATTTTGATACATACATTGGAAATTTTATCACTCACATATTGTGTAGTGTAAGCCACTGTGTGTGTGTGTGTGGGCCCATCTTTTTTTTTTCCATTACAAACAGTATTGCCTATGTAATTGTTTGTATGTATGAATTCTCATGCTGTAGGTACTTAGGATTGACTGTACAAGGTCGACCTGGATAGCATAATTAATGTTGATCCCCCTTTAACATGCCCACAGATGACCAGAGGCAAGAAGGCGAGGGGTTGAGAGGGGCCCTCCTCAGGCTGCGCCAGCACCTTCTGCACATGGCTGAAGAGGTCCAGAATGTGTGCGACCTCCTGGTCTGAAGCCTTTAGTTAATTTATT
Source organism: Crinia signifera (assembly GCF_055691185.1). Lineage (NCBI taxonomy): Eukaryota > Metazoa > Chordata > Amphibia > Anura > Myobatrachidae > Crinia > Crinia signifera. Next base: position 51,515,702 of record NC_139221.1, on the reverse strand, counting down.
TTGTTTGTTGTTAATAAATTTTTGTCATAAAAGTTAGAAGTGGTCTGTGTGTTATTGTATAATTTTACAGTATAAGTATAAATATAAGTATATAAGTATAAATAGTGGTGTTTATTTATGTAAGGTGCAAAAGGGATATACAGTATATATAGATGGGTTTAGTGCATAAAAGTGGTTGAAAGTGAAGGGTAATGTAAAGATGTACATAGTGTGTTGATGTGTATGTGTGTGTTTGCAAGTGAAGAATAATTGATGATGTAATATGCATACAAAGAATGTTGTGAACTTAGCATGATGAAAGGGTTAATCTAAAGTGGTATTAAAGTGTTTAATTATCAATTAGATAAATAATAGATGACCATTAAAAACAATCCCTTTTGAATGAGGTAGCCTAATTGCATAAGTGGGTCATGTTACAGATTTGGGTGTTCTGATAATAGTGGTGATTTGTGCGTAAATACACCGCATCGGTGCGTACGGCCAGGTTCCCGTCCGTTCTGACGTGGTAAGACCGTGCTTACGCTGTAAGACCGTGCCGAATCTGTGCGTGTCCACCGCACACGCAAGGTTTGTATGTCGTCCGTAGACACGCCCTCTTCTTAAACAGTGAGTCCGTCCGAATGCGGAGGCTCGGTGGGGGCGTTTCTACGAACGATGTCCGCACAGCGTGGCGTGCGGCCCGCTACGTAAGAATTCGGGAAAGTACGCACCGATCAGAATAAGGGCCATAGTTGGATGTGTGAACAAAACGTGTTATTGTAAAGCAAACTGTGATCAGGCTATGTGTCTGATGTTTAGTATAAATCACATAAGTGAAACTGTAAAGAGTAAAGTGTTAACCCATTGCTGGGCTGATCGTAAGGCAAAGTGTATTACCGGAGTTGTAGAATGATAGGTTAATGGTTAAAACATGTACTGAACTATGTAATAAGTTTGCTTAGTTGAGCTCAGCACTATTTGGACCTCATATATACATAACAAGAACCGTTTAGAATAATCATGCATATTATCACAGTACAGCTCAGTAATTTTGGGACAACTTCCACAGTAAATTTTAAATTAAGACATTCCAGTCTATTTTTTCATTTATACCCGCAGGTTTCAGGGAATTCAATCTGAATATCCATTCAGTTTCCCATTGGGTTGGCAGCTTACGTCTTTTAACGCCTCTACTCAGCGGGGGGGATATGATCTATGATCTTACATTTCAAACTGGCTAGAGTGTGGCCACATTCTTTGAAATGTCGGGCCACCGGCTGGTCAATGTCCTCGCCTTTAAGGCAGGCATTGATCGCAGACCGGTGAAGTGCCATTCGCTCGCGGAATGTCCTGATGGTTTGCCCGACATAATATTTTCCACAAGGGCAAATGATGATGTACACGATAAATTGGGATTTGCACCCCAGTACGTGTCAGATTTTTAACTTTTTCCCAGTTTGTGGGTGTTTGAAGTCGGTCCCTGGTTCCATTGAATTACACGTCGTGCATGATAGACACCTATAGCATCCAGGTTTTTTCTTTTGGATGTTAAACAAAGTGGGAGGGTCTTTTGGTTGAATATTTGTTTTCATCAAAATGTCCTTGAGGTTTCTACCTCTTTTGTAGCTCGGCATGATGGTTTTTTGTTTGAAGATGGGAATATTTTTATCCCCCAAGACTATAGGCCAAAGAGCCTTGGTGGCCCTGGATAACCCTTGTGTTGCTGATGTAAAGGTTGCGACAAAGGGTATTTTGTTGGAATTTGTTTTCTTGGTGTTTTTAGTCAGTAGTTGTTCCCTTGGGGTATTTAATACTTCATTCGGTACTTATGTAATATCTGGGCTTCCGTTTTTCTTATGAGGCCACGTCCCCTCGTGGGGCTCGCTGCGCTCGCCACGCTTCGGGCACGGTGGCTCGCTGCGCTCGCCACACTATATAAAATCAACTCCCTGCGTAGTTGGATAGTGGGGGTATGAAAAAATGGGGTGCATTTAACATGGGAGCCCAGATAATACATAAGTACCCTTCATTCTTTTGTTTCATGAGTACAGGCCTCTGGTACCCCCTGCTGGCAAATTTTTCAATCCTCTCGTCCAATTTTGGTTCCAATTCATTGGGCACACTTGTAATTCTAGCCACCCTGATCATTTGGAACTTCAGCAGTCCCCGTTTCAGGGCAGGGGCATGATGACTGCTGTATTCCAAAACTGTAGGTACTAAAGTACAGTTTATTGTATATAGTGCAATATATCTCTAGGTGTCCTGAACCGGGCAGACAGACGGTCCAGTCTGATGCAAGGGGAACACATAGAGGTTACACACTGTTAAATATCTGTGATCAATTATTTAGTACCCCACACGACTTAATGAAAAGTTGGTTATTATTTTTGCAGTGTACCCAAATCAACCTTCATCTTATTATATTCTCTCTCAAAAATTTTTTTGAGTGCACTCATCGGCTTCGGGCACATAAATATAATAAGCCAAAAGCAGTAACTCCCTATCCCTGCCAAAGAGTTCTGAGACACGGAGTGCAGGCACCAGAATTACCCTCTCCTCTATAAATTATATATGAGAGAGTTTTTAAGAGTGCTAAGTGGCTAGCTCTATGAAGGTCTTTTCAGACTTTATTCTCTCTATAAAACCTCATTCTCTCTTTTATATAGACTATTAGGTGTTTGGAAGCAACTCATGCTACATCTGATGTAATTATTACAAGATGTTGCACAGCAGGTATTTCTTCACCTGATGCAATATCTTTTCTCACATATTCTATTCTAAAGTATACCAATACCACCATATCAGAGCAATTTATCGATGTCTAGTGGCTGATATACTAGACCAAGTTAGAGAGATTGAAAGCACAGTCTATTATATTCAGTGATAGAGAAATTGTGAACCTTTGTAGGTACTAAAGCACAATTTACTGTATACAGTGGAATATATCTTTAAATATCCTGACCTGGGAGACAGACGGTCCAGTCTGATGCAGGAGGAACACATAGAGGTTACACACTGTTTGATATCTGTGATCTATTATTGGTACCCCATTTTGATTTAATGAATAGTTAGTGATAACTTTTGTGCAATTTTACAGTGTACCCAATTTAACTTTCATCTTATTATATATTCTCTCTAATATTATATATTCTCTCTAATATTTCTTGAGTGCACTCATCGGCTTCGGGCACAGAAATACAATAAGGATGAGTAATGGGGGGTAAGTGTGGTTTGATGCGGCCCTCAAATGGGTCACCTCGAGACACAACTCCTGGCGCTCGGCAGTAAAAATAAATTTAGATTAATTCTAGGGATATTAATTGAAGTAGTTTCCAGCTGCTGGGGATCCCAATTCAGGTGTTAGCACTGCTTTTATATCATTGTTGTTTATATATTAAATGTATGTATATGTAATATTAATTTTTATCAGTTTTTCATATAAAACTACCTAACATTACAGCGTGTCCAAGCATTCACTTCTATTCAGCCAACCAGTGTGTTATATGTTCTAAACCAGCAGCGCAATTCACTTCAATCCCCTTCCCACAGAAATACAATAAGTCGAAAGCAGTAACTCTCTATCCCTGCCAAAGAGTTCTGAGACACGGAGTGCAGGCACCAGAATTACCCTCTCCTCTATAAAATTTATAAGAGAGAGTTTTCAAGAGTGCTAAGTGGCTAGCTCTACGCAGGTCTTTTCAGACTTTATTCTCTCTGTAATACCTCATTTTTTCTTTTCTTTTATATAGACTATTAGGTGCTTGGAAGAAACTCATGCTACATCTGATGTAATTATTTTAAGATGTTGCACAGCAGGCATTTCTTCACCTGATACGATATCTTTTCTCCCCTACTCTATTCTAAAGCACACCAGTACTACCTCATATCACATTGTATACAAACTGGAGCACTACTATGTAGCACAGATTGTGTGGTAGTTTGGATAATTGGACACTCAATTTGGAGATAGTAATTAGATAATACTATAGAGATAAAGGAAGGATACCTCACATATCAGAAATTAGCACATTACCGCTTAATAATCTGTTAATTACGCTATACTTTTCGCAGCAAAACGCGGTGCTTTGATCATTGAACCTAACATGATAAATGCACACTGTATATATTAAATGTTATATGTTGTTCATGTTCGTTTTATTAATTGAATTAAAAGATTTTAATATTCGTAGATATAGATACTTATATCTTGTAAGTCATAAGCAGTGCCCCAACTAATAGAGTTCCTTTCTGTCCTTTGTCCTTCGACTGCTGTATTCCAGAAAGGTGTTTCTATCTGTGCTTTTTTGATGGACTGTAGTACTGATTATACCATCTTTTATGCTGCTTTCCCACTGCAGACCAGTTTAAAGTACTGGTAATCTTAAATGGTATTTAAAACGGTATTAGCATACCCACTGCAGCAGATTACCGTTTTAAATACCATTTAAGTACCATTCCCATTGCAGTGAACCGTGTAAAATGTAGAGTGCCTAACCCCCCCTTCCCCCAGTGTAAAGAGTGCCTAATTCCCCCCCCCCCCAGTGTAAATAGTGCCTAACCCCCCCCCCCCGTACCTGCCCTGTGCCCCCACCTCCCCTCCCCTTGTACTTACCTGTGGGCAGTGGGGAGGCAGCGGGGGTCATTGCAGGGTCCATGCAGGATACAGGCAGTCCCAGTGCCTGATGAGACCTAGTAGTTCTCACTTTGCGCCTATGTAATGAGTGCATGTGCATACTAATGAGCCGCTCATTACATATGCGCATATGTAATTAGCGACTCATTATTATGCACGTGCACACATTACACATGTGCATATGTAATAGAGATGTGCACCGGCCACTTTTCGGGTTTTGGGTTCCGATTACCTTGAGGTTTTGGGTTCTAATGGGTTTTGCCAAAACACCTCCTAAGTGTTTTATGTTTGGATTTCTTGGGTTTTGGGTTCTGATTTTTTTGTTAAAAAAGCATAAAAACTGCTAAAATCGCAGAATTTTTATTTTATTTTGCTCCTACGCTATATTAACCTCAATAACATTAATTTCCACTCATTTACAGTCTATTCTGAACAGCTCACACCTTACAATATTGTTTTTAGGGCAAAAGGTTGCACCGAGGTAGCTGGATAACTATGATAAGCCACACAAGTGTGCGGCACAAACACTACTAGACTGATATGGCACACTTAGCATACCCTCTAGGCTGATACTGCACACCTAGAATTACCCCTGGACTGATATGGCACAGGTAGCATCACCCCTGGACTGATACGGCACATTTAGCATCACCCCTGAACTGATATGGCACACTTAGCATCCCCCCTAGTCTGATACGGCACACCTAGCATCACCCCTGGACTGATATGGCACAGGTAGCATCACTCCTGGACTGATACGGCACATTTAGCATCACCCCTGGACTGATATGGCACACTTAGCATCCCCTCTAGTCTGATATGGCACAAGTAGCATCACCCCTGGACTGATATGGCACGCTTAGCATCACCCCTGGACTAATACAGCACACTTGGCAGCACCCCATGAATTATACGGCAGACTTGGCTTACCCCAGGAATTATACGGCACAGATGGTGGCACCCCTGACCTGATACAGCACACATGGAATTATACGGCACAGATGGCGGCACCCCTGGACTGTTACAGCACACATGGCGGCAGGCATGGAATTATACGGCAGACAAATTCCTGCAGTAAAAATAAAAATGTGTATTCTTTTAATTATAAACAAGAGCAGCACACCTTACTTAGCAACACCCCATGAATTATACAGAACTCTTGGCTCACCCCTGGACTACAGCGCATTTAAAAGCCCTTGCAGTAAAAAAAAAAAACCACCTTAATTTTATTTTCATTAAAAAAAAGGGCAGCTCCACTGGTTTGATATGGGACACATGGGGCACCCCTGGAATTATACAGCACACATGCGGGCACCCCAGGACTGATACAGGACACATGGGGGCTCCCCTGGACAAATACAGCACACATGTGGGCACCCCTGGATGGATACAGCACACATGTGGGCACCCCTGGACTGATAGTACTGGTAGCCAGTGGAAACAGCAGATTGGAATTATATACTGCAATAAAATACTGGTAGCCAGTGGCAACAGACTGGAATTATATACTGCGATAAATACTGGTAGCCAGTGGAAACAGCAGACTGGATTTTTATATACTGTGATAAATAATACTGGTAGCCAGCGGCAACAGCAGACTGGAATTATATACTGCGATAAATACTGGTAGCCAGTGGCAACAGCAGACTAGAATTATATACTGCAATAAATAAAATACTGGTAGCCACTGCCAGTGGCAACAGCAAACTGGAATTATATACTGTGATAGGTACTGATAGCCAGGGGCAACAGCACACTGGAATTATATACTGCAATAGGTACTGGTAGGCACTAGTCAGTGGCAACAGCAGAGAGCAGACTGCAGCAGACACTAGGCAGTGCAGGGCAGGCAGTGGCACTAGCAGCACCAGTGGACTATCACACTGTGACTGACTATACAGGAGCAGACTCAGCAGAGGCAGGCCCCAGCACAAAGGAGAGACAGAACACAGCACCAGTCATCCTTGCAATGGTGATGTCTTGATCACTGAGCAGAGACACAGTACACAGCAGCACAGGCCCCAGCAGAGACCACACACAGCAGCAGCACACCCTTCCCTACCCTTCTCCGAGATTGGAGTGAAGATGGCGGCGCAAGGTTGCGGAATTTAAGGATTCCGTGATCTCGCGAGAATCCGACGCCGGGCGATGACGTTTTGCCCGTGCGCCCGGATTCGAGTAAGGCGGGAAGCGCCGAGCGCTGCTCGTATCCGGGCCCGGATTGATGACGTCCGTGCTGGCTCGGATCTGAGGAATCCGAGCCCGCACATCTCTAATATGTAATGAGCGGCTCTTTATTATGCACGTGCGCTCATTACACATGCACAAAGTGAGAACTACTAGGTCTCATCAGGCACTGGGACTGCCTGGAGGCTAAATAACGTTTAAGAGGCATTCCCACTGCCTCTTAAACGTTATTTTAACGTGTAGGACTCTGCTTTAAAAACTTGTTGAAATACCATTTAACTTTAAACGGTATTTCAACTCTGTCACTTTCCCACTTAAAACGGTAAATTGCGCTGAAAATCGGCAATTTACCGTTTTTTTAGCTGCAGTGGGAAAGGGGCATTAGCTGTATGTTTACATCTAAGAAACTTACTTGTTGTTTATCTATGCAGTAAGTAAACTTAATAGGACCTTCTTGCTGGTTCATGTCTTCGATGATTTTGACAAGATCATTTTCCTGTCCTGACCAAATCAGGAGCAGGTCATCAATAAAGCGTTTGTACATAAGAAGGTGACAACTGATGGATGGATCTGTAAAGAAAAAATCATTTTCCTGCTCAAACATAAACATATTTGCTAGAGATGGTGAAACATCTGATCCCATTGAACAACCTGTGAGTTGTAAAAAATAACAACCGTTGTGTAAGAAATAATTTTTAGTTAAGGTTAGATGTAGTAGTTCAAGAAAAAGTGGGATGTCCAATGCTGAAAAGTTAACTTTGTATAAGAATGCTCTCACTGCGGATAGGGCTTGAGCATGTGGTATTACAGTATACAGGTTTTTTACGTCCATTGTGCACAGCAGGGAGTGTTGGGGTATCTGTTCCATTTGTTTAAGTTGTATTAATAATTGTGTGGTGTCCTTTAAATATGCTTTTTGGGTACTTGTGTACAATCACGGCTCCCACGATGTCCATCGTATAGTAAAAAATCGCATGCGATCTCATCGCATGCAAATTTTTACAGAAATGCATCCAAATGCAATTGAAATTAGTATCAAACATGTTCAATGGCCCCCAAATGTAATTTTTGAGGCTGTATCACCCCCACTATCAACGTGAACCCGAAGCGTGGTGAGCGGCGGCGGTACGCGTCCTACGACCTTTTCATACCCCCATTATCCACATCGGTGTGGAGTTGAGAATAGAAAGTGTGGCGAGCGCAGCGAGCCACCAAGCCCGAAGCGTGGCGAGCGGTCACGGATACCTTCACAGGTATACGCGTCCCCTCGCGGGCTTCACAGGTGTCCGCGTCCCCACACGGGGCTCGCTGCGCTCGCCACGCTTCGGGCTCGGTGGCTCGCTGCGCTCGCCACACTTTCTATTCTCAACTCCACGCCGTCGTGGATAGTGGGGGTATGAAAAGGTTGTAGGACGCGTACCGCCGCCCCTCGCGGGCTCGCTGCGCTCGCCACGCTCGGGTTCGCGTTGATAGTGGGGGTGGTTCAGCCTCAAAAATGAAATTTGGGGGCCATTGAACATGTTTGATACTAATTTCAATGCATTTGGATGCATTTCTGTTAAAAATCGCATGCGATTTTTTTAAAAAATGCTTAAAAACTGCAAAAAATCGCATGCCACTACATTTGGCATGCGATGGGAGCCGTGAAAGTACACAAGTACCACTTTTTGTGTTGTGATGTAAATTTGTAGCAAAGTGTCCAGAAACTGAGAGATGGGTTGAAAAAGAGATTGACGGGCTGAGATAATTGGTCTTGCGGGGGGTTGCTGGGATTTTTATGAATTTTTGGTAACGTGTAGATAACAGGACATACTGACGCTTCTTGTGTGAGCGTACTGAGGGTTTTCTTGCTGAAATGTCCTTGTTGGTGTGCTAACTGGAGGACTGTATCCAATTCTTTTTTTAATTTAATGGTCGGATCTCCTGGTAATTTTCGGTATGTTTTTACATCTGATCCGATAATAATTCATCCAGTTGTTTGATGTATTTTACCGTATCCATTAGAACAATGCCTCCGCCTTTGTCGGCGGGGCGTATTGTAATCATCGGATTTTTAGCAAGATCACTTAAGGGCCTTATTCTAGTTCATTCTTTCTGACAAAATCCTTCTTAGATGGAAAAACCATGTGCACTGCAGGGGGGCAGATGTAAAATGTGCAGAAAGAGTTACATTTGGGTGAGTTATTTTGTTTCTGTGCAGGGTAAATACTGGCTGCTTTATTTTTACACTGTAATATAGATCTCACTTTGAAGTAAAACCCACCCAAATCTAATTCTCTCTGCACAAGTAACATCTGCCCCACCTGCAGTGTACATGGTTTTGTCCATCTAAGAAGAATTTTGTCAGAAAGAGTGAACTAGAATAACCCCCTTAATGCTCTGGACTCTTTGTTGTTTAAATTAGACCATTTCTTGTTGGATGTTTGGTCAAATCTAGTTACTGTTTCGTCTATCAGTCGAGTGAATGTTTTCACAGATGGATTATGGGATTGAGGATCGAATGATGAATGTCCATGTTTCAACAAGAAGCTTTCGTGTATGTCTGGTGTGGGCTTAGCCGCATTTTGGAAACATTCTTTGACCCTTAGCGATCTCCCAAATCTATGTAGATCTACGTTCCATTTGAAATCATTGTGATGAGTGGTTGGAACGAATGAAAGGCCGCGGTTCAATACTTTCTCTTCTGTTTATGTTAACTTATGGGAGGACAAGTTGAAGACTAGTTTTGGTTTTTCTTTTTGTTTGTCGGCGGTTTTCTGGAGTCTGTGCGATTGGCCCCCACGTCGAGTTCGGCTCAGAGCTTTCCCCCTGTTCTTGCTCGGGTCGCCCGTCCTAAAGGGAGTGCTGTGTTAGGGGTATGCACCTTAATCATGTGCAAGGTGCATACTGGCACCGAAACGGCCGTCGTGCAATGACCTATCTGTGGGGGAGAACCATGTCTGCTAAGTATTCCTATTTTTTGGATACATTTGAATTTGTTTGATGGACTCCTCTTGTTGATTTTTGTCACTCTTGCATTTTATATGCCATAAACTTTTTAGCTTGAACTAAATCTGTTGTTGCTGGTCTCCAGTCCCTTCTATATCTAATTACCATATCTGGACCGGGCACGCAGTAGTTGATATCAGTAAGTGTGTGCTGTTTATCTATCTATCTATCTATCTATCTATCTATCTATCTCTCTCTCTCATCTATCTATCTATCTATCTATCTATCTATCTATCTATCTATCTATCTATCTATCTATCTATCTATCTATCTATCTATATATATATATATATATATATATATAAATGTTGCATACTGTCTGAGGAATTATAGTACTATATTTTAAATCCAACATTAGAACAACTCTGGATTAAATAGTAATATTGCCTTTCACTAGAATTAGAGGATTATTGTTGACCATTTTGTATGCCTAGAAATTCCTTTAATTAAGCACTAGGTGGCGCCATAGTACAAGACTACAATGTTCTTGTGAAAAGTTTCAAAAGTTAGTATTTTTCATTTGCAGTACCTTCATGTCTTTGCTCCATTTTTCTTTTTTCTTTAAATTTTTACATACATTTGGGAAATCAGGTTACAAATGAAAAAAAAGGATTAGTGTACAAATCTAGATGATTTATTCAAGACAAACATGAAGATAAGAGATAGTTTGATAAATGGTGACTATAGCAAAACAAGTTACTGTTTTTGGGGTAGGTTCAGAAATGTTAGTATAGGCAAGGCCAGTGCCCTTGGCATGTTAGTATAGGCAGGACCGGTGCTCTTGGCATGTTAGTATAGGCAGGGCCTGTGCTTTTGGCATGCTAGTATAAGCAGGGCCGGTGCTCTTGACATGCTAGTATAGGCAGTGCCGGTGCTCTTGGCATGCTAGTATAGGCAGGGCCGGTGCTCTTGGCATGCTAGTATAGGCAGGGCCGGTGCTCCTGGCATGCTAGTATAGGCAGGGCAGGTGCTCCTGGGATGTTAGTATAGCCAGGGCCGGTGCTCTTGTCATGTTAGTTTAGGCAGGGATGAAGCTCTTGGCATGTTAGTATAGGCAGGGCCGGTGCTCTTTGCATGCTAGTATAGGCAGGGACGGTGCTCTTGGCATGCTAGTATAGGCATGGACGGTGCTCTTGGCATGCTAGTATAGGCAGGGACGGTGCTCTTGGCATGCTAGTATAGGCAGGAACGGTGCTCTTGGCATGCTAGTATAGGCAGGGACGGTGCTCTTGGCATGTTAGTGTGGGAGGCGCGGGGACGCGCGCGCGCCCACGCTATCGCTCGCTGCGCAGACTCCGTCTCTCACCTTGGGGCCTACGACGGTCCCGGTACCTTCCTCTTGCTCCAATAGTTTCCGGAAGCGACTGCACCTGTAAGGGAAGCAAAGGGGAAAACCCCCTAAGGGGGGGAGGGGATGCTCATCACAGGCACTATTGGCCTCAGAATGGTTACACCCGCTTGTGGAACACGGCAGGTGTAACTGGGGTGGGGGAACACTCCCGGGAGGGGAAGGAGCACAAACAACACGGCAACAGATGCAATACAATTTCTACTCACCAGTCGTTTACTGGTCCGCCGTCACGCTTCCAATGCGGATATCGGCACCTGAAAATGAACTCATGTAACCTCCTGCTCCCTAGGGCAGGGCAATACACCAACGCGCCTGCGGCTTAACGCCCGCGCACCCTGCGGCCTGAAGCCGTCTTACGTAACTCGCGACCTAGTGCTGGATCCCTAGATGCCACAGCCTAGCGTCGCGCAACCTTGCACCTAATGCCCGCGCAACCGGTGACCTAGCGCCGGATCTTCCGATGCCACGGCCTAGCGTCACGCAACCTGCGGCTTGACGCACGCACAACCTGAAGGAACACAATCTGCACAGGGCCACAATCGGTCGACCCAAATACAGCATACAGTACACGGTGTCAAGTAAAACAGTACAATGTAAATAGACAACACTGCACCAACACCTAGCGAGGGCCTACCTCCCTCCGGCTGCTCCCAGCCATACCACAATAACCCTTGTGGCGTTACCTGAATTCGCGGCCTGTCGATACAGGCCTGTTACTTCTTCGGGGGGCCTCAGTCCTAGGAGGGTCTGGGCCTCGTACACAACCAGGGCCTCGAGCCCAGTTACACAGATGGGCCTGGGGCCCAGTAACACAGATGGGCTTGGTGCCCAGTAACACATATGGGCTTGGTGCCCAGTAACACATATGGGCTTGGTGCCCAGTAACACAGATGGGCCTGGGGCCCAACAACGCAATTGGGCCTGAGGGCCAACTATATAGGGGCCTAAAGCCCAGAGCACAACTGGGCCTAATGCCCGACACACAAAAGGGGCCTAAGGCCCAACGCACAAAAAGGGGCCTAATGCCCAACGTCACCAACTTGAGGCCCCCAACGGGCCTAGAGCCTGACTATGGTCTTGCAGGCCTAGTGCCTGAATTGGGCCCATGGGCCTACTGCCCGAACACCTGGGGGGCCCACATGCGGACTTACCCGTCCTAGGGACTTCCGATGGACCAAGCCTGGTCCAGTCACGTCGGTGGTCCGTCTTCACCAGAGGTGGGATGCTTCCCACCACCTTCGGGCTTCCTGGAGTCTTCACCAGGGCAGCGGGCGCCGGGGCAAGCTCTTTTGCGTTGCACCCCGCCGCACCCGGGCTTCTTCCGTCTTCGCCGGCTGTCCCCAGCACTGTGTCCTTCGCCCGGCGGGCGGCAGCGTGTAGCAGTCCTGCGCACACAGCTGCCGCCTCCCGGGGCTTCCGGCGGCTGCTCTTTCTCGGTCCAGGGCTCTCCGCTCTCGTCCTCCTCCGTCGCCGAACTTTCCTCTCCGCTCCCGGCGCTGGTTAGTTCAAACCAGCGCCCGGGGGCGAGGCTCGTGACGTGGCGAGCCAGGATTGGGCGCCAGAGCGAGAGCCATGATTGGCTCTCCTTTGGCGTAACATTTGAATTCCCTTTGTTCGTGGGGATCAGCGGCGAAGGCTCGCCGCTGCCCCCACACCCGGCATCATTGGAGGGTCTGCTTCCGGCTCCCTGGGGTGGCGTCAGGCCACCCCAGGCCAGGAAGCAGGCGCCCACCAGCAGCAGGGCCAGTGACCGCACAAGTACACTGGCCCTGGCTGCAGGGGGCGGCGCCATCCGGCGGCGGCACTGCCCCTTCCGTCCCGGTACTACTGCACCGGGCGTACTTCTACACTAGTATAGGCAGGGACGGTGCTCTTGGCATGTTAGTATAGGCAGGGATGGTGCTCTTGGCATGCTAGTATAGGCAGGGACTGTGCTCTTGGCATACTCGTATAGGCAGGGATGGTGCTCCGGCATGCTCGTATAGGCAGGGCCATTGCTCTTGGCATGCTCGTATAGGCAGGGCCATTGCTCTTGGCATGCTCATATAGGCAGGGCCATTGCTCTTGGCATGCTCGTATAGGCAGGGCCATTGCTCTTGGCATGGTCGTATAGGCAGGGCCGGTGCTCTTGGCATGCTAGTATAGGCAGGGCCGGTGCTCCTGGCATGCTAGTATAGGCAGGGCCGGTGCTCCTGGCATGCTAGTATAGGCAGGGCCGGTGCTCCTGGGATGTTAGTATAGCCAGGGCCGGTGCTCTTGTCATGTTAGTATAGCCAGGGCCGGTGCTCTTGCCATGTTAGTTTAGGCAGGGCCGATGCTCTTGGCATGCTAGTATAGGCAGGGCCGGTGCTCTTGGCATGCTAGTATAGGCAGGGACGGTGCTCTTGGCATGCTAGTATAGGCAGGGACGGTGCTCTTGGTATGCTAGTATAGGCAGGGACGGTGCTCTTGGCATGCTAGTATAGGCAGGGACGGTGCTCTTGGCATGCTAGTATAGGCAGGGACGGTGCTCTTGGCATGCTAGTATAGGCAGGGACGGTGCTCTTGGCATGTTAGTATAGGCAGGGTCAGTGCTCTTGGCATGTTATACTAGGGAGGGACGGGGCTTTTGGCATGTTAGTATAGGCAAGGACGGGGCTTTTGGCATGTTAGTATAGGCAAGGACGGGGCTTTTGGCATGTTAGTATAGGCAGGGCCAGTGCTCTTGGCAAGCTAGTATAGGCAGGGATGGTGCTCTTGGCATGTTAGTATAGGCAGGGTCGGTGCTTTTGGCATGTTAGAATAGGGAGGGCCGGTGCTCTTGGCATGTTAGTATAGGCAGGGCCGGTGCTCTTGGCATGTTAGTATAGTTACATAGTTACATAGTAGGTAAGGCTGAAAAAAGACTTGCGTCCATCTAGTTCAACCTGGTATAGATATCCATTGCTGATTTGGTAGGTTCTGGTATTTTACAGACAAATTATATTTCTTATTTGTACCCATGGATGTTTTTCTCCAGTAAATGTTTGTCCAACTTTGCCTTGAACGCATTTAATGAGCCAGCCGTTACCACCTCTCTGGGAAGAGAGTTCCAGAGTTTGACTGTTCTGACCGTAAAGAAATTCTTTCTACTAGCTGAATGAAATCTTTTTTCTTCTAATCTATACTCATGCCCTCGCGTCCTAGATTACTTTCTAGTAGAAAATAGGGTGTGTGACAGTTCCTTATATTGGCCCTTGATATACTTGTACATGTTGAGCATGTCCCCCCTTAAACGTCTCTTTTCTAATGTAAATAGTCCCAAATTGCTTAATCTCTCCCTGTAGCTTAAATTCTCCATTCCCCTAATAAGCTTTGTTGCTCGCCTTTGGATTTCTTCTAATTCTATGATGTCCTTTTTATAGTGTGGGGCCCAGAACTGTACTCTGTACTCGAGGTGAGGTCTCACCAATGCTTTCTATAGTGGCATAATTACCCTTGAGTCCCTAGTTTCCATTCCCCTCTTAATACATGCCAGAATTTTGTTGGCCTTTTTTGTAGCTACATTACAATGGGCACTACATCCTAGATTGCTGTCTATTTGGACTCCTAGATCCTTTTCAATAGGCAGGGCCGGTGCTTTTGGCATGTTAGTATTAGTGCTCGTGTGTTTGGTTCCCACCTGCAAACAATAAATTTGCTCCCTTCTTCCCTTCCATGTGCAATAAAGGGACAGCGCACGCCCTCAGGTACGGATCATAGGATAAACAGTGTCTAGGTCAACAGTCAATAGATTAACATGCACAACGTCGACAATGACAAAATGTTGACATGCCCTAAGTTGGCATGGACAAAACCCATTTTGACCTCGTAGGTAAGCACATCAACGGGCTGCACTCCCGCACCCCTGACCAGTGTTCCCTCTCAGCTGTGCGCGCGTGCGTGCGCACACAACTCGACGAGCGTGCGCACAGACATTACAACAGAGCGCTCAAAGCAGCAGTGGTCCCTTTTTGCAGTTGTGGACACAATTAATGTGTGTTTCACCCATTAACTACATTGTGTATTGTGTTTTGAATGTTTAAATGTTTAATATCATTTTGAAGCACAGTTAACACAAATGCCGAATGTCATTTTCCAGTTTTCCAGTTTTCCAGTTATATATAACTTCCAAAGTTGCACAGCCAAAATCTTTTGCTGCACACAGCCTTCATAAAATTAGAGGGAACATTGCCCCTGACCCTGCAGTTCAGGAGCACATCAGTGGGACGCACTCCTGCACCACCCCTACACACGCAGGTCATCACATAAGCAGGCCGCATTCCGCACCCCCCACCCTGCCGTTCAGCACATCAGCGGGCAGCACTCTCACACCCAAACATGCAACTATAGCATACCTGCCTACTGTCCTGGAATGTGCCTCAAAGCCCAGCAAACCCCCCCCCCCCCCCTGAATTATACTATTCCCATCATTTTGCATAATTTAGCCTCACCTCCTCCCCTAACGGACCGGCGAATCACGGAGTTTATGTGTATTGGTTGGGTAGAGGCTTTGTGACATCAGCCTTGTCCCCGCCCCCCGATGTGCAGCATTGGGTCTCCTCTCCAGGCTTCTCCCGGAGAGGCAACTTTAAAAGTCGGTAAGTATGAGCTATTGTATAATGGCTGAGATTCACTATTAGATCAGTTCTGCAGGCTGCCTCTACTCCGGTCTCCCTGCTCTCTATTTGATGGCTGACAGCCTGCAGGAACCTGGCCGGTGTTCAGTAGAGAAAAAATAACTCTGCTGGGCTGCCTAGCGGTAAATCCGCCTCTGGTGGGATCGCTTCCTGGTGCCACTGGAGTTGGGGATGAGGTCTCTTCTGGGAACTGTGGGAGCAGCAGTGCCTGCTGGGACTGCCGACGCCACCGAGGCAGCGACACCGGGAAGAGGAGATCACGTGAGAGCACTTTTGTTACCTCTCACTAGTTTACCCCTGCTATTTTCAGCAGCCTGTCTCACTAACCTATCCTCACTTTTTTCACTATATATTTTTCCACTTTTGTGTTGCCCTGGGGTCACTCAGCTGCTTCACATTGGGTTGCCCCTTGCCCTAGATGTGTACCCCTCCAAAAAAAAAATGTTAGGGACTTGCCCAACTAATGAGGTCACCTGCTTGCGGTGGGCAAGCCATCACTTATCGCCATAATTATGCGAAGATCCTCGCTCAAAATGCAAAATGTTAGTGCAATAATTATTAATACATTTGGAGTTTGAATTGTGCACCTGCAACCTTGTCTTTGTATGCAGTACATCTGATGATACTTACCTAATTTTTAATGTTTTCCACTTTGGGAGAAGCCCGGATAAACCATCTGCAGGGAACTTTTGGGGGGGGGGGGGGGGGGGGGGGGGGGGCTGGACCTCTGGCACCATCAAGCCTCACCACCACCTTGGAAAAAATGATGTGATTCGAAGGTCTGTGGGAGGTGCGGAGCTAAAATTATGCAAATGATATTTTAGCCCTGCCCTCTCCCTGCCAGTATGCGCCGCTTCACTGAGGTGTGGGCAGGATGCAGGAGATGTGCAGGTTCCCTTCTGAAATTTCTGGGAGAGTA
Source organism: Crinia signifera (assembly GCF_055691185.1). Classification (NCBI taxonomy): domain Eukaryota; kingdom Metazoa; phylum Chordata; class Amphibia; order Anura; family Myobatrachidae; genus Crinia; species Crinia signifera. The sequence continues at coordinate 51,499,008 of NC_139221.1, read as the reverse complement.
GGCAAGTATGCTTCTGATTTGTTCATAAAGTGAAATAGATTTGTGAAGTATGGAACCAATAAGATGTAGAATGCTCTGGCACTATGTGTTTTAGAGACCATCTGGCCCAGATGCTGAACCTGTTGGTAGGGAACTTATGGCTCCCTCTCTAGTTAAGATATAGAATAGCTTAATTACTCCAACTGGGAATTGGGAGAAAAAGGGGAAGTCTAAGGGGATTCTGAGAGCATTACTGTCATCTCTGGATGGAATAAACGTGAATCCTGTATGAAGAGGTCTAGCATTTGGTATTTGTTTGCAATCCTCCAGGTGTTAATTATTTTCTACATAGGGTACAATTATGGGCCATAAGTGTGCTGCATCAGTAATGAGACTTCGTTCTAGTATATTCCATTCACTAAAGGCATTTCTGGGCAGGTACAATGCTATTCACTGGAAAATCCTGGAAACTTTCTTTCAGTTTACTTACACAGTATGTAACTGCGTGACACATTTCTTACACACGTGGCACTAGCTTGTGTTGGATACTGATTACTTATCCATCCTAACAACGCAAGGTCTTCTTTTAATGGGAGGATTTTAAGCAATTTTATTTATTTTCACATCAGACTAATTAAATGTGACTCAAGTTATGGATTGAGGGCCTTATTCAGAGGTTTCTGTAAATTAGGTTTACACATCTCGGATGATTTTTGATCTATGCAGGGTCGTTTCTTGGGGGAATGGAGCTGGTGGCCATTAGGGTGGCAAATCCCAGGATCGGTGGAATCCCAGGATTTAGGGCCAAAATTGCCGGGATTTCAATCCCGAGATTGGATTTTCTAATACAGGGATAAGACTGAACATGCATAGTCTAATGGCGGGCAGCGCCTGAGCACTCGCCCAGACACTGCCCCTCTTCTGCCGTCCATGACTGTGCGACTCAGCAGGCCGCTCAGACCCCCGGCTGCACTACCGACCCTCCACAGCTCAGCCCCCTCCTTCGGCACTGCCCCGCCCTCCGCAGCTCAGCCCTCTTCTATGGTACTGGCCGCCCTCCACAGCTCAGCCCTCTTCTATGGTACTGGCCGCCCTCCACAGCTCAGCCCTCTCCTCCCGCACTGCCCGCCCTCCACAGTGCAGCCCTCCTCCCGCACTGCCCGCCCTCCACAGTGCAGCCCTCCTCCCGCACTGCCCGCCCTCCACAGTGCAGCCCTCCTCCCGCACTGCCCGCCCACCACAGTGCAGCCCTCCTCCTGTCTCAAATAAATCTTCATCAAACACCATTTTGACTGTCGACCTTCCCATTGTCGACCTAATGCTTGTGTTGACCTTCCGACCCTGTTGACCTTAGCCATGTCAAACTATTTAAGATGTCGACCTTCAGTGGTTGGCATCCATAGGATCGACCTAGTGACTGGATCTCTTACTAGACAGTGCCGCTCTAGTGCACAGCCGCTCTGGAGCTCAGATACTACTGTGCATGTCCAGATCTCCGAAAAAATGGGCGCTGCAGCCCCCACTATTCACGCCACCCCGAAGCGAAGCGTGGCGAGCGGAGGCTGAACGTGTCCTCCCGACCTTTTCATACCCCCACTATCCACATCGGCGTGGAGTTGATTTTATATAGTGTGGCGAACGCAGCGAGCTACCGAGCCCGAAGCGTGGTGAGTGGATGCAGAATACATGTAAAGTAATCCGCGTCCGCTCGTTACACTATATAAAATCAACTCCACGCCGACGTGGATAGTGGGGGTATGAAAAGGACGGGAGGATGCGTTCCGCCGCCCTTTGCGGGGCTCGCTGCGCTCACCACGCTTCAGGATGGCATGGATAGTGGGTGCCTAAAACCTCATTGCATGTCATACAAGTGGATTCAGTATTGAATCCCGGCGGTCGGGATCCCGGCGTTCAGAATCCCGACGCCGGAATCCCGACAGCCGAAATGCCGACAAGGGGGGACGTGGATCGCCCCCCCTTGCGGGCTCGCTGCGCTCGCCACGCAGCGGGCCCGGTGCCTCGCTACGCTCGGCACGCTATTTTATTCTCCCTCCAGGGGTGTCGTGGACACCCCAGGAGGGAGAAAGTGTCGGCATTTCGGCGGTCGGGATTCCGGCGTCGGGATTCTGAACGCCGGGATCCCGACCGACGGGATCTTAACTGCATCCCATACAAGTGTATAGTAAATTTAATGGCATCGCACCCTATCAAACCGCATGCGAGAGCAGTGAATAAATTACATAGGAAAATCGCATCGCACGGCACTAAAACGGCCCATGCGCTAGCGTACGTGTGCTAATTGGGTGCCCTGCTAATACACAGGTACCTTTTTTTTCTTTATTTTTTTTCCTTTTCACTAACACTATCCCTTTAATATTTAATTACATTTCATCATCCTTTTCACTCTTATACAGTATATAGCTTCGGCTTCCTATCACTAATATTTATTAACACTAAAGTTTTTTCACTGGTGTGCTGCTCTGGGCCTTCTGGCTTATGCTGTTTTTTGAGGTGCCGCACCCTGCACCTAGATATAGCGCTAGGGACCCCCAATATACAGAGAAGCCTTGATGATGGCTTGGGGGCTTAAACATTTGTGCAAATATATGTAACCAATATCTCTGAATTCTATTATCATGTAGTGTCCAAGACTGGTTACTAATACCATTTATTGAGCTGGGGGGAAACCATGTTTTTTGTTTTGCTTACTCAGTATTAACCCCTCCCTCTCACACACCTGAGTGATATTATTAAACTTATTGAACATCTGCCACTATCCATAGAAATGTATAGTTAATAAGAACTGCAGTGTTCAGAGTGAGCACTGGCTGTGATGGCTGACTTCAGCACTATGGACCTTATTCAGGTACATTTGCACCAACCCCTTCGTTCGCCGATGTTTTGCGCCTGTGCATGGGCAGACCCATTTCTGTGCATGTGCAGAAGCATGCGGGGATGTCAGCTGCCCGCCCACTTCCTTCAGAATGCCCACACACATCTAAGGTTACTTCAGATGTGCGTGTGCCTTCCACATCATTCGATTGTCAGCGACCATAGAATGATGCGGGTGTTCCCCCACAGCCTGCAAATGGATGTTTATGTAAAACATCCATTTGCATCCAGTACGTGTGAACACATGCTGTGAATGGGCGAAGGCCAGGCCACCATTGGCAAGGCGGGGTTTGGTGGACTTGCAAGGCTGCGAATTTGCAGCCTTGTGAATCAACCAGAGTAACCCTCTATGTGCCAGGTACGCAGGCTGCTGGGCATTAGACTGGACCCAGCCACCAGAGTTACAGGGTGACAGGGGGACGGAGAGGTGCAGAGGTGACAATGGGACGGAGAGATGCAGGATGACGGGATGTAGAGGTGGAGGGAGTGAGAGATGCAGGGGTGATGGGTACGAAGTATTGAAGGGAGTGAGAGATGCAGGGGTGACAGGTGGACAGAGAGGTGGAGGGAATGAGCGATGCAGGGGTGATGGGGACGGAGAGGAGGAGGGACTGGGAAGTGCAGCAGTGGTAGTGGGGCAGAGAGGTGCAGGGGTGACAGGGGGATGGAGAGATGAAGGAGTGAGTGGTGCAGTGGTAACAGGTGGAAGTAGAGTTGCAGGGAAGGAGGGACTAAATCTAAATTGATATCACATTACCTAAGGGCTCCTCTGTCTTAAGTACCCTGGGTCCTCCAGAGCCTTAATCCTGCTCTGGGCAAGGCCGTCCAACATGTAAAGTCCTGACCTGCAATCGCTATCTAACTGTGACCGCATTGTGGAAATTGCTGCAGATAAAAGGGTAGCCCCTGCCTTCGCCCAAGTCTGCACAAATGGCCTGATTCAGACCCGCTCGCTAAGCAGTGTTCTTTCGAGCTTAGCAAGCTGGTAAACATTGCCCACCGGGCAAGCAAATGCCCGCCCCTCCACCGCTGTGCTGGCATGCGACTGTCTGCACCGGCATCTGACTGGCTGTGTACACTTACACATCCATTTGCATGCGGGCTCATGAGCTTATCGCTGACGATCAAATTATTTTACCTCTGCTCGCACATAAGAGTCAGTCTAAACTGACATCGATTTGCCTTGGGAATGGCTGAGAAGGGGGCGGGCGCTGAAGTCATGTGATGTCAGCCACTCGCCTTCGCATGGGGGCGACCAGCATTTTCCTGGACACACCAACCATTTTTTGTGGGCACACTAAGGAAATGCTGGGCGTCCTTATACGACAGCCCCCTGCCCTCCCACTACCCACCCTGCTGTGTGCCAATACCTTGACAACTGTGATAGTCACCAAAGGCGTATATTCACTGATACACATGTGCAGACCCGAAACATCGGTCCCCGCAGCAAATTGGCAGGGGACCGCGTAAATCTAAAACAGGCCCAAACTTGGTTGAAGGGCCACACATCACAGGGTGCTTGTTAAGAAGCGATATCAACCACTTCTTGTAAAATACAGCTTTGGTACATTATTGTATATAACATGCGAGTTTCAGCTTGAAACAAAGCCGGCTGTGTGTATGAGGCACTTCTCTTATCCAGGTGCACCTTACTTCACTGTCAGGTATACATTCCACTCATCCAGTAATCCAAACTGAGCCATGTGGCACATCTGACATCATCACAGGCTCTCCAGTATTAGTGACTATTTCACATATATTCCTATCACACACCCACATATATGGCAATCCGGTACTTGTGTACTAGCCCGATGCCCACGATAATAGGTCGCACTACATATAATCGCATCCGATACACTGCGATGCGATGTGATATTAAATTGTATAAGCCCCCTATACGATGTTTAATTGTATAAGCACCCTAATGGGGGCTTACAATGTTAAATGCATCCCCACGCCACCCCCACTATGAACGCCAACCCAAAGCGTGGCGAGCGCATCGAGCCGGTGCAGGGCGGCGGTACGCGTCCTACGACCTTTTTTCATACCCCCACTATCCACGTCGGCGTGGAGTTGATTTTATACAGTGTGGCGAGCCACCGAGCCCGAAGCGTGGCGAGCGCACGTGTATACTTTACACGTCCGCTCGCCACGCTTCGGGCTCGCTGCGCTTGCCACACTATGTACACACTACACTGGATAGCAGGGGTATGAAAAGGTCGTAGGACGCATACCGCCGCAGCTCGCCATTCTTCGGGTTGGCGTTGATAGTGGGGGTCCCATTGGGGGTGCTTTTAACATAGTAAGCACCCAACACGTTTAATTAACTTATAGGGGCCACTTTTAACATGGGAAACCCCTTTAGGGTGCTTATACAATTTTAAATCGCATACCATTGTATATGCGATACAATGCCATACAATTTGATGGTGTACAATTTAAAATTGTATAACATCGGCTGCCATCGCGCAACATCGCATCGCATACCATCCCATGCCTTATGGTCTGCGATGCGATGGGCGCCGTGCTAGTACACAAGTACCGGCAATCCTATAGGGCCTGATTACAAGTCCAACTCAGAATTGCGCACAGATAAACAAAATGGTTACACAAAAATTAGTATTTTCGCTTCTGTAATGGAAAACAAATCCAAGCGCTGGAGACTCCACTCAAAAATTAAACTCTAATTTATCAGTCAAAGTTCTGCTGCCACTTAAATTCAATTATTGCCAATTGAACCGTTATAGACAAAAATAGGATTTTGGGTACCTACACGTAAATCCTTTTCTCGCAGTCCATATGGGATACTGGGTTATACTATGGGGATAGAGATCCTCCGCAGGAGAGACAGGCACATTAAAGTTTTCAGTGTGGGTGCACTGGCTCCTCCCCTCTATCTCCCTCCACTAGTCAGTTAATGAAAAACTGTGCCGAAGGAGAGCTATGTGAGGAGGTATGTGAACAATATGTGGTGAGATTCTCACAGCACACCCAAACCAAAATAATAAACAGAACACAACAAAGAGGTGAATCATAACAACTTCTGAGTTCACCACAATTCTTGAAGAAGGTCAATATATGACAACAGGGCAACAAGCCCTAACTGTGTTAGTAACAGCAGAAAGCCGCACTGAGGCGGGCTCCCAGTATCCCATATGGACTACGAGAAAAGGATTTACCGGTAGGTACCCAAAATCCTATTTTCTCTACCGTCCAATGGGATACTGGGTTATACTATGGGGAGGTCCCAAAGCTACCAGAACGGGCGGGAACGTGCAGAGTTTGCTGTAGAACCGCTTGTCCGAACTGGGAATCCTCCCTGGCCAGAGTGTCAAATCTGTAGAACTTGACAAACGTGTTACTCCCTGACCAAGTTGCGGCCCTGCACAGCTGCAGAGCCGAAACCCCTCGGGCAGCCGTCCAAGAAGTCCCAACAGATCTTGTGGAATGGGCCTTCAACGCTGGAGGAAGGGACAAACCAGCCGATGCATAGGACTGTTGTATCGTGCATCGAATCCACCGGGCTATGGTTCTTGTAGATGCAGGAGAGCCCCTCTTTTGTGCATCATACAATACAAACAAACTATCCGACTTCCGGATTCTAGCCGTACGTTTTACATACACCTTGAGGGTATGTACCATATACAAAGAGAGAGGAATATCAGGATGTACCGCGCTGGAAGGGACCACAATAGGCTGGTTCAGATGGAATGCGGACACAACCTTTGGCAGAAACTGCGGCCTGGTCCTAAGCTCTGCCCGATCCTCGTGGAATACCAAGTAAGGGCTTTTACAAGACAAAGCCCCCAGCTCAGACACCCGCCTGGCTGAAGCTAAGGCCAGTAGGACAACAGTCTTCCATGTAAGATGTTTTAACTCTGATTGTTCCAATGGAACGAACCAAGAGGACTTAAGGAAGGTGAGGACCACATCCAAGTCCCAAGGCGCGGTGGGTGGTACAAACGGAGGCTGAATCCTCAGCACTCCTTGCAGAAAACCACGTACCAGGCCCTTCGAGGCCAGTCTGGGGCCACTAGGATGGCTTCTACTCTCTGGTGTCGGATCCTTTTTAGCACTCGGGCCAGCAATGGGAGTGGTGGGAACAGATACACCAGCTGAAAATCCCACGTCCAAGTCAGGGCATCTACTGCTGTTGCCCCTGGATCCCTGGTCCGGGCACAGTACCTGTCCAGCTTGTGGTTCAACCGTGAGGCCATAAGGTCGATCTGAGGGAGCCCCCAAAGATCTACTATGTCCTGGAACACCTGGGGGTGAAGTCCACACTCCCCGGGGTGGAGATCGTGACGGCTAAGGAAATCCGCTTCCCAATTATCGACTCCAGGTATAAAGATGGCCGACAGGGCTTTTACATGGCGTTCCGCCCAGGAGAATATTCTGGTGGTTTCCCTCATACAGGGCATGCTCCTTGTCCCTCCTTGGCGGTTGATGTAGGCAACCGTAGTTGCATTGTCCGACTGGACTTGCACCGCCCTGCCCCGCAGCATAGGCTCGCCTGTAAAAGTGCATAGTGAACAGCCCTCAGTTCGAGGTTGTTTATGTGCAGCGTGGATTCCATTGGAGACCAACGGCCCTGCAGGTGGACTCCCTGTATCACAGCACCCCAGCCTCTGAGACTGGCATCCGTGGTAATCAGAAGCCAGTCCTGTATCTGGAAGCAGCGACCCGCCAATAGATTTGGCGAATCTAGCCACCACTGCAGGGAGAGTTTGGTCTTTGCAGACAGGCAAATCCTTCTGTGCATCTGGCGGGGAGATCCTGACCACTTCGTGAGGATATCCAGCTGAAAGGTCCTGGAGTGGAACCTGGCGTACTGGATGGCTTCGAATGAGGCCACCATCTTGCCCAGGAGCCTGAGGCAGAGGTGCACCGAGACCCAGGGGCTTGATAGGACCTCTCTTACCAATTCCTGTAAGTCTGATGCCTTTTCGGCCGGCAGGAACACCTTCCGCTCTACTGTGTCCAGAGTCATACCCAGGAACACCATTCTGCGGCTCGGGAGCAGCGAGGATTTTGGGATGTTTAAAATCCACCCGTGGTCTCTCAACACCTGCATGGTCAGGTCTAACGCACTCACCAGGGCTTCCTCCGATCCTGCCTTTATCAGCAGGTCGTCCAGGTAGGGTATGACATTTACCCACTGGAGCCTGAGAAGGACCATCATTTCTGCCATGAGCTTGGTAAAGACGCGCGGGGCAGTTGATAGCCCGAAGGGCAGCGCCTGAAATTGATAATGGCAATCTCCCACCGCAAATCTTAGAAAGACTTGATGGGGAGGCCAAATTGGGACGTGTAAATAGGCGTCTTTGACGTCGACAGAGGCCAGAAATTCCCCCTTTTCCAGGGAGGCAATCACCGACCTGAGTGACTCCATTTTGAATTTGAACACCTGCAGGAAGGGGTTCAGTGATTTCAGATTCAAAATGGGCCTCACTGAGCCGTCCGGCTTGGGGACAAGGAACAGGTTTGAATAGTAACCCTGGCCTTGCTCCTGTTTTGGTACAGGTATAATCACCCTGGACAGGAGGAGCTTGTGGATTGCTCCCTGAAGAAGCAACTGATCCTCCACTGAGGCTGGGAGGGCCGACTTGAAGTAGCGTCGAGGAGGAGGCCCGGCAAACTCCAGCCTGTAACCTAGCGAAATAAGACTTCTGGCCCAGGGATCTAGGCAAGAGGCGTCCCACACCTTGCTGAAGTGTAGCAGCCGGGCCCCCACCTCGAGACAGTCCCGTGGTGGGTGCACCCCGTCATGCTGCCGGCTTGGAAGTGGCAGGGACGGTGGAATGGTCCTGATTACCTGAGAAGTTAGGCTTCCTGAACTTCCCTCTAGTGCCTCTGCTGGCATTAGAGGCGGCTCTGGCCTTAGGGCGGAACTTGGACCCACGAAAGGACTGCTGGGAGGGTCCTGTGAAGGGGCGTTTTGCCGGAGTGGGAGGAAAGTGGATTTCCCTGCCGTAGCCTTAGAAATTCAATCGTCCAGCTCACTACCAAAGAGCCTCTCCCCTGTGAAAGGTATGCCTTCCACACTCTTTTTGGAATCCACATCAGCCACCCACTGGCGCAACCACAAGGCCCGCCTAGCCGACACGGCCATTGCAGAATTCCGCACATTTATAGCGCCCAATTTCTTCTGTGCCTCACAAAGCACCCGTGCTGTGTCCTGAATGTGACGCAGGTTTTCACCTATCTGAGCCACGGTCATGTCCCCCAACAAACCCTCTTGGATCTGCGTGGACCAAGCATAAATGGCCTTAGCCATCCAGCAACTGGCCAAAAACGGGCGCTGTGAAGCCCCACTGGCCGTGAACATGGACTTAAGCGTCGCTTCCAGTCTCCTATCTGCACCATCCTTGAGGGTAGATACCCCAGGAACTGGTAACAGCACCTTCTTTGAAAGGCGGGAAACTGAGGAATCCACCACTGGCGGTTCCTCCCGCTTCTTCCTACCAACAGGATCAAAGGGATATGTATTTGTGAACCTCTTTGACAGCTGAAACCTCTTTTCAGGATTCTGCCAAGCACTCTTAAAGGTACTTTCTAATTCAGCCTGTTCTGGGAAATAGACTGGCTGTTTTCTTTGAGTCATGAAGAAGGAATCTCCCTCAGAGGGTTCCTCCATAGGGAGCTCTAACACTTCCCTAATGTCCTCAATTAAAGGTTCAGAACCATGACCTAAAGACTGCTCCTGAACAGCATCCTGATCATCAGCCCCATCTCCCACTTCACGGATGTCATCATCATCGGAGTCTGGGGCCACTGCAGTAGCAGGCCGCTTTGGGGGCTGAGCAGGGGGAGGGGTGAGAATATCCACCCTGGCAGACAACATGGCTAATTCCCTTTGCACCCTCTGCATCTGCTGTGTATTTGCAGAGAGCTGGGAAGCAACAGAGTCCATTAGCGTCTTTATGCTGCTGGCCCAGGCAGGCTCTGTATTATCAGCCTGTGACTCATCCACAAGTTGTGGGGGTACCCCACTGACCTGAGTGGCTACACCACTGGGTTGTGGCATCATACACGGTTCACAGGTAACCTGTGACTGTGAAGCTGGAATGAACTTTGTGCTGCACACCATGCATGTTAACTTTTTAACCATGATGAAGTAACAGGACAGCCCCAACAGCACTCACACGCACACTCAACACCCACACTTGGGGCCTTATTCTGATCGGAGCGGCCAAACGTGCGTACGTTCACAATTACCGCACGCTAGCCGTACGCGGCCGTTAGGGTTAAGTCCACCCACAAATCAGCCGCTTGCGTACGGGCAGAAATAACGTAGAAGGGGAGTGGTGTACAAATGAGCGTACGGCAACGTACGCGGACGGGCCAGCCCTTGCACTCCGACAACAGGCGTACAACTGAGCGTACGGCGCCGTCTACGGCCGTCTTTCCTCCGTCTCCCCACCGCCTTCTTGCGGCGATCTGAGCGTACGCCAGCTTGCACGGACGGGTCCCTATTGTTTTCAATGGAAAACTCAGCTTATGTCACCGCTCGTGAGAGTGAGCGTACGTCCGTGCACGCTGGCATACCCTTCACATATATGGACCTGCAAATCTTGCCTCTCAACTACTAATCTGACAATTGATTAATTAATCTATTTGTTATTCACTTATTGTTTTCTATTAACTCAATTGTCTACCTTAATAAAGACCTAATAAAACTACATTTTAAACCACATTACATGTATATTTGTTATGTTCTAATGTGGCATTTTAATCACTATCTATGTGTCCCCATATTGCTGTTACTTTTAAATCAAGTTATGTTGGTGTTTCTGTATATGTACTAAATTATGTCCATAATTAGTTTGTCCAAAATGTGTAACATGTATACCTACCCTGATGTTATGTGTGATGTTTTAATCGAAAAACATTAAACATTCATGCATTTTCACTATGTGTTATTTTACTCAAAAACACACACATTTACACATCAATCATTACCCCTCACCTCAAATTACTAATATAACTTACATTACACATCTGTATGTACCTACCCTTACAAGCCCTCTAACATATTTATTATTAAAAACACAGGCAATTTATAATACAATATAAACTTTTATTTATTACAAACATAATAAGGGGGGGGGGGGAGGATAAAAAAAAAATTAAATGCGGGCCTCCAGTAGGCCAAAAAGAAGTTGCAAATAAAAAAGGGTCAGGAAGATCTCCCGAATAAGGGCTGCCACCTCCTCCTGCTGCTGTTCAGTGTCTGTAGTGAAGGGATAAAAAAAAAAATTAATATATAACATACACAAATGTTTGTTGTATTTGTACATAATAAAAAGTTGTGAGTTATGTGTGAAGGGCACATACATTTTTAAACTACATTGAAGATGGGTCTGCTGTAAACACAGTACTAAAAAAAAATATGTTAACACACACATACTGTACATAGTAAATAACATTAATTCAATTACTCCTTCATCAATGAATGTATGCTGTATCCCAATTGGTACTTTGTTTTTGGGGGACTGTCCTCTAACCTCACAATTAGCCTGTGCTATTTAAGGGTTATGACATTGTTGTGGCTTAAGCACTCCTTACTATTTTAAATTTAGGACATTGCTGTACAAATTATAGGCCTACAGCTATGTTTGTAAAGCATGCATCCGCATGGCCTCACACACTATTACCAAAACAATCTCTACATTTAAGTTGCACCAGTGGCAGATTAAGCCTTTGGGGGGCCCGGGGTACTTTAGAGCGGGGGGCCCCCTTGCACTTGTCATTACTGGCCGCACACTGCATGGCCGAATATTATACTGTCAAAACATAGAGTAAAGGCAGAATAAACTTGGTCAATGGTTACCTGCAGGGGATATATATATATATATATATATATATATATATATATATATATATATATATATAGACAGGGGGTTGGCGGCACTCGGAATAATAATAGACACCATATATATATATATATATATATATATACACACACCACATGAAAAGCCTGTGTTTGTCCCTCTGCCCCTTACTCTGGAGGAGACCTCACAGTCCTAGTGCTGCCTCTGATTAAAAACCCTCCTATGACTAAGCTGCTGCTGCTGTTCTCCATGGACCTGAGAAGTATGTAATGAGCTCCACCAATCAGAGCTCAGCACAAACTTCTCAGCCTCTGTCCTCTGGTGCAAAGTGTCATGGGACTTAGTCAACTCCCAGAAATGCACTGCACACTTGTGCAATCAGTGTGCCTTGCCTCCCGATGCTCAGCACCATAAATCATTGTCACATTGGCAGATAGGTGAAGCTGCAGCACTACCCCACCCATGCACAAAACATTTAGCAAAAAAAAAAACACATAACTTAAACATTGTCTTTTTAAAAAAAAAAAATGACAACCACAGGGGGCCCCTATCTAGAGGGGGTCCCAGGGGCACTGACCCCTTGCGCCTCCATTATAATCTGGCCCTGTGTTGCACATCATGCTGGGAACTGGAGTTACCCAACACCTGGAGCCACATAACTACCACACCACTAATGTCGGATATCTCATTGGATGTACTGTTATGTCAATTATTCAAGGGGTGAGGCATGGCCACACTCAAAAAAACCACCAAGGGGACCCTTGTTCCTGGAGAAGGACAGGACACACCTCATGGTCGCCCTGCAGTGATATGTTGCAACTAATGTTGATGTTGGATACACATATGTGGTTGTTGTGATTGTTTATGTGTAGAAATGTGTAGGTCAACATTAGACAAATTATTTACTTACGGCTACTTGAGCCATCCTGGGCGCCGCTGGTTGGCTGTGGAGTGGTTGGGGAAGGCAGGAGCAAGGAGGATGGTCCTGGTCTTTGGCCCGAGGTACTGGGTGTTACTGGGGAGTGGAGAGGTTTGGGGGTGGGTGGTGGAGAGGTGTAGGGGGGTTGGAAATGGGGTGGGGAGGGGGGGGGGGGGTTGTGGAGGGGGGGGGGGTTGTGGAGGGGGTGGGGGATGGGGAAATTGTGTGGGTGAAAACTGCACCCTGGGTCTCCTCTTCTTCCTCCTCCTCTTCTTCCTCCTCCTCTTCTTCCTCCTCCTCCTCTTCCTCCTCCTCTTTCTTCTCCTCCTCCTCCTCCTCCTCTTCCTCCTCCTCCTCTTCCTCTTCCTCTTCTTCCTCCTCCTCTTCCTCCTCCTCCTCGGCTGCCTGGTCCCGGGCTGCCTGGTCCCGGGCTGCCTGCTCCCGGGCTTCAATGCGTGCCCTTGCCCGTGCTGAAATGTTCATGTTGATGGCATAGAAATCGAAGATTGGGTTTCATAAAAAAGGGGGAAAGAAAAATTCACATTAGTCATGCTCATAACCTTCAAAATTATCATTGCTGTGAAATTTCAGACATTTATCATGCAAACTATTTGATATCCTACACCCAAAAACTGATCAACTACTTAAACCCCCCCTATACACCCCCATATACACCCCCTATACACCCCCTATACACCCCCTATACACCCATATACACCCATATACACCCCCATATACACCCATATACCCCCCATATACACCCATATACCCCCCATATACCCCCCATATACACCCCATATACACCCCATATACACCCCATATACACCCCCTATACACCCCCTATACACCCATATACACCCCCTATACACCCATATACACCCCCATATACACCCATATACCCCCCATATACCCCCCATATACCCCCCATATACACCCCATATACACCCCATATACACCCATATACACCCCCTATACACCCCATATACACCCCCTATACACCCATATACACCCCCTATACACCCCATATACACCCCATATACACCCCATATACACCCCCTATACACCCCCTATACACCCATATACCCCCCATATACCCCCCATATACACCCCCTATACACCCCCTATACACCCCATATACACCCCATATACACCCCCATACTCAGGAACATATTTATAAAAAGTACACCAAACATTGCTAAAAAACGCTGACATACTAGTAATCAAAACTTACATCGGGCAATATGGCGGCGAAGGCTGCTGAGTAGAACCGGCTGCCGCCGGCGCAGGTCGGACCAGCGCCGCTCAACCTGGCCCAGGCTTCTGCGGACGCCGGTTGTGGAAAATATCAGGCGGCGGGCAGCATTATACGCCCGCCGCTTGTCCGCATTAGATACATATGGGCCCCTGGGCCCCAGGTGACGATCCATCACTTCCACCAGGGCCAAAAGCTCAGATGTAGAAAAGGGCCTGGCTCTTGTAGAAGTCATATTGGCAATGGCGCAGTTATTAATTGCAGGTACATATATCACTTTTGGTGCTTGCTGATTGGTCGAAAAAATTGTTTGTTTGGTATTAACTTTATTAATCCCTCTTATATTAACAAACTGGATGCGAATAGAAACTTACGCGGACCGTTCCGATATACACACCACAACCAACAGCATGCATTCAATGAAGAGAGAAGTACTGTATTTACAGTGTGCGGAAAATAATACACGCACCCCGTCTACTCCTAACTACGCTGCTTAAAGGGGGCTCAATACACCAATTGCCATGAAGAGAAGTACTGTATATATAGTATGCGGAAATTAATACACGCAACCGTCTACTTATAACTACGCTGCTTAAAGGGGGCTCAATACACCAATTGCCATGAAGAGAAGTACTGTATATATAGTATGCGGAAATTAATACACGCAACCGTCTACTTATAACTACGCTGCTTAAAGGGGGCACGATACAGCGATATGCATGGGGAGGAGTACTGTATATACAGTAGGCGGAAAATAATACACGCAACCCTCTACTTAGAACTACGCTGCCTAAAGGGCCACAATGCAACATGTTGCTGTATGACAATTTCATACACATTACATATGTAAGGAAAGCATTATAACGTGATGTTTTGAAATGTGACTCACAAAGCATACACGAACTCCAACAGATACCAGCTGACAACACTCATCATTGGAATGACAGGTGCACACATTTCACGATGTAGCCCACAATGCTCCACAACCTGTGTAGATACATATACGGGTGATTGATCAGGTGCATTGAGACCTGCGTAATTTAAGCGGCAATTATCGGCGGGAAATATCGGCGTAAATTTGCATCTACCTTGCGGGGAAAAATATACGCCCCCTTGTTCGTGGCGGGAGATTAACATATAAATATTCAGTCAGATGCAGCCCACAATTGCTGCAAACATGTCTGACTCTGACGATTCAGCAGCAGAGGACGCTCTGCAGAGAGCACAAGCCGAATCCATGCTTCAAGCATTACAGAAGAGGGAAGAGGAGCGGAGAAGGAGGGCCCAAGAGAGGAGTCGCCTGCAAGATCAAGCGGGCCCCTCAGTAACAGGCCCTGGTGAACCTCCACCAGCTCCACAAGGGCCAAGCAACCAGCCAGAACAAGAGGTTGCATCTCTCCAAACAGGTGTGACCCAGCAGGTGCATGGTGAGAGAGCTGGGGCCACCAGAAAACGTGCTGCAACATCTAGGGTGATGACTGAGCAGGATACCACCACCAGAAGGAGAAACCCTGCATTTGTAGAGGCCGAAATGCGAATTCTCGTGCCCAGGGCACGCGAATGGATTGAATTGGCAACCAGGAAGCCAGGTGCCAGTGCAAGGAGAAACCTTTGGGACAAGATCACAGAGGAAGTGAACCAGGTGTCACCAGTGGTCAGAACTTGGGACGCGGTAAAGAAAAGGTTAGTGTGTTTGTCAGGGCAATTTGTTCAGCAGTCTCCAGCAGGAACTGAGGCCCTTATTCTAGTTCACTCTTTCTGGCCAAATATTTTTTAGATGGACAAAACCATGTGCACTGCAGGTGAGGCAGGTGTTACTTGTGCAGAGATAATCAGATTTGGGTGGGGTTTTACACCTGCCTCACCTGCAGTGCACATGGTTTTGTCCATCAAAGAAATATTTGGCCACACATGGCACAAAAGATCACCCACACTAGGAAATGTCACGTAGCTAGGGGTACCACCTAGTCCCTTTAATTCCGGACACATATTAATTACACAGGTTCTGTGGCTGGCTGACTTCAAGACTCCACTTCACCTAATTTTAAACTGCCACAGAACCTGTGTAAGTAACATGTGTCCGGAATTAAAGGGACTAGGTGGTAACCCTACACGTAGCACAGTGGTGCACATATCTCATGGTGATATTTGTATTTTTAAACTTGTAGGTGGACTGACTTCAAAAGTGCCCTGAAGAGGAAGATGACTGACCGGTACAACCACAGCATGTCCACCGGGAGCGGTCCTATGCCTGACCATTTGGAGTTTACCCCCCTGGAGCTGGACTCCTGTGACGTGATCGATGTGGGGGAGATCAGGGGGATCTCCAATATGGACAGTGAGCTCCCGGTGGAGGTCTTTGCTGCTGCTTTTGATGGTAAGTCACAGTAATGCATTGTATTTAGAAAGATATTTTTTATTGCGTATGTGATGGTGACATTGTTTTCAATTCTTATCCTAGCAGAAGCAGAAAGTCAGGATGTACCGGCAGCATCGGCCTCTGCAGAGCCACAGGTGGAGCAGGTGGTCCAGCCTCCACCAAGACGTCGCCCCCAGCCCCAGCCTCAGGAGACATTGAGTGAGAGCCTGTTGGTGACGCTGGAGAGGATCGAGCAGCAAGGGGTGGATGCTGCGATCCGTCAGCAGCAGGTGGGGGATTTTCTGGCGGAGTGGAAGGCCACAAACCAGCTGCAGGTTGAGGCGTTGAACCGCATTAATGAAACTCTGGCGGCTGGCATGCTAAGCATTGGCCAACACCTCAGCCGCCAGAATGAACTTATTGCGGAGCAGCTGTCCACCGCCAGGTCCCTAAGGGACAATCCCCCATCTGCTGCCCCACCCCAAGCTGCTCCCCAACCTTCCACCTCGGCTGACCCTCCTGTGGCGACTAGGGGAAGACGCCGAAAGCCAGCTGACCCAAAGGCCCCTGTCCCCAAGGCCCCATCTAAAAGGGGCAAAAAAGGGCCCAAATGAGACCTGGTTCACTTCCTCTGTGGTTGGAGGCCAAAGGTTTAAATTGCACTGGACATCCGCTTCCTGAGTTGCCCATCGATCCATTTGCGTGCCATGGGCATGAAAGTTCGTATTTTGACCTCTACAAATGCAGGATATTTTTTTTGGTGGTGTGTATCTTGCTTAGTATTCACCCTGGTTGTTGCAGTACGTATTCTGGTGTCCCCATTTCTTTCACCATTGCATTTGCAGGGTAACACATGTTTGGAGATATGCAACCTCTTGTTCTGGCTGTTTTATTATTTGTGTGTCTATTTTATTTGTTTTTTTGATTTCTCACATTAAAGTGTCAAGCTGTGATGCTGAACAGCAAATAAATTTATTTTACAAATTAAATCAAAATTGTGGTATGTGTCATTTCTTGTGTGAAACAAATACTAGATTTATGTGTACTTACTGACCAGGGTATTTTTGAACATTTGTTGAAGTGTGGTGGAAGTTTCCCATGTGTAACCCTCTCCATGGCCATTCCCATGTTCCTATCCAACTTTTCCCTGCTAATTAGTTTGTGTCAGCACATATGCAGAGCAACTTAATAGGTGAGAAAGCAGTTTGTGTGCAGGTGAGGTAGCTCCTACAGTAGTAGGTAAAAGCAGGTCCAGAACAATGCTTTCCTCATGGAGTGGGTGAGGCAGACAAACAAGGGTGAAAAGGTACATTTGTGTAGGAATTCATATGTGTCCTCCCTAAAAAAAGATGTGTGAATGGGCCAAACATGATAAATTAGCTTGAACAAACATGCATAACTTTTAAAATATATATGATTTGACAGTGTCATAAGCAGATGTAGGAATCCTTTGTTAGAGAGATGAGAGTGCAATAATGTGATTGGTGGCATCTTACATCCAGAGTGTAGTGAAATCCAAATCATAGCAGATGAGATAGTGGTACAGGTCATAATTTGGGGTACTATACAAAGATTGTGTGGAAAATAGTGGTCATGGGCTTCAAACATTGCAGAAACATCCTTTTTAGGTGTTAGATGTGGTTTATGTTCTTGTATCCTAAATACAAAACCTATGTTAGTATTAGAGTGAACACGTTGACACATGTCGACTTGTGTAGATTGAGTGTGCTACTGCGTAAAGTCTATGAAAGCAGGTAGTGAATGTGTCTGTTTATCAAATACCTACCTTAGCGTATAAAAAGATTCTTACCTTAAATTAAACAAACCTTTAAATGTGGAGAAGTATAGAAACATAAGCTTCCAATGTGTTTGCGTGCTGCATGTGTGGCTTGCAGGCAGTGAAATCATGGTTTGGAGTTAATAGACTGCAGCATTGCTTATTACATTCAGGTGTATGTGTTTAAGTACTAATCAGCGTTAATTAGCCAACTCAGGCGCACGCTGGCAAGCGGTATCTGTAGGAGTGGTTTTAGCTGGCGGTTGGCGGCCGCCTGTTTGGTGTCCGAAACGAACGGTGCCTTAGTCGATCGTGCTGTAGTAGCACCGCTCATTTCTGGTGCACACCCCCGTGTACGCCCATATTTACGCCCATTTTCCCTCATTATTTCGGCCGCTCCCATCAACACGCCCCTATGCCGCCCCATTACCCGTACGCTCGCGTACAGGTTTTTTCGCACGTTGAGACACCGGCCGTAAGCGTTGTGGAGTGTTCGCGCCGGCGCATTAGCGTATTTGCACATGCGCAGATCGTGAAAAACCCCGGGACGTACGCGTACGGCCCGGACGCTCCAAGCAGAATAAGGCCCCATATGTGCTGTAACTCTACACAGTATAAGTGTAAACCATCTCTGTATTAGAGACTATGGTGTTGTGTACAAGTGGTTAACTAGCCAGTGGGTTAGACTCAGAGCAATATGAGGAAACCAGTACACCCCAAACCTTAACTCACGGATTAGAGTGAGCTGGTAACGCACAAAACACACAGTGAAATGTCTACACAGTGTAATATAACACAGCTATGCAATGCTGCTGCGCTGTTATAACTTGCTGTCTCTGCCGCTGCTGCAAAGGATCAAATCCACCACTCCGCTGAGGAGCTGTAATGGCGACCTCTGGATTTGTGAAGAAGCAGGAAGCAGAGACAGAGCGCACCCAGCAGAGCCTGGTCCCGCTCTGAGTGAAGCCCCGCCCCCTTTGCACGGAGCTGGCGCTTCCAGTATATTTATACATGCATAAGAAGCGTTTTACATATGAAATGTCTTTAAAACGTTCTGGGCATCCCTGGTTGTCCAGCGGCATCACCCTATGCCAGAGTGATAGCGGGGTGTCGCACGGTCCCTGCGAGAGGGCCGCCACTACTGCCGCCGCCATCTTGCCGCACGGAGCGGTTTGGGGTGTCCCCTTATGGGACCCCCAACCTGTACTCACCACTGACGTCTTTGGACCAGTCAGGGGGTGTGCGGCAGCTGGGAGGCCTGCTCGCTACAGCGCAATGCTGTGCGGTGACAGGCCTCACTCAGGACAGACTGTCCTGCAGCAGGGTCAGCTCTGCACCTGAAGAGGCTGGGGACTGACCCTTCCCCTGACACCCTCGAAGTAGGACAGCTGCCTGGTCAAAGCAGCGCCCCAAAATAACAAACTAAATAAAATTTAGGCACATTTTTCTAAACTGACTAGTGGAGGGAGATAGAGGGGAGGAGCCAGTGCACCCACACTGAAAACTTTAATGTGCCTGTCTCTCCTGCGGAGGATCTCTATCCCCATAGTATAACCCAGTATCCCACTGGATGGTAGAGAAAAATAAATGGAGAGAAAATGCCGATAATTCAGACATCGATAGAAATAAATCTTAATAACAAAACGAAATGATTTCACAAGCAAATATACATAGTTAAAAACAAGTGACAATAAAAAATAAATAATAGGAAAATGGAAATAGGAAAATATAAAAAAATATAAATGTAGAAAAATAGAAAGTCCACCTTAATATCAAATTATTAAAGTTTACAATTCATAAAAAAAAATACTGAATTTTAAAAAAATACTGAATGACAACACGTAACATACACCATAACCACAAATATTCACTTAATCCCTATGTGAGATGTGGGTTTTCAGATAATCTTCAATGTGATTTCTGTGTTCATAGAGACTTCATCAGGGGTACTTCGGATCAGTGGCGTAACTTGTGTAAGGCAGCCCCCGCCACTGCTTGGAGGAGCGGGGGCTGCGTGGGCGCCGGAAGCCTCTCACTCTAACCTGCAGAGCTGAGGTAAGGTCCGTCCTGTCTCACTCCGTCTCTCTCCCTCCCTTCCTCCCAGCAGCAGCAGCATTACAGGCAGGAAGTTCGTCTGTGTACACAGTACACACAACCTCCGTCCGCGCAGGCTGGACAGCTAAGGAATCGTCCCTCTCCCTGCTTTCTGTTCTTGACTGTCCTGCTCCAGCGGCTGCCTTCTATTCCCCTGCACTCTGCACTCCGGTTACAGAGCCCTCCCCTTCTACAGGCTTCAGCACAGGAGCTGAACACAACAATAAGGTTAACTCTTTCAAAACCTGGTTTTCTACAGTGGTATGCAAAGCATTCAGTGTCTATGTCATTACATGTCAGCATATTTGTGTCAGTGTCAGTGTCTGGGTGTCTGTATTATGTCTCTAGATATCAGCGTCTGTCAGCATCAGTGACTCTATGTGCAGTCCATGTGTCAGCGTATCCCTGTGTATAGGCGTCTTTCAGTGTCCATGTGTCAACATATGTGTCTGTGTCGGCGTCCATGTATCAACTTGTCAGCGCCCGTGTTTTAGGATCTGTCCATTTGTCAGTATCTGTCTGTTTGTCGACGTCTGCGTGTCCATGCGTTAGCATCTGTCTGAGGGGGTGGGGGCATGCCAGAAGCTCACAGAGCGCTTAGCATGCCTCTCAGTGAGGTCACACCCTTTTTCTGGCGGCAGTGCGACTTCGTCGACAGCGGACATCTCGCCCGAGTTCAGTGTAGTGCGAGATGTCCGCTGAATTCTGACATTTTTTTAAAGGGGAATTAACTTGCAAGGCAAAACCATGCCTAGTAAGTTAATTCCCCTTTAAAAAAACATCAGAATTCAGCGGACATCTTGCACTGCACTGAACTCGGGCGGCATGAAATTCCGGTCATAGTGTAAGGTGCATTTAGATTTGTGGAGTATAAGTTTAATGACGGCATGTGGCATATAGTGCAAGGGGCATTATGATGTGTGACGTAATGTTTAAGGGGCATGGGGGGGGGGGAGGGGGCGCCAGAAACTTTTTTGGCTGGGGGGAGCAAAATTTATAGTTACGCCACTGCTTCGGATCTATTTTATACTTTAATGTATTACAACATCAATGTATAGCTAAAGTAGATATCCAGTATGTATCAGCTGGCAATAGGAATTCTATACATATATCGTAGTTAGAACTAGCTGAATAGTACAATCAAATTACCAAGACTCTTACGACACACATAGAGGACAAACTGTCCATTGGAAATGAGAATGACACACTTGTGAGATCATACGAATCTTGATAATTTGATTGTACTATTTAAGATCTAATAACAATATTCTTTTATAAGTCCTATGTCAGGTCCAGGGGTTCTTATGTTCCCGGCTATGACCGTAGTAGGCCAATGGTGGAAGTGGAGAACTGGAACCTAGAAGGTTTAGCGGAACATGGATGCACACATTGGTTGATGGAGTTTTACTGAGAGAGGATGAAAACGGAGGGCACAGCTAGTACAGAGAAAGTTGGCAGATACCCAGAACAGAGGCGTGGAAGCTAACCCGTCGGAGATCTTCTCCAGAGAACCCCACAAAGAAATATGTTTTTTGCTGTGACTGAGGGGCAGGTCATGGCCCTCAATCTGGGTCTCCTTGATCAGAACTGGGAATTCACTTAGTGAGTAGGAAGTCTATGGTAACACAATTGGCTAGGAAACCGATGGTATGCGAGTACTGGCCTGGGAACCGATGGACTGAGACTACTGGTCTGGAAACTAATGGCCTAGGAACTGATGGTCTTGGAATATGGGTCTGGGAACCGATGGTCTGGATCAGGGGTGGATTGGCCCACCGGGAAACCGGGCCGTTTCACGGTGGGCCGGCACCTTTTAAGTCAGAATGGGCTGCCTATCCTACCTAACTGGGCTGCCGCGGCATCTCCATGCTGGGCCGCGGCACTGTTCCCTCAATGAAGATGGCTGCTTGTGCTTCTGTCCGGCTCCCTCCTCCCTGCTACTGCGGCTGCAATGAGCTGCAGATACAGCCGCTGTCAGCCAGGGGGAGCACCTCTCAGACTGATGACGTCAGCCTGAGCGGGGAGAGAGACGAGGAGCAGCAGCGCTGTGGCCGGGATTCAGCTTCCAGATTTATGTGAGTCACATTGTGGGCTCTGGGGACACTGGTTGGCAACCTTGTTAGGGAATGGGGGGGGGGGGTGTAAGGGGAGAGAGAGACTCACTCCTGTCACTGTGTGTGTGTGAGGGACATGGGGAATAAATCTAGGGTACAGCTGACCTGGGCACCGGCGTTCTCAGGGGCCCCAAAGCATGGCTGCGGCGATGATGCACTCAGCCCGCTCAACCCTCCTGCCGCGCAAGTTCCTTCACCCACCACCCAGCCACACTGTGGGCATTACATGTATAGGTGTCATTACTACTGCGGGCATTATGTGTATAAGTATTGTTACTACTGCGGGCATTATGTGTATAAGTATTGTTACTACTGCGGGCATTATGTGTATAAGTATTGTTACTACTGCGGGCATTATGTGTTTAAGTATTGTTACTACTGTGGGCATTATGTGTATAAGTATTGTTACTACTGCGGGCATTATGTGTACAAGTATTGTTACTACTGCGGGCATTATGTGTATAAGTATTGTTACTACTGTGGGTGTTATGTGTATAAGTATCGTTACTACTGTGGGCATTATGTGTATGTGTTGTTACTACTGTGGGCATTACATGTATAGGTGTCATTACAACTGCGGGCGTTATGTGTATAAGTATCGTTACTACTGTGGGCATTATGTGTATAAGTGTTACTACTGTGGGCATTACGTGTACAAGCTTTGGTACTACTGCTGCCGTTATGTGTATAAGTATTGTTACTACTGCTGGAGTTATGTGTATAAGTGTTACTACTGCGGGCATTACGTGTACAAGCGTTGTTACTACTGCTGCCGTTATGTGTATAAGTATTGTTACTACTGCTGGCGTTATGTGTATAAGTGTTACTACTGTGGGCATTACGTGTACAAGCGTTGTTACTACTGCTGCTGTTGTGTGTATAAGTATTGTTACTACTGCTGGCGTTATGTGTATATCAGGGTTCGCAAATATGCGCTATAGCGCGTATTATACCATAAAACGGTCACCGGGGACTCAGGTTTTCAAACTGAAGGGGTCCCCGAGGACGCGCTGAGCTGTGCCTGTGAGCCGCTGTAAGCGAATCACTGCAGCGGCTGCCGGGACCCAATCATTGCACAGTGGCCACCCGGCAGCCAATCACTGCAATTGCGCAAGCCGCGCGCCCTGCCTTTTGTTTTGAGAGCAGGTTCACTGTCACCGTGTCTGTGGCTCTGTGCATCCTTCTGTCGCCCCCCACCGTGTAAGTCCATTCTGCTGCTGAGGGCAGGGGACAGGATGCTATATGGCTGTAACAACGGACAGCCACTCTCAACATAAGAGGTGAGCGGGCTGTCAGCGCAGTGGGGGACTGGATGTGGCTGGAAGAGCTGACACGCTGCTCAACTCAAAGCAGCGTTTCAGCTCTTCCAGCCACATCCAGTCCCCCGCCTCGCAGACAGCCCGCTTACCTACTCTGTTAAACGGTGTATCAGCTTTACCAGCCCCCCCCCCCCCCCCCCTGCGCCAACCCCAGCATGTAACCCCTGCAAGGAATATATTACCCCTGGCAATAAGCATGTAGGTGAGCAGCACTTATGTACTATAATATATACTAGGCATTACGTTGTGTGCTATAATATATACTGGGCATATCGGAGTGTGCTATAATGTGTACTGGGCATAACGGTGTGTGCTGTAATGTGTACTGGGCATATCGGTGTGTGCTATAATATATACTGGGCATATCGGTGTGTGCTATAATGTGTACTGGGTATTACGGTGTGTGCTATAATGTAGTGTGTGCTATAATGTGTACTGTGCATAACGGTGTGTGCTATAATGTGTACTGGGCATAAGGGTGTGTGCTATAATGTGTACTGGGCATTACGGTGTGTGCTATAATATGTACTGGGCATATCGGTGTGCTATAATGTGTACAGGGCATAACGGTGTGTGGTGTAATGTGTACTGGGTATTACGGTGTGTGCTATAATGTGTACTAGGCATCACGGTGTGTCGCATATGTATAATGGAGCCTCACAGTGTGTGGCATACGTATAATGGACATCACAGTGTGAGGCATATGTATAATGGGCATCACGGTGTGCAGCATATGTATAATGGCGCATCACGTTGTGTGGCATATGTATAATGGAGCATCACGGTGTGCGGCATATGTATAATGGGCATCATGTGTGGCATATGTATAATGGGCATCATGTGTCTGGCATATGTATAATGGAGCATCATGTGTGTGGCATATGTATAATGGGCATCATGTGTGTGGCATATGTATAATGGGCATCACGGTGTGCGGCATATGTATAATGGAGCATCGCGGTGTGTGGCATATGTGTAATGGGCATCGTGTGTGGCATATGTATAATGGAGCATCGCGGTGTGTGGCATATGTATAATGGGCATCATGTGTGTGGCATATGTATAATGGAGCATCACGGTGTGTGGCATATGTATAATGGGCATATGTATAATGAACATCACAGTGTGTGGCATATGTATAATGGGCATCACGGTGTGTGGCATATGTATAATGGGCATCATGGTGTGTGACGTATGTATAACGGGCATCACATTGTGTGACATATGTATAACGGGCATCATGGTGTGTGGCATATGTATAAAGGCCTTCATGTTGTGTGGCATATGTGTAAATGAGCACCACAGTGTGTGGCATATCTATAATGGGCATCATGGTGTGTGACCTATGTATAACGGACTCGTTATACATAGGCCACACACCGTGATGCCCATTATACATTTGCCACACACCGTGATGCTCAATATACATATGTGGCTCTCAATGGGCGGTATTCAATGAGCCTGATTCGCCATGTTTTTATGGCGAATTTGTGCTGTTTGGTGAATTTTTGACAAAAACGGTGAATCACCCTATTCAATGACCACATGGCGAATACATTTGAAGGTTTTTATCGCCATGATTCACCGAGTAGCAATCGCTATCTTTTTATGGAGAAGTGGAATGTGAACTTTTAAAGTGTTTTTTTTTTTACATTTGGTGTAAAAAAAATCAGGAATTTTATTCTGAGGAGGGGCATGCTATTTTTATTCATGTGCTATAAGCACATGAATATATATTTAATTTAAAAAAATTTTTTTATTTTTTTTACACAGCAGCCAGCAGGGGGCGCTGGAGCCGAGCCGCTCATTACATATTCATATATTCACTGCACCCGATCGTTACGATCGGGTGTAGTGAATATAGCGGTCCCCTGCTGGCACCCCGGGGGGCAGCCTGTGCTGCCTGGCACCCGGGGAGCCCACCTCCCCCCCACAAACGTTCTGGGGCAGGCAGAGAGACTTCCATCTCTCTGCCTGCCACCGTCCTCAGGCTCCCTGCGGCGTTCGCCGCAGGAGCTCATATTCGGCGGTCAGGGGCAGCGAGCCCCTGACTCGTTGAATACCGGAGCCGGCGAGGCTCCGGAACGTGGCGAATGTGCAGCGAATCCTAAAAAGGATTCGCTGCACCTCACAGGTATTCTCATTGAATACCGCCCTCTGTGTCCCGCTGTCACTCTCTGTCTGCTGTCACTCTCTCTGTCCCTTTGTCCTTGAGTTTTGGCTCATACTTGTGTAGCACAATGTGTTAAGGGCACTAGTATTAGATAGTGTAAGGGGTCCTACTAGTGTGGTGTATAAGGGGTATGTGGTGTGGTACGCTACACTTAAAGACACAACCCTTTTTCAGTGGCCACACCCCCTTTCCTTTATTTTTCCATACCCCCACTTTAAAATTTCCACTTCTTATCCCCACTCTGTGTGCTTTTATTGTTCACCAATAAAATTGTCAACTTTTACCCGCACTATGGAGGGCCTGTTCTTATTCTACCAAATATATATATATATATATATATATATATATATATATATATATATATATATATTGCAATACTTTTAAGTATAACACAGATTCAAGGTACCACGAGGAAGTTTCTATGAAGACGAAACGCTTTGGTGCTTCATCGAGAAACCACATTGAAGAAAAATCACATTTTATTGTAATCCCATAATAGGGATTAAGTGAATATTTATCGTTATTTATAAAACTCTGGATTTTTTATTGGACTGTAACATATGTTAGGATATAGGAGGTGGATATACTGCGCTCACCTGGTCAGTAGGGTTTTAGGTGCTGCTTAGCCTCAGGGGTGTCCCGAACCCCCTGTTGCTTATGGTACAAAGGGATCCGTTGATGCCCTCATTCCCTTAGGGCAGGGGTGTCAAACTCAAATTCATCGGGCCGCATCAGCAGTTTGGTCACCCTCAAAGGGCCGGTTGTATCTGTAGGACTATGTGTCCACTCTTTATTATCATAAATTATTGTCACTGCATTGAATTATTACTGTTTTTTGTAATAATGTAAGTAATAACTAGCTCTGAAAGCAGAAACATAGTCAGAATAATGACAAGTAGATATTCAAATGTACAATTTTTTGAAAAATGATTTTGGGAGGAGTTACCTGGATAATACTTGAGAAAGTTCTCAGGAAAGATATTCCTTCCTGATAGGGGAGATTTGGGACCTGAAAATGACTTATTGGGCTAATATGAGCTGCTTGGATTTTGAGAAAGATGGAAATGGTCACATAGCTATCCTAACACGTCTTAAGTGGCTCAGTCGACCTGAACACTGGCCCTTATTCAGATCTGATCGCAGTACAAATTTGTTCTCAAAATGGGCAAAACCATGTGCCCTCCAGGTGGGGCAGATTTAACATGTGCAGAGAGAGTTAGATTTGTGTGAGTTATTTTGTTTCTGTGCAGGGTAAATATTGGCTGCTTTATTTTTACACTGCAATTTAGATTTCAGTTTCAAAACACCCCACCCAAATGTAACTCTCTCTGCACATGTTACATCTGCCCCACCTGCAGTGCACATGGTTTTGCCCATTTTGAGAACAAATTTGTACTGCGAGCAGATCTGATTAAGGGCCACTGTTTGGCCTTGAAGTCAAGTTAGGAGGAGAGCAAGGCCTGGTGTGTAAACGTCACCCTCAGTGACAGATCCCCATGTACAGCGGCCAGCCCGAACTTGACACTACTAACCTATTCCAGTCAGCCGCCTCGCACACACGGTTACCAAATGGAATACAGCAGTAGTAGCGACCAATCACATACTTCCATTGCTCCCATCCGCTACTACCAGCGCGGATCACCAGCTGCGTGACGTCCCAGTCCCAGCATTTCCCAGCACCAACCCCGCAGCTCTGGCTATGTGAGCTGATTGAAGGGAGAGTGACGTCACATAAGTTTCACAACTCCATCTGGATGCACGCCCTGATTGGCTGCTACTCCATGCAGTAGTAGTGCAAGCCATCAGACGTGCGGCATGATGTAGGAGTCACAGAGCTTCTGGTAGCTCTCATGCATCTCATGGGACACACTGCCCCTGCGTGCTATCTCCTCAGCAGACTGCAGGCCAGGATCTCAAAAAAAGAAGCGAGAATAAAAGGTGAAGGCTGGCGGCGGCTGCGCGGGCCACATGACGAGGTCTGGCGGGCCGGATTTGGCCCGCGGGCCTTGTGTTTGACACCCGTGCCTTAGGGGCTCACAGCAAATCAACGCACACGGGCTTACCTATCATTTGAATACTGATTTTTAGCTTAATAAACACCATTGAATTCACTTTACCAATTCTCACTCTTTCTTATAAAACCGAATTAACGCTATTTACTCCACATCATCATTTCCCCATTCCTTCTCATAACACCATACCATAACAGAGGCAGTGCTTCAGCCTATCCCATTTCTTTCCACTTGTAACATATGTTACACAAGAAATTATGTATTCTTATGAATTGTAAACCATGCGAGTGTAGAAAAGGTGTTATTTCAATTATAATATGAGTCACAATAGTATGCTAACTAGAGATGAGCAGTTCGGAACATCCCTGGCCTGACTGCCCGCGAATACACGCTCGTGATTCTTTGTGTGTATTGCACCCATAGTATACTGTCAGAAGGTGGGTGTGTGATTGTTCGGCCTCCACGCAGCGTTATACAAGCTGCGCATTAAAAACAAATTAAATTAATTACAGTAAAAAAATCCAAATCAATTCTTCTCTTATTTATTCATTCTTTGTGTGTACTGCACCCATAATATACAGTCAGAAGGTGGGTGTGTAATTGTTCACACACACGTATCACCCACTGCTCCTTGGCTACACATATTGTACGATCAAGCCAGATAGGGGGCTTATTGGGTGTTAAACTGATTCTTTTTGGGGCCTAGTTTTTCAAACTGCCATCCTGTCTGCCACTGCAGTGCCACTCCTAGATGAGCCACGTGTTTGTGCCGCACACTTGTGTGGCTTAGCATAGTTATCCAGCTACCTCGGTACAACATTTTGCCCTAAAAACAATATTGTGAGGTGTAAAGTGGTCAAAATTATCTGGAAAGGGCTGGAAATTAATGTTATTGAGGTTAATATTACTATAGGGACAAAAAAAACCGCAAACATTACGTGATTTTGGCGGTTTTTGACTACTTTTAAAAAAAATCCAAATCCAAAGCTTTCACCGCCGCTCGACAAAGCCAAATCCAAATCTCTGGGGTGTTTTGGAATAACAATCTAATTTCCCATTTAGCACCCCCACCCACAACAAGCGCATTAACCATCTATCTATCTATCTATCTATCTATCTCCAAATGAAGGCGGCACTCAAAAAGGTGCAAAAAATTGCAGTGATTTAATTCACAGTTTCAAGGTGCTGTGACCCCTTCTTCAGGATACGCAGGATACATCAAGGATAACCTTACTTTATGCTGCAAACCTACTGTTCATACTGTATTTGGCCATTAGAGAGCACATGCCCCAGTGGCTGTGAACAAGTGGGATCAGGTACCAAATAAATTGCGCGATATGTAGCTATTACTATTGCAATAAGAAACATGGAAATCACAGCAGATATCTTTGATACCAGCTACAGAAACCCTCTGACACGTATAGTTTACAAGGTTTGCGGGTGACGTGTATGGGGGAGGGGTTGTAGTTGTAAGGAGAAAGAAGACACAGGAGAGGTTAGCCTGTGTGGAGGGGGGGGGGGGTTGCGGGTGCCACAAATGGGGGGTTGGATCAGTGATGGGAGAGAAGGCAGGAGAGGGTCACCCAGGGGCGAATTTAGGGGTCAGGCCACCCCTAGGCACAACATTTTTGTGTCCCCCCTGTTTCAGATGTAATCATATATGTATATACATTGTTATTTTTATATTTCATTAAAATTTAACTGTAGCCCACCTTAATATTTTTTTAAGCACTCTGGGCTGCTCACTGTACAGATGACCCGGAGGGAGGTACTTATTAGTACAGAGTGATTAGCAGTGTCTCCGTCAGTCTCTCTCACACTGTGACTGACTGAGTGCAGGGAGGATCTGCGTGCCGCTCAGCTGCTAAATATGCAGCCAATAGACTGTGTGTGTGTGTAGAGTAGCCAATGGGCGGGCGCCAGCAGCAGTGAGCCTGAGCCATTTCCGGATACACAGGGGGACCGTAGGACCCAGCCACTAAGTGGTGATGTAATGTGTATGGCAGAATGGGTGGGCAGTGACGGGTGACGATCGGCGCTGCCGCCAACATATAATAATTCATGTCTGCGGCGACAGCGCTCGCCGCTGCCCACCCTCTGTGCCATGCTGCTATTTAACAGAAGGTCAGCCTGCCTGCCGCCCTTAAATGGTGCCGCCCTGAGGCCGGTGCCTCACGGGCCTAGGCACAAATCCGGCCCTGGGGTCACCTGTGTGGGGGAGGGTAGTCACGGGTTCCACATATGGAAAGACGGCGCGAATGGGGGAAGTTGGAGCTATGAGGGCATTGTTGGTATGAGAGGGAAAGAAGAGAGGACACAGGGGGGAGAGGTAAGGGGACTGGAGTGACAGGAAAGAGAGAGAGGACTGCCACTCACTGTTTAGTGGGGATGACTTCTCTAATGGTGGGCAGCAGGGCTCCCTCTCTGCAGGCTTCCCAGGCTCCTCTCTCCAGCATGTGACGTGATGACGTTACATGCATTACGGAGATTGGAGAACCCGGAGGGAGGCAATCAGAGTGACAAGTGCTGCGGCAGCTCAGTGGTGCTACCTTTCCATCCTAGCCTGCCCCGCCCATACTGTACACAGTAGCCAATAGACTCCGTGTACAGCTTCACAGTGTCACTGACAGACAGGCAATGCCCAGGCCAGCGACAGCGCAACTTCATGCCTGCGCACTGTTGCTGCGGCCGGGCCTTAGCCTGTCACTGTTCTGTACTTCTGTCAGTATCACTGACACTGGCTGTCAGCTGAGCGGCGCTCACCACAGACCCCGCTGGCGCTGCTCCCCAAGCCACCGCGGGGTCTGCCACATAGTAGCTACGCCACTGCAGGTATCCCAATTTTCATGTGATTTTTAACAAAATATGTACAATAATATGGCCCAAAAACACACCTATAACATGTGGGTGCCTTGATGTAGAAGACAAAGGGACAGAATCCTCTCATAGGGGTAAATTTACTAAGATGGGAGTTCTATTGAAGATGAGATGCTGCCCACATAAACCAATCAGATTGTATTTATTATCTTCTGGAATGTGCTAAATAAATAAGTAGAATCTATTTGGTTGCTATGGGAAACATCCCATCTTCAATAGAACTCCCATTTTAGTAACTTTAACCCATAGCTTACACTCTGGCTGAGACTGTACATGGAAGGTAATGGGACTTTATGGGGAAGATTTTCAGCTGAACCTTGTTGGAAATGGGTGAGATCAGGGGGTGATGTGAGGGAAAGAGGTGAGAGGACAAAATGGAAGCTGAGGGGGAAGAGTGGAAACCTGGTGCTTCTCAAATAGTTGAGGGTATAATTACCAATTGTCCCGATTCCAGCAGGACAGTCCCACTAATTGGAGACTGCTGTCCCACCCTGGGGTCCCAGTGTCCCATTAATGGGTAAGTCGCTATTTAACAGTTGGGGGAGCCTGTGATCACTGCTGGGATCACATAGGATACATCATGTGCAAAAGAACCACAAACGGTGTATCGTGTGCAATCTGCTGCCAGGTGGTTCATGGGGGATCACGTGTGACTTTTCCCCTCGAAGAAGTTGCACATTCGTATGGGGCCCTTAAATTCCACAAAATAAGCTATGTGGTAGGTACAGTGACTGTGGTTGCCATGGAGATGTACTTTATGCAATTGACAATGGTACAGTAACAGAGTACAGTAACATTGTACTGCTGTTTTAGTCAATACATGGCGTTCAGTGCTGGAGGGAGGCACACAGACAGCACAAAAGCACACTGCCAGCTAGCAGCCTGTAACAAGCAGGAAAAATCAGAACAGTAATATTGAGACTGGAGACTGACAGCTGGGCCACGCCCCTCGCACTTGACAGCCTGTCACGCCCCGTCTAGTCACATGATCAATATCCAGCCAAGTGAATCATTAAGCAAGGGACCCGCGCTCTCCGATGTGAGTCACACACACATACACAGACGGGGCGCGCTAAATGGAGATATAACCCGGCTCCATGGCGGTCAGCTGACGTCTCGCCTGCCAATGAGCAGCTGGGCCGCGCTGCGTACATTCAAACGCGCGTCTGCCCCACACAGATCAGATACAGGCAGGGCGGGAAAGGGAATGGGATTCAAGTGCCGGAGTTCCTCCCCCTTTTCTCGTCTCCTCGACCTCTCTCGTGCGCCGATGTGTCACGCCCCCTTTCCTCGCGGCACGCTATTGGCCAGGCCAGCGGACGCGTGAGCCCCGCCCCCCTGTCAGTAGCAGCCTCTGGGTCGCGTGTGTCACTTTGCCCGGGGCGTGCAGGGGGCTCGGGGCAGCAGCATTAGGTGTCCGAGCTGGGGCCGTTAGCAGAGTGCGTCATCCATCCCTCCGCCGGGGAGCGCGGACATGACGCCGGGAAACCGTCTGACACCCTGTCACACAGACTCTCGCCATACTCACGGATTAGCGAGCTGGGTAACCCTGTACGCAGCACAGGATGGCCGGGAGATGCCGCAGGTAAGAGCTGGCGTTCAGCTCATCTGTGCTGTGCCCCCTGTCTCTATGTGCATCTGTGCCCCCTGTCTCTATGTGCATCTGTGCCCCCTGTCTCTATGTGCATCTGTGCCCCTGCCCCTGTGTGCATCTGTGCCCCCTGTCCCATCTGTGCCCCTGTGTACATCTGTGTGACTGACAGATCGGAGTGCGGGAGCACGCTTTACCTCCGCCGTCCATCAGTATGCTCCCTGCAAGGAGTGACAGGCTGTCCAGGCATGCTGGGAGTTGTGGTGCCACCTCCCAATCAGTCGCAGGTCACATTACCTATGTGATCACTCTATGCCTGTGCCTCTTGTACATGGATCTACACATGACCCTAGTTGCTAGCTATAAGAATGCCTATTAGATAAAGAGCACGCGATATATAAAATAATTCAATCGGGGTCCTAGAGTATCAGCATTTTTTCAGGGCACCGCTAGGATGTGTGTAAATTTTAGGGAAAACTATTAACTGATGTCAATTGTGCCCACCTGTCATCCTTAGGTGGTATGTTGTGGGCTTCTGATTGCCCGCATGTGGTAAGATTGGCAGTCTCTATGTCTATCGCTTTGACCATAAATGTAACTTGATTTGGTCCTGAACCACCTACCTGAGGTACCCCTGCAATAGCTTTGCAGCATCCCATAGTGCCTATGCACACAGCCTGGGAAGCACTGCTTCAGTGATTTTTTTTTTTTGCACTGTGTTCCTCTAGCAAGTGTATTGCCTGTAGTTTGAGAGATGTCTTTTTATATCTAGAAAATCGATAACATATATATATATATATATATATATATATATATATATATATATATATATATATATACAGTGGTCGAAGTGGAAATTTTGAAGTGGGGGTATGGAAAAATAAAGAGTGAATATAGTGCGCACCTTCGGACACCCCCCTGTCCATCAACGTCCCCTGCCAGACTGCCCCGTTGTACAGGGGTATTACAAAAGCACAATATGTGCTGCTGAGTGATCAGAGAGCATCCTGAGGGGGAAAAAAAACTTTTTTTTTTTTATCTTCAGATTAAAGTGGGGTATGCCATACCCCCGTATACCGCCCCACTTCGACCTAGAAATAGCTGGTGATTTGTATCTGTAAGACCTCATGGTTTTTGTACTATGACTGCTGCTCATTTATTTATTATTAATAATTAATATAGCTTGATTCCTATATGAACAGAGGCTACACTAGGTATATGTGAATGGGACTATGACTACAGATCAATAATGTAGCCTGGCAATACCATTTCTGCATACAGTATGTGCTGTTCCCCTGACCTGTTGTTTCACAATTGAGCTTAACCTGCAACGAGTCTGCTCTATGGCGTGTGTGTGTGTATGTATGTATATTATTATTATTATTATTATTATTATTATTAGAGTGTGTGTGTGTGTGTGTGTGTGTGTGTGTGTGTGTATATATATGTATATATATATATATGTATATATAATTTTTTTTTTATTTTTTTTTTTTCACACACAAATTGTTTTACTAGTTAAAACTGTAAGGGTGTGGGCAATGTCCTAAATATGGTGAGACAACCTTTCCAGGGAAACATCAAGTGGAAGTGGCGGCAGGGTCATGCACAATGAAGGCATTGTGTCAGTCCATGCTGCCAGATTACCCAGTGTTGTACTTTTGCTGTTGTGTTGTACATTTGCTGCCTTGTAGATGCCATTTATAAAATCATTTTCTTTATATGCTCAGCTTCATTAACTTCTAGCTTAGATACTGTTCTTTCTAGAGTGCTTATTAATATGTTGGCTAAAGCATATATTGAATAGCCTTATGTCTACCTGACAGGTCTCTGAAAATATGGCTTACAGTAGTTAAAATCTTTTTGGAATGAATTATCTGATTCCTTGTTATTACAGTACATTTTTGTGCTTAATGCACACACAATAATTTTTTTTTAAATGTGGATTAATCAGTGAGGCATTATATTCGGTGCTGATTGTCTAATAATCAGTCACTGTCTAAATAGGGGGAGGGCAGACACGACAGATTGGTGTGTGTGGGGTGTGGATTTTTTTGTTTTGTTTTTTAGAAACGTTATCTTTGTTTTATGTTATTCCTTCAAAGGGTTCAAACAGAATAAATCCTATAGCTATTTTAAGGGAACCCTAAAAATGTAAGCATACCAGGGATAAAATGGATCTGTCTCATAAAGCTATTTATTGTTAGTATGTGTTTAACATGATAATGACTTAGAGCACAGGTTTATAGTATTGGAGAGTTTGGTCCAATAGTATCTTGATTAGGAGAGAAAGTATGTAACAGGCCTGTGCTATAGCAGATTCACTGCTTTCCAACTGGGGCTCCACCCCAGTGGAGCTTACAATCTATAGTCCCTACCACATGTACATGCACACATATTCACTCTTGGGTTAATTTTGTTGGCAGCCAAATAACCTACCAGTTTATTTTTGGATTGTGGGAGGAAACCGGAGGATACCCACGCAAGCACAGGGAGAATATACAATCTCCTCACGTTTAGGGCCATGGTGGGAATGGAACCCGGAACCCATGACCTCAGTGCTGTGAGGCAGAAATGCTGACCATAACGCCGTCCGTGCTAACCATATATGCCGATCTTGGTTTGGTTGACCTAATGATCCATACCCTTCCAACTAGCCTAAAATGTAATACAACAGCGATTTTGGCACCTTGTCGGGTACAAGCAGAACATTTCTGGTGGTGTGGCTGATTGGTTTGTAGGATTTTCAAGACATTTTGGATTTTGGGAGTATTATAAATGGTTATTCGTTGCCAGTATATACACATATAGGATGCGATGTATATATTCATAAATAGCTAATACCATTATTGATAACCTGTTATTTATACTTTATGTTATTGTAGCATCTAGTGTTTATATAATATCATGTATATCCTACTTATACGCATTTCATTAGTTGTTTAAAATGTTCATGCTTCGTTTGGATTTATAATAATGGTTTTTAACAACCTGGAGTGTAAAATAAAATGGCATTTTTGTAAATAAGTCTGTAACTGCTATCTGATGTGTTGGCATACTGAACAACCGTTCATCTTTTATCTGCTTACATTTATGAACCGTGGATGAGGGTTACAAAGCGCAGATACATAAACAAATATGTTATGTGGCATTGTTTAAATAGAAAACTATTCTAGCAATATTAGCTGCCAGTCCAGTGTCAGGAAATCTATGAACAGACTGCTTAGAACCACCGTTTTCTCCACTTTGTTACTAACCTCATATCTTACTACAATATGTAGATCTGCGTAGTTTTGTCACTCCGTAAAATGTATTCTAGTATGTATAGGTTGAGTATCCCTTATCCAAATATCTGTTATCCAAATGATTGTGGAAAACATCGTTTCCAGAATGTACTTTGCTATAAGAATTACTGGGGACATGATATGTAACGGGCACTACTGGGGACATGATATGTAACTGGCACTACTGGGGTCATCTATAACTGGCACTAAATATTTGCAAGAAAATGATAGTAAACAAACTGTTTCATGTTTTGGAACCTTGTTTTATGCACAAATAATATATATTTGTGTGTATTTCATGTGTTTATACAACATAAATGCGGGATACCTCATTGAAATATAAAAATATTCTGAAATACTGAATAATCAGTTATCCAAAATACTTATGGTTCCGATCATTTCGGGTAAGGGATACTCAACCTGCACTTCCAGCACATGCAAAAGATGAAAGTTGAAATGCAAATCCCTAATAGGGGTTCTTTCTAAATGATTATAGTTTTCTCATTCTAACGCATTACTTGTGGTAGAACTCTGTAACCACACTTTCTCTAACCCATCATAAACAACTTCCCTTTTACATTTCAAGATGTACTAACAGCCATGCCACAGAAACCCCATCATAATTCATCCCTACGTGTGTGTGTGTGTCAAGGGCATGTGTTCATTGTAGTCTGCTTCATGTCATTGCTAGTTTTAACTATCCTTGTAGTAGTATAGTAGATGATGGTGGGCATGAGCCTATCTGGGCAAAAGCTAGATCATTTTGACACTCAAATTCATCATGGTTACACTTTTCTAGCGGCTACAATGGAAGTGAATTGTTTATTATTTGCTCCTTTATGCCCAACTATTTTGAATAGTTTTGACTGGAAAAGAATATATTTGTGACAATGACCTCATTCCCGTTTCCAGCCAATTCACAGAGCAAAGATGTCACTGTTTTGCCTCTTTCTGGCTCGTTGTCTCTCTCCTAATAAAAGTTCTCAAATCTGAAAAGTTACTGCTAGAATTGTGTTCTGCTCATGGCATTGCTAAGGAATGCACTCTGGAAAAAGTGACTACAAACCCGTGTAGTGCTAGAGGAGCTTGTGTTGCATAATTGTGAAGGTATTAACTGTTACTCTGCAGGCAGCTTGTGAGTGGTACATGTTTCGTAGGAGCTTACGTAAGTTTTCAGCTACGTACATTTATGCGCTTACCTTCTAAACTAGCATTTAATACAGGCCCTTATTTTGGTTCAGTTGCAAAAGCAAATTCCTTCTTAAATGGTCAATGCAGGGGAGGCAGATGTAACGTGCAGAGAGTTAGATTTGGGTGAGTTATTTTGTTTCTGTGCAGGGAAAATACTGGCTGCTTTATTTGGTACTTGTTTCCTAGCACGGCACCCGTCGTGGGTGATCGCATAACTTAAGTTAAGGTATGCGATGGATGCGACTGACTCGATTTTAGGGCTATTTTTAGCCTTTTCCCCGACAATTAAAAAATCGCGTCCATCGCATGCCTTTAGTTAAGGTATGTGATGCGACCAACGCGATTTAACATTGAATGCATTGTATTCAATGTTAAATTCCTATGTTAAATCGGGTCCATTGTATGCCATTATAATGGCATACAATGCGACCGATGCGATGGACCCGATTTATACATAGGGAACAATGTTAAATGGGCCAATGGACCCGATTTTTTTGATTGTATACCCACCCTGATGGGTAATTTGTATGTAAAATGCCTCCCCATCATTAACGCCACCCCACAATGAACGCCCACCCCGAAGCGTGGCGAGCGCAGCGGAACGCGTCCTCCGACCTTTTCATACCCCCACTATCCACGTCAGCGTGGAGTTGACTTTATATAGTGTGGCGAGCGCAGCGAGCCACCGAGCCCGAAGTAATACCTGTGAAATAATGCGCGTCCCCTCGCGGGGCACGGTGGCTCGCTGCGCTCGCCACACTATATAAAATCAACTCCACACTGCGCTCGCCACGCTTCTGGTTGGCGTTCATCGTGGGGGGGGGGGGGGGGCGGCATTTGACCCATCAGGGTGGGGATACAATGAAAATTGGGGCCAATGTAAAATCGGGTCTCAGGGACCATTTTACATTGGTTCCAATGTAAAAAATTGCGTCCATTGCATGCAATGCGATCAACGCGATTTTTTAGCACCCGATGGATACAAGGAAGGTGCTAGGAAACAAGTACCCTTTATTTTTACACTGCAATATAGATCTCACTTTAAAGAAAAACCCCACCCAAATCGAATTCTCTCTGCACATGTTACATCTGCCCCACCTGCAGTGCACATGGTTTTGCCTTTGCGAGTGAACCAGAATAAGGGCCACTGTGTGTCTCTCTTCTGCCTAAGTTTGAATATGTCTGGTGTCTACTAGATATTTACAATGGGTCGGCAAATATATTTCAAATACTTCTGGTCCATATAAACAACTTTTACTATAATGCTAGGACCGATATGCTTACAACAGCTTTGAGATGCTTAAATCTTGTCTCCTCAGCGAGGATGAAGATGATGATCTTCAATATGCAGACCATGATTATGAGGTTCCAGCCCAGAAATGTCTAAAAAAAATATGGAATAGAGTAAAATGGACCAAAGATGAGGTAATTTTTGGATTATTTTTGTCTTATCCAATATATGTTTTTATTTTATTTTTTGTTAAATCTAATTTGTGCTTTAATAGGATGAAAAACTGAAGAAACTAGTTGAACAGAAAGGGACAGATGACTGGGGGTTGATTGCTTGCCATTTGATGGTAAGTCTTCTGTTTGGAAAATATAGTCATAGTACAGCAAACTAACCACTTCCGGAGCCAAATGTAATAGGGTGTGAGAATCAGAAAGTGGGACATTTTTAAGCGGTCACTTTGCAAAATCCACCTGGTTTGGTGATTGCCACTTTAATAAAATGGGGAAAACTCTCCCAAAATCTCTCACTTTCTGATTCTCACACCCTAATACATCTCACACCCCTATACTATTGGCACTTACAACTGTGAATTACTAACTAATTCAATAAAATAATTTGTGTCACATTTGCCACTGTCACCACACCATCTAGTATTAAGGGTATGGCTTTGCCCACCAGATAGTTTAAGCTTATACCAACTCGGGCTGTTGGGTACAACATGAACCCCAAATTATATCCTGTACAGTAAATGATTAACATCTGAAACCCTACCCCCAGCTATAATATACATAAACCAGCATTGCCCGCACCACCATAATGTGTCCAGTCTGGCAGAAGTGCTGAATGGCCACTGTTAAGCATCTGTGCTGGGTGTATGGTGAATATATGTCAAAGGATAGAAACATAGAATTTGACGGCAGATAAGAACCATTTGGCCCGTCTAGTCTGCCCCTTTTTTATCCTTCAGGTAATCTCAACCCTTTTTGATCCTTATTTCTTTGTAAGGATATTCATATGCCTATCCCAAGCATGTTTAAATTGTTCTACTGTCTTAGCCTCTACCACCTCTGATGGGAGGCTATTCCACTTATCCACTACCCTTTCTGTGAAGTAATTTCTTCTAACATTTCCCCTGAACCTACCTCCCTCCAGTTTCAGTGCATGTCCTCGTGTTCTATTACTACTTTTCCTTTGAAGAAAATTTCCCTCCTGTACTATGTTAAAACCCGTGATATATTTGAAGATTTATATCCTGTCCCGCCTTTCCCTTCTCTGCTCTAATGTATACATGTTAAGATCTTTTAGGGCCTTATTTTGGTTCATTCTTTCTGACAAAATCCTTCTTAGATGGGCAAAACCATGTGCACTGCGGGTGGGGCAGATGTAACTTGTGCAGAGAGAATTAGATTTGGGTGGGGTTTTTCTTCAAAGTGAGATCTATATTGCAGTGTAAAAATAAAGCAGTCAGTATTTTCCCTGCACAGAAACAAAATTACTCACCCAAATCTAATTCTCTCTGCACATGTTACATCTGCCTCCCCTGCAGTGCACATGGTTTTGTCCATCTAAGAAGGATTTTGACAGAAAGAATGAACCAAAATAAGGCCCATAGTCTTTCCAGGTAAGTTTTGTGATGTAGGCCATGCACCATTTTAGTTGCCCTTCTTTGTACACTCTCCAATGTATGTATATCCTTCTGAAGATATGGTCTCCAGAACTGGACACAGTATTCCAGATGAGGCCATACCAATGACCTATAAAGTGGCATTATTACGTCTTTTTTTCTGCTACTGATTCCTCTCCCTATGCAACCAAGCATCTGACTAGCCTTCCTCATTGCTTTGTTACATTGCTTTCCTGCCTTTAAGTCACTTGAAATAGTGACTCCTAGATCTCTTTCCTCCTCAGTAGTTTCCATTAGAGTACCCAGGGCCGGCGCTGACCGCTCAGCAAAGGATGCAGTGCAGGGAGGCGCCGGGTAGAAGAGGCGCCTTCCCTCTGCTCTGCACCCTGCTTGCTACTGTGTGCTGTGATAGGCAGCAGCGGCGCCGACAGTGAAACCCCTCAGTCCAGCAGCTGATCTCCTGTGACTGTCCCTCCCTCCCAGCAGCACAGTCGCAAAATGGTTTCTGGATTCTGTGCAGTGTGTGACTGTGTGCATTCTGCCTGAATCTCTGTCCAGCGACCACACAGGCTGGCACTGCAAACCCTCAGCTACGTACTGTTCCTACATGTGAACTGTGAAGGCAAGACATTCGTCACTTTCTTCTCCTGCACTCCGTCTCGTCTCCTGCACTCCGGTTCCTAAGCCCTCCCCTTCTACATGCTGATGCACGGGGAGCTGCTGCTAGACAATCACAACACCAAAAGTTTAACCTTTCATGCCCTGGCATTCTACAGTGAGGTATAAGTGTGTCTGTTTTTTTTAACCAAAGCTATGTGTGTATATATATATATATATATATATATATATATATATATATATATATATATATATATATATATATATATATATATATATATATATATATATATATATATATATATATATATATATACACACACACTCACACAGCATTGTCTCTGTGTTTGTTATTATACTGTGTGTGTGTATGTGTATATATGTATGTATATATATATATATATATATACACATACACACACACACACACACACACACTATAATAACAAACACAGAGACAATGCTGTGTGAGTGTGTGTGTATATATATATATATATTTGTGCTAGGTTGGGGAGGATCGGCACCATGCATTAGGAAACACTCTGGTGCCATTCAAGGATTGTAGATGGATATGCATATCATACCCCTTTCACACCAGAAATGCAGGGACAAACCCGGGAATTCTGTTCCCGGGACAAGCAGGGACATTCCCGGGTTTGGACCCATTCACACCAGAAAAGTCCCTGCATTTTCTGGTGTCTGAAGGGGGCGTGAAGGAGGCCGTCAGGAGGTGGGGAGGAGACGGGCAATCAGTGCGATGGCATCGGGCAGTCGGCGGGATGGCGGCGGAGGTGGGGAGAATACTCACCCCGGTTGCTGGTCCTCCGCACAGGCCAGGGATCCACAGAGGCGGCGGCGCAAATGACGAGACAGGCGGCGGATGAAGATGACGTAGCTCTCCGTCGCCCTCACTGCTGCCGGAGAGCTGCGTCATCATCATCCACCGGCTGTCCCGTCATTTGCGCCCGCCGCTTGCGTCAATTCCCGGCTGGACAGGCCCCGAGGACCCGGCAACCCGGGTAACCCATTCACACCAGCCAGGTCCCCGGGTTGAACCGGGAACAACCCTGCTACCTAGCAGGGTTGGATTGCCGGCAAATTAGCTCGGTAATTTGTCCCGGGTACTTTTCACATCAGAGGTAGTACCGGGTTGTTCCCGGACTCAACCCTGGAATTTAAGCTGGTGTGAATGGGGTATCAGTAGTGGCACTCAGAGACTTGTACAGTTGAAATTTTTTTTATCCAAACATAGCAAGAGTCCCAAAGTTTCGGGGTCTATAAATACCCTTTTGTCAAGGTGCAAAAACATGTTTATAACACACACACACACACACACTATAGTGTG
The DNA here is from genome assembly GCF_055691185.1 of Crinia signifera. Lineage (NCBI taxonomy): Eukaryota > Metazoa > Chordata > Amphibia > Anura > Myobatrachidae > Crinia > Crinia signifera. The sequence continues at coordinate 51,457,523 of NC_139221.1, read as the reverse complement.
TGTGTGTGTGTGTGTATATATATGTATATATATATACCCCGAAACATTGGAATTCTTGCACCTTATGTTTGGATGAAAACCATTTGAATTTCACAATAAAAACCCTGGCAATGCACATGTAACCGCTGGCAATGAGTATCTAATCCCAGGCAGCGACCACACAACTCTTTGCACTGTTCATGTAACTCCTGGCAACGATCATGTAGATATGCCATCTGGGGCATAATATGTAATAGGCATTACAGTCGTGGCATAATGTGTAATAGGCATTACATGCCCTCATTCTGCTTCAGGGTATATTATGCGCATGTGCAGCTCCCCTTTGCAAACGGCTTTGGGCACTTGCATAGTCGCCAAGCCGTTCGCAAGGATCGGGGCAGGCAGGGGGCGGCAGGGATAAGGGTCGCCCATGGTAACGTCCAGCATTTTTTGGGCGCACCCATGAAAATACTGGGCGTTTCCATTCGTACATGGATGGGATAATGTGTGCCTGGATGTCAGCCACCAACCGTGTCTTCATCTTGGCGCTCGCTAAGAAAGATCAGTTCCCACTAACTTCTATTTGCAAAGCCAGGAGAAATCATTGGTCAGCGACCATCAAATGATTTCTCCACCAGTGGAGGCATGCGAGGGGATGTGTTTTCTTTTGGAGGGAGTCAGCGGGGGTAGGGGGGCATGTATTTGGTGTGGCGGTATCTCAATTGTTCAGTAAGCTGCGATCCTTGCACTAGAATGAAGCCCACAGTGTAATATAATATGTTATAGGCATTACTTCTGTGGCACAATGTCTATTATGCATAAAGGCGTGCAGTATAACGTGTAAGGGGCACTGCGGTGTGTGGCATAATATGTAATGGGCATTATGGCATAATATGTAATGGGCATTACGGTGTGTGCCATAATATGTAATAGGCATTACAATGTGTGGTATATTATGTAATGGGCATTATGACATGTGGTATAATGTGTTATAGGCATTACGGTGTTTGACAAATGTGTAAAAGGCATTACAGTGTTTGGCATAATGTATAATAGGCATTACGGTGTGTGTCATAATGTGTAATATGCATTATGTTGTAGATTTTTTGCGCGCGCCTTCGCGCGCACTACATCGGTTTTGACTGTGTGGGGGTTGCCCACCAATTCCTTTTCTGGTACTTGGCACCAAAATGTCTAGAAACAGCATTGTTGTTACTGGGCACATTTTAGGTATCCGAGGCACTACTACTATGGGCATTATACACCCTTTTTTCAACGTGCGCCTTAGCATTGTCTCTTTGTAAAGTATGGAAGGGCGCAAATTTATAGTTTGCAGGAGGGCGCCGAACACCCTAGCACCGGCCCTGAGAGTACCCTTGATACTATATTGAGCCTTTGGGTTTTTGAGTCCCAAGTGCATAATTTTGCATTTTTTAGCATTAAACTGTAGTTGCCATTCTCTTGACCAATTCTCAAGTTTACTTAGATCATCAGTCATTTGATTTACCCCTCCTGGTGTGTCTATTCTGTTGCATATCTTTATGTCATCTGCAAAAAGGCATACTTTCCCTTCAATACCATTTGCAATGTCACTAACAAAGATTTTAAAGAGCACTGGTCCAAGTACAGATCCCTGGGGTACTCCACTGGTAACATGTCCTTCCATAGAATGCACTCCATTTACTACAACTGTCTGTTTCCTATCCTGCAACCAGGTTCTTATCCAGGATGTGGTGCTAGATGGGAGGATATGGTTGTAGTGTTACGTTAATGGACAATATAGTTTTCTTTATGTCAAATTATCATTCAGGTTTAAAGTGTCATATAAAAAACTGTTTTTTTTTTTTTTTTTGTTCTAGCCAACCGGTACACCGTGTTGTGTAGCGTATCATGTGTTTGTGTTGCTGTTTCTCTGTATGTGCATACAGTGCTGCTTTTGCAATAATGTCTCTATCCGCCTATTTAGAACCGTTCAGACATGCAGTGTCTGCATCGATGGCAGAAAGTTTTAAACCCTGAACTAATAAAGGGCCCTTGGACCAAAGAGGAGGATCAAAGGGTAATTTATTTACTTTTAATAGGATTTCTGCAAAAAGCTGAGGTCATGTCATCCATCATGAGTATTAGTAGCGGAGAACTGGGTGTATCTTTTTCGGGATGGCGTCTGGGTCGTTGTCAGTGTTATGCATTTAAATGCCACATGCTGGAGCAGAATTATTTTTTATCTTTATAGTTAGGCTGGTTTGTTATTTAGGTACTTGTTTAGTTTCACGGCGACCGATATATCGGATGCGATATCAGCCGATCCGATGTGATCCAATGCGTTTTTTTACCTGTTCATAACCCCACTATCCACTACACATGGAGTTGATTTTATATAGTGTGGCGAGCGCAGTAATCTGCGGGGCTCGCTGTGCTCGCCACACTATATAAAATCAACTCCATGGATAGTGGGGTTATGAACAGGTAAAAATCGCATCGGATCAGCCGATATCGCATCCGATATAACGGCTGCCGTGAAACTAAAAGAGTACCATTGTTTACATAACATTCTCCGTTTTTATTTATTTATTTATTATTTTTCTGCCGTCTCCAAGAATAACATTATTCTGTTCTGTCTCTCTTTGAGACCTACAAATACAATAAAAAAAATAAAAATAAGGAAAAATATATTTCTTGATAACAATTGCGTGTCTTTGTGCAGACTTGTTTAATTTGTTCTGGTTAGATTTTTTTATATCAAATTGAAATCAAGGATACGAATCTTAAAGCAGAAAATTTCTTGATAATACACCATAGGCAGATTAGTGTGTCATGCTGTAGCTAATTTATAGTATTCATGCCACCCAATATCCCCCTCACCCCCCCCCCAGAAGAGAATAACCTCTATACAGTATGCTAATAATAATGTTATAGATAGATGAGAGCTGTTCATTCTAGCACCCTGTAATCTTTCAAAACCTGTGCAGTTCCTCTTTCCTGCCTGAGGTGTCGCTATCTACTGTGGTGTCTCTATCAAATTTTGGCCTGTATCTTAATGAAGACCAAACTGTACTAGAATAACCAAAGCAGACAGAGGCACCCCAGGCAGGAGAGAGGAACTGCATGTGTTTTAAAAAGTGCAGGGTGCTAGAATGAACTAATTAAAATATGTAATATATATTTCTTTTTAATACAAGCAAAAATTGAAAACCTATACAATAACGAAAAGCATTTAACGTATGTCTGTATTTACCACTACTGTAACTTCATTGTCCTCTTCTGGGTACCAGGTCATTGAATTGGTTCACAAATACGGCCCGAAGAGATGGTCCCTAATCGCGAAACATTTGAAAGGCAGAATTGGGAAGCAGTGCCGTGAGCGATGGCACAATCACCTGAACCCAGAGGTAAAGAAGTCTTCATGGACAGAAGAGGAAGATCGCGTAATATATAATGCACATAAACGGCTGGGAAACCGCTGGGCTGAAATTGCTAAACTGCTTCCAGGAAGGTATGCGACTAAGGGCTTATTCTGACTAATAGGTTTTCAATGGGAAAATGTTGCGTTTAACAAATAGAATCTACTGTATGTATGTTTGTTGTGAGCAGACGCTAGGCAACAGTTGGACAACCCTGAATTTCTTTATGGGATGCAAAGCTAGTATACAATGCTTTGCATCCCATAGAGAAATTCAGGGTTTTCCAACTGTTGCCTAGTGTCTGCTCACAACATATAGGTTGCACAAACGTAGATACAGTACATTCTATAGGAAGGGTGTATACAGATGGAGCCGACTTTTTATCTTTGCCCGGCGCTCGCCAGAGACTCCTCCGGCGATAGACTGGGACACGCATGCGTCTCACGCGCACGTTTGTCCCAGTATCACGGCGGCTTGGCAGGGTCTCCCTGCCCGTCCCCGCTTCAGGGAGGCTCTGCCCAGTTTGGGGGGGACCGGTGGTGAGGGCGGGGAGGCAGTGGGGACCCCCGCCAAGCTCCGTTGCCACGGGACGTGCGTGCATCTCAAAGGATGGAGCCGGCTCCATCTGTATGTGTATATACGGATATGAATGGGTTTTATACAGTTAATTGCTGAATGTGATAATGAGTCTCCGTTAATATTGCCTATTATAAAGCATGTATAATTTTTGTATTGATACTGGTTTAGATTTGACATGTGACTAAAATGTCATACCTGTAATGCAGGCATGTCCAAACTCTGGCCCTCCAGCTGTTGTAAAACTACATGTCCCATCATGCCTTGCCACATTTTTGATATTAGGGAATGCTAAAACGATGGCAAGGCATGCTGGGATGTGTAGTTTAACAACAGCTGGCGGGTCAGAGTTTACACATGCCTGCTGTAATGTAATATTTGTCTGCATTCTTTTCTTCTAGGACTGATAATTCAATAAAAAACCATTGGAATTCCACGATGAAGCGGAAAGTGGAGCAGGAGGGCTACCTGCAGGATGGAAACGAGACTGAACCAATCGATAAGCTGCGCCATAATTCTTGTGCGGGACATGTCCATATGCAGGGGCAGAACCAGTTTTATGTGCCTGTGCAATCTCAGGTAATTGTCTTATTCTACTCCTCTCCCCCCCCCCCCCCCCCCCCCCTCCCCTCCTGCTTATTAAGTGCACCTGCCCCTTACTCCATTGTTTCCCATACTCGGTCCTCAAAGAAGACTAAAAGGCCAGGTTTTAGCGATATCCATGCTTGGGCACAAATGGTTAAATTAAAATGACGTACCAATGAAGTTGGCTGTGCTATCCTTAGGACCTGGACTGTTCGTGTTCATTGTGCACTGAATTGCTGCCCTACACACTAGAAACAGCCACACATTTGTGCAGCCTGTCGCAGAACCTGTAATGGGTGACATCAGAGAAGTCTGTGAAGTCACTACTCTAGTGGATGTAGGACGAGTTTCTTTTCCCTTCATGTCTCCCCCCTCCCCTCCCCCTCCCTCTTATTTGACCTATATCCATATGGCATTCTGTTGTATTGCTATATGTGCATTCATCATCGCCACCGTGGGGACCGTGGTCTTTGTTTAGCTGCTTTCTCTATACCCTTTGTTTCTCATCAGCTGGAGACTGCTGGAGATATTCTTGTGTTTTCTTTAACCCAATACGGTATTTTTCCATCCATCCTATACTTGCAATGTTCTTAACCTTCTAAGCCATCTCAGCTGGTCACCATATCTCCTCTAGATGACCATAGACGTGTGCTCCCTGATAATTCTCCATAGCGTCCCTTATCGCTTTGACACTGCTGACCACCCAATCCTCATTCGGAAATCTTTTGTCCTGATTGACATGATTTTCCCTATTCCCTCTCACGCTCCAGCTGTTTGCATTGTTCCTTTTACTTCTCACTCAGGGTGTTTCAATGTTTAGTTTTCAGCTCCTTTCTACCTCTTTTAAGCCAGCTTAGTACAACATATTCACATAAACAAACATTAAACAGGATTTAATGACCGGAGAGAACTCGGCTATACACAGTTTTGCAGCATGGTATGGCGCATAGGAAGGTAACCAGTAAAATGTGGAATTGAGGATGAATTTGTTTAGTTTGACAGATGTTTGAATGATTTAAGGGTGGTCAAGACCAGCTGGTGGAACATCTGGCATAAGATAAGCTTTAAGGTGCCCATACACGGAGCGATGTTCTACGTAATTTTTATACTAGATGGCATCGCATCTAGTACAAAAAGCATACAATGTGCTACAGCAGCGTGCTTTTTGTACTAGATGCGATCTAGTACAAAAAGTATGTGCCGCACATACTTTATGTGCTATGCGATGTGATGAACGCATCGCACCTGAACATCACTCCGTGTATGGGCTGCTTAAGGCCTATACACACTAGGCAATTTTTTTTAAAGCTGAAAGCAGCTCAGTTTTTCCGTGAGCTACTTTCAGCTCCAAAGCCACCCAGTGCGTACAGGGCAGCGATGAGCGCTGATGCACGCTCCCGCGTCATTGCCATCGGCCGCCGCTCATCTGCTACTTTAGGAGCTAGTTGGTACATTGTCTCTATCCAAACTTTGATACATGTCCTCCTTAGTCTTTTTTTGCTTTCATCTCTTAAACTACTAGAGAAATGGCATTGTGGTTAATTTTAATGACACCAACATTTACACACCGTTCCTATTCTCTCTAGTGCTTTCTTGCAAACACAGGGCTTACTTCAGAGATTAATGCAAAACCCAGTGATTTATGTACATTTCCGACCATTGTTGTGGTACCCCCTAGGCCACAGCTTGGGTGACAGGCTGCATTCATTTGGAGGCGTGGAGTGAAATGGGCGCATGTCTGGCCCATTTGCGAGGCATGCCGATGCCAATGTCTGCATTGGTAGACAGCGACCGTTCTGCGTAGCCTTAAGCTGAATCAGATGGCCAATTCTTCGACTGACGGTCGTGATGATTGGATCTACAATGCCAGCAGAGGTCTTCTTTTGCTTTCAGACACCTCCATCAGCGTATTTTAGCTCCGCAGTTCCGTCTAAAGATGCACCTTGAGAGTAAATCTCTGAATTAGCCCCAATTGTGACATTCTGGGGGGAATCTGTGTAGATAAGCTAGCTATAGGTCTCAGGACTGTTGCTTCCCGTATCTGTGTGGTACAACAATTGGTTCTTTGTTTGTTGAATGGATTATTGTCCTGTTTCAATAGTAAGCTCATTTGTTTTCTGCCTTCAGATTCCAAGATACCATTATATGCCCGTCAATGAAAACTGCAGAGCGAGCGTTCCAAATCCTTTTGCCTTCATTCAGGTAAATTGCACAATGCAGAATGGCTACAATACAAATCCTGATAGGACAGGAACGTAATGCCGCTGGCTTCCTACACCCACTGTGCCGCCCTGGCAATGAGGCACACGCTAATGTTTGGTATATTAGAAAACATTTTACTTGTTAATATACAAAATACTCTGCAGCTTTAGTCATGTAGATTTGTTTAAAACCTTGAATTACAATAAAGTTTTCTACTATTGAACACGACTTAGAACGGTCCCCTGATTGGCCACTTTCATTACTGCTGAGCTGTCCTAAACTACTGCTGTGTGGAACCTCCTGTCTCTGTCCTTCATGGTCTCCCCTCTTCTCCGGTTCTTTTACATGCCTTTCTCAGCAGCCCTTTGTTGATGAGGATGACCCTGATAAGGAGAAACGGATAAAGGAACTTGAATTGCTCCTTATGTCAGCTGAGAATGAAGTCCGAAGAAAGAGAGTGTCATCTGTAAGAATGCTGTGTGACCCCCATTCCTTTACTGCTCTATTTGTGTGCATGCTGCTTATTTTCTAAATGCTTACGCGCATTTTGGCTTCATTTTATTCAACTGCTAACCTCGAACAGAAATATACCATCTGGCGGCCGGGTGGGGGTGGATTGGGCCAGGCGACTGCAGGGTACCATTGGAAATAAAAGGTTTTGGTGTGGTGCGTTAAAGGTGAACAAACCATCTGTTGAATGCAAATAACTTTATTTAAAGTAATTCGAAGGCATGGGAAAAATAATGTCAATTGCTTCTTGCTTAAAAAAAAAAAAAAAATTTGATGGAAGAATCCCACGCAAACGGTAGCGGACTCACCGATGCTACGCCTATAAATATTTCCACACCAGGACCTGAATGCTGGCCAGATTAATCAGCCAAGCTGGCCTGGGGCATTTGTGGGAAGTTTCATCCGCTTTGACGCACCGGGGCGCAAACTTGCAGAAGGTTTCCCGCTTCAGAAACAACCCCATCAAAGTTTAAATATATTGCAGCTATTTATCTTCATCTCACGAATCATTATGGTTTAGTGAATACAATTATAACAGTGATATCTTGCCCAGCATGAATATTGTGGCATTGATGCAGATGGTATGCAGTCAGCATGTCTATTACACTTGTGGTAAGGGAGACCTTTAAAAATGTATTTCATTAGTGTTCACATGGTGACTGGAGTTAAATGTGGGCCTGTTCTCAGCATGCATATTGCGAGTTTTCAAACTGCATAATGACCGCACACAAATACCAGTCATAGGGCCAGATGCACTAAGCTCCCAAAGTGATAAAATGGAGAGTGATAAACAGCCAGCTAATCAGCTGTGTTTGAAAAATGTCAGACAGGAGCTGATTGGTTGGCTGTTTATCACTCTCCATTTTATCACTTTTGTCATATATATTTTGATCATCTCTACACCTAAGACACAAGTGTGTCCACAGAACTTCAGACTATGCAGTTGCAGTGATCTCCCTAGATATTCTCCAAATCTAAATGATTCCATCAGGCAGCTGGAAGGGATGGACAGAATAAACGTCTTCATAAGCTACAGGCAGCAGCTCACCGCACACCCTACTGCCTGGCCTCACGCTCTCTGCCTGCTGGGTTCCGGTCAGGCGTCGGGGAGACTGCGAGTCCACTCGCAAGCTGCTGCCAGTGCAGATTAGGCCAAGGTGAAGGGGATGGCCCCATGCAGCTCCCCTATGCCCTCTGCTCCAGCTCCCTCTGCAATCCAGACAGTGTATGAAAAATGCTGCACAGAACGCCTATCGAAAAGGTCCTGGGAGGCCACTGGAGTAGGATAAAAAAGATGCATACTGTATATTTTGACCTAATCTAAAGTAGGTGCACGTGCTCTCTCTTTGTAGCAAAATAGATGTAAAAGTATAGACAGTCGCATGATGCAGGCTGTTGTGCAACCCTCTTTGGCACAGTATTCACCCAATTTATTTATTTTAAATGACCATCTAATAACATTCTGATGCTTTCCGCCCCTGTTCGACGTAAAGCCCCCTTTGTGACCAAGGATGTTATCGCTACTGCAAAAGTATGCGGGTTTATTCCGCTGCTGGGTTTTTTGCTTACAGCCACTAAACCTCAGTATTGGCGCCTACTATCTTTATTGCATGCAAGAGATCTACTATACCCTGCAGTACAAAATACTTCTACTTGTTTATATACGACCACTGAAGGAAGCGTCATTCCAGGTGCACCGTTTTGCTTCAGGTTCTACTAGCATTCCCCAGTCAGCATTTATCAGTCATTTCTAACTTTTTTTTTTTAAATAAATGTAATAAGACGGGGAAATGTCCGGGAGTAATCCAGTGTTTCATGTATTTGAACTTGCCTGGTCAGTTTCTGTAAAATAATTTCCCATTTGTAACCAATTTATTTATTTAAGCAAGATGGGGCAGGTGGTAATGAAGTGTGACTATTTCGGTGACCAGTGCGGGATACCGGCTGAACTCTGCCCCCCCCCCCCCCTTTTTTTTTTTTCCAGGGCAATCATTTTACAAGGCAATTTTAAAAATATATATATATATATTTTAATGTTAGTTTGGGCAGCATCCCGCACGGTGCGGAACTCAGACTTCATTATGTCCCGTCCAAGTATTTTCAAAAGGTATTGTTTCTGGTTCTCTATGCTCACATGTAGAAGTGAACTATATATGCCTATTTCTGTTTCAGCAGACGGGGAGTTTATCAAGCTGGTCTGACAGCTTTCTTATGGATGATAGCATGTCCAATACACTCAATAGTTTAGAGGAACGAACCAGTGAATTATACAGTATGGAGGACACAAAGAACCTGACTTGCCAGCTGGTCTCTCCAAACAAGATTTTGGCTATGGAACCCAATCCTGTACTGTCATCGCTACAGACAATTCCAGAATTTTCTGAAACGTTGGATCTAATTGAACCTGTAAGTAAAGATCACTTTTAAATGGCACCAATTGTGAATGGGCACCTCATAAATTAGTGTGATTGTATATGTATATTTCTTTTAACTGTTAAGCCCCCCATACACTACTGCGACTTGTCCCCTGAAAAGCTTCCTGGGTGGCAGGATCTCCCCTGGAGAACTTCCCGGGCTGAATGATCGCATGCGATCCCATTCACCACTGCTGGGAGACTGTCCGAATCGGAGATCGGACATTCAAGCTGGTCCGATATGACTCCCATGTGATACGATGCGCGTGTGTCCATATGGGGTGAAAAGTGGCCAAATTGGACAAGTGTATGGCCAGCTATAGAAGGGTTCAAAGATGCTAGAGTAGTGGTAGGCAACTCCAGTCCTCGAGAGCTACCAACAGTTCATGTTTTCCAGCTCACCGCACAGGTGCGCTCATTACAGACTGACGCTTTTTAAAAGATCCACAGGTGGAGCTAATTATTTTGCTTGTGATTCTGTGAGGAGATTTGGAAAACATTAACTGTTGGTAGCTCTCGAGGACTGGAGTTGGCTACCCCAGCGCTAGAGGGAGCATTATGAATATTGTAGGAAGGCAGGGGATTGGACATCTAACCTGGTAGTGGTGGGCATTTGAATGTGCCGGAAGTCCCTGTTACAAACGCCTGAAGAAAAGTAGCCCCTGGGCCAACAAGGACAATATGTTGACATTCTAATATGTCAACACTATTTCGACGGATGTCAAGATAGTCAACATTGATATTCTAGAAACCTAGGTTTATAGGGAAAAAACCATCGGGCGCAAACACTAGTAGGGTCACACCCTTGGGATAGAAGGATAATTAAAGGAAATAATGGGTGGCAGCTCCCAATTAGCAAATTGGATATATTTGCAAACTAAATACAAGGGAAGAAGAGGGTGTGTAATGATAACTTTACACAACCAGAGAGCGCCACACGATTGGAGATGGTACAAAGAATTCTTTTATTATATTAAAAGATATAAAATAATACTATATCAAAATATAGACACATAATAATAAAGATATAAAATTTATAAACGAATAGACATATTTACACTCTATGTGAAATCGTAGCAGCAGCCAATAGTCCCAGTATATTGGGGTATATGCTCTCCTTTGAGCCAAGGTTTCAAATAATAAATGTCCAGCTCAATTAAAAATGATGATGGATAGCAGCCGATATTACATGGATTTGTGCAGTCTGCAGACGGCTCAAGCCACTCTGCCAGCTGTCGTCGCCTGTTGACGACCAGCTGATTTTGCGTTGTGCAGAGAGCGAGCTGTCCGCCTTCGGCAACAGCTTAGATAGCACCCACTGAATTGCCGGAGACTTTAAAAGACAGGTAGAACAAGTGCACTCACCCAGGCTTATGTATTTCTGCCGGCGTGCGGCTAGCGTAGTTCGTGCTGTGACGGCTGGGGAGGCTTAATACTTGAATCGGCTGGTGAGATGAGGATGCTGTGGAAACCTTTGTATAAGAGCTGCTGAAGAAGATTTCACAGTTGGAGTGAGCCTTTACTCTGTATCATTTGAATGTGCCGGAAGTCCCTGCTACAAACGCCTGAAGAAAAGTAGCCCCTGGGCCAACAAGGACAATATGTTGACATTCTAATATGTCAACACTATTTCGACGGATGTCAAGATAGTCAACATTGATATTCTAACCATATTAACCTGATGAATTTTCATATTATAACTGTTGACATATTGTACTCAAAACCTAGCAGGAACCTATTCTTACCTGTAGAACTGCCTATTCATATATTTTAATTCTAGATGCTCTTCAAATTGAATGACTGCATATAATACATTCTGTCCGCGAAATACATTATCACTCCTTTTATTTTTCTTCCAAATAGGACCCTACGACATGGAGTGATGTCACAAGCTTTGAGGTATCCATCGAGGCTACTCCTACCAAAGAGATCCCTGCCAAACTACTAGCTCAGCACGAAGGGTCCCTGGACTGTCCACTGAACTACAGCTTGGAGCTCCTTGACCCAGACACTGTTAATGAGGACAATAAAGGGTTGATTGCATCCCCCATAGTGTCAAAGCTTAGCTCCCCTCCAAGTATTCTGAGGAAGAAAAAAGGGCTGAACAGACCAGCGTTTGTTTCCAAAAATCCCCTACTAAAGATGACTCCAGTGAAAGCACTTCCATTCTCCCCGTCACAGGTGCGTAGAGATGTAGGCGTTGTGCTCTTAGTACTGATAAAGAGTAAATTAACTTGTTAGTTAATAGTCTCGTCTAGATAGACGGTCAACTCCATATGACCAGCTCAAGAGGTCTTTATGATAAAGGTCAACACTATTTTAGTTTTGGGGGGTTCTATGTGTTTTTCAATTACTTCTTATCCACATAGGAATAGCAACCTGTGGTGCTGCATGAAACCTACTGTATACCTCAGCTGATGGGTACAGCAAAGAGATTCGGTGGTACTGCCAGCATGCTGGGGAGATGATGGCAATGTTAGGAAACTAAGAGTGGTGGTAGAGGTTGTGGCTTATAGGCCCAGATGCAAATATTCCACTCCAACGCCACATTATGCAACATGGCAGTGGATGACAATATAAGGAAGGGGAAGGCAGTGTGTGTCAGGGAGAGACTGGTACAAGCACAATGTCCTGCATGTTGCAAATGGGACCTGTACCTTGGTGTAGGCAGGGACATATTGGTCTGTCTCTTTGACACCCCCCCCCCCCCCCCCCTTCACTCATTGAGCCTTCGTGCCGAGTTTGACACTAGGTCAGACATACTCTGACTGCCAATTACATCGGATTTGACCTGCCTTTAATTCAAAGATGGAAATGAATAAAAAAAAAAAATGTACAGCTGTCTTACTTAGAGGCAGTATGTGACTGTGGGGCGGGTCCCCCAGGCAGTGGGGACCACCCTGATCCCTGCATTGGTCCTTTCATCCAACATTGCCCAAAATGGTCTGCGGGAGGGTACAAGGGATAACTCCTTACTGGTGTGAGCAGCAGTGGGCCCCGGTGCAATACACCTGCAATACACCTGCTGCACCAATGGTAGTTCCGCCTCTGTGTTTGAGGGAAGTGGGCCACACTTAACAGCTTTCAGTCTAAACGGGAGGGATAATAGACAAGGGTGACACTGAAGTTAAATCTGGTATCTTATAACACGCAGTAATTTATCCAATTACAGCCATTTGTTATGGTGTAGTACAGTACACTCCAGCTGTTGTTGAACTACACATCTCAGCATGCCCTGCATCAGTTCTAGCATGGCAAATAGTAAAACTGTAGCAGGGCATGCTGGGATGTGTAGTTCAACAACAGCTGGAGTGTCAAGGTTAGCCATCACTGGTGTAATAAATGACCCATTATTGGGCCGTAATACATAGGATCCGGGATAAGATCCCAGACCCATTTGTTATGGTCTGAAAACTGGGGGTTGCTTATTGGGGATTCTGCTTCATGTGCCTGGGATGATTAAGGAGGAGTTCTGATAGCTTTTAAAGAAATAGGTATTGAGACTCCTTTTTGACGCTGTGCAGAGAGGTAGTGTGTGTCTGAGAAGGAGAGTTCCAGCGGTGGCGCGCAGCATGGGTGAGATCCTAGAGAGAAATTTAAGCCGTCTGTTTAGTTACTGATATGCAAATTGGTTTACAGAAATCAGACAATTACTTTTAGTATAGAAAACGTGCACTTGGCTAAGCAAAGCTAATTATTAATTACCATGTATTCCATATCAAAGTCACTAACACTTTGGGCATATTACCTATACAGTGGAATTAATATTGTGGGATGAATTAATATTCAGAAATTACTGTAATAAGACTGACCTTTCCTCCTCTCTCAAAGTTCTTCAACACTTCTGGGAATGTTCAGGAACAGTTCAATATTGAGAATCCTTCCTACACTTCCACTCCGATATGTGGTCAGAAGTTTGTAACCACTCCCCTGCGAAAGCAAATGGCGGCTGATGAGGATAAAGAGAACATGGGGTAGGTAGTCATGTGCACTTAATTGTGGTGGAAAGTTAATTGTGATTAGTATTAATACTTGGTCGAAATCTGGTTTGTATAACATGCATTTGTGTGCATTCACTTACCTGACCAGGGGGAAGAGGTGTCACGCCTTCTAGAGAGGGAGTTCCAATCAGCTTTTAGCTGCCATTGTACAGGCTGTATTTGAAAAGTTGATTGGTACTTTATCTGTCCAAGACTAGATACATCTTCCCCTAAGTGTCTTTTGCTCACCACAGTGATTTTTGCACTACTACTTTGTTTTGTAACAATCGGCTGTTTCTCTTTGAACAGATTTAGAACCCCCACAATACGAAGGAAGTTACTAGGACTGACACCTAGGACTCCAACGCCTTTCAAGAAGGCTCTCGCTGCCCAGGAGAAAAAGTATGGACCTTTAAAAGTTGTGGTATGTAAATCCTTTTTTTTTTTTTTTTTTAAACATGTATGTGCATATAGGTGTACCTTTTTTTTTGGTACTTAGTTTGGTACTTGGTTTAGTTTCACGGCGCCCAATTATATCGGATGCGATATCGGATGCGATATACCGATGCGATCCGATTCTATTTTTGACCTGTTCATAAACCCAGATGTAAAATGTGTAAAGCGAATTAGATTTGGGTGAGTTATTTTGTTTCTGTGCAGGGAAAATACTTACTGATTTATTATTCCACTGCAATATAGATCTCTGAAGTAAAACCCCACCCAAATCTAACTCTCTCTGCACAAGTAACATCTACCCCACCAGCAGTGCACATGGTTTTGTCCATCTAAGATAGAATTTTCCAGAAGGAGTGAACCAGAATAAGGCCCCATGTGTGACCTATTTTTTTTTTGCAGTCTTCTCTATCATAAAGCCCTTTCAGGAGGTACTATGATAAAATTTACTATTACAGTCTTACTAACTAAAATGGGTATTCCTTATATTTCAGTCGCAGCCTCTCGCTTACCTTGAAGAAGATATTCGTGAGGTGCTGAAACAAGAGACGGGGACAGATATTTTCATTAAAGAAGAAGAGGAGCCTGTTTATATAGCGGAGAAACAGGTACATTTATTAGTGGTCCATAATTTGGGGGAAATGCATTAAGGATCCTAAAGAGTGGAGAAGTTGCCCACTGCAACTAATCAGATTTGACCGCTCGCTTTATAGAATTGCTAGCTATAAACTGGTGGAAAAGGGGCTTAATAGTTTCCTGTCGTAACCAAACTTTTAACACTGGTTATTTCCAGAGCAACCCGGGTAGATGTTTGGTGGTCATATAAGTATAAGAATGACCTGGATCACATTATTTGCGAATCCGACCGTGGTGGCTACCAGGGTCAAACCCAGTACTGACCCGGTTGCATGGGCGGTATGAGTGCCAAGGCCTGGGTCACCTGACCCGTGGCACGCTAAAAGCACAGGAAGAGCTGGATCACCGGCAATTTGTAGATGATGTAGACTTCAATTGCTGGCAAGACTGCACATTGCATTTTGGTGGAAAAGGAGTATTACAGTTGTCTACTCTATAGGAGACTTGATACATCTCCCCCAGTCCTTTGAACATTTTGGCAAAACTTTATCAAAATCGTGTCCCTTTCATTTGTAGCTAGTTTCAGCTGTTAAAGTCAGAAAGTCTCTGATTCTTGATGACTGGGATAAAGAAGCCCTGGATGCCCAACTGTTTTCAGAAGATGGTGTTTCTGATTTGCCGGTAGGACTTTGTGGCAAATGGGCGCTGTTTTTGGTACTTGTTTCCTAGAAGGGCCACAATCGGGGGTAATCGTGTACCTTAACTTAAGGTACACGATTACCCCCGATGGACCCGATTTCCTTTGCAATCAGGTCCATTTAGCCGGCAAAGGCAAAATCGGGTCCATCGCGTCGGTCGGGTGCATTAACATGGCACGCGACGCGACAGACGCGATGGACCCGATTTTGCCATAGCGAGTAATGAGTGTGGATGAGAGACGCAGATCTTGGGAGGAGCGTAGAAGTCGTGTTGGAAGATATTTTGAGATAAGAGAAGATATGTATGTTGGTGTACATACATATCTTACCAATATAGGCAAAGGCTACAGTAACTCTACAATTATTGGACCGTTTGCCAATAATCAGGTACTTTGCCTGTTTTATTGTATAGTATATGATTTAAAGTATCTCTGATAAACCAGAAAAATCATGGTCCCATACACTCAACTTCGATTATCAAATCTGTTTGCCAAGAAAATCTCTCCCTCAATCTCCCAATTATCGTGCAGTGTGTATGAGCATTCTTAATAATCTGACTAGATTTCCCATGATTACCTCATCCTCCTTTTTAAGTGGATATGCAAATTCAGTGTGGGGTGAAAGTCTGTTTTTTTTTTTAAGTAACTTTGTATGTCCGATTATATGGGCCTTCTATATTCTGAAATATTTCCCAGATTTTGTTGAGATTGCCAGATAATCTTATGGTGTGTGCCTAACTTTAGTGCTGCAAGAAATTACACCAGCTAAGATGCAGTAATTTGATGGGGTATTGGTCATAGGGTCAACAGTAATTGGCTCGACCACTATTGCTCAAAAGGTTGACACATGAAAGGTCAAAAGGTCGACACAAGCAATAGGTCGACGTGAAATAGGTTGATATAAGTATTATGGTTTTGTTTGGTCATAAGTGTACATGGACACCGTATAAGTGTCCTGCTTCGCTAAACATGCTTCAGGCACACTATTATCTCGCTCTATGCCCGCTTGGATAGTAAAGTAGGAAAAACCACCTTTTTTTTTTTTTTTTTAAAGAAAGTGGAAAAACTCATGTTGAAAAAGGGGGTGTTAGATCGCACTGGATAATTTTTAAAGTAACTGGTGTAACCTCATTATTAATAATTTCAGTAGACTTGGTCTCTATTATGTTGAGGTGTGCTACCGCAAGACATTAAATAGGCTTAATTACAGGGGAAACAAAAGAATGTTTGTTGTACGGTGCACAAGAAATGGACGTATAAAATATAACCTTTATTACATTATTTTTAAAAGTTTAAGCACATTTTTTTTTTAAACTAAACATACAACATGTAAGGACTAATTAATGTTCAAATAGTTTTATTGAAAAGTATAAAAGTTTACAGCATGTGGAGCAGTTAAGGAAAAAATCTGGAGTTACAAGAATAAGGCTGCTCATCCAGCAACATATAAGGAACATAAAGTTGTAACAGATCACATGACCAAACCTATTTTGAGGGGGGTGGGTTGGGATCTAGTGGAATGAGAGTAGGGAGAGTTAAGAATGGCGGGAGAGGGAGGGGGGGGGGGTGGAAGAGTGTAAAAAAAGTGGGAGATTACGTAAGTGGGGAGGGGAGGAAGAAGGGGGTATAGATGGGGAGAGGGGTTAGGTCAGTCCCGGGATAGGGGATCCAGTTAGTGAGTACCAGGGTTCCCAGATTTTGTGATATTTCTCGACTGTGTTGTTTTGTAGGCTGGTAATGTATTCCATTTTTGCAACAAACCAGATGCGGTTAGAGAGTTCTGTGTGAGACGGAGTTTTAGGATCTTTCCATGATCTAGCGATTAGGAGTTTAGCTGCGGATGTGATATGGAGAATTAGTTTGTTGGTGTGGGCGGGTAACTGGTCGACTGGGCCACACAGGAGCATATTTGTGGGGGATAGTGGGGGGCAGGCAGGGATAACAGAGGCTAGGACAGATTGAACCATGTTCCAGAAGGTTTTAATAGATGGACAGGTCCACCAGATATGGAGAAAAGTGCCTTCGCAGCCACAAAGTTGCCAACAAGAGTTGGGGGCGGATGGGTATATGGCATGGATACGTGACGGGACGAGATACCAACGGGTGTAGATTTTGTACGAGGTTTCTTTAATTGCTACACTAATGGAGCACTTAGAAATGGCTAGTCGTATATCATTCCATGCGTCTTCCCCTAGGGGGGACCCCAGGTCCGAGTCCCAAGCAGCTTCGTGGGGTTCTATAGGTGGGCCGTCTGGTGAGAGAATGTAGTGGTATAGATAAGATATAGTGCCCCTGTCCGTAGGTCTGTAAGAGCACAGTTTCTCCATGGGAGTAAGGTCCCTGAGGGTATTTGTTTTAGGGAGTGAAGAGAAGAAGCTTCTGATTTGTAGGAATTGGTAGAAAAGAGAGTGGGGGATGTGGTGTTTCTCTCTCAGGTCCGCAAAAGAGAGGGGGGCATTCTTGTCTTGAAGATGTTTAAGTCGTGTTATTCCTAGCTTGGACCAGGTAGAGGTCATGTGGGGGGATTGGCCTGGAGGGAATGAAGGGTGTTGCCAAATCGGCGTTAAGGGAGAGGGGTGGGAGGTGAGGGAGAGTTTGTCGGCTAAGGTGTCCCATATAGAGAGCGTGAGGGATATTGTAGGTGGAGATTGAGCTAGGGTGGGCCTAAGTTTTCGTGGAATCCAGGGGAGGTGGGAGATAGAGTGGGTCTTAGCAAGATCCGACTCCATGTCAACCCATCTTTTCATGCCGGGGGGGGAGTGCCAAGCAACTAATTGGCTGAGTCTGGTGGCTTGATAGTATTTGGAAAAGAGCGGGAGGCCCAGGCCTCCTGATGAGGGGGGTTTGGTAAGTATGCTGCGTTTAATGCGTGGTTTCTTGTGATTCCAGATGAATTTACAGCATGAGGTTTGTAGGGTGTTGAGGGTCCTAATGGGGATGCTAATGGGGAGGGTCTGGAATAGGTAAAGGAGTTTGGGGAGCACAGACATTTTTATAACGTTAATTCTGCCTATCCAGGAAATGAAGAGTTTACTCCAGCGAGCGAGATCTTGTGTGATGGACTGGATGAGGGGGGGGAAGTTGAATTTGTAAAGGTTAGTGTAGGACTTTGTGAGGTTGATTCCTAAATATTTTATATAGTCCCTGCGCCAAGAGAAATCAAAGTTAGTTTGAAGAAGGTCGAGCGCAGGTCTGGGGATATGGAGGGGGAGTGCTTCAGATTTGTCATGGTTAATCTTGTAACCCGAAAAATGGCCATACAAGGAGAGTTCTTGGAAGAGATTGGGGAGGGAAATGGAGGGGTTGGAGAGAGTGAGGAGGACGTCATCAGCAAAAAGTGATATTTTGTAGCTAGAGTTGCCTATCGTGACACCTGAAATATCAGGATTGATTCTAATGCGGTTGGCAAGGGGTTCTATAATTAGTGCAAAAATAAGCGGGGATAGTGGGCAGCCCTGTCTGGTTCCATTGGAAACACTGAATGGGGCAGAGGTTAGGCCTGCAGCAGAGACAGAAGTAGAGGGGTTATGATAGAGAGCTTGTATGGCCTGTAGGAACTGGCCTTGAAATCCAAATCTTTGGAGTGTGTGGGAAAGAAAAGACCATGATACCCTGTCAAACGCCTTTTCTGCATCTAAGGCTAGTAACAGGGTGGGGAGCTTAATGACGTTTGCGTGGTGGATCAAGTTGATGGTTCTTCTGGTATTGTCTAATGCTTGGCGAGTTGGTACGAAGCCCACTTGATCAGGGTGAATGAGGGAGGGGAGTATTGGATTGAGTCTATTAGCTAGTATTTTTGCAAAAAGCTTTAGGTCTGTGTTTAGGAGGGATATGGGGCGGTAGTTTGATACCAGCTGTGGGTCTTTGCCGGACTTTGGTATGACGGTGATTACCGCTCTCGTAGTGTCTGGGTGAAAGAATTCTCCATTTAAGATGCGATTGAAGGTAGCAGTGAGGTGGGGAAGTAGAGATTGTTGGAATGTTTTATAGTATGAGAAAGGGAGCCCGTCCGGACCTGGTGATTTGGAGGGTTTTTGGGATTTGAGGGCGTTTTTTATTTCTTCTGAGGAGATAGGGGAGCAGAGTTTGGAAGACGTGTCTGAGTCAAGTTCTGGAAGAGAGCATGAGGTCAGGTATTCGGGAGAGGACATTGACGTGGGGGTGGAAGAGGGTGGTGTAGAGGAATTGTACAGATTGTTATAATATTGCTTAAAGATGTCATTAATATCGTTGGGATGGTAGCACAGGGAACCTGAGGGGTTTTTAAGAGACGGGATAGCGGAACGGGCTTTACGGCGTTTGAGTTGATTGGCCATGAGAGAGTCTGCTTTATTACTCTTCTCATAGTAACGCTGATTGGTCCAGCGTAGGGATTTCTCAATTTTTTCTGAGAGGATAGCATTGAGAGCGGCTTTGGCCTTGGAGAGTTGTTTGTAGTTAAAGTCGGTCGGGGAGCGTTTATGTTGCGAGTCGAGGAGGGCGACTTGGTTTAGTAGGTTTTGAAATTTTTGTTTCTGTTCCCTGTTTCTATGGGAGGCGTAGCTAATGATGTGGCCCCGGATTACTGACTTATGCGCTTCCCAGACTAAAGGGGTGCAGTCTTGATCAGCGGAGTTGAGAGAGAAGTAGTCTATCAACGCCTCATTGATCTTGTTTTGGAAGTGTGGGATCTTTAATAGGGTCTCGTTTAAGCGCCATGAGGGCTTGGGGATTGGTGTTTCCAGAAGGTTGAAAGAAGAGGTGAGAAAGCAGTGGTCAGACCAAGTACTGGGGATGATGCTGGAGTTTATTAATGAGGTGGAGGTCGAGGGGTCACAAAATATCAGGTCAATTCGCGAGTGAGAGTGATGGGAGGGGGAGTAGTAGGTATAATCTCTGGTGGAGGGATTCATGGAGCGCCGAGTCTCGACAAGACCGGTCTCTGTGGTATGCTTTGAAAGGGCCCGGGCCAAAGGGTCGGATCTAGAGGAGGGGAGGTGTGTTGATTTATCTAACTCTGGGTCAGGAACGCAGTTAAAGTCTCCTCCTAGAAATACATGACCGCTTTTCTTTTTCTGCAAGGTGGTGAAGAACTTTTTAAAGAAGCGTTGTTGGCCTGAGTTGGGGGCGTATATATTAGCAAAAGTTACCTCCATGTGGCCCAGTCGACCAGTGACGATGAGATATCTGCCATCGGAGTCTTTAAACACCGAGTGCATTGAGAAGGGAAGTCTGTTGCGGAGTAGGATGGCCACACCATTATGTTTGGACGAGCTGGAGGAGTAGAACACAGTAGAGAATTGTCTAGATTGGAGGGTGGGGTGTCCAGGTGCTCTGAAATGTGTCTCTTGCAGAAGGATGACGTCTGCATTAAGGGTACGAATGGTGCGGAATAGGAGAGAACGTTTTTGAGGGGTGTTTAGGCCCCTTGCGTTCATTGAGGCTATTGTGAGTGGCATCCTAGGTTGCTAGATGGGGAAGAGAAAGAGGATGGGGGGGGAAGGGGGGGTGGTAAGGCGGAGGGAGGGGACAGATACTGTGTGTGTTAAAGAGGGTAAGTGTAAGCGTTGCTCTAGAGCGTTGTGGAGGGGGTGGGGGCTAAGTGTGATGGGAGGTTAGGGAGGACGAGGCTGAGAACGAGTCCTCGGAGAGAGGAGGAGGTGCTCAGTTGGTGGGACGGGTGTGTCCAAAGGGGTGGTCCACCCTTAGGGGGCGTCACCCTAGGGAGAAGGGTTGGGGGGGGTGTGTGGAAAGTAAGCGTGTCTTGTCGATTCCCCTGGGTGCGGTGGTCAACAAGTAAATTGAAACATTAAACATACAAATGTCAAAGAAAACAAAAGGGTGCTGAGGCGAGGGGGGGAGAGCGGCAGAGAGAAGGGGCCCATCTGCTGTAAAATATGTACTGCAGGGATGGGTAGGGTGTGTTTTTCCCGTAAATTGCGGGCAACAAGATCGAAGGTGCTCTCCCAACCGCCCTAAGCCCCCCGCCCAGCCCCTATACAATCTAACAAGGCAACTTCAAACACAATCAGTGTCATGGCCTGAACTGAAACAAGCGGTCTGGAATGACCATGAGAGAACTGAAGTACAATCCTAACTAGTGCTCAAATATGTGAGGAGCAAACTGGTAAACAAAAAGGTAAATGTCCAAGGGGGTCATTCCGTATTAGCTGAAGGGTCCGAGTCACTCGTGGGTAGATGGTGACCCGCCCTCTGGGAAGGAGGAAGACTCTTCAAGGTGGGAGAGCAGATCCCTGCATTCCCGCATTCCCGCATATCTCTGATTAGAACAGTCTTACCGTTCAGGTCCACAATTAGCTTGAAGGGGAAGCCCCAACGGTAACGGATGCCTTTGTCCCGGAGGGCGGTTGTGAGGTCACGAAAGTCCCTTCTTTTTGCTAGCGTGAGAGGGGCCAGATCTTGGTAAAACTGGAGATTCGAGGATTCAAAGGTGGTGGATCTCTGACCTCTAGTTGCTGAAAGGACCATTTCTTTGTCTTTAAAGCTTAGGAATCGGATGATCACGTCCCGGGGTGGATCTCCATCGCGGGGTTTTGGTCTAAGCGCTCGGTGCGCTCTCTCTAAAGGAAGTTTTCGCGGACCAATATCTTTGGATATGGTGGAGAAGAGTCTGTGGAGGTAGGGCTCTAGGGCCTCTTGCGGGATAGATTCAGGAATGTTGCGTATACGGATGTTGTTTCTCCGCTCTCTGTTTTCCAGATCTTCGTTCTTAGAGCGAAGGTCAGTTAGTTCAGAGATGATGTGGTTTAGGTCTCTGCTTGTGTCGTTCAGAGATTTTTGAAAGCCGTCTTGTCGAGATTCCAGTTTGAAAGTTCTGGCTGCAAGGGAGGTAATGTCTGATTTAATGGACGCCATCGCCTTGTCCAATTTAGTCTCGAGCGAATCCTTAAGATCAGTGATTAAGGATCGAAGAGCCAGGATGTCCTCCTTGGTGGAGGGGGTGGGTGAGGCGGGCTGCTTCTTATCCATGACTTTTGGGGTAGGGGAGTTGGGCTCCTCCCGAGGGGTTGCTTTGATGGAGCGAGTGAAGTGGTGAGAGATGTCAGATCCACCTTTTTTGGGCGTTTTAGCGGTGGATCTCCGCATGTGAGAAGGGCCCGGGCAGGTAGAGTAGTATGAATGGATCTAAAAAGGCCGGGACTTGTAGGGGGTCGGGCCCTCGATCAGTTGTTGTATGGTTCGGAAAGTAGGGGTGAATGGTCAGGGGCACCCAGGGGAAGCGGGGCAGGGGCCTTTAGGTCGACATGAGGCGCTTCAATTCAGTTGAAGAGGAAAGGGGGTAGTCTCTTTGTCAAAGCTGACGGGGAGGGGGGTCCACTTTCCCAGATGATGGGGAGCTTGATAGTAGCCGGAGAATGGGAGACTGTTGTTTCTCAGCTGTGGGGTCTCCTCGCGATGCTGCGGGGGTCGGGCTTTAAGCGATGCTCAGTTATAAGGAGGCGGAGTGGGTTCAGAGGGGATGGGGTTGGCAGGGGCGGCAAAACGTGAGCCTGAGACGTGGGTATTATCCCCCTTACATAGGGGTTTTCATTTGCCTGTGCTGGGCTGCGTCTGCCCCACTCAATATGGCCGCCGCCTGTCTCCTTCAGTGCCTGGGGAGAGTGTACAGGCCGGGTGCAGCACGGAATTATGAGGGCGGATCAGCCTAGTCCCTCTCACTGTAATGCCCAGTCTGGCTGACCTGTATGGAGCCGGGAGAGCAGGCGAGTGGATGGCTGTATGGATGATGCCACATCCAATATGGCCGCCGCTCTTTGTTTGTGCAGTTTAGCTGTGGACTGGGGCAGATTGATGGGGCTAGGAGTCCAGTGTGGTTGGGGTGGGCAGCGCCCACATCCCAGGTGACCCAGGTGAGCCCCCTGGGTGATACAGGGGGGTGGTAAGAGGCGCAGCTCCGGCGTCTCCGGTTTCCAAAATGGCCGCCGGCCGGGGAGAAGGGGGCCTGAGCGGCTCCTACCTTGTCAACGGAGCTGATACAGGCTCCTGCAGGGGTCCGGTGGCGCCAGGGGACCACACAGAGGGTCACTGGGGTCCGGATGCCGCCTCCGGAGTAGTCACGTCGCGCCTCTTCGTGTGGGAGCCCAGCGGCGGACCGGGCAGCAACTCGAGGTCCCGGCTTCTGCAGGTGCTAGGCCGCAGTCCGCAGGGACCCGAAAACGGGACCCCCGACTCCGCAGCGCTTCCCAGCAAGCTCCCCAGAGATGAGGGGGAGCCCACCGGCACTTATTGTGCACGCAGGTACGTGTGGAGGGGATTTGGAGGGGTTTTTAGTTGTCCCCAGACGGAGCTCTCTTGAGAAGCAGCCTCTCTCCTTTTCAGTCAACTGTCTGTTTTTTAGATGCTAAACTGTCTGTATTATATACATGCTTCTATGCTGGGCACACACAAAGCGATATATATCGATGGCCTGGGCAGCACCATTCAATGTTGATGCCGATATGCAGAGGCGGATTATGCTGTGATGTAAGGACTAATTAGACAGTGTAAAAAGGAAATAACATTCCTGAAATTGCGGGGGTTAACAGATGATCTTTTGGTGTGTTCACTGTAAAATAATTGATGCAATAGCACTTGTAACAACAAGCAATATTGTAAACTGACACCGTATTAATTTGCAACGTTCTTAGAGGCAATGTGACAGCATAAGAGCGTGTCCTCAAAGCATGGGAACCATGTCCCTATATATGATAAATCAATACATTTCTGTATTTGCAGGGGATCGGATGTGGGCAGCGTCCCGGCCGCTCCTTTTCACCCCGCTATTTAGTTTGTCACAAAAGTCAGTTTTTAAATTGGCCCCGAGTGTACAGCAAATACTCATATTCTATGTGCCAAGAAAGAAACAAGTGTCCGCCTGCTGCTAGGGTTTGTTTATACTGTCTGTTAGTGTGCACCGCCGCTGGAAGGTACGCGGCGTACTGCTGCTGCAGGTGACACTCGTGTACACACTTTAAAATAAATATTAAATAGAGCAATAAACATAGATCATTTGTAAACCGGCCCCCCCCCCCACTAACGTGAAACGCTGACGCGCGTTTCGCTATAACTTTTTTCAAGGCTAACCGGGCAGGCGCCTGGAAGCCGTTAAATGCAGATAATTAGTAAGTAGTGTCAAGAATGACTATCTAAATAAGGAGTGAATTCCCTAATTGTCTGGTTTTTACTTAGCGTTGTCTCATTTACTGATATAGGAGCCATGTACAGGGTCCGTGAAAATGCTGCCCCTTGTGTACTTGGAATCAGGATACCTAGTATTATGACATTAAGGGAATTTACTCCTTATTCACTCCTTATGTAAATATTGTCATTCTTGACACTACTTACTAATTATCCGCATGCTAAATCAAAAAAGCTTATAGCGAAACGCGCGTCAGCATTTCATGTTCGTGGGGGGCCTGAATACAATTGATTTATGTTTATTGCTCTATTTAAGATCTATTTAAAAGTGTGTACACGAGTATCACCTGCAGCAGCGGTATGCCGCGTAACTTCCAGCGGCGGTACACGCTGTAACAGACAGCCACCCGGACACTGACCGTGGTGCTGCTATAGGCAGCCATAAATCGAAAAAGTTTGTGAACCACTGGTCTATATATTGAGATCTTGAATATATTTACTAGAGATTTTGACTGGCTGATTTTGATTATACTAGACTGTATACAATATAGTCAAAATTGGCTTGACTGCACAGTCTCTCTTTTTCTTTTCTTGAGATGCCGACCTCACAGGGGACGTGCATTTGCTGCGCAAACTGTATACACACTGTGCGTTTTGTGTTAACCTTTCTTCCTGTTTTTTGACTATATATTCAAAATCAGTAGCTCAAATCGCACCATGTGTATGCACCTTTAGTGGGGTGTTTCCACTTAGGCAATGTTTAATGACATTGTATTGATGGAACTGCGCTCCCTACAGAGTTGGAAGTAAGTTGCGGTTTCCATCAGTTCAAATACTTATGTAGAAAAATACAAGTTTGTAACAATTATTTCTTAGATTTATTTACTTCTTGAAACCTTAGCTTTTTATTTTCTCCTTCAAAGAATGAAAATGCAAGACAGAGTGAAAGTAGCCTTTCCACATCTTTAAGGGCGCCGTTGGCACAGAGGGCAGACTGGAACTGCAGCATTGGCACAGGAAATCAGAATAATATGCTTCCAAGAAAGAATCCAAATTTTGAAGTAAACGTTAAAATGGAAAGACCTGCTCAGGTATTTGTTACAAGGATAGTATGTTTTGGTTCAGTAATATGACCTCAGTTTTCTGTGCTGGAGACCATTATAGAGGCAGTAAATCAATTTCCTGACCGCAGTGGTATGCTTTGCATTGTTTGAATATATGCCTAATTCTGAACGAAGAGCAATAAAATAGCCATTTCGCATCCGAATAAACCAATGCTGCATGCAGTATAGCCGACAAATACTGATCAGCTTTATTTTTACTGCAAGTTACATTTAAAGTAAAACACACACATCCCCGCATAAACACTAAGGGGGGTATTCAATCCAGTGTCAGCTGTGATTCAGTCGGATCAAAGTCAGCTTGGCAGGCGGGATTCAATGTTCAAAAAGGGGGTGTATCCGTGAGATACGGCTGCAAATCGCCGAGCTGCGGCTGGGAGCTCGACAATTCCCAGCAGTTCTCCGCAGAACGGGCCCGACTGCTTGTAAAGTCAGGCTCGTTCTGACGAGATTGAATACCCCCTAAAGCTGGCTACACACTATACAATATATCGGTCCATGTTGCGATATATGACTGGTATTGTGTTGGCATTTTTGTTTATTGTTTTTAACTTCTTGTTGGCAAATTCTAATTTACTAATTTCTATTCCTTCCAGTCTGCCTGCGAATGGGAAGCTGTTGTGTTTGGAAAAACTGAAGATCAGTTAATCATGACTGAGCAGGCAAGACGTTATCTTGATATGTACAAGGCATCGGCCAGCTCTACATCCAGATCTCTAGTTATATGATTGTTTCATATTTAGCTGGATAATCAAAATGCCTTCTACCTAAGTGCACTAAAACAAGACTTTTTAGAACTGTTGGCAAAATGATGCTTTGTTTTGCAGCCTCGCATTATGCATGAATGCTAAAAGGGAGCAATTCCTTACCTAACAGTAGGATCTATTGTTACTAGCTATCTACGCCATTCTACCAAAAGGCCACAGATGTTCTCTGTCTCTCCCGAAGAATATGCAAGATGTAAAAGTGCCCTTCTCACTGGCTGAGAACCGTGACACATGGACTCCTTATCAACTCCATTTCATTTTTAAAAGACATTACATGAAGGTCTGAAAATGCATTTTTCTTTGGGTTTTCTTATACGTTTTTGTTTGGAGTTTTTGTACAAATTTTGTGGTGTGAATTCAAGCTCCTTTTCCCAACAAGTAGAACAGAAATATGCCTGGTTCTTGAGATCTCTGGACTGTGGCTTTGATACAAGGTCTTTTATCCTGGTAGTCGGATAGCCTTGCTTCTGATTATTTAAATTTTTCTGTTGCTTTTCTGTCTTTTTTTTTTTTTTTTTTTACTTTTTGGTTTTATTGTTATCCTTGCTTTTTTTTTTTTGTCTGGGTCTTGTATATTGTTTTCCTTTTTCAAGGATTCGGTTAAATGCTTCCTTTTTTGTTTTATATCCAATGCATATCTACCTTTCATCTGTAGAATGTAGTACAATTCTGACAGCAAATGTGAGCTACTGTACCTTTTTAAAAACTTATCTGCAGGCTTTTTTTAATTATTATTATAAACCGTATATAGATATATATTTTTTATTAGTGTAATAAAATGGAAAGGAGGTGTAAAGTAGAACTGAAGTCAGACAGTTCACATATATAATATCATTTTTTTATGTGATCTCATTTTAGTTGCTGTTGTGTTTTTTTTTAGGTACTTTGTTACTTATGGTATTTTTGTAATAGACGTGTGCAGAAAGCGTTTGCATTTTCTCTCCTAGCTTCCAGGACATCTGTTTATACTGTAGATGTTTGAGCGAACAGGAAGTTGCACTACTAGGCTTCGGTATGCTGCATAGTAACACATGAATGAGCTACAGTGTTATATATTTATATACAAAAGGTACTTCATGCAGAGGTAGGCGTAATGCAGAAATATGGTTTCCTAATTAGAATTTATCAGTATTTTAATTCTCAAGCTGAGAATTGTACTAGGTTTGAATGTAATGTACAGAACACGTAGGTAAAAGGAAATGTTGTTCCTTGCGATCTCTTTATTTATTTAATGCTTGCCAGTCCAAGTCTGTGTTTTTAAATGTATATTTAGGTTTTAGAGAAGTCCAAATAATTTCCTGTTTTTATTATAGCATCTGCTGACATTTACTATACAGGTTTTTTTTGTTTTTGTTTTTAAATAACTACACGTAAACTACAAGTTTATTTACATAAAGGCTATTGGTAATCACAAGGACATAGGGCGGTTGGACGAACTCCAAATAGTTTTATATTTACTATTCATCTGTCAGCTATTGTTCTGTTAAAGGTCCATACACCCTGGGCGACTATGCCCAGGGTGTATGGACAACGATGATCACATTCATCGCTGGGGGGGGAAGCCGCTCAGTGCATACACACTGAGCGGCTTTCCCCCTGCCCGGTGCCGACGTGGGGGGGGGGGGGGGGGGGAGGACGGCTTTGCATAGTGCAGTGCTATGCAAAGCCGTCCTAAAAGCTGCTCATCTGCTGGTATTACCAGCAGATGAGCGGCTTTCCTGGCAATGATGCGGGAGCGTGCAGCAGCAATCATTGCTGGGGCATACACACTGGGCGGCTTTGAGCTGAAAGCCGCTCAAAACCTGCTATTTTGAGCGACTTTCAGCTCAGTCGCCCAGTGTGTATGGGCCTTTAATATATGCCTTTTCCAGCAGACGGCTGAGGTTCCTTCCATTGGGATTTCTAACAGGACCTGTGCTGTCAAACAGAGACTAATAGCTTCTGCCACCACTAGAACATAACTTCATCTCCGATTATCTTAAGTTCTGATAAGCTGTTGCTGGCCACACGTCCGTATAGTTAGTTTAGCCCAGTATTACCACGTGGGTGCTGCCTAAATATGCAGTGTACTGGTTTGATCAAAATTGTTTGGCAATCAGTATCTCCTAAATGCAACAATCCCATGACTTATCCCACTGTGTTGCAATCCTATGACTGTAAAGGCCCATACACACTGGGCGACTTTGAGCTGAAAGTCGCTCAAAACAGCAGGTTTGAGCGTCTTTCAGCTCAAAGCCACCCAGTGTGTATGGTCCGGCGATGAGCGCGCTCCCGCAACATCGCCGGGAAAGCCGCTCATCTGCTGGTTATACCAGCAGATGAGCGGCTTTCAGGACGGCTTTGCATAGTGCTCTGCTATGCAACGCCACCCCCCCCTCCCTCCATCGGCGCCGGGCAGGGGGAAAGCCAGTCAGTCAGTCTGAGTAGCAATTTCAGCCCACTTTAAACTGCAGTCACATCCTTACTAGTCATTCTATTGTAGAATCACACTTGTATTTTAAACTTATGTCCTTTAAAATGTATGTCGCTATTCCAACAGAACGCTGACACCTACCCTTCACCTATTTCTACTGAATGAGCGACAGTCCAATATTATGTGCCAGGGATGTAACCTTCTTCTCTGTGTAGCTAGCACTGTAACTGAGCATAACTTATACACAAGACCAATATGACATGTTGCACTATGTTTGAATCATGTAAATGACGGCATGAGGCTGTACTACCATTAATGTGGGTGTCAGGGTATTTCAAAAGCGGCTACGTCTTTCAAGTACTTCAATTCACAATGCACTGTCTCAGACCGGTTCTCCCTACAGCGGTGTCTAATGCAGTTGATCTTTCCAAGCTTTGCACGACTATAGGTGTCAACAGTTGCTTTTTGTGCCTATTTCTAGGTATTTGCACTTATAATTTATTTCTCTGTTTTGTTCTGAAGGAAGGTTTGCTTGTAATGTAGAGAATGTACTGTATAGTTTAATGGTGCGCTTGGCTACTTATTTACTAACTGGGAAATAGTGCTGTTCTGTAGCGTCTGGGGATTGTATTTGTTTTATTTATAGATCTAAGTCAGGCATGTCCAAACTACGACCCTCCAGCTGTTGTGAAACTACAAGTCCCATCATGCCTTGCCACAGTTTTACAAATCATTTAGGAATGCTAAAACTATGGCAAGGCATGCTGGGATGTTTCACAACAGCTGGAGGGCCACAGTTTGCTCATGCCTGATCAAAGTTCTTCTCCATTTTCAAGATGTGCTGCTATATAAGACAGCAGAATAGGCTTGCTGCTACGGAGATGGAAGAAGAGCATTATATGCAGTGTACAAGGGTTGTAACAAGAGTCACACATTCCCAATACAGCAAGAAAGGCTCAACCAATACCTTCAATTTCACTGCTTCACTAACGCTTGTCTTATGTCCTTCTCAATAACGTTGAATTTGGATAGTTTGGTTTCTTATTCAATTTAGCGGCAGATGTACTGGATAAAAGTTAGATTTATTGTAAAGTACATTTCTGGGTGATTTTTCATGGCAAGTAAATAATAACTACAGGAAAAGTTGGAACTGAAAAGTTGGCGATTCTATTCACCCACAAAATGATGTTCCATTTTGAGAAAATTGGTGACCCTTTAGAGATGTATCAAGCCGTGAAGATGTTGGCCAAATCACCCAATTGGCTCCTAACTGTCTTTTATTTAGCACAGGATTTGAAATTGGTTAGATATTGATTGGTTGATTTGGGCAACTGATTCTATTTCTCTCCAAGGCTTGATAATTCTCCCAACACATGTGGTGGCTCTGTGGGCCTGCTTAGTGCAACTGACTGACCAACCTATTGGCAAATAATGGTCCGTTTTCAAACCGAAATTGAGATTGCGGTTCATATGGAGTGCAGAGGACGTTCATTCAGACAGGAGGTTTTGCAACTCTAACCTCTTTGCTTCCAATAATTATCACAACAGCCAATCTCCTGAGCTGAACATTGCCCTGAAAATAACTTCCAGATTAATGGTATTTTACAGTATGTCCTCTAAAATGACCGATCAATCCCAACTATCCAAATTTGACCACGAAATTCTGGTTAGTCCGGTATAATGTTTTATCCGATTATACAGGACTGACTTCTTATTCGTGTAGTAACGTGCTGTATTTCCAGTTGACATAATAGTTTCCCAATGGTACTGGTTGAGAATTTATTTGCTGGGGGAAAAAAATGTATTCGAAGTCAAAAATTTTCATAATATTCTGTTGTCCCTATGTAGTGACTTGTTTGATGGCTATATATATGATTTCTGTATGTATGCTTTTGTGTTGTACACTACATACCTTACTATATTGAACTGTCAAACATACAAGAACATTTTTGAAAGTAGAAACTGTATAGACCATGTATTAGCGTTAGACAATGGATGGTTCTGGTCAGGTTCATTTCTGTCCAGGCCGGCGAAACACTAGGGTATAGTCACGCTTTGTCTATTACAATATTGCTCCATTTCATGCGCAGTACACTCTGTTTGCCAGTATGA
The DNA here is from genome assembly GCF_055691185.1 of Crinia signifera. Classification (NCBI taxonomy): domain Eukaryota; kingdom Metazoa; phylum Chordata; class Amphibia; order Anura; family Myobatrachidae; genus Crinia; species Crinia signifera. Next base: position 51,426,620 of record NC_139221.1, on the reverse strand, counting down.
CAAAATAAAAAAATATTTTATAAAGCATTGTCTGGATCTGTATCTTTGTTATGGAACTAATAATATCTATGTTATTGAACTTTTAATATTATACTAGGATAATAGGATGTAACATTTTGAAAGGACCCCCTTGTACCGCTGTTTCTACAATGCCCCTTAGGGGGGGCAGAAGTAAGAGAAGTAGAAGTAAGTTACGGGAGTGAGACAAAGGTGGTGCCAAAGGAAATATAGGTGAGAGGGAATGTGAGAAATGGAGAGGGGGAGGAGCAAGAGAGAAAAAGGGGAGGTACGGGCAGGAGTCAGGGAAAATGTCCGGGAAAGAGTCTGGGAGAGAGACAGAAGGGGGAGAAAGAAAGCAGGGAAAAAGAGGGGAAAGGTGGGGAGCAGAAAGATTAGGGACCGAGATGGAGGGGGACTAAGAGATGGGGAGACCGAGCAAAAAGAGGAGAGCGGTGCAAGACGGATACATATACATATGTACAATTCAAAACTGGTATTCTTGTGATGCTCAATACTTCAATAAAAATATTTTGGATAAAACAAAAATGTGGTAATGAATGAAAGTATATGAAATTCAATCATTTGCTCATAAATGCTGGAAAATAGTCAAAAACTAATATTTGGACAAATCTGTTAGATCAAATAAATCAATGGGCCGTATTCAATGAGCCTGATTCGCCATGTTTTTATGGCGAATTTGTGCTGTTTGTCGAATTTTTGACAAAAACGGCGAATCACCCTATTCAATGACCACATGGCGAATACATTTGAAGGTTTTTTTCGCCATGATTCACCGAGTAGCAATCGCTATCTTTTTATGGAGAAGTGGAATGTGAACTTTTAAAATAAAGTGTTTTGTTTTTTACATTTGGTGTCAAAAAATCAGGAATTTTATTCTGAGGAGGGGCATGCTATTTTTATTCATGTGCTGTAATTTTTTTTTTTTTTTTTGACACAGCAGCCAGCAGGCCCCCTGCTGGCTGCTGTGTAAAAAAAAAAAAAAAAAAGCCGAGCCGCTCATTACATATTCATATATTCACTGCACCCGATCGTTACGATCGGGTATAGTGAATATACGGTCCCCTGCTGGCACCCCCGGGGGGCAGCCTGTGCTGCCTGGCACCCGGGGAGCCCACCTCCCCCCCACAAACGTTCTGGGGCAGGCAGAGAGACTTCCATCTCTCTGCCTGCCACCGTCCTCAGGCTCCCTGCGGCATTCGCCGCAGGAGCTCATATTCACCAGTCAGGGGCAGCGAGCCCCTGACACGTTGCATACCGGAGCCTGCGAGGCTCCGGAACGTGGCGAATGTGCAGCGAATCCAAAAAAGGATTCGCTGCACCTTGCAGGTATTCTCATTGAATACCGCCCAATGACTTTTATCGCCGGCCACGGCGATTCCGTTTTTACACTCTCGCCATCAATTCGCCGGCTTTTTCTGCTTACTGTGGAGTCAATTGGTGTACACCAGTGGTGTCTAACTTATGACCCTCCTGCTGTTGTGGAACTACACATGCCAGCATGCCTACCTCCCAATATGACTCTCTCCAGGAGGAACACAATGCTCTGTTCCTGGACTTCCCTGAATGTATGATTGCCATCACCTGTGCCGAACAGATTAATTGACAAGAAAGGTGCCTTTCAACACAGGTGATGGCAGTAATTCATTCAGAGGGAAGACTAGAAACAGCATTGTGTCCCTCCTGGAGAGGGTCATGTTGTGAGGTATGCAGCATTAGGGTTACCACCTTTCCCCTTTAATTCCGGACACATATTATTTACACAGGTTCTGTGGAAGTTTAAAACCAGGTGAAATGGGGTCTTGAAGTCAGCCAGCCACAGAACCTGTGTAATTAATATGTGTCCGGACTTAAAGGGGAAAGGTGGTAACCCTATGCAGCATGCACTGCCACCGATTTATATAATGGCTTGCTAAAAACTGTGGCAGGCCATGCTGGGACGTGTAATTCCACATCCGCTGGAGGGCCATGAGTTTGACACCATTGGTCTACACAAAGCTCCTTGTGGAGTAAAAGTACATGTGCTTTGGAGATGGCTAGACTGTCTATAAAAGGAAGCACATGTCAGCAACAATATGCATGTAGTCGGTTGGTATTAAGGGGCCTAATGTGTGCCAAGAAAACCTTTTATCTCCCCCATTACACTACCACTAGAGTTACCACCACCAACCTGAACCATTGACATATGGCAGGATTAGGGTGGCCAATCCTGGGATCGGCGGGATCCCGGGAATTGGCCCCAAAATGCCCAGGATTGGAGTATCAGGATTAGACTGCGCATGCGCTGTCTAATGCCGGGCAACGTCTGAGCACCCGCTCAGATGCTACCCGGCTGTTCCCCCACCTGGTGTGCGGCCTGCGCAGCGTGATTCGGTCATAGGTCACGCTGCACAGGCCGCACCGTGGCATCACCAGCACCCGGAACTCGCTCGCCGGCGGGCCTATCCCAGCCTCACGCGTCATACCCGACGCACCTCCCAGCCTCCCGCGTCATTCCCAACGCCTGACTCCGCACCACTGCCGCCTGCTCCCTGCCCCCCTCCACAGCTCCCAAAAAGTAAGTTATGTGGGGGGTACAGCGGCAATTTTCTTTTAGGGATGCCAATCCCGTGATCGAGCATTTTTCAATCCCGATTCCTGGGATTGAAAAAATGCCGCAGGATTGGCATCCCTAGGCAGGATGGATTCATGGGCTCATCTTGATTGCCACAAATTCGGACTTCTAAACTGCATGCAGCAGCCAACGCAACCTTTTCCGGTCTTCACCTGTCCAGTTTTGGTGAGCCTGTGCTCACTGCAGCTTCAGTCTACTGTTCTTTGCTGACTGGTATGTAATCGGGTGTGAGTTTCTGATGCTTGTATCATATCCACTTCAAGGTTCAATGTAGAGAGATGATCATCTGCATACCACTGTTGTCATACATTGTTGTACACATTGCTGTCACATTCATGGCCATTATGTTTTCATCTTACCACCAATAAGGCTTTTTGCTCATAGAACTGACAATCAATCAATTCTCTGTAAACTCTAGAGACTTTTGTGTAAAATCCTAGGAGATCGTCCGGTTCTAAAAAACCCAAACCACTCCATCTGGCACCAACAACTCCAAAGTCCCTTTCATCACTTGTTCTCCTTTCTGGTGCTCAGTCTGAACAACAACTGGTCCACTTAACCATGTCTACATACCTTTATATGGAGTTGCTGTAATGTAATGCTGATCAGATATTAATGCATAAATCGTAAACAGCGTAGAATCTAAAACGCTTTATGTTGAAGAACGTGTAAAAGGACATAGGTACCTTTTTAAACACCCATTAAACTTGCAAAAACAAGTGCAAAAAACAAGTTACAGATGGATCTGCCACATTGTCACATAGGGCCTTATTCTAGTTCACTCTTTCTGACAAAATCCTTAAAAAGCCCTGTACACACGGGGGGAGATATATTGCTCAGCCATATATTGCTAGCAATATATGGCTGAGCAATATATTTCTCAGTTTCTCCTTTTCATCAGCGACCAGAGATGGTCGCTGATGAAAGGGAACCTCTGCCGGGGTGCCGTAGAGGTAATCAGCTGGTCGCAGGAGCAAGCTCCTGCGACCAGCAATTAGAACGGGGCTGAAAACGGGAGCGCGCACCCAGCAATTTATCGCTGGGGCACACTCCCATCACTGGCAATATGGTCGCCTGCGGCCATATTTCCAGCGATTTCAGCCCCTATCGCCCCCGTGTGTACACAGCTTTAGATAGACAAAACCATGTGCACTGCAGGTGGGGCAGATGTAACTTGTGCAGAGAGAATTAGATTTGGGTGGGGTTTTACTTCAAAGTGAGATCTATATTGCAGTTTAAAAATAAAGCATCCAGTATTTACCCTGCACAGAAACAAAATAACTCACCCAAATCTAATTCTCTCTGCACATTTTACATCTCTCCCCCCCCCCTCCCCCCTGAAGTGCACATGGTTTTGTCCATTTAAGAAGAATTTTGTCAGAAAGAGTCAAGTAGAATAAGGCCCATAGTGTTGCTTTTAAAGCAGAATATGTTTGCTATACTCTAAATATAATCTTTCAGGGTCCTTAATAGCTACATAACTTTTAGAATGGGATTTGGGCTAGAACTGGTGTTGCTTCCTTCGCTGGTACAAAATGCAAATCAACAAGGTTTGATGATGAATTGAATGGCCAGAGCAGGTCAGCTGTATGTCGTATAGAGATTCAGTGTGGCATGAAATAATCCCATTGACTACCTATTGTCCAAGCAGCCTGCTAGTCTACAGAGCAAATGCCTGTGATTGTGCTGGGTGCATGGGCTCCACACTGAGCAGTCAATAGCCCGTCTGTTCTGAGACCGCAGATTTCCCCTGAATCATTTCAGAGAAACGTGTTGATTTATAACCGATTCTCTCACCCCTAAGTGATATGATGTGTTGGGTGCAGGTGTGTGTCTGGCTGCGTTGTCACAATTCATTGACGTTGCACAGCGAAAACATGTAAATGTGAATAGCTGCTGAAAACTTCATTTGTGCTTCATGTGATGTCAGACATATTTGTATACACCGTGTGTAAAACGGCTCTTTTCTTACTTTAATAGTGCTTAGAAATATTCATGGGCTCATTCCCTACATCTGTTTTACAGGACTTTGAGCGTGAGGGTTTTGAGTCTGCAGTTATGCAAATGACATTGCTGTAGATTGGGACACAGGGTAGAAAAGTCAGTGGGTACTGGGTAGACAAGTGGTGTGAAACTCATGGCCCTCCAGCTGTTGTGGAACTACACTTCCCAGCATGTCCTGCCACAGATTTTATATAAAGGATTGCTAAAACTGTGGCAAGGCATGCTGGGATGTGTAGTTCCACAACAGCTGGAGGGCCATGAGGGCCAACTGTGACAAGGCATGCTGGGATGTGTAGTTCCACAACAGCTGGAGGGCTATGAGTTTGACACCACTGCAGTAGACAATGTCTAGGTTGATACCTTGAAATGATTGACATTGACAAAAGGTTGACACAAGCTTATGGTCAACATAAGTTTTTCACTTAAAAAAAAAAAGAGGGTACTTATGAGTTATCTGGGCGCCCGATTTCTAAATCGGGTCGGATCGGGCACATCGCATCTCATCGCATGCGACCATCGGATGCGATGCGATGACCCGATTTTTCCATAGGAATCAATGTTAAAATGGACTGAGTCCATTTTAACATGGAATTCAATGGGAAAAAGGGGTCCTTTTCATACCCCTACTATCCAAGTGGGCATGGAGTTGGATATAAACCTGTGGCGAGCCCGAAGCGTAGCGAGCCCCGCGAGGGGACACGGAATACCGTCCCCTCGCGGGGCTCGCCACGCTTCGGGCTCGGTGGCTCGCTACGCTCGCCACAGGTTTATATCCAACTCCATGCCCACTTGGATAGTAGGGGTATGAAAAGGACCCCTTTTTCCCATTGAATTCCATGTTAAAATGGACTCAGTCCATTTTAACATTGATTCCTATGGAAAAATCGGGTCATCGCATCCGATGGTCGCATGCGATGCGATGCGATGCGATATCGCATCACATCTGATTGTATGCCTTAACTTAAGGCATACAATCAAAAAATCGGCAGCCCAGATAACTCACAAGTACCAAAAAGAGTGTTTTTTCATGCGTTACTGTGTAAATGGGCATAGAGAGAGAATATAAGAGTTTGCGAGAGCAGCGAGGCACTGTGCCCGAAGCATGGCAAGCACAGCGAACCATGAGAGGGGACCCGGTACACTTACACGGTGTCTATGTTGACCAGGGCCGATGCTAGGCACTGATGCCCCCAGGTGGGGGGAGGAGGTGCCCCAGCGCTCAATCGCTCACCCGCTCCACAGGGGAGTCGTCCCGGCACTCACCTGTGTTGCTCCATGTGGGGGTAGTGCCGTGCAATGCGGCGGGGGCTGGCCGCCGTGATGATCCCGGGGGGGGGGGGGGGGGGGTGGGCTTGCCGGGTGAACTGATGTGGTGCCGTGACGCTCCAGGGGGGGGTGTGACTTGCCGGGTGATGCAGCGCGGGTCGCCGTGACGCTCCCCAGGGGGGAGGGGGGGTGATGCAGCGGCCCCGAGTCGCTCCAGGGGGTGGGGGGCAGTTGTGGCCGCAACCGGCGCCACTCACTTCCATCCGGAGGGGGAGGGCAGCTCCAAACTACCGCCCTCCAGTGGCCAGCACCCTAGGCAAATGTCTAAGGCTGCCTAGTGGTGGCGCCGGCCCACCAAAAAAAGTGAAAAACTCATGTCTATGTCTACCTTTTGTCAATATCTACCACAGTGGTTCTCAACCTCGGTCCTCAGGACCTCCCAACAGTGCACGTTTTCCAGGTCTCCACCTGTGCGCCTCCAGGGTGACCTGGGCAACGTGCACTGTTAGGTGGTCCTGAGGACCGAGGTTGAAAACCACTGGTGTGCCATTTAATCCGTAACTGACAAGTCAGCGGCATGAGGTCACAATGTAAACAGCCGATGTACAATTTAGCTTACACATTAATGGTAAAATGCATAAGCAATAAGCCGACCATCCGACTGGTCAGTGCTGACTTTTCAAAATACATTTAAAAGGGAGAAAAGTCATAGGACCTAATACAGAGCTGGGCACAAGTGGAAATGGGGACATATCCGGGGAGATTTGCACACTGTGCGTGTGTCGTGGAAAGTGATGGCTGACTGCACGCACATGGGGCCTGATTCAGACCTGATTGCTGGGTTGCTAATTGTTGTAACCCTGCGATCCGGTGTACGCAGCATAGCCAGAGTGAAATCACATCCCTTCCAAGCCTGCAAATTGCTTAGCACGGCTCACAGAGATATCGCAGGCCAGCAAATAGCTGCTCCCCATCAAATGATTGTTCCAGTGTGTGCAGTCTGTGTAATCAGGTCTGTATTAGGCCCATGGACATAGATGAAGATTGTAAGTGCAGTCAGATTTATCAACCATATGGGGTTGTTTTTAGTTTTAGTATAGACAGCTGGGCGCTCCCTTTTGTTCGGAACAAGAGTAAAAAAAAAGAATAATAAAAATGTACTTTCCTTTTCCTCTTTCTTTTTTTCCTTTTTGGGTATTTTTCCTCCCGTCTTGATGGATCGTGGCTCCGAGAATGAGAAAAATATAGAGGAAAAAATGTAAAGGACAGTCTTATATAGAATATATTATTCCAACCAAGTTTACTTCTATATGGGAGTAGATTGGCATACCAAACTCACACAATATCATGTATGTTAACACACATCAAGGTATCTTTGTATGTATAAACACGGTGGCATACCGTTACTCACGATCAAATGTAGATATAAACGCTGATCAAGGTTTCTTTTCCTTCATAAAAGTTATTCACGGTACAAACAAGTTTATAACTGTGTAAAAGGCGGTCCAGAAAGGTGTTTAGGATGACAGCACTCGGTACTGATGTAGTATCTGGGCGTCTGATTTTGTGATTGTATGCCTTACCTTAAGGCATACAATCAGATGCGATGGGATGCGATTCAATGCGATTTTGCATAGGATTCAATGTTAAGAAGGTCCTGTTCATTTCCCCACTATCCAAGTGGGCATAGAGTTGATTTTATATAGCGTGGCGAGCCCGAAGCGTGGCGAGCAAACGCATATTTCTTAAAAAGTATTCTTACTTACGCTCACCACAGGTTTATATCCAACTCCATGCCCACTTGGATAGTAGGGAAAGGAAAAGGACCCCTTTTTCCCATTGAATTCTATGTTAAAATGGACTCAGACCATTTTAACATTTAATCCTATGGAAAAATCTTGACCATCGCATCGTATACGATTTGGTCGCATGCGATGCGATCCGATCCGATTTCTAAATCGGACGCCCAGATACTACATAAGTACCCAGCACTCAAAGTAATTCTAAAGAGTGGGTTCTATCCAGATATCGCCCACTGAAGAAGAACTGATTGCCAGAAAGCCTTCTACACCTCTCTTCCGCTGAAGGTCACACTATGGGGGTTATTTTAGTTGACTCTTTCTGACAAAATCCTTCTTAGATGAACAAAACCATGTGCACTGCAGGGGGGCAGATGTTACTTGTGCAGAGAGTTAGATTTGGGTGTTTTTTTTGTTTTTTTTTAAACACATTTTATTAGTTGGAACTCAAGCAGAAAATACATTATCAGGTACGGAGACAAAAATTAGTACAAGAGATATGAGCAGGAGTCAGGTCTACATTACATGAGTGACGTGGTCCAACAAGAGTATTTTTCATGTATATATGGAAAAATAGAGAGAAAGAGAGAGTAGAAAGACAAAACTGGAGGGAAGAGTGGAAGAAGACCTCGCAAGGGCAGGGTGGCAGGGTGCCCCGGCAGGGGAGAGGTGTAAACGACAAATCAAAGTATATTGCGCCGTAAAGGAGGCGAATAAGAGAGAATTAAAGGGAGGAGAAGAAGGGAGGAGGGGGGGAGGGAAGGACGGCCTCTAGGGTCAGGAGTTGAAGGGGAAGGGAGAGTTCTGAGAGGCTAGCCATGGTGACCACACCTTGTGGAAGGACTTAGAGGAGTGGCGAATGATCGACGTCATGTATTCCATTTTGTATGTGTACCATACGCGGGCTAGTACTGTTTGTAATGGGGCGGGAGAGGGCTTTTTCCAGTCAGCCGCTAATTGGCAGGTCATAGCTGAGGAGATGTGTCGAAGTAATTTATGCTGGTGGTGCGTTAGCATAGGTGGTTTTAATGGGAGAAGGAAGTATCTCGGTTCCAAGGGGACAGCTACACCCATCATGTTCGAGATTAAGTCCGCTACTTCCCTCCAGACGCTGGCAACTTTTGGGCATGTCCACCAGATATGAAGGAAGTTGCCCTCTGCGGGACAGCCCCTCCAGCACCTATGCGAGGTGTCAGGAAACATCCTATGTAATCTAGTTGGAACATAGTAACAGCGATAGAGAAGCTTGTAAACGTTTTCTTTGATTCTAACGCAGATGGAGCTGGAGGATGCATTGTCCCGTATTTCCTCCCAGTCCTCATCATCCAGAGAGAGACCTAGGTCTCTTTACCAGGCTATTTCGTGCGGGGCCCGTGAGGAAGCCGATCCAGTATCTAGAAGGGAGTAAATTATGGAGATTAGGCCCTTGGATGAGTCTCGTCTCCAGCAGATATATTCAACTGATGTGAGGGGTCTGGATGTGAGAGTAGGTGTAGTTTTAGCATGGAAGTGCCTTATCTGCAGGAAACGAAAAAAATCCGCGTTTGGGATTGCCGTGTCCCCCCGGACCTCAGAAAATTGAGGGAAATTTGCGTCAGTTGTGATATCATTCAAATAGTAGATATTGTCTTTTAGCCAGCTTGAAAGGGAGGACCGGCCTAAACCAGGAGGGAAATCTGGATTATGAAACAATGGGATTAGTGGGGAAGGAAGTGGGGCGAGCTTGTAGTTCTTATTAACCCTGTCCCAAACAGTTAGGGCATGGGAGAGATTTGGGTGGGGTTTTACTTCAAACTGATATCTATATTGCAGTGTAAAAATGACAGCGTTCAAAGTAATTCTAAAGAGTGGGTTCTACTTGGAAATCGCCCACTGAAGAAGAACTGATTGCCAGAAAGCCTTCTACACCTCTCTTCCGCTGAAGGTCACACTATGGGGGTTATTCTAGTTCACTCGCAATGGCACAATCACTCTCTTATGGACAAAACCATATGCACTGCAGGTGGGGCTGATGTGCAGAGAGAGTTAGTTTTTTTTTTTTTGGGGGGGGGGGGGGGGGGGGTGGTTTGTACTTCAAACTGATCTGCAGTGTAAAAATAAAGCGGCCAGTATTTACCCTGCACAGAAACAATAAAACACCCAAATGTAACTCTCTCTGCACAAGTTACATCAGCCCCACCTGCCGTGCACATGGTTTTGTCCATAAGAGAGTGATTGTGCCTTTGTGAGTGAACTAGAATAACCCCCTTTGTCTGGATCAACATGTTTCGAGAGTATGTCTCTCTTCCTGAGGAAGAGAGACATACTCCTGAAACATGTTGATCCAGACATAGGGCCTTATTCTAGTTGACTCTTTCTGACAAAATCCTTCTTAGATGGACAAAACCATGTGCACTGCAGAGGGGCAGATGTAACATGTGCAGAGAGAATTAGATTTGGGTGAGTTATTTTGTTTCTGTGCAGGGTAAATACTGGCTGCTTTATTTTTACACTGCAATATAGATATCAGTTTGAAGTAAAACCCCACCCAAATCTAACTCTCTGCACAAGTAACATCTGCCCCCCTGCAGTGCACATGGTTTTGTTCATCTAAGAAGGATTTTGTCAGAAAGAGTCAACTAAAAAACCCCCATAGTGTGACCTTCAGCGGAAGAGAGGTGTAGAAGGCTTTCTGGCAATCAGTTCTTCTTCAGTGGGCGATATCCGGATAGAACCCACTCTTTAGAATTACTTTGAGCGCTGTCATCCTAAACACCTTTCTGGACCGCCTTTTACACATTTTTAAACTTGTTTGTACCGTGAATAAATTTTATGAAGGAAAAGAAACCTTGATCAGCGTTTATATCTACATTTGATCGTGAGTAACGGTATGCCACCGTGTTTATACATACAAAGATACCTTGATGTGTGTTAACATACATGATATTGTGTGAGTTTGGTATGCCAATCTACTCCCATATAGAAGTAAACTTGGTTGGAATAATATATTCTATATAAGGCTGTCCTTCACATTTTTTCCTCTATATTTTTCTCATTCTCGGAGCCATGATCCATCAAGACGGGAGGAAAAATACCCAAAAAGGAAAAAAAGCAAGAGGAAAAGGAAAGTAAATTTTTATTATTCATTTTTTTCTCTTGTTCCGAACAAAAGGGAGCACCCAGCTGTCTATACTAAAAACAACCCTATATCATTGCTCCTTTTGGATATTTTGGGATATCCTTATAGAATAGACCAGCCTGATCCCTATCAGATAAGCGCCACGTTACTTTACCAAAAAATCCATACAAGATTTATCAACCACTCTTTCCATAAACTACGCAATTGCAAACATTTTTTGTAGTAGTCATGTATTGGGTGGAAGTCCCTGCTTGTTTGTGGTGTGGGACGGGACCAGATATGGGACACCTGTTATACCCCTTTCACACTGACAAATATTTCCCGGGTTATTGCACATGAACATGCAACAACCCGGGAAACTCGTCAGTGTGAAAGGGTCCCGAACGATTATCACGGGACTGCACTGTACTGGGAGATGCTGTCTTCTCCCTGCGCCGTCCCGGCCCCGCCTCACGTCTGTCTTTATGCTGGGTCGGGTGGCTAGTATGAAATGCTTGCGGTCCGGCTTGCAAGTGCTTGCTAGTGTGAAAAGGGTATTATAGACAGATTCTTTGCTCCCAGTATGATGTGGGTAAATCTCAATACTAAGGACAATGGTTGCGGGTGGAGAAATTGTGGGAAATTTACTAAGAAAACTAATCTGAAAATACAAATGAATACGCCTGGCATCGCCGTCGTAATTCATTTACAAATTCGTATTCCAGAGGGAAATTTACAAAACAGTTGTATTTGACTGTTTCGTATTTTCTGAGTATGGATTCGTATTTTTGCCGATACAAATTTGTATTTAAAATATGAATTTGTTTGTCAAAACGTCTAAATAAGGTAATAACTAAGGTGGTACATCCAGATCAGACTGGCTTCATGCCGGGGCAATCGACTACGGTTAATATTAGACGTCTTTATTCACATCTTCAGGCCTCTCATGGGAATGAGTCCTCCTCTGTTATTGTATCATTGGATGCGGCAAAAGCCTTTAATTCAGTGGAGTGGCCATTCCTTTGGGAGGTTATGAAATGTATGGGAATAGGACCGGTCTTTCTGAAATGGGTCCAATTACTTTATTTTAAACCCACTGCACGTTTATCGGTAAATGGTTACATTTCTGCTCCATTTTCCCTCTCTCGGGGTACCCAGCAGGGTTGTCCACTATCTCCAGCCCTTTTTGCTTTGGCTGTTGAACCACTGGCATGCCTTATCCGGGCACATCCAGAAATTTCAGGCCTTCAAATAAATAATCGAGTGGACACTGTCGCACTGTACGCAGACGACATGTTGCTTTTCCTTAAAGATTCTTCAGCTTCCATGCCTGTGGTTCTTCAGGTAATTGAAGAATATGGGAAATACTCTGGCCTTACTATCAATTGGACAAAGTCCTCTATCCTCCCCCTTAGAGGTAGGCCCCCGGATGTGCCACTTATCTCTCTCCAATTACGGTGGGTTACTTTGTTTAAATATTTGGGTGTGTGGATATCTAATGAAATGCAAGAATATGCCTCATTGAATGTTATGCCTCTTTTCTCTTATTTGAAGGATAAAATTAAGGTGTGGCGTAAACTTCCTTTAACACTTACTGAGAGAGTAAATTTAATAAAAATGGGTACTTGTGTATTTTGGCGGCGCCCCCGATGTCCGTCGTACGATGAACGGATCGCATCGCATCGTATGCCAAGCACCCGATGGCATACGATGCGATGCAACGCGATTTTGACCCCCTATACGATCAAAAATCGTATAAGCACCCTAAAGGTGCCCCCCCACTATAAACGTAAACCCGAAGCGTGGCGAGCGGCGGCGGTACGCGTCCTACGACCTTTTCCTACCCCCACTATCCACGTCAGCGTGGAGTTGAGAATAGAATAGTGTGGCGAGCGCAGCGGATACCTTCACAGGTAAACGCGTCCCTTCGTGGGCTTCACAGGTATCCGCGTCCCCACGCGGGGCTCGCCACGCTTCGGGCTCGCCACACTATTCAATTCTCAACTCCACGCCGACGTGGATAGTGGGGGTATGAAAAGGTCGTAGGACGCGTACCGCCGCCCTGCGCGGGCTCGCAGCACTCGCCACGCTTCGGGTTCACGTTTATAGTGGGGGGGGTGGCGTGGGGGTGCATTTAACATTGTAAGCACCCATTAGGGTGCTTAACATTGTATAAGCACCCATTAGGGTGCTTATACAATGTTTAATCGCATCGCATCGTATGGCATCGTATGCCATGTACAATGGCATACAATTTCAAAATTGTATGCCATCGTGCACCGTCGTACGATATCGCGTCGCATCGCATACCATCGTATGCGTTATGGTATGCGATGCGATGGGCGCCGCCAAAATACACAAGTACCTAAAAATGATAGTCCAACCAAAATTCCTGTATATATTTCATCAGGCCCCAATTTATCTACCAAATTCAATTTTCCAGAAACTTAATAGCATGATTTCTTCTCTGATCTGGATGGACAAAAGGCCTCGTATACAGTTAGATGTACTTACTAGATCGAAAGCGTCTGGTGGCCTGGCACTACCTAATTTTAGGTTGTACTACTATGCAGCACAGATGACTCATTTGTGACTGTGGCTCCAGGAATGCACTACAGACTCCCTTCCAAGTCTTTTGGTTTCTGAAATGTCGCATGGACATACACCACTCCAGGCTCTGTTAGGTAACACCTTTTCTCGTAAGACTCCTCCACTTATAATTCAGGCGCTGAAAATTTGGAGAGCAATACAGTACATGTTTTTTTTAAATTTAGGGACATTGATCCTGAAACTCCCTTATGGAATTCATTTAAGCTATCTAAACTTTCCTCGCTTAAGCCTAGAGTGGTGTGGGGTGATAGAGGAGTGATATCTATGGGTCAGTTATACCATGATGGAGTTTTATGAGAGATATTTATATATTACTCGTAAGGCTGAATCCAAATTTAATAGTATTTGGTATCGATGGCTTTCTTCAAAATATGCATCCCCACAACAATCCATTAATTAAGACTGTGTTTTTGTTTGTATATTTCATTATTATTATTTTTTTTCCCCTTTGGTTATATGCAGAATGATTTACAAATTATTCTTTAATCCTGTATATTCTATATAGCTAACAGTGGCCTTCTATGGTTTCTCAAGATAATTGATGTTTGCAGTGTTCAAAATTTTATATATGAATATGACTTTTAAGCTTAAAGTAATTATAAAGGAAGATAAATATTGTTCACATAAATCAGATATTGTTAATGTAATGACAATATCTGATTTATGTTATGTCATATATTATTATTATTATTATTATTATTATATATATATTTTTTTATTATATTTTTTATTTTATTAATCTATATTCTTCTAATTTAAGTTGTTTATGTTTGCTTTGTGAAAAAAATAATAAAAAATTACTAAATTCGGTACTTATGTATTATCTTGGCTGCTGATTTTTTTATTGTATGCCTTAACTTAAGGCATACAATCAGATGCGATGCGATGCGATGACCAGATTTTTCCATAGGATTCAATGTTAAAATGGACTGAGATGGGATGTGTAGTTCATCAACATCTGGAGGGCCGCAATTGCCCAGCCCTATTCTAGAAGGTGGTGTACCTTCTTTTATGTTTTGGTAAGCTGCACCCTGCTTAATTAATTGCGCTGATTTGTTCCACAAACATCTGTTTCCAAAGCATATTTCCAAATTGACCTGCATGTTCGGTAGAGATCACACATCGTTAACGATATTGAGTGTACACACTAGACCCTTGATAGCTAACCTTGACACTCCAGATGTTGTTGAACTACACATCCCAGCATGCTCTGCTACAGTTTTGCTATTTGGCCATGCTAAAACTGATGCAGGGCATGCTGGGATGTGTAGTTCAACAACAGCTGAAGTGTCAAGGTTAGCCATCAAGGCACTAGAGTCTAGTGACTAGATGATATTGTGAAAGATATCATTCATAAAGCCCTTTCTGATCGATATCTTTCACTTTATCTTCTGATGTGTATGGGCTTTTGGATAGGCAGGGTACAGCCATTTACACAGACTGCACTACTTATTATTAAGTATTTACAGTCAAAGGTATGAGGGCCCTGCTGTGCTGTCCTGCCGTCTCCTCATCTTTCCCCCAATCTCATCTGTGCAGCAAAAGGAAGAACAGGTTATAGAGCACAGATCATTTACTGCCAAGACATTTTCTTCAAATTTTTATTTTAATTTATTTTCTTTAATTTTGAGGAACTCCAGCCCTTGACTGACCAGTTTGGGGACTGGCTGATGTGATTACAGGGGATGAGGGCAGATCCACAACAAAATGAGGGGGTTATTTGCACACACCCCTAAGAAAATGGGCATGCTTACTATGCTATCTGGTGCCTCATATGTTGCTTGTACACATTCGTAGGATCCTCCTGCTCACATCAGGCAGGCCTCTGAGCAGCCCCATGCTGTATCAGACAGATCAGCTCTCCTATAGCTCCAGGGTCTCTCCAGCTGCCATTGTATTGGCTGGCTTGAGAACTCTTAGAAAATGGTCACCACATACCTGTGTATTTCTAGCCCCACCCCCATTACCTCCTCTAGCCTCTCACTCACGTGGGGAATACATACTCTGTGG
Source organism: Crinia signifera (assembly GCF_055691185.1). Taxonomy (NCBI): domain Eukaryota; kingdom Metazoa; phylum Chordata; class Amphibia; order Anura; family Myobatrachidae; genus Crinia; species Crinia signifera. The sequence goes on along the minus strand of NC_139221.1, from coordinate 51,411,202 downwards.
CTGTGCTTTTGCTAGAAGCAGTGGTACGTATCCAATGCAGAAACATTTATTCACTGAGTCCTTCATTGTCATATTGCATCCAATATGGGTGACAGGAAAAGGTGACAGGGGTGGCCTGAGGTCATAAGTCCGACAGTGTCTAGCCAAAACTTGAAAAAAGTAAACTATTAAGGTACTTGTTTCCTATCTGGGCGCCCACTAAGTTAATTGCGCACCATGCTATTCTCCGTAGAGAAATCGGATCGCATCGCATCGTACACATACACGATATTGAACGATGCGATGCGATGCGATGCGATTCGATTTCCCATAGGAAACAATGTTAAATGGCTCAATTTTGCCAAATTCTCATAGGAACAATAGTAAATGGGCCAAAAACACAACTGAACATTGAAATGTCCCCCCAAAAGTAGTTGACGCCACCCCGCCATCAACGTGAACCCGAAGCGTGGCGAGCGCAGCGAGCCCGCGAGGGGCGGCGGTACGCGTCCTCCGACCTTTTCATGCCCTACTATCCACGTCGGCGTGGAGTGAGAATAGAATAGTGTGGCGAGCGCAGCGAGCCACCGAGCCCGAAGCGTGGCGAGCGCAGCGAGCCCCGCGAGGGGACGCGGATACCTTCACAGGTAAACGCGTCCCTTCGCGGGCTTCCCAGGTGTTTGCGTCGCCATGGACACCTGGGAAGCCCGCGAGGGGACGCGTATAACTGTGAAGGTATCCGCGTCCCCTCGCGGGGCTCGCTGCGCTCGCCACGCTTCGGGCTCGGTGGCTCGCTGCGCTCGCCACACTATTCTATTCTCACTCCACGCCGACGTGGATAGTAGGGCATGAAAAGGTCGGAGGACGCGTACCGCCGCCCCACACGGGCTCGCTGCGCTCGCCACGCTTCGGGTTCACGTTGATGGCGGGGTGGCGTCAACTACTTTTGGGGGGACATTTCAATGTTCAGGGGTGTTTTTGGCCCATTTACTATTGTTCCTATGAGAATTTGGCTAAATTGAGCCATTTAACATTGTTTCCTATGGGAAATCGAATCTCATCGCATCGCATCGTTCAATATCGTGTATGTGTACGATGCGATGCGATCCGATTTCATTACGGTGCCGTACGTAGAAAACCTGGGCGCCCAGATAGGAAACAAGTACCACTATTAAATTTGCTCCCCCCCAGTAAAGTTAACCCCCTAACACCCCCCCCCCCCCCCCCAACCCTGCTAACCCTTCTGCGTCATGCCGCGTCCGCCGCCGGTCTTGTCTGCAGACCCGACGCTCCTCAAACTCGGCTTCTGCTGCTAATGAAAACTGACACTGACAAAATGGCTGCCCCCATACAGCAGACCATTTTTAAGGATGCTAGAGGAGGCCACTGCCGAATTCGGACCTTAGCGACCAGGTCTAAATTGCCCCGAAAGAACCATACAAGGGTGTCACTATCTCAGTCACTCTTAAATGTAGGATTTTGGAACATTATGGAGATTTTCGCATATGAGAGACTCGTCCTGTAATGGGTAAAAACCGGACCAGGACAAGACCACCGGACCGCCGGACCTGACACCGAAATCTGCAGTCCGGCGCTAATAGCGTCCGGTCGTGTCCTGTCCGGGGGGGCTGCCTGTGACACCTGTCACCAGGGGGAGGAGGAGGGGAGAATAAAGCCTCCCTGTATGGTCCGGACATGTAGCAAAAACCGGACGGTCCGGAACACACAGGGAGGCTGTAATCTCCACTTCCCCATGTCCCTGATGATAGCTATCACAGGTACCCCCCCCCCCCCGTACAAGACACCCCCCTGACGGGACACCCCCCCCGGATCGGACACAAGCCCCGGACTGCAGATTTTGATGTCCGGTCCGGCAGTCCGGGTCCGGTTTTTACATAGTCCCAAAGCTTTGTTGTGTTGAGGCTACATTTTGGTTAATCGATGCTTGGGCCATTATGGGGGATATAAAATGCATTGAGAAGCCATCAATATGTACTTAATAGAATAGAAAGCAATAGTAAAACGTGACCTATGCAGCCTATAGTAAAATGCTGTAGTTCTAATGCTTTGTGTAACTGTGCTATTAAACTGTCGTATTGTGTGTGTGTGTGATGGATATCCCAAAGTGTGTCTTTGTCTCCTGTAAGGGGCTCTTGACTGACAGAAGTGTGCCACTGTTTAGCTAGGAAAGCTGAATAATTCAACAGACAATCAGTTTACAAATTCATGAATGGTCCTTCAAGCTAAAGAAATGGCCAGGTCAACATGTGTTTGTAGTGTTCCTTTATGAGGGCTCGAGGATATATTCATCCCCCCTGCTCTGACAAATGCCCGTGGCTTTGTCTATTCCAGACACCAGATGGAAAGCAATTATATGAGTGACAGGCAGGTCATCTGGCAGACATACGAAGCACTTGCATACATTTTCCTGGAAAAAATAGTCACTTTTCTTCCTCTTTTCGCTGCAAAATAGAGCTCTAATGAGCAGTTTATTGTTCTGTTGATTTTGTGTGTATGTGGGTTTTTTTTTCCTACAGCGGGTCAGGATTTTTTATTTTTACTAATTGATATATTAATTTTTAATATATTAATTGACTATACAGTTTATGTTTTAGACTGATATTACTGACTTTTCCAAAATATTGCTGCCTGTGTATACCAGTGCAGCAGCAACATGTAGTTAACATTGCAGACCATAGATCCTTGTATAGGTTGAGTACCCCTTATCCAAAATGGTCGGGAACAGAAGAATTTTGGATAAGGGATTATTCCGTATTTTTGGAATATTTTTATATTTGAATGAGGTATCTTGCATTTATGTTGTATGTGAGCACATCAAACACATGAAATACACACAAATATATTTTATTTGTGCATGAAACATAGTTTTAAAACATGAAACAAAGTTTGTGTACAATATCAGACATTGGATTTGAATGCCAAGCAATCATGCCCTTGCACATATTCAGTGCCAATTACATGTTATTTCCCTGGTAATGCCAGTTACAGATGTCCACAGCAGGTTTTTAGCAAAAAATAACAAATAAAAGTACATTTTGGAGACTATGGTTTTCTTAATAATTTGGATAACGTATATTCCAGCTGTATTCACGTATATTCAACCTATACCCTAGTAAATAAATATAATTATTTTGTAGTACTGACACAGTTAAGGCTAGTGATAAATAAAGCATGTATTATGCTGTTACTATACTACTCATATCAATCGTAGTAGAGTTCATTCACTTTGCATTTTGTTGATTTCTAAAAAAAGAAACTATTGACACTTCTGTTCCTGGAAGCATTCTCACTTTGCAGCATATGTTCCACAGCTGCCTAAATCTTTTTTTTATATATATATATATATATATCAGAGTCGGATTTAAACCTCATGCGGCCCTAGGTAAAATACCGGTTTGGGACCTTTCTCGTTCAAACAATCCATAGCACTATATTTTTGCTGCTGTCATCAACAGAGTATCTTGGCACTATTTTCAGGGAGATTATAGTTGGTAATAAAATTTAGCAAAGCGCCCCATTGAGGGGACGTGTCATGCTCCACCCAAAGGGCGTGTCTAGTTCCGTATATGGAGAGATTGTGAAAAGAGATTGTGAATGCGGCCCCTAGAAGCGTGGGTGTGTGCTGCTACATCCAAGAGGAATCTTCTAAATGACTTTTATCCAAATGTAGATGAGCCCCAAAGCAGTTAGTAAGAGCTACTGTTCTTGGTAAAGTGCTGGGAAATGGTGCAGATGATTCAATGTAAATGTATCTATCTCTCATTCCTTTTTCCCAACAATGTAACAGTGTAATGTGGGCTAGGTGAAATGAGGGAGATTGCTAGACTAATGAGGGAGAGAGGGAGATTGCTGCTATTTCAGGGAGTCTCCTGCAGAATGCAGGAGGGTAGGCAACTACGGCTTAATACCTGTGTCACATTTAAATTAAACTGACTGCCCACATACAGTGGATGAAACTATTTTGTTTGTCCAAACATTTGATAATAATGATAACTAATCATTATAAGTGCCATAAGGAAACAATAGGGCCAAAAGGAATATGATTACATACCTAGTAGATTAAAAAGTAACCAAAAAGAAAATAAATGACAAGTTAGCTTAAAGTGCCAGCCAGTACCTGTATAATTCAAGTAAATAATAAATAATTATCCGATGAATGTGTTTAGACAAAACATTCCAAAGTGAAGTAAGGGGGTCTTAAAATAAATATCCATATAATCTAATATAAAGGAACAATGTCCAAAAATTCATAAAAATACATTAAAAACGCCACAATTTATAAAGCCACAATTAAATTTCATTATAGCTGTAGAGTTGTCATTACAGGAGACCAATGACCTAAAGAAACAGTTTATCTTAGGAAACTGAAATAACTGAAATTTTAAGTTATTAAAGTGATATTAGTTCAGTTTTTCTATTAACACTTAAAATATATTTTTTATCTTTCCTTTATAGCAACCTTATATGCATCAATATTTTAAGCCACTTAATACAGTCCCTGAAGCCCACTTTACGAGGTAATCCAGAGAAATAATTACGGACACCCTGTTATCACCCATGAGAGAACATGCTTTCCTTTATTGTAGAGAGACATCGGAGAATTGATGGACACACAAGGAACACCTGTCTGGTAATACTGTAATACCACAAGTTCTTCAGCAGCCAGAGGGGATAGAAAAGGGCATCTGAGATTAAAGTGCAAGGAAGGAAAATGTGTAATTACTCTAATATATTGCTGATTTCCAGTCAATGCATTCCATGCGATTCGACATTGGATAGGTCAAATGGCAGCCTTGCTATGGTTCTTAAGTGCTAATAATCATAGTAAAGTCCAAACTCTGGATGGGTGGCCTTAGGGCAGATGCTCATTATGAGATGCATGCAGAGCTGAGATCCGACTAACATACATGTGCAACTGTTTTTTTTTTTTTATTGAAAGTTTTCAGAAATACAAGAAAAACATAATACGCATCATATCTGTGATACAAGTGGGTCGAAGTTACACTGTTACTTTAAAAAAAGTAAGAAGCATTTACAGTTAGTTACGACTCATATTCATTGCATATAACATAAGAGTATCGCTAAAAGGAAGTCAAAATATTCACACACATAGTTGAGGAAGTGGTTCAGTCTCGGACTCATAAGCTGAAAATTTAGAGTATGTGTGTAAGAAGGGGAATAATAGAATAAAAAAGTAGTGAAGGAAAAAAGAGATAAGAAATAAAAGGAAGAAAGGCCAAATGTAAAAAGGGGTAAGGGGGAACACTCTTCCTATAATGGACAGCACTTTTTAGGTATATAAGGGGTGGGTCAGGTCGGGATCAAACAGTAGGGGGCAACTCTTTAAAGTTGGATTTGTAGTGGTCTGATTCCTTATAGGCCAACCATGGGTACCAGGTGGCCGTAAATGATTTATTCTTTCCCTCTAAAGATGAGAGATCGTCCATTGACATGTAGTGGTCTAGCCTGGCAGACCACTCCTTCAGGCTGGGGAGCACTCCTGTTTTCCAATGAACAGGGATAATAGCCTTAGATGCACTAATGATATGTCGGAGCAACGTTTTCCTAAATCGGGAGTAGGGCCTATGCACCAGATTTAAGAGCCAAAAACTGGGAGAAAAGGGCAGGTCTTCATTGAGTATGGTATTGGTCACCTCTATAATCTTGCGCCAGTATGTCTGAAGGAGAGGGCAATCCCACCAGATGTGGAGAGGGGTCTTCACCGCTCTCTTACATCTCCAGAATGTGTTGGGGACTCCCGGGTATATCTTAGCTAACATGCTAGGGCATCGATACCATCTTGTGAGGACTTTGTAGTGTGTTTCTAATGTCAGAATGTTGACAGAGGAGGCAAAGGTGTTTCTGAAGATCTCTTCCCAGTCATCCTCTCCTGCCAGGCCTGTCAAGTCTGATTCCCAATCCGCCACAAATTTGGGTCGGGAGGAGAATCTTTGTTCTATTATCCATTTATAGAAAGTGGATAGGGTATGGCGAGGGGGTGCCTGGGAGAGGCACATTCTTTCGAACAAAGTTGACTCCCTTCTTTAAGCTACAGGAGTAAATGATTTCGTCAGGAAGTGTTTGATTTGTAAATGTCTCCATATTTCTTTATTTGCCAAGTTCCACTTAGCCTGTATTTCTGGGAAGGGTAATACCCCTGTCGAGTCTAATAGTATATCAGCCCTCTTGATCCCTCTATGGCGCCAAGGAAGAAATAGTGAGGATTCACACCCCGGTGGGAATGACGGATTGTTAAAGAGAGGAGTGAGTGGGGAATGAGGAGGGGAGAGGAAAGGTTGTGAATGAAGGGGACGCCAGCTTGTGAAGGTGGGCCCCGCTATTGGATGTGAAACCCTGGGGATTTTGGATAGCCAGGGGGAATCTGAGTGCATTGAAGGAAGTGTAGCTAGTTCAATATCTACCCACTGCTTTCTATTCATCTCACGAGTCCATTCCAGGATACTCATAAGGTGGATCGCTTGGAAGTAGGACAGGAAGTGGAGAAGCTGTAGCCCCCCCTTGTGTCCGACTGTTTTTATGTAGTAACTGGGGCTTTACAATTATTATACAATTCTGTTGCCTTTCATGTTGTAAGTGCATTCAATGTGTATTTCAGTTGATATTTCTGAGCTATACATACTGTCAATGGCACCTCCAGAGGTTGTGCTGCAAAATTCAAATAAGGTAGGCACACCCACTGCGTCAGTTCAGAATGGCAGTTGGTGGCAGTGACTGTGGCTCCCCTTTTTGAATTTTGAACTGTGCAGTAGCCTAACCTATGGAGCTTCCCCTGTATACGGTATAGTGGGTATCTGGGTATTTGTAGCACCCCAATTTGAAGTGGGCACCTGTAAAGAGAGCACCGCCCGTGACTATAGAAAACATATAGACTGCCATGTTGGGAGTATGGTTGTGCCTCCCCAGCAGCCCAGCACGTTGTACTTACCCTACTCGGCATCACAGACTGTTTCACATGTACATGGAATATAGGGGTCTTTTCATGGAGCTGAGAAAAGCTAAATAGGATAAATAGGGCTTTTCCCTGTTTGTGCTATTCATAGAGTGGGTTACCACGGACAAGTGGCTGAGTCCTCCAGCAGAAAACCTACTCTGTGCAAGAATCGCATCATCATACTTTAGTACATCTCCTATGTGTGTAGAACTTGGTATCCGGACTCATGATAGATTGACTCTAGTCCGACAGTCATGAGGTCGAACACTATTGGTTGACAGTCAAAAGGTCAACAGGGTCCGAAGGTCGACGTAGACACCAAAAAACATGAAAACCCCATGTCGACCTTTAGAATGTCAACCATTTCACCATTTCCACCTTTGGATCCTGTTGACCTATTGACTGTTGACCTTTGGACCCTGTTGACCATTTCACTGTCGACCATTGGAGCCTGTTGACCATTAGTGGCCGACCATATGACTGGAGCCCTAGACATTGTAGATCTAATATACCATAACCGAACATCTTCATTAGATCAGCTACATGTGGATCTCCTATTCCTTCCTACTGTTATTTATTAGTATTGGTAAAGCTTGCTAAATTTACCCAGTGACCTTTCCATTCATCTTAACATTCATATACCACACTAAATGTATGTAATGAAAAGTTTATCATAAACAACCCTGCTAAGGTCTTGGCCATAAGACGGATGTAACACAGGGCCTTATTTTGGTTCATTCTTTCTGACAAAATCCTTCTTAGATGGACAAAACCATGTGCACTGCGGGTGGGGCAGATGTTACTTGTGCAGAGAGAATTAGATTTGGGTGGGGTTTTACTTCAAAGTGAGATCTATATTGCAGTGTAAAAATAAAGCAGTCAGTATTTTCCCTGCACAGAAACAAAATTACTCACCCAAATCTAATTCTCTCTGCACATGTTACATCTGCCCCCCCTGCAGTGCACATGGTTTTGTCCATCTAAGAAGTATTTTGTCAGAAAGAATGAACTAGAATAACCCCCATAGTAACATAGTAATTAAGGCTGAAAAAAAACGTTAGTCCATCGAGTTCAACCTGACGTGTAACTACTGATTTGAGTAAGTCATATCTATAGGATTCAATTAGTGGCCAAAAATGCATCCAGTTTTGATTTTCATTCATTAACAGTAGTTGCTGTAACCGCCCCCACCGGCAATGAGTTCCAGAATGTTACTGCTCTAATGGTGAAGAATCCTCTTCTTAATTCAGTACGGAATTTCTTTTCCTCGAGCATCAGTACATGCCGGCACGTCCTAAGTATAGTGTAGGCCTGTTACTGAACAAATCATCTCCCAGTTCCATATCATTCCCAATCCTGTATTTGAACATACTAATCATATCACTTCTCAACCTCCGTATCTCCAGTGAAAACATATTCAGCCTGGTTAACCTATCTTTGTATTCTAGTGATTCGAGACCTTTTACTAGCTTAGTCGCCCTTCTCTGTACCTGTTCCAATTCATTTATGACCTTTTTAAGGTGTGGTGCCCAGAACTGAACACAAAATTCCAAGTGTGGTCTGACCAATGCCTTGTAAAGAGGCACTATCACATTGGCATCCCTTGAATCCATTCCCCTTTTAATGCATGCCAGTGTCCGGTTTGCTTTTGCTGCTGCACTTGAGCAGTGTGTGCTATTACCCAACTATATAAAATCAATTCCACACTGACGTGGATAGTGGCGGAATGAAAAGGACGGGCGGACGCGTTCCGCCGCCCCTCGCGGGGCTCGCTGCACTCACCACACTTCGGGGTGGCGTGGATAGTGGGGGGGGGGGGGGGGGGAAGGGTGTCATTCAAACCTAATTGCATGTCATACAAGTGTCTGCCATGGCATCGCACCCCAGAAAATCGAATGCGAACAAAAAAATTGATTTTGCGGGAGATGCGATGCCATGCGATGAGATGGGCCTAGGGACATAAAAGCAGTGAATAAAATAACTAAACAAATCGCATCGCATGCCACTAAAATGCCCATGCGATGCGATGCGATGCAATGCAATTTTTTTTACGCAGAATAGCCCTCTAAGCAATGGGCGTAGTGGGCGTCGTTCGAGGAAACAAGTACCAAAACTACTTGTTTATATACCATCCCGGTGGGCAGGGGCGGATCCAGGAAAAAATTACAGGGGGGGCACCAAGATAGGGGAGGGGGGGTGTTAGTCGTGCCAGTGTGCAGAGAGAGAGAGGAGGAGAGAAGAGAGAGAGAGAGAGGAGGAGAGCAGATAGAGGGTGGGAATGGGATTAAACATAGGCCCTGTCATTGAAAGTACACAGGCCTACCTTGGCGTCAATAGTGAAGTATGTAGTTGTGCGTGCGCCGAAGGCGCTCTGAAAAAGGGGTGGGGCCACTCAAAAGGGGGCGTGATCTTGAGTGTAGTGTACCACACCATATACCACTTCTACACATTATGCAACAAAATAGTAGACCCCAATATACCCGTAACTTACACGTGATGACACACAGATTGTGCCAAAATTCACATAATGCTACACAGATTACGTCAATACTGTATTCACAACATGCTCCATAAATAGGGACATTGCACCATTACACGTTATGCCACACATCATAATGTCCATTACGTATTATGCCAAACACCATAATGCCAATTACAAATTATGCTACATAAGTGCTGTTTACCTTCATGCTCGTTGCCAGGGGTTCCATGCTCGTTGCCAGGGGTTCCATGCTCATTTCCATGTGGGATTCTATGCTCATTGCCATGTGGGATTCCATGCTCATTGCCATGTAGGAGTCCATGCTTGTTGCCAATTACAAATTATGCTACATAAGTGCTGTTTACCTTCATGCTCGTTGCCAGGGGTTCCATGCTCGTTGCCAGGGGTTCCATGCTCATTTCCATGTGGGATTCTATGCTCATTGCCATGTGGGATTCCATGCTCATTGCCATGTAGGAGTCCATGCTTGTTGCCATGTGGGAATTTTTTTTTTGTCACGGCCAATGATGCTTATGCAGAGTGGGGAGTGAGGGGTTTGGAGGTGCAGGGGGTGAGGAGTGAGAAGTGTGGAGGGCAGGGTGTGGGGAGTGAGGGGTGTAAGGGGCACAGTGTGTGGGGAGTTAGGGGTGTGGAGGTTGTGGGGGCACAGGGTGAGGGGTTCAGGCTGTGGGGTGATGCAGGGACCGCGCACAGTAGTAGAATTTTTGCCTAGGGCTAGGGACGGGTGCTACAAAATCTTCCACCGGCCCTGCCTGTGCTAGTGTCTTCACAGCCGGGCAGAGGGACGGGTGTGGTGTCTCCGAGGTCCGATTGGGCTGCTGCAGTGTCCTCCTGACAATACAGCCGGGCAGCTCTCTGCTCTCTGCCCGGCTGTAAATTCTTTCCGGCGGCGGGCAGGAGCAAAATAAAAATTAAAAAAAATGTCAGAAATGACAGGGGGGCACGTGCCCGGGTGCCCCCCCCCCCCACTAAATCTGCACATGCCGTGGGCATAGGGGGAGAATACCTGAGGCAAGGCAAGTGCAGTGAGCCATTAAAGGAGATGCGGTTCACTAATACGATGTACATGTCGACATTACAACTGTGTCTGCATTTTAACATGCTTGGCATTATGATCATGTTGGTATATTGTGTGTCGGCATTTCAACTGTATTATGTACCTGTTGGTATTTACACCCTGTCGGTATTACAGTGTTGGTCAAGTGATTGTCGATATTTCAATGGTTGTTAAATCATACTGAACCCGTCCAAATGCCTAATGAGGCAGATAATCCACTGAATTGTTTTTAAAAAGTTTGCTCATTGCCAGTCCAACCTGAATCTATTTACAATAGAACAGCAGCATAATTGCACAGCAGCATCATATTTTCCACTCGTTTTGCCTTTTTTTTTCTTTTAAACTATTTATAGGTTTCTTGTTGAAATAAATGTTACTGTGTGACTCACATAGGCCCATAGTGCCATTGGTTTACGCACGCAGTGACTTTCCTGCCAGTTCCACCCATCCAAACACTGCCGCGCTGTGAACCAACTGTACATTTGAAAAATGCTAGACTGAAAACAGCAAAGCATTAACCCTTCCCTTGTGCATAGTGGTATAATGGGGTAGATATATTAGGCCTTAGAATGACATAAACATGAGGGTGATAAAGAGGGATAAACATCCAGCCAATCAGATCCTGTCTGTTATAGGCTGGGTTTGGAAAATGGCAGTTAGGAGCCAACTGGCAGGACCTTAGCCACTCAATCTGTCTGCAGTAACTGATGCATAGCCCCTCAGCAGGATCTTATGCGGTGTACACATGGGGGCGATAGGGGCTATAATCGCTGGGAATATGGTCGCAGGCGACCATATTGCCAGTGATGGAAGTGTGCCCCGGCGATAAATCGCCGGGTGCGCGCTCCCGTTTTCTGCCCCATTGTAATCGCTGGTCGCAGGAGCTTGCTCCTGCGACCAGCTAATTACCTCTGCAGAGGTTCCTTTTCATCAGCGACCATCTCTGGTCGCTGATGAAAAGGAGACACTGAGCAATATATTGCTCAGCAATATATTGCTAGCAATATATCTCCCCCCGTGTGTACGCACCTTCAGTGAATTATATGCTGTGTTGTACATCAGTAATGATGTCAGTATTTGGTTCATAAGTAGGAGTTTCCCAGAAGTGGCCTGAACATCAATTAAATATTAAATAAACATCATTCTAACAATTTTAGTAATATTAAATATAACAATCAATGTATTTACAGCAAACATTCACAGCAACACCCTTATACACAGACAGTAGACACTTCCGGAGGGTATATTTTTTTTACTGTGATATCCAATTAGATTGCGTGATAAAGAAACAAATTTTCTCAGAAAAAGTTGCACAATAATTCTAAAAAGCAATCTTACAGCAGTTCTAAATAAGTATGTTATTAAACAATAGTTCAATTTAAAGTATTCATAAATAAATGAGTAAATAAATAAAAAATGTGTCCATGTATTCTTTATTCGACAGTTATCCTTATTTTTAAAACACTTATAGGAAGTAAGTGAAAAATGTGTTCTTCTTGTGGACATTTATGACCCCAGTGTTTTTTTTTTTTTTAATGCAGCACCTGATGTTTGGGGTGGAGCACAAGCTGTGTTCCACCTGTGAGTCCCTCTAAAAGGTTGATCATTTTACACCAGCCAAACATTTGGTGAATTTAAATATAATGGTGCTGAACCAGCCTTCCCAGGATCCCACTACTAGAGATTATCCTCCATTATTACTATTATCTGATCTTTCAAAAGGACAGCTTTATAGAGAGATTCATTACCAAGTAATATCTTATCCTGTAACACAATACATAGAACGAGGTACGTACTACATTGCAGCATTGGGACCAATCTCATTAATGCATTATTATGGGATAGCTGTTGTTCAATATTAATTGAGTACTATACAAGTAAAGTAAATCAAAAGCAAATGGGATATAGCCTATAAACTCTGACTGTGGTATATATGCAGTATATATAGCAATGTATTTATGGACAGTATAGGTTAAGGGTATTAATTCATACTGCATCTGGGCACGTCACATTTTTTAAAAGTTAATATTTTTGGAAATATAAAGATTTATTTTCAAACAAATTTTATATTAAGATTTGTAGATTTGGTTGTCTTATCCCGTAATTATTTCTAAGTTGTATGCAGTATATTTTCCTTAACTGAAACAAGTATTCAAATGTATTTTTCTTTTGTTGCCCCATGCAAAGACACCCTTGTCTGCCTTCCAGGTTCTAATATAAGCAAGTAGAAAAGAAGTGAGGGGTGGGGGGTAGTGGACCGGAAGAGTGGGCACCCCTCCCATATTCTACCCAATGTAGTGAAGTGTGCAGAACAGAGAACACACTGACAGGCCCCGCCTTCCGATCACACCACCCGCACCGCCGGTTCAGGCGGCTAGTGTAAAAGTGCTTGCAAGCTGGGTCACACCCAGGATTTTGTACCCGGCTTGCAAGGGCTTTCTAGTGTGAAACGCATACCTCCCAACATGACCCTCTCCAGGAGGGACACAATAGATACATTTCCTCTGAATGTATGATTACCTTCATCTGTGTTGAACAGGTTCATTGATGAGAAAGGTGCTTCAACACAGGTTATGGAAATCATACATTAAGAGGAAAGTGCAGGAGCAGAGCGATGTGTCCCTCCTGGAGAGGGTCATGTTGGGAGGTATGGAAACGGGTATAAACTAAGATTGCAGCAGAGGGTTAAGGCCGGTTTCACACACTCCGGCTCCTGCCGGACGGTGAAATCCCGCATGGCCAGGGAGCCATGCCGCACACAGTAGTTGTGAATGGACACTATTGTGTCCATTCACATGGGACGGCCACGACCCGGCCGCACGGTTGCAGCCGGATCCCGCCACTGGAAGGGACGGCTGCCGGGCTGTGGCCATCCCTTCCATGATAAACTAGTGTGTGCGGCACGGCTCCCTGGCCGTGCGGGATTTCACCGTTCGACAGGAGCCGGAGTGTGTGAAACCAGCCTTAGGGTCTAGTGGCAAAATTCGGTGCTAATCTCATCATTTAAGACCCGCCCCTATCCTGCTCCAATCACTGCAATCGGATAGTTTAATAATATATTAGTTCAGTTTCCCAAAATCTGCCATTACAGTTCAGGTTTTAAGGATATCCATGCCTGAGTCCAAATAATTAAATCAAGCTAACTGAGGTACTAATTAATTCACCTGTGCTCAAGCATGGATAGCCTTAAAACCTGAACTGTAATAATAGTTGTGGAAACTCTAATTTGGTATGGGTGTGGATGGAAAATACAACTGGTTGCCAAGAATAGCGCAAAGAAGGGAGTGTGCTGCTAATAGTGAACACCGAGTGCCCTGTCAACATGAACACTCAGGGTGAGATTTAATAGGATGAGAGATTCAGAAAGTGAAAGATTTGGTAAGAAATCTCCAGGTTTTTTTTAAAGTGGCAATCATTTACGCTGCAAAACCAGTTTGATTTTGCCATGTAAATGATTGCAGCTTTAAAAAAACTGGAGATTTCTCACCAAATCTCTCACTTTCTGAAACTTTCATCCTATTAAATCTCACCCTCAAAGTTGGGTGTGGATGGAAAGGTCAATGCCAAAAGCTTGGTATGAAAAGGTAGACATGAGAATTTTTTGTGTCAATGTTGATGCCGGTCATCATGGACCCCCAATTATTGCAGCGCTTGGCTCACCATGTTTTGGGCATGGTGCCCCACTTCACTTGACACACTTTAGCTTCACTAATTGGAGTCCACGGGGATGTTCATGTATGAAAAAGTCCAAAGAATAAAGGAATAAAAAGTGAAAAACTTATGTTACTGGTGGTATTGCCCGGTTTGCATGCTAAACTTACGGCAATATCGACATTTTGCATGTCAGCATTTTACATGTTGACATTTTGCATGTGGACCTTTTGGTGTCGACCTATTGACTGTCTACCGAGACACTGTAGTAAGCCTGTACCTGGGCACACCCGTGTCACATTGCCTGTGGGCCAGTAAGCCTGTACCTGGGACACCCATGTCACGCTGCCTGTGGGCCAGTAAGTCTGTACCTGGGACACCCGTGTCATGCTGCCTGTGGGCCAGTAAGCCTGTACCTGGGACACCCGTGTCACGCTGCCTGTGGGCCAGTAAGCCTGTACCTGGGCACACCCGTGTCACGCTGCCTGTGGGCCAGTAAGCCTGTACCTGGGCACACCCGTGTCACGCTGCCTGTGAGTCAGTAAGCCTGTACCTGGGCACACCCGTGTCACGCTGCCTGTGGGCCAGTAAGCCTGTACCTGGGCACACCCGTGTCACGCTGCCTGTGGGCCAGTAAGCCTGTACCTGGGAACACCCGTGTCACGCTACCTGTGGGCCAGTAAGCCTGTACCTGGGCACACCCGTGTCACGCTGCCTGTGAGTCAGTAAGCCTGTACCTGGGCACACCCGTGTCACGCTGCCTGTGGGCCAGTAAGCCTGTACCTGGGCACACCCGTGTCACGCTGCCTGTGAGTCAGTAAGCCTGTACCTGGGCACACCCGTGTCACGCTGCCTGTGGGCCAGTAAGCCTGTACCTGGGAACACCTGTGTCACGCTGCCAGTAGGCCAGTAAGCCTGTACCTGGGCACACCCGTGTCATGCTGCCTGTGGGTCAGTAAGCCTGTACCTGGGCACACCCGTGTCACGCTGCCTGTGGGCCAGTAAGCCTGTACCAGGGCACACCCATGTTGCCCTGCCTGTGGGGCAGCAAGTGTCTACCTGGGCACACCATGTTGCAGTCCCTGTGGGGCAGCCAACCTGTACCTTGGCACACCCATGTTGCATTGTCTGTGGGGCAGCCAACCTGTACCTTGGCACACCCATGTTGCATTGTCTGTGGGGCAATTAGCCTGATTTAGCAATTATTTTTATTGACGTTTTAAATCTGTCAAATTACTAATTCGGATTAGCTAAAATCTAAATTGTTGTGTAAAATAAAGTGTCTAGAATTTATGGGCTACATGCAAAAGCAGCCAGTATGTACCCTGCATGCATTCCTTACCAGCCAGTATGTACCCTGCATGCATTCCTTACCAGCCAGTATGTACCCTGCATGCATTCCTTACATTGCATCTTGGTTTATCAAGGTCAAAGTTACTCCAGGGTTGCCGACCCTCCTGCAATTACCGTGAGTCTCCCGAAAATCGGGTCCCCCTCCCGGCCCCCCGGAAGGGTGGGCAACCCTCCCAGAATCAGGGGGACCCCCACTGAGCCCCCCGATCGCGACATTTAAATGGGGCAATCTGCGGGTCTCAGAGGAGGGGGCGGAGCTAAAATGACACACTTGTGTCATTTTAGCCCCTCCCCCCCATGGAGA
This sequence comes from Crinia signifera, assembly GCF_055691185.1. Classification (NCBI taxonomy): domain Eukaryota; kingdom Metazoa; phylum Chordata; class Amphibia; order Anura; family Myobatrachidae; genus Crinia; species Crinia signifera. The sequence continues at coordinate 51,395,382 of NC_139221.1, read as the reverse complement.
TTAGTTATTTCGGCTATTTCACGTAATGGGGGTGGGGCTTAATGACATCACAGTCAAGCCCCCCCCCCCGAACGTGTAATGAAAGTCTCCTCTCCGGGCTTCTCCCGGAAAGGAGCATTTGAAAGTCGGCAACCCTGAGTTACTCATGTTTTCATTTTGCTTCCAATTCTGAATCAACCCCAAAATATATGTGTAAAGTATTGGGTTGTGATCTATACTGCAGGTGTCCATTTACTAAGCCCTAGAGGGATAAAGCGGAGGGAGATAAAGCACCAGCTAGCCAGGTAACTTGCAGCATATAGTAGGCCATCAGCAGGAATTGGACTCTGTGCCCTGACACCCCCCCCCCTCCCCATCCCAGGCATCTCACATAATGTGAACAAAAATTGAGAAAGGCACTTATCCGGCGCTAGGAATATCACTGGATTTTCTCTTTTTTCTCCACTCGGCACATATGGAGGAATAAGAAATGGTATGCAATAGTGAAGTATGTATTTTAAACACACATCATTTAATGGCAATACACATAAAATCCACATAAAACACAGAATAAAACAAAGCTTAAAATATGGTTATCCAAAGATGACAGGGTTTGCAAAATTACCGGATCCTGTGGGAACTGAAAGATCAGCTCCAAATGCATTTAGAGTGTCTCCCTCACAGGCATTACAGCTGGGCACTTCTGCTGCAAAAATGACCGGAATCCCCTGTCTTTCCTGGAGTCCAAATACAGTCCACCACCAACGCGTTTCTTCCTCCTCAGAGGACTTTTTCAAGGTGTACTGTTTCCCTGTATTGGAGTCCTTAATATAGTAAGTCCTTCCCGCGTCTCAGCTGGACTTCTAATTAATGAATGAAAGACTACATGTCCCATAGTCCCCTGCTGAGGCTGCGGGACTTCCTGTTACTGTTGCCAGCAACTAGGGTCTCACATAATGTATACAGGTGTCACCAAGGAGCCCCTTGACCTTGTGCCCTGGGCGGCAGCAGCACTTTGTTATGGTTCTGCTGGAAATGTAGGAAAATATGGTTCCACAACAACAAGAGAGACACAGATCTTCCATTGTGCAGAAATGCAATCAGTATAACATTTATTATTCAGGATAATGGCAGTGTGTGCGTGTTACTCAAGTGCATTAGTAGGATAGGAAATAAATAGGTAATAAATATGGTACAGTTCTCTTTGGTTGGACAGTAAGAGAGCTTTGTACTGTACACAGAGTTACTCTGCTCCTGTATTCTTTAATCAGTCTCCTTCGAAGGCACAGTTTGAAGCACCAATATACTCCACAGTCTTTCTGAGCCTGAGACCCATTTTTTGCAGTAAGTTTGGTGATTTTTTTGGTATGCTGGCTGCAGTCAGCGGCAAATAGTCCTCATTCTCCGAGATGCCATCATCTTCCGTGTGGAGTGGCCGAAGGTCATTGCATCTGCAGAAGAACAACATGGAGCAGTGAGCAGTGGTGTAACTAGAAATTTTGCTCCCCCCTGCCCAAAAAAATTCTGCCTATCTGATCACTGTGGCCAGGAGCTGTCCCGCTAACTGCCATCCCCGTCCGCCCATCAGTACACAGCACTGTACATTCGCCACCTCTGTCTGCCAGCATATAGCAGGTAGCGCCACCCACCCAGCCAGTTAAGCGGCAAGCTACAGGGAGCCCTGAATAGACAGCAGATGGAAGGGCAGCGGGCATGGTGGAAGGGGAAGCGCTCTCTGGCTGTCCGTGTGAGGACGCTGTGACCCTGTCACTGCGTCCTCACACAGAAAGCCAGAGAGCGCTTCCCCTTTTACCATGCATGCTACCCTTGGGCTCCGTTAGAACGCTGTGAACCTGCACTCCAGTGGCGCCTGCTCCCCCCCCCCCGCCACCTCTGGAGCTGCGGAGCCCAGGTTGCTCCATTGCCACTGGCAGTGAGCACAACCGAAGGGTCACTTCTCAGTGGTTTCTGTAAATCTGGGGTGAGGTGGGGGAACTCATTTCCCTATGCAACCCAATGACTCCCCCCCCCCCCATCTATTAAGAAGAGACAGGTCCAGTGGTGGGGTTTTGGGTACCTCCTGCAAACTAGAATGCTTTTCTGTTAGGTGAGGGTTGAAATAGTTCCAAATCACCATTACAAGTGGTGGAACTCGGTGAAGCTTAGAGAAGTGCTATCTATCCCCATAAAGAACATTGTGAGCACTGTTCTTGTCAATTTACATATTGCAGCTGATTGGCTGGAGCATTATCATCTTGCACATGACGTTCCTTATGGGGATAGATACGACTTCTCCCAACTTCATACATTTACCCCAAGATTCCCTATTAGGAAAGTATTGTGACACTTTCCAGCCCAATTCCCCATGTGCCTTTTTTTTTAAAATAACGCTGTGTACTGTATATAAAGTCAGCTCCTGGTAATGAGTATGTTTTACTAATCACATCCAAATATTCAGCGTCCTATGTGTAATAATTGTGCTATTTAGTACTTGGTGTGATCATTGTGCATTTAGTACATTATGCCGCGTTTCAGCTCAGTTCTGCCCAAACGTCTGCCAATGAGACAATGTACGTCATTTTGTATAATTGTAACGTAAGCAAACGTACACCTGCTCATAATAACCTTAAGTGTCCCTATTAGTCCATTGTCATCGCTATTGATTATTTAGAGACAATGCCACCGTCTTTTTATGCTTCTCTACTGCCAAATTCATTTCACTTGGAACGCTACCGGGAACACATCATAAAATCCAGATGTTAAATCCCCCAACGTATTCCTTCTAGTCCACGTATTTTTATTCAATGCCCAAGTTCTGTTCTTTTCATATCACACAGACATTTAAATAGTCGTCTAATTGTGATAAACAAGCAATATACTGTATGTGCATGGTAGTATTCTCTTGCCTGAACTTCCTAATGAGATCATTGGTATTTGCTAGAGTTATATGGTAAACAGATGACCCCCTAACCTGGGCCACCTGTTATTCTTTTAAGTTCAGCGCACATTAGGGATCTGACCCACTTCAATTACACAGCACACAGCTATTGTTACCCACGTAGCAGCTGCTGGCTGGGGAGGGGACTTACCCTACTGTGACAGGGGTGACGTGTGCTGCTGGCAAAGTGCTGGCGATGTGCTTGGTCATACCGTGGGCTAACGATGACGACGGGGGAAGATGTTTCTACAAAAAGGCGAATAAGAACAGAAGACATTATTTTCTATCGCACATTAACCCTTTGGGTGCCAAGTTAAATGGTCAAAATACAGGTGTGAAAATTTCCAAGCAAGCATTTGTATTCATTGTAATGACCTGTAATATTTACCTTACATAGGAGATATATATAATACTTTTTTACGCAACATTTTTTTTAATTTGAATTAATATAACAAATGTGAGCGACGCTGGCATTTTTTAGTGGATATTTTGTACATCGCTCACAGAGACATCGGCACGCAAAGGGTTAAACTATCCTTAAACATATTGTGCGATTACGCAGGGGGGAGCAAAATTTATAGTTACGCCACTGGGGGCATTGAGCGATATATCGCTCTGTGATATATCGCCCGGCAATATATGACCCCGTGTGTACACACCTATACTGGTTTTGCAGTGTCATTGATTGCCGCTTTAAAAAAAAAAACCTGGAGATTTCTTACCAAATCTCTCACTTTCTAAATATCTCATCCAATTAATGATCTTTTTTTTACACAACATTTTTTGGTACTTGTGTAGTTTCACGGCGCCAGCATGGCGCCGTGCTACTTCCGGTTTGTACGCTCTGCAAACTATCTAAAATAAAGTAACTTAACTCCATGCCAACATGGATAGTTCATACCCCTTCTATCTATGTTGGCATGGAGTTGATTTTATATAGCGTGGCGAGCCACCGAGCCCGCAGCGTGGGCGAGCGAAGCGAGCCCCGCAAGGGGACTCAGATGCACGGCGCCATGAAACTACACAAGTACCCATTTTTTATTTGAATTTATATAACAAATGTGAGCGATGCTGGCATTTTTAGTGGATATTTATTTATTTTTAGCTGATCTTTTGCTCATCTCTAACATAGATGCTGGCACTCAAAGGGTTAATCTACCTCCTAATAACATCCTTGTCTAAGATTCCAACTTAAAATTGTCTGGAACAATAAACTTCAATATAGTTTCCACACACTTGAAATACTTTTTACATATTCATAAATAATGTTTCAGAAAGCTATGTTCTCCCATTAAAGCAGTACATTCATTTGTGGCTTCCCTTCACATTCACCCATAAGGCGACAATAATGGGTGTTATGAGTCCCATACACTTTATGGCCATGTTAAGCCACAGCACGCAGCTGGGACTTAATTATCCATTCATGTATTGGCTAGCAGCATCATTAGAGGCAGCAGGTGGGCGCATTAATGTCAGATGGGACAATCACGCGGCAACTTCATGCAGATTTACTACTTATAATGACAATCAACATAACAATAGTGGGCTTGTCATCTTGGCCACAATCAGATGGCCATTCTAGTGTACATAGCCTCATGCAAATGTACTCAACAACTAGTTTGATTTTTATATGTGCTTTCAGCATTGTATGTGTGTGTCTTCACATCACATAGGGGGAGACTCTCTAAAGCAGAAATGCGGTAAAAACCCCGTTATCTGGGTTTTTACCGCATTTCTGTATGCTCTCTGGCCCCTCTGCAGTGGCAGCGCTGCGGAGGGAATCGCCAGCAAAAGCTGGCGATTACTTGTTGAAGCCTATGGGGTTCTCACCATAGCGCTACTGTGAGGGATCCGTCATGGATCCCTACCAGCATGCCCCCCGCCATCGCCATCACTCTGCGCATGCGCAGATGGACTCCCGGGTCACAGACCCGGAAGTCCAGTGCCGTCACCGCATCTCAAGGGACAGCTCTTATCGCAAGAGCTGTCCCTTGCGTTAATAACCGCATATGTTACAGCATATGCCGTTATTAAGCATGCGGTGGGCGGCGAAGGGGGGCGATAATGGGCAGCGGATGTTAGAACATCCCGCCCCTTCGTTATTTGTTATCAGACACGGAACCTGTGTAATCCACGAGTGCTCTGGATTAAAGGGATAGTTTTATACACCTGTAACAACTATTACAGGGGTATAATGAGTTTGCCATATCAGGGATATAACTAGATATATGAACACAGGACAGTCACAGTACAGTTATTGGGGTCATATTTTTAGTATACTGTATCAGGAATATGACAGAAATAATTCAGAGAAGAGTTATGTAGGTACACACCAGAACAATCATGATCGTGAGCAGATCCTGAGACGACCATACGACGGTCGTACGATCTGCTGGAGCACAAAATCTGCTCACGATCTGCATCCGATTCAATTATGATCTGTACCCAGCTGAAAGGGTCATTTTTATATCCTGACTACAGCTGGTAGGATCTGCAAAACGACCAAACGACCAGGGGGGATGCGCATCAGATCAGATCGAAATCATGCCCAATTTACATACAATCAGTCGAGATTGTATCGAAATTGGGGGAATTGGGGCCAAATCGTTCTGGTGTGTACCCAGCATTACTATGACAGTGTATTGCCTAAAAGACAGAACAGGAAAGACTTCACCAGCTGAATGTGTACTATAATTGCCTACTCTCCAGGATCGGCTAGGAGGCTTTGAAAATATGGGTGGCACTCCAGGCCCCCCGAAGAGCAGCCAGAACATGGGGGCAGATATGACAAGTTATCCCTCATTACTATATACCTCAAGTTATACCTCATTACAACTCTTCTGTTTTTCTGTGTACTGTATATGCAAATCAGTAGAGAGCACCCTTAACTAGCAGGGACGATATATATGTCCCCGCTGGCATATATTTCTCCACCCACATTTACTGAAAAACTTTTATTAAAATATATGGTGCGGGTCCCCTAACTTCTCTCCCTCATTACTACTCTTACATTGTTCTCACCAATCAGTTCCTGTCATGTGTTTCAAAATGGTAGGAGCGGATTGCTTGGAGCACCATATAACATTAGTATAAAGCTTCCGATTATGAAGAAGGGTGGAAAAACCTACATTGATTTATGAACATAAAATATATGGCTTACATTTATAGTAAAGCTGGGCACACACTAATAGATATAGCTTTAGATCAATTGATCTGCAGATATACAATATCTACAAACAGATCTGGCAGCATGTTCTCCATTCACACTTGGATGCCCACTGAGCTGTCAATTACCGGTGGCTCCCGGCCAGGGCCGGACTGGCCATCTGGCACTTCTGGCAAATGCCAGAAGGGCCAATGGCCTTGTGGGCCAATTTTTTGTAAAGACTGCAGCGGTGCCGCCTTCATTATGCGCTGCACAGTGCACCGCCGCGTCCCCCCCCCCCCCCCCCCCAGCTTCTGTCCTCTCCCCACCCCCGGATCATACAATCAGATGCGATGCGATGCGATGCAATTTTGCATAGGATTCAATGTTAAGAAGGTCCTGTTCATTTCCCCACTATCCAAGTGGGCATAGAGTTGATTTTATATAGCGTGGCGAGCGCAGCGAGCCACCGAGCCCGAAGCGTGGCGAGCGGACGCATATTTCTTAAAAAGTATTCTGTGTCCGCTCGCCACGCTTCGGGCTCGGTGGCTCGCTACGCTCGCCACAGGTTTATATCAAACTCCATGCCCACTTGGAAAGTGGGGAAAGGAAAAGGACCCCTTTTTCCCATTGAATTCTATGTTAAAATGGACTCAGACCATTTTAACATTGAATCCTATGGAAAAATCTTGACCATCGCATCGCATCGCATACGATTTGGTCGCATGCGATGCGATGCGATTTCTAAATCGGACGCCCAGATACTACATAAGTACCGTCATGCTCATTTTGCTGAGAATGGGCGGGAAGTGATGAGCTCCCGGCTGCAGCTCACGGCCACGCCCCCTTCTCGTCCCGCTGCAGGCAGGACATTGAATCCGGCCTGCAAATTCTCAGTCGAGCAGACCAAGAACGGGACAGGGTGGCCCGACAGCCGTGGCCCAAGATTGAATACCCCCTCAAACTGCATCTGAATTATATAAAAAGCCACCAAATTAAGGGTCGCAAATATTTTTTGTTTTAACCACTATTTAATATTTTACATTGATTTCAACTTTTTTTTTAATCCAAATTGCAAACAAGACACTTCAACATGGTGAAACATGGTTTTACAAATGATTTGTGGTTGGTTTCAAAATAACTTACTGTATGTAATAATCAAATATAACACATGGCACTGTAATGTTCTATAAACACAACAGTGCAACCCTAACAAGGAAACATACAGATGGAGCCAGCCTCATTGTTGCCGCTGGCGCACCAGATTCTCCTATCTGGCGGCTCGTGTGCCAGAGCACGTGGTCCCGCGAGTGTCACGGATGGTCGCATGTCCATTGCCTTCAATGGGGAACGTGAGCACCCGAGATGCACGCACGCCAGAATCCCCGACGCACCGTGAGGATTGGCGCACTGGAGACTGAAACAATGAGGCTGGCTCCATCTGTATCACACCTGTGATAAATGGAGATGTTTCCCATAGCAACTAATCAGATTCTAGCAATAATTTATCTATCACGGTAAATAAAATGACAATACAATGACAATAGAGGAACTTAGATCTTTTGCTCTTGAGAATTGTCAGTATGTGAATGTCATGGAAAGAAGAATATCATTCTATGGGGTCTATGTACTAAGCCTTGGAGAGAGATAAAGTTAATAGCGCTAAATTTCCAACCATCCAGCTCATAACAGTCATTTTTTTGCAAACCCATGTTAGGGGCTGCTTGGTTGGTACTTTATTCACGCCTACTTTACTCTCTCCAAGGCTTCATACATATGGGCTGATTCAGTATGGATCGCATATGATAAGCTGCATGCAGCAACTTTTCATATGCAATTCATAGCAATGCAAATGCAGAAGGAGGTGAATATCGTCCGCTGCCTGCATTTGTGATTCTGAAAACTGCAATGCGATCGCAGTTCTAGAGCAGCAACACAACCATTGGTCACGATCCTCTTCTGCGACGGCAGCCCTAAGTACTGTAAGTCTTACCTTACTCAGGCTGCCTGACGCAGGGCGGCTTACAAGGCCAAGGAAACTGTACCTTGCCTCAGTCCTTAGCCTGGCCACTCCTGGAGAACAAGGGTGTTATGCCCTCATTTTACAAAAGTCGTCTGCCCCCCGTACAGTTATATCTGCACATGTACAGGACAGGTCCTGCGCGTGTACAGTTTCCTGTCCTGAATCAGGCCCGCAGGCCCCTAGGCCCCTATATAACTTAAATGAGTATAAGTATGAACCACAAGCCTCTTACTATATTTATACTCTCATTCTGTGACACAACATGGGATCGTATACTCATCAATGTTTATGATGGACTACTGCGTCTTTGGATCACGGTTGGGTGACTCATCCAAGAAGCCTAATAACATTCTTACAGTGTTTCAGTAGTTCCCCTATGCTCCATCTTACATTAATCAGCATCATCAATGAAGAGAGAACGCAGGAGTGACTCAGGGATCCACTTGAACAGGCTACCAAGGGTGAAAATGTTACTCTCAGTTTGGCTCCCGTAGCTTCTCTCCACCTTACATGAGTCACTTGTGGCCGTTTGTACACATTATGCCAGATAGAGCTGTTTATACAAATTATGCCTGGTAGAGCCCTTTACACACATTATGCCAGACTGAGCCGCTTATAAACATTATGCCAGGTAGAACCGCTTATACACATTATGCCAGGTAGAGATGTTAATTCAAATTATGCCAGGTAGAGGTGTTAATACGCAATATGCCGGGTAGAGATGTTAATACACAATATGCCAGGTAAAGATACTTGTACACATCATGCCTTGTAGAGCCCCTTGTAGAGCCCCTTGTACACATTATGCCAGGTAGAGATGTCAATACAAAATATGCCAGGTAGAGGTGTTAATACGCAATATGCCAGGTACAGATGTTAATACACAATATGCCAGGTAGAGATGCTTATACATATTATCCCAGGTAAAGATACTTGTACACATCTTGCTCGGTAGAGCCCCTTGTACACATTATGACTGGTAGAGCACCTCCTCCTTATTCCAGTGCTCCTCTCACCTACCCCTTCACCCTGACCAGCAGCTATCCTGTGCTTACCTTTGTTGTCACTCTCTGCATGTCTCTGCAAATCTCAGTCACTGCTGGAGACAAGGAGCGGGGGATGCACTAACATCCGTCACCCCACACTGGCTTTTGCCATCTACTGCATTCTTATTAATCGCATATACATTAAAATATGCGCTTATTAACTAGAAAGGAGCTATCTTTTGCGATGCATCTCTGGTGCTGGACTTCCGGGTCTGCACAAAGTGACCGCACCAGCCGCGGGGCATGCTGGGAGGGATCCATGATGGATCCCTCACACAGTGCTGCGGACGGAAGCCCACAGGATTCTATAGGGTATCGCCAGCAAAATCTCGTGATACCCCCACAGCGGTTCCCTGGTGTGGGCTTTAGGACATTGGAAAGGGTGCAGGGACGGAGCATAAGGGACAGGCAGCTTTTGCACTGCCTACTGTAATGTACGTATATTTGCAATGAGCACTATGGGCCTGATTCCAATCTGATTGGTCTGCCGCATGTTCGCCCAGTTCTCGGACCAGGATGCCGCAAGTCTAAGGCAGCCCAGACTGACTTAGATTTGCAAGCACTGCAGAAATCATTCGATGCACTGTTAGGGTGCCTTGAGGATGCGTTTGGGGAACCTCTGTACTGGATGTTTGAAATGTCAGTAATGTAAAAAATGACTGGTGATGTGTAGCCACACATTCCAAATGGTTTGCCATGGAAACTGATTATGAAAGGAAAGAGGTGCAAGTAGAATCTCTCATTTGTCTAACACAGGTGATGGCTGATGAAAGTATGAATTCTTTACCATGAGTAAGTACTGTATGAATCCTGCTAATCTCTGCTGCTAGAAGTACCAGATCTGCATATAAGGCAAATGGTTTATTAATTACAAGAATCTGAACTACAACAGCAAATAAAACCTTTCAAAGTGATGAAATCATTTTGTACTTGAAGTGAGTTTAGTAGGAAGCTTGCAATAACTGCAGCTCCACAGATGTTTTATATAGAGCTTGTCACAATCATTACCTAAAATAAGAAATCAAAGAGATTGTACATGATTACACTTGCCAGTTGCATCTAACAATGAAAGATCTTCTGGATTCATTATTTCAGTTTGCGCTGATTCTCTCATTCCTGATTAATTGTCAGAAGACAGTGATTAATGTAGGTGGCAGAACCACCTGTGATGACAGCAATACTAAGTTAATTACCTGCAAAGCAGCATCACTGCACAAAAGAATCTAATTCTAAAAATAAAAAAAATTCTATTGGTATGCACTGTGTAGAGACACTGATGATGGCAGCAGCTCCTGATTGGCTGAGCTCATCCTGACCCCTCCCACTGCTACGGTTACTACCAGCAAACTGCTGCGATTTAATCAGGTTATTTAATATTTGCAATTGGTCATCAGCACAAAAGCAGACTCCCATGTACTATTATAAATGTTATACTTAATTAAACATAATATTTATGTATTTCCATCTGAGTTGTATTCACTGTAAATTTGACAATACGTTTCTTTACTATTATTATTATTATTATTGACAATGTCCAGACACAGGCTTTCTTACATATACAATACTTCCGTAAAGTACAATATTGTGTACTGTAATTTAAGTATTTACCACTCACAGTCATGGGCGTAACTAGAACTTTGAGGGCCCCATAGCAAAATTTTGAGAGGGGCCCCCCACAGTATTGTTGAGAGAGGGTGCGAAGGAGAGGCAGCGAGTGTGAAGCGAGAGATGGGGGCCAGATGTAATGCCAACCTAGTTAGATGTCCGTGCAGGATGCAAGCTGAACTCAGGCATTTTTATTTAAGAAGTAATCACTTGCAAGGCATAGGGCAGGCATGTCCAAACTGTGGCCCTCCAGCTGTTGTGAAACTACACATCCCAGCATGCCTTGCCATAGTTTGAGCATTCCCTAATAGCAAAAGTGTGGCAAGGCATTATGAGACTTGTAGTTTCACAACAGCTGGAGGGCCATAGTTTGGACATACCTGGCATAGGGGGTTATTCTGGTTCACGCTTTCTGGCAAATTCCTTCTCAAATGGACAAAAACATCCTTCTTGGATGGAAAAAACCATGTGCACTGCAGGTGGGGCAGATGTTACTTGTGCAGAGAGAGTTAGATTTGGGTGGGGTTTTACTTCAAAGTGAGATCTATATTGCAGTGTAAAAATAAAGCAGCCAGTATTTACCCTGCACAGAAACAAAATAACTCACCCAAATCTAATTCTCTCTGCACATTTTATATCTGCCCCCCTGCAGTGCACATGGTTTTTTCCATCCAAGAAGGAATTTTCCAGAAGCAGTGAACCCGAACAAACCCAATAGTTTTGCATTGTAAGTGATTACTCCTTTAAAAAAAAAGTTTGAGTTCTGTCGGCAATTTGCATGGTTACCGAACTTGGGCGGCATTACACCCAACCGAGAGTGAGATAGCGTGTCAGAGAGAGAAAGAGAGTAAGAGCAGAAGTGTGGAGAAAGGAGAAAGATAGAGACTAGGGGCAGAGTAGGGATGGCCATCGTTGCCATTGCCATCAATGGTTGCCATCGATGGCAATTCTACAACTGACCATCGATAGTGCTAAACTATGCAATGGATGACCATTGATATTTTTACACATCGATGGTCATCCATTGTGTTTGATTGATTGGCCCGTGGGCCAATCAAAACATCGGGGCGGGGCTTCGTGGGTGTCGGGGGAGGAGCTATGCTCAGTGTCCCGGCACTTTGAAAAAAAAAAGTAAAACATCGTTTTGCTGTCCATCGATGGAGGGAAACCATTTGGTTCTCCCCCATCGATGGCAAAGTATTAGACATCGGCCATGAACCATCGATGATTTTGAATCATCGATGGTCGATGGCCATCCCTAGGGCCGAGAGCAATACAGAGGTGAGACAGGGCGAGTAAGTGTTGAATCTTACAGAAGGTTCCCTTCTAACCATTCTCCAACCCCATATACAACCCTGTATACTCACATTATTACAAAAGTGGGCGATCTATATGTGAAATGGGGAAACACAGGGGAATTGTCAGTGGAGAAGGATTTGGGGTGCTCATTAACCGTAAACTTTAGGCCGCTACACACTAGGCAATATTGTTCACAATATCGCTCAGAAAGGGCATTCTGAGTCATATTGTGAACCATATCTCCTAGTGTGTACACTTTAAGTGGTTAACAATGCGTGCCCCTGTACGTCGTCCAAACATATTCGGATGAGGGAAGCCTCATGACCATCGCTCCCCCCCCATCATTGGACCCCTCACGTGCAACATCGGCAAGTGTGTGTGTGTGCACTTGCCAATGCCTGCCCCTGCCCCCTCAGCATGGATCTTCTAGTGTGTATGGGGCTTGGTTGTGTCCAGATCCACTTCTGTTTTTTGACTAGGATGTGATGTTAGGTGAGGGCGGAAGTTGATAGATGCCCTCACAGTGTTTTTTATTTTATCTGTACTTTAGGTAGGTGTAGGTTATAGTCTTTTATTTTATCTGGATTGCACTCTCACAGGCTACTTCCCTCGCTTTGCTCACCACAGATTTATATCCCCCCTCCAGGTATACGTGGACCCAGTGCATGATGGGAAAAGTAAAAAACAAACAGTGGTTCTAGCTAGCCGCAACCGTTAAGATATGTTATACTCTGCCAGAGAAGGATGTGATAGGAGAATTCAGTTGATCTGTTTAAAATGGATTGGACACATTTTTATTAGAAAATAGTATACAGGGCTACAATCATTAATATAATGTACTATAGTGGGCACAGATTGGACAGCCACTGTGGGTGATCCGGGACTGAGTTATAATGGATAGACGGTAACCTCATCTGGGTCATTTACACCACAGGAGATCAGTTATAGGTTGAACTTGATGGACTAATGTATTTTTTCACGCACACAAACTATGTTACTATGTAAAATCCCGCCCCGTACAAGCCTGCGAATTGCTTAGCATGGCTTGGTGGGACTGCGAATAGCGGCAGATCTATTCACACACCGCTCCCCATGAAATGATTGTTCCCAATGTGTGCAGTTTGTACGTAGCCCAGGACCTACTCAGCGGCTGCAATACAAAGAGGCTGTTCTGGGCTGGAGCTGACGTCACATGCCTACCACTAAATCTCCTGCCTGTACCCTGACACTCCCATAACACGGCCAACTACGACCCACAGGCGCCAGCTTCCTCTGAATCGCCTTGCCTAAGGCCAGAGTTTATAAACAGCAGGTTTTTATCACAGGCTTTTATCATTGTGTGCAGTCTATCGATAAATTAGGTTTAAATTAGACATAATGTGTAGGGCATTACTGGGCAAGGCATAATGGGCCTGATTCAGAGCTGATCGCTGCTGTCTGAAATTGCAGAGTCCTGCGATCATATAGTCACCACCCAGTCAGAGTGAAATCCTGCCCTGCAAATGACATGTGAAAATCACACCGATCAGCAAATAGCTGCATTAGGAATTCACCCACAATTGAATTAGGTTTTCAGTCTGTGCGTAACCGAGATCCTACTGTGCGACAGAGACAGACTGATTGAGGCCGGAGCTGATGTCACAGGACCCTCCCTTAAAATGTTTGGGCAGGCCAGTGGTTTCCCTGATACTCCCAGATAGCGGCTGGGTGACACCCCCAAATACCAACTTCCTGTTAATCAAATAGCGGCCGGCTTGTGATTAAAAGAAATTGCTCATTTTTGTTGCTGTTGCACTACAGGCAGACGTACGGTGATCCATATGCACGTGCACAATGCTGAGGTCTGAATACCCCCAATGTGCAGGGCATAATTGTGAGGGGCTTAATGTGCGGGCAGTACTGTGTGGGGCAATACTGTGTGGGGCATTATTGTGTGGGCAATACTGTGTGGGGCATTATTGTGTGGGCAATACTGTGTGGGGCATTATTGTGTGGGCAATACTGTGTGGGGCATAGTTTGCGGGTCATTGCTGTATAGGACATACTGTAGGGCCTAATTCAGTATGGATCACTAATCTGAAAAGTTGCATATGACTGCGAGTAGATAGCTGCCGCCCAGACAGAAACAGAACCCGCCCTGTGCAAGCCTGCGAATGAATTAGCAAAACTACAGCAGATCCCTATTTTCCATAAACATCTAAAGGATTTTGCCATATGCAAATGTGAGAAACTCTGAGGCAGGCCTGGCCAACCTGTGGCTCTCCAGATGTTATCAAACTACAAATCCCATCATGCCTTGCCACAGCTTTGCTATAAGGGAGTGTTAAAACTGTGGCAAGGCATGCTGGGATTTGTAGTTTCACAACATCTGGAGAGCCACAGGTTGGTCAGGCCTGCCTGAGGCTTCACAGAGTGAGGATGTCTCAGAGTGATGATGTCACAATGCACTACTGATCACATGGTCTGAGCTGTTTGGCTCTGGGCTCATATCTTCACGGAAACTGGATGAAGGAAGACGTTATCCGTGAAGATGGGCAGTTGTCTGACCAAGTTTGGTGATGACGATGCTGATGTGCAGTGCGCTGCACCTGTGAGATCCCAGAATGCCGGAGATTTCACGATTGAGGATCAGAGATATTTCTTATGGAAGATCATTTCCACACCACCGGCATTTAGCAGCAGAAGGAGCAGATGGCTCAAGCGCCATAGGTTCACTACCAGAAAGAGCAGAAGGCGCAAGCTCCCCAGGTTTACACCTAGCCTGACCCCCATAGAGGAGGAGGAGGAGCCTGAGAAACTGTTGGCCCGGGTATTGGCAACTTGGCGCCTGGCATCTGGCTACCAGAAGTGGAGGGATTTGTACCCTATAACATCATTATATTGATGCTTATGCTGAACTGGCTTATCAGACTGTATATATATATATCCGTACTGCTGCTGGTCGGTGGTGACATGGACAGAGTATACCTTTGTGTATATTTGTATATATGTAAATTTGTAAATATTGTACATAGTTATAGATAGATCGATCTATCTATCTATCTATCTATCTATCTATCTATCTATCTATCGATAACCAATGTACAATAAAAATCCTGTACAATAACAGTCCGTGCGTGTGTGTGATGTGTGTGACACTACCCTGGCGCACGCGCTGCTGGCGCACTCCTACACATATCCGACATCACACTAAGACCAGTTATTACCTTTGCTGTGCAGTGCTTCTCAGTGTCAGTAGTGGCACAGAAGGGGGGTGTGGGGGGGAAGGAGTGGGTACTTTCTACCTGGGCCTGGGCCTGTTGGAGAGTCCTGCTCCTGCTCCTCCTCCTTCATTGCACGCTGAGAGAGAGCCAACTGTCACTGCAACTGCCTCTCTCCCCAGCTCAGCACATGCTGCTCAGTACTATGTCCTGAGCTGGGGAGAAAGGCTGCTGCAGCGCCCCTTAGCATCAGTCCTCAGGGTCCTAGCAGTGCATGTTTTCCTCATAGCCTAGTCAGCATACTTACCTACCCTCTCGGAATGTCTGGGAGGGTCCCAAAAATCAGGTCCCACTCCCGGCCCCCCGTAAGGGCGGGAAGCCTCCCGCATTAGCAAGGCCCCCGCTAAAATGACGCAAATCGCATAATTTATTACCACCCCCTCCTCGAAGAGCGCCGAATCACGGCATTTACGGCACGGCATCTGCCCCCCAGACAAGCTGCAGAGAGTCTCATCTCCGGGCTTTTCCCAGAGAGGAGACAGCTGTGGTAGGCAAGTATGCTAGCCAGTACACAGGTGCAGTCATTACTAACTGACACCATATTCTGGGGAAGATGTATGAAGCAGTGATAAGGGGGGAGAATTGAGCCAGAGGAGAAGTGGCCCATGGTAACCAATCAGCACTTAAGTCACATCTTTTATTTGCATAATATGAAATTATACAGAGCAGCTGATTGGTTGCCATGGGCTACTTCTCCTCTGGCTTATCTTATCTCCCTTATCACTGCTTCACACACCTACCCCAATATGTGCTGCATTCATTGCTAACTGACATACTGTAGAGATCCACAAGTGGTCTGTAGATCATTATGTAACTAGAGGCAAACTCACAGGCTGGGCCTCCTATTTAATGTCTTGAAGCCCTAAAAGGCCCCCATACATTTAGCAAATCTTATGTGCAGCCGGTCCGACCTCCGGACTCCGATCCGATGCGCACGGGACCGTGCATCAGGTCGGACTGGGTGTCTGGACATGCGATTTTGCCCGATTCCACTACCCAATCCATCTGAATCGGGTGAAATCAGGACCAAATCGCAAAGTGTATGGGGGCCTTAAGTCTACATGTGTAGCTGCAGCCATGTAAGATCCAACGGAGTCACACGGGGAACAGACAGATGAGGAGGGAGCTGGTCAGCGGCACCCATTATAAATACACCACTGGCTGCACTGCACCCAGGTGTGATGATCCATTGGAATGGCCCTAGAGCCGGCCCTGGTCATATTGTTCAACAATGGAAACTGATTTGCATCATGATGAGTTGGTGAAGCTGGCATAGAGGCTGAGACACCTAAACTGCAAACTATGGCAGGGCATAGTGGGATGTGTAGTTCCACAGCAGCTGGAGGGTCACTGCCACTAGGTGCAGTGTATTTGGCCAATGAGTAGACAATCCTATCCAATTATACAATACAAATCTGTTGGACAGGACGGGATCCCCAGCAGCCAATGGTGCACATCGGTGTATGTACAGCATCACTGGTCTATCAGCTAGAGGAGAATAATGTGTATAACTGGCCATGGTCTCACAGCCAGATACACCACTAGGTATGGGGAGAAGTGACAATGTGGCCGGTGTATAGATCTGCGGGTCTATGGTGGTATATAGAGGTGTATGGCGTGTATGGTGGTATATGAGGGTTTATGGCGGTATATGAGGGTTTATGGGGGTGTATGGTGGTATATAGAGGTGTATGGCGGTATATGAGGGTTTATGGGGGTGTATGGTGGTATATAGAGGTGTATGGCGGTATATGAGGGTTTATGGGGGTGTATGGTGGTATATAGAGGTGTATGGCGGTATATGAGGGTTTATGGGGGTTTATGGTGGTATGTAGAGGTGTATGGCATGTATGGTGGTATATGAGGGTTTATGGGGGTGTACAGTGGTATATAGAGGTGTATGGCGGTATTTGGGGGTATATAGAGGTGTATGGCGGTATATGATGGTTTATGGGGGTGTACAGTGGTATATAGAGGTGTATGGCGGTATTTGGGGGTATATTAGGGTGTATGGGGTATATGGGATCTCCTGCCATAATATAACAATTGTGAGGAACCACTTCCACCCACTGTGACCACCAGAGGTTTATAGAATGCCGGGAAGACCTCAGGTAAGACAAAGACATGAAGTAGCCTATCGTGTCATACTCTATGGGGGACATTTACTAAGATGGGAGTTCTATTTCAGATGGGATGTTGCTCTGGGAAACCAATCAGATATTGTCTATTATCTTCTAGAAGGTGCTAAATAAATAAGTAGATTCTGATTGGTTTCCCATAGCAACATCCCATGTGGAATCGAACTCCCATCCCATCTGTTTCCCTATGTGCTCTATAATGGTGCAGTGGATTCAGGTAAGGTTTGGGTACAGCTGCATCATCGCCAAGGGCAACAGAACTGTTCTCAGGCAGCAATAAAGGCCAATGTACTTTCCTTTCAATGTAACCAACATAGATAGAAGCGCACAGATCCCTCCACCGGTAACTTTGCCTTCCTCTGCCTGCACTCCATGGGCCTGATTCAGAACTCATCATCCAGCAGCAAATTAGTAGCACCGTGCTAACAGTTAGCCGCCACCCCACCAGAGTATAATTCCTCCCTTCGCAAACCTGTGAATGGGCAGCTCACTCACCATCAAATGATTTCACCACTATGAGCAGCCTGGGCGTAGCCCTGGACTCAGCGGCTGCAAGGAAATCAGCATGATCGATCCCAGAGCTAACTTCACACACCCTCCATTCCAGTTTTTCCCTAGGCGAATGGCCTGCGAATGGCCAGCGGTAAAAAAAAGTAGCAAACATTGATTGCAGGATGGCCTAACACATGGGTACTATGACCTGTATGCATGTAAAGTCTATCGATAATCGGACGGCATGTGAATTGGCACAGCAGCAATCAGTTATGAATCATGCCCATAGACTGGGATACAGTGCGGGATATAGAGCAGGTTGGATACAATGCGGGATACAGTGCAGATTAGATATAGAGCGGGACACAGCTGGATACAATGCAGGATACAGAGTGGGTTGGATACAGAGTGGGGGTGGATATAGTGTGAGTTTCATATAGTGTAGGATACAGTGCAGTTTGTATAAAGTTTGGATCGGATACAATGTGGGATACAGTGCTGTCTGGATACAATGCAGGATGGATAGAGTCAGGGCCGGACTGGCCATCTGGCAAATGCCAGAAGGGCTGATGGGCAGGTGGGCCGAATTTGAGTCCTGCTGGACTCTCTGTCGTTCAGCGGCGCTAGCCGCGGCTTAGGGAACATGGCTGCGGCTCAGGGAACATGGCCGCCGGCCTCCTGCACTGAGGACCTGTCTAGACAGTGCAGGAGGCCTCTAGAGAGTGCATGGCTGTGGGCGGACGAGGGGGCCATAGGAGGAACCAGGAAGCAGCGCATCCAGCCTGCCTGTGCCAAATGCCGATCCTCACACAGATCCATCGGTCCATCGGTATGTGCGGACCGAGTGCCGGAGAAATTGGAGCACCCGCTGCCCCCGCCCCTGGCCTGAGGGAGCTGCTGCAGCTTGGGGCTTAGCCTGGCAACAGTGGTGCTGCTGGGATGGCCGGACACCCGGGGGCAGTGACGCGGTAATCATGTCGGCGGGTGGTGGTGGACAATGCCTGGACTATACAGGACTGAGGAGTCAGGACACCACAGGCTTCTCCCAGAGAACTTATCTGAGAGAAACCTGTGGTGTCCTGACTCCTCAGTCCTGTTATTATGCAGGGGGAGCAGCCTGTGGTGTCGTTATTGTGCTGGGGAAGCAGCCTGCGGTTATTGTGCAGGGGGAGCAGCCTGTGGTTATTGTGCAGGGGGGGCAGCCTGTGGTGTTCTGTTATTGTGCAGTGGTGCAGTCTGTAGTTTCCTGTTATTATTATACAGGTGGAGTAGCATGTGGAGTCCTGTTATTATACAAGGGGAGCAGTCTGTGGCGTCCAGATTGTTTCATATTCTATAATGGGCATTATATTGTGTTCCATAATGTGTAATGGGCATTACGGTGTGTTCCATAATGTGTAATGGGCATTACTGTGTGTTCCATAATATGTAATGGGCATTACGGTGTGTTCCATAATGTGTAATGGGCATTACGGTGTGTTCCATAATATGTAATGGGCATTACGGTGTGTTCCATAATGTGTAATGGGCATTACTGTGTGTTCCATAATGTGTAATGCCTCCTTTCTTCTGATGCCATGCCTCCTTTCCATGAGACCACGCCTACTGCACATGGGCCTGTGTGCTCAAAATGCCAGGGCCGATTTCTGGTCCCAGTCCGGCCCGGCGCAGCTGTACGGGTGGTTGGATGATTGCCCATACACACAGCATGATGCCCGATATATATCTAGATATATCGGGCATCGGTTGTGTTGTAGAGCTGCCGCGATATATCTGTGAACGTTGCTATTCACAGACATTTCGGTCCTTACCAATGGCCAATAATGCATCCATACAGTATATCGGCCATACAATTGAACGGCTGATATATCGGCCAGTGTCTACGCACCTTTAGACAGACAATTTTTGGGGAAAAAATAACTTAAATAGTTGCTTATACAAATAAGGTTAGATTAGATTATTTTCTACTGCTAAATTCTATTTTATGGAGGTAAAAAGGATAATAAACACATTTACTAACAGGAGTTAAAACTGCATGAACAAGACCATAATGCTTCAACCATCTGAACTGTAATCCCTGTGATTATTGTGCTCTTACATTTTGGAGTTGTGCGGGCTGCTTACTCTTCACAGACTTTGGTGCCTTTATTTCCGTACATCCTGCCACAAAATATAAAGATAACATCAATTTTCACATATTTATCTGCACCTCCAACAACTGTAATATACATTTCCGCAGAATGCGTTCGCACGGGGACCCTAGGTGGCACTGTGCGCATGCGCAGGGTGCGTGCACTCACGGCGAACAGACTATTTGACGGAGAGGGGCTTGGGATGGTGGGCGGCCTCATTAGCATATGGGTATGCCCAGCATTTCACGGGCGCTCCCATGAGAACGCTGGGCGCTCTCATGCTAACGAGGCCATGATGCTGGTGCGGGGGGAGGGCAGCTGACTTCACCGGATGTCAGCTGCCCGCCCATTTCCTTCCCAGCATGCACACATATGTAAGTGACTTGAAAGTCACTTTTATATGCGTGCACCTCCCACATCTTTCGATGGTCGGCGACCATCGAAAGATATGGGAGGTCCCCCCTGGCCTGCGAATGGATGTTACTGTGTAACATCCATTTCCCTGCCCAGCCAACCATACGCAAGGCGGGGTTTGGTGGAATAACCCCCATAATCTGAATGGTTGCGTATAGCAACATCCCATCTGAAACAGAACTCCTTTATTAGTAAATTTAACCCTCAGGCTTATTTAATAAAAGGTGAAAGGTAGATAATTGTAGATGAGTTATTTGGCTATTATAACTGAAATGCTGATATAAAGTCGGTTACGTACTATGTTTATTAGACCGACGTGGCCGGAACGGCTCGGGAGGAGGAAGCCTCCACACATCCTCTGCTTTGTAGAGGACCTGCAGGAGATCGGTCTGCTGGGGCAGGTATTTCTGTGTCCAGTGCGGCTCTGTCCCCGAAATAGCAGTCACCTACACATTGGGACAAAGAGATCATTCACCTTAACATGTCAGAGTGCGCCACCTACTTATCATGGTACAGTATGTCTGTGTTATACACAGCAGCGCCATATGAAGGAATATTCCATGTGACATACAGAAATAATGAAATTGGGAAATCCAATGTACAGTCAGACCTTCATTAGGGATACGGTCGTATTATCGAACACACTTAGGTCGACAGTCATTAGGTCGACACTCTTGGGTCGAAAGGCAGCAAGGTCGACAGGGTTTTAGGTCGACATGGATGAAGGTCGACATGGGTTTAGTTCGACAAACGCGTTAGGTCAACATGGGTTAGGTTGACAGGTCACGAGGTCGTCATGGGTTTTTTCACTTTTGTTTGAGCCGACATGTGCCGACAGGCGGTATTTCATGCCCTACCATTCACTTAGGCGTGGTGGGAGAATAAAATAGTGTGGCGAGCGCAGCGAGGCAGCGTGCCCGAAGCATTGCGAGCGATGCGAGGGGCTGCGGTTGACTTCCAACTGTGTCCATGTCGACTGTGTTGACATTCGGGTAAAAAAAAGTGAAAAAACCCACTGTCACTGTAACGCATTTGTCGACCTAAACCCATGTTGACATTGTCCCATGTCGACCTAGACACCTGTCGACCTTCATCCATGTCAACCTAGAACCCTGTCGACCTTGCTGCCTGTCGACCCAACGGTGTCGACCTAATGACTGTCAACCAAGTGTGGTCGATAAAATGATCCACACCCCTTCATTAACCTTTATATCAAGGTTGCATTGAAATTATTACCTCATGAAGCCACCCATAAAGGTTTACAAACTTGGTTTTACTGTAAGTTTTATCAATTTTCCTTCATGAGACCCATATTCAGAAAAAAATGGATTGCATTAAAAAAAAAAAGGATAAAAGCCCAGAGTATCGCACACACGTCTTTGTTGCCTGGTTACCATTGGAGTACATGGGCGAGGATGTATGAAGAGTGAAAAGAGTGTAAAAGTAAGCCATTGGAGAAATTGTCCATGACAACCAATCAGCTGTTACCTGTAATTTAATAGAACTTGATAAATGTTACCTTAAAGCTGATTGGTTGCTATTGCCAGCTTCCCACTGACTCACTTCCGCAAACTTTTCACTGCTTCATTCATCTCCTCCCAGTAAAGGGCGGGTGATTACAGGCCACAACATTTTGGGTGCGAGACACATGCATTAGTTTACAGCCTAATCATTTGCTAGGAACCAGTAACATCAGTGAGGCACTGGCTGCTGGGCAATTGTTTAATCTGGGTCTGATACAAGTGCAGCCATATATATACTATATTATGCTAATGTGAGTATCCACCAACGTACATAGTGCAGGCGATTCAGACCTACCCGGTGCGGGCCTAATTCACTCCCTCCTCCGATGTTAGGGTTTGCGCATGTGCAATACCCCGGAGCGAACACCTTCGTCAAGTTTCACACTCTCTGGAGCATTCACTCTAGGATGGGAATGCAGGAGGTGTGAAGGGGGCGGATGTAGGGGGCCGCCCAATGTTTCATGAGCATGCCCACAAAAATGCTGGGCATACCCCTGTGAACGCAGGTGTGTCGATGTCTGCTTAGGGCGAGAAGCTGACATCACATGACGGCAGCGCCCGCCCTGAATTCGGCCATCTCCTGCAAGAATAAAGACATTCTAGACTGACTTCATTAGCGAAGGGGAAGTGACCATTGAATGAGGTCTTTCCTATGCGATGGCATGTGAGCGCATGTGTATGCCAAGCATCTGCTCACATGCCAGTGGGAGGATTCGGGCAGGGGGGCGGGCGATCGGCGGGGCAGCGGGTAGTATTTACCCGCTTGCTAGGCTGGGAATATAGGCCCGGTAAGCAGAAGATCACATAACCCACTGTTATCTTTCCACAGCCACAACCTTTACCCTTGGTGTTGTGACTTACATATACACCATGCGGGGTGCAAACAAACTGACAGCTGTCCCTTCTGCCTTCTCTGTCCACACACGCATAAAACACGCATGGAAATCTGGCCACATGCCTACACTGCTTCCATTACACCATACGCTGCTTTCACATTGCCAAAACATTTGAGACCCGGTATTTTGAAACGGTATTTAAAACAGCATATGTAATAAGCGCAGTGCATATGAATGAGCCGCTCATTACATATGCACATATGTAATGAGCGGCTCATTACATGTGCACTGCACTCATTACATATGCACATATCTAATGAGAGGCCCATTACATACGCACTGCGCTCTCATAGCTACTGCCTGAGTCCTATATATCGGTTCAGAACCGTTCACACTGCATAAAAAACGTCTCTGAACCGTGTAGGACTCTGCTTTTTACCCGTTTGCAAATACCGGTTATTTGTAACCGGTAAATGCAGTCAGGCGCTTTCACACTGCAGCTCTAACCGTTTTAAAAGGGTAAAAAAATATACCGGTTAAGAGCTGCAGTGTGAAAGGGGTAATAGTTGCCTACTTCCTGGCTGCGTCTTTGTGGCCCCCGCCGTGCAATGCCGGTATTTCAGGCATTGCATGGCAGGGGGTGGGGCTACAGTGATGGGATTTGCGTGATTTGCTCCCTCTGACCCCTCGCCACGGGGTGGGGGATGAATCATGTGAAAGCAGGAGGCTGAACGGATTCCGGGAGACTTTTTCATGTGTCCGCATTGTCAATGCCCGGAATAACCATATTGCAGAAAGAGAACTTATGCGCCAATGTGCAATCTGCATTCATCCTCTAGACTTGTGTTGGAGTCAGAATAAGCCCCATGTTCATAACCTACTGATCAGGGTCACCACTAGAATTGTTGGGACCCGGGATTGACCTACAGTCCGGGACTGACCTACAGTCCGGGCCCCCAGCGCCACAGTGCCCTACATTACCGTCCGCGCCTGCCAGCACCCCGACTCCCCCTACCCCATCACGCGGCATCGCTCCTTCAGCCTCCCTCCACCGTCGGTCAGGTCCGGACTCCGCCCGGAACGTCAGTGCGCACACTGCACAGTGCTGTGCAGCCTACAGAGCGCCGAGCCCCTCTGTGTCCTAGGCTCGGTGCTCTGCAGGCTGCAATGTGCATGCCTGGCTGGGGGGGCCGCCGGCGCCGGGAGGGGGAGGCAGTGTGCGGGTGCCGGGGGGGGGGGGGAGGTTTGGCACCACTGTGGGCAGCTGCCCGGGCCCCTCCAGAGGCCGAGGCCCGGAACAGCTGTACCCAGGGCACCCCCCTGTCGGCGTCCCTGCTACTGATTAATTTTACATTTTGATGAATTTTAGGTCAGTTCACAAGATCCAAACCTCCGCTGTATGTGGATGGCAGGGCCAGTATTAGGACACAAATGTACAAACTCATGTAATGTGAATTCCATGCAATCTGATTATAATGCTTTCACTAACTGTAATATAAGGAGTCATTTGTGAGGAGCTGTTACTGGCGCAGTCTGTCGCTTACACAATTTGGCGTGATCCTTTGACTGCTTGATACTCTTCTTCTGGATGTGCCGTGTGCTGCAAAGTAATGGAAGGAAAACCAAATTAATATATTTGCATTCTGTTTAACAAATTTATAACAATTATATTGCACTTTGTGTGATCTGACAATGCAGCAGGTATACAATATAGCAGTATTATTTATTATTCTCACATGTACTATGGGCCTGATTAAGATCTGATTGCAGGGCAAATTTGTTCTCAAAATGGGCAAAACCATGTGCAGTGCAGGTGGGGCAGATGTAACATGTGCAGAGAGAGTTAGATTTGGGTGGGGTGTTTTGAAACTGGATCTAAATTGCAGTGTAAAAATAATGCAGCCAGTATTTACCCTGCACAGAAACAAAATAGAACTCTCTCTGTCAGTGGCGCAACTACTAATTTTGCATCCCCTGTATGCTCGTTGCCAGGCGCTTCATGCTCGTTGCTAAGTGTTTTCATGTTTATTGCCAAGTCGGTGGCCATTTTCAGCAGATTCCATATGGACGGCCAGACCACTGGACTCTGCAGAGACCATGCACCCAGTGGCGTAACTATAAATTTTGCTCCCCCCTGCCAAAAAGTTTATGGTGCCCCCCCAGGCTCCTCTCCAGCGTGTTAGGTAGAACCTAGACTTTCATGGGACAATTCTGCAACCTCTTTCCATTGGATTAGAAGCAATATTTGTGATAAAAGCAGCAGTGTACTACAATAAGGGTAGTGGCAAGGAGTCCTTGCCAAGGACCTCCACAGAGAAACATTCCTTTGGTAGGCAGCTGGCATCCTAGTGTCTCCTTTCTCCCCTGCCTGTGCATCTGGCCATTTCCAATCCTCAGTTGAATGATAAGAAGACGAGACTGGAGTCCAGAAACTGGGGTTTATCTTGGGTTTGTAAGGTGGAGCAGCCAGTATGGCTTTTGGGACCATTGTAGCATGTGACCAACCAACTCCTCCTTCCGCTCTCTTGCATTTTCCCTTTGATGGCATGAGAAGACCATGGTGGAATCTCTACTATGGGTGGCATCCTGGATAGTTCTCTTGTGTCTTCCTCAGTAAGGACAATCTCAACCACATGGATGGCAGAAGTAATGGTTAAGGCTCTATAAAGTCTAACCATGGATCCAGGCAATTAGGATGTCTGTTAATAAATAGTTCCACCAACATATCTTCCACTATCTGGCTGAGTGTGTAGGTCCCCAGCTATAGCCACTTGTTGGCTTGCCGAAGGCATATAAGGTAAAGTTAGTATTTCTGCTCTAAAGTGTTGCTAATAGGTTTCTGTGTGCGAAAGAGTAAAAAAAACAACTGTGACTGTTCGAAAGCTGATGGGTACTTCAGGATATCAAGTCCGACCACTGGTAGTCACCAAGGCCCCAGGATCATTTCCCCTTCATCGTCATTATAAGGAGTGTTGCCAATATCAGGTGTGATCTTACTCACCTGATCAGCTGTTTTCTCCAGATGAAACAAAGGCCCCAATTCAGACCTGCTCTTGGGGCTGTGAGTGTTCAGAGCCCAGCAAGTAGGTAGCTGCCGCCCCGCTGAATGCACCCCCTTGCCCCTGTGCACGGCTGCAAACACGTACGCAGCCGTGCACACAGGGGAAAATCAGTCATCATCAAATGATTTTCTCCCCTGCTTGCAGTGCTGAGTGAGCCAAGACTCAGGCCATGGGGGGAGGAGGCCGCCATTGAACTCAGTGGCCCTCCCTTCCAACGGCCATGGAACTCCTCCATTTTCTGGGGCACTCCCAGAAAGTGTTAGCAGCACACCCCCAAATGCCCACAAGGTGTGCCTTAGCTGGCTGTCTTTGGACAGTTCAGGCATACACACTGCGCACTGTTCACATGCTCGGGCTGCAAATTCTCAGCCCAGCGAATTAATCTGAATCGGGCCCACATTCCAGGTCTATGTGGTAAGAACCTACAAATAGACCAAGCATCTCCGCTTCCTGTTCAAATCTTCATACAGTATCTGTGTGGTCTGCAGTTCCTGCTGCTGTTGCAAGCTCTGATCTTGTAATTGTTACCAGAGAGAAATTAGCTGTTGGACCGGGGTCACTGATATGACTCTAAGGGTGCCCATACACGGTACAATTGCCGCGCTCCCACGCACATCCCATAGCTCAAAAAGTATGTGCTGCTCATACTTTTTGTAATAGATTGCATCTCATTGCATAGCAAAACTTATGCGATGCGATCTAGCCCAAATTGCATACAATAATTGTTCCATGTATCGGCACCCTTAAATCTAAGGCATCAGAACACCGCATTTGCGCTTCTGATACCAATTGTCCAGGGCAGTGGTCAACTCAGGTTTTGTTGGCATATTTGCAGGGCCGGTGCAAGGCCCCCACCCCCCCTCGCCTGGGGCGCCCCGGTGCCCACCGAAGGGGGGGGGCTGAGGGGTTCCTACTGCGTCGTCTGGTAGGAGCGGGCAGGGGTGTCCATGCCGCAGGGGTATCACTACCCCAGAAGCGCTTCCCGCGCTGCAGCCCGTCCGCCGGATAGCTCTAGTTATTAGCTAATCATTGCAGGGACCCCGCCCCCGCCAGCTTAATACACAGTGACGCAGGTAGTGATACCCCCGCGGCACGGACACCCCTGCCCGCTCCTGCCAGCTCCAGTCTCTGCACCTCCACTCAACTCCATGCGGGGGGCGAGGGGCGAACTGCCGCCCTCCAGTGGCCGGCACCCTAGGCAAATGCCTAGAGCTGCCTAGTGGTGGCGCCAGCTCTGCATATGTGCAGTTTAACAGCAGTTTTAGTAAACCCAAAACATAATAACAAAGAACAGGAATAAAGTGATACCCCTTTAACATCGCACTTTTAAAACGGTATATTGACGTTTTTTTCCCATTTAAAAACGTTTAAGGCTGCAGTGTGAAAGTGCCAAAGTTGATTTACCGTTAAATCAGTTAAAGTTAACTGGTATTTCAACACGGTTAAAAAGCAGAGTCCTACACGTTTTAAAGCCGTTTTTTAGGCAGTGTGAATGGCTCTATTTCAATGGCTTGAAACGTGTCCCTTGGGGGTTAAACGGGTTGAATGTTTGAATGGTATTAAATGATTTTTAAAACGGTTTTCACCTGCAATGTGAAAGGTCTCAAGGCTCAGACCCGTTTTAAAGTCCCATTTAAGAATACCGTGTCATTACCCATTTCTGCAATATGAAAGCAGTATGATTGAAAGAAGAAAGAGGATATGTACAATATTAACACTAGTTTCAATGGTTGATGTGGCTATAGTATTAGCAATACATTCCAGTGTTTTACCACACAGTTGAATAAGCGTATTCTATAGAGTTTACAATGGGTAAAAGTGTCAAATAAAAAATAAAACTATATACTGTCAGAATTACATGAACGAGACACCATGGTTTAAAATGTGTACATCTAGCAGAAGTAGAAAACCAATTTGTTGGGATCTACCGTACTGGTCCCAGCAAGATGTGTGTTATTCCATGGGTGAGGAGATCTATTGTAGTAGAATACCCATCACTTAATATGAAAGTCGAGCTGTGTTTTCCGATTACTGCATTGTTGCATACAGTATGTGCATGATATATGTCATCAATATATATTGTCATTCTATTCATGATTGATGCACAGTAATACCAATAACCAAATGCTCCATACATACAAACCTGCAGTATATCATTTCTGCTCCGTGCAACTTTCCCTGTACATATTATTAACTGACTAGGGCAGTGGTTCCCAAACTGTGTGCCTAGGCTCCCTGGGG
Organism: Crinia signifera; assembly: GCF_055691185.1. Taxonomy (NCBI): domain Eukaryota; kingdom Metazoa; phylum Chordata; class Amphibia; order Anura; family Myobatrachidae; genus Crinia; species Crinia signifera. The sequence goes on along the minus strand of NC_139221.1, from coordinate 51,367,249 downwards.
TATCTCAGGACACTTGCAGGGGGGGGGGTGCCTTGGGTTGGTGGACCGGGATAAATTCATATTATTTATGGTCAATGTACCAGGCAAAACCAGTGCTTGTGGCTGCCAATCATAATATATGTGGGCAAACAGAAGCAAATCCTGTCCCTCGCCACATAACTGTGACATATACACACAATGCACTTATTTAAAAAAAAAATTCTAAATTTCTCAATAAGAAGCATTTGGCCTAGGGGTGCCTTGAAAACATTTTGATTGCTCTAGGGAACCGTGATTCAAAAAAGTTTGGGAACCACTGGACTAGGGCAATAACATTACTCTAACCTGAGCCAGGACAACATTTGTACTATATATAATATTTGTAATTGATTAAAAAGCACAATTTTCTATATTGTTCCATTTTAACCCTTTGAGTGCCAGCGTTGCTGTGAGAGATCCGTTAAAAAATGCCAGTGTCGCTCACAGCAACTGTTCTTTTTTTGTTGCAATATTTCATTACCATCAATTAATTGACTTGGCTGTATTTGTATTTATTTATACTAAAAGAACAGTCGCTGTGAGTGGCGCTGGCTTTTTTAATGGATATTTTGAGGATCGCTCACAGCAATGTTGTCACTCAAATGGTTAATGTCCAAAATGATGGCAGTATCCTTATTTTTTATTTATTTTCTTTCAGGATCATTAAATTTCAAGTATACTCCAGAACTTTCAGTATAAAATTTATTTGAATATTCGGTACTCTTTACTTAGAAGGGCGCCCACGATTTTGATCGTGGGCATCGTTAGTAAAAAATCTCGGGCATCTCGGGCATTGAATGCACTAAAAAATCGGGTGCGATCAACCGACGAGATGCCCGAGATTTCCCATAGGGAACAATGTTAAAGGTCTCAATTGACCCAATTTTCCTGTTCAATGCCTCAATTGACCCGATTTTTCCATAGGAAACAATGTTAAATGGGCCACAGAGGCCAAATAGGCACCCTGAAGTGTATAATGGCCACCCGAATTGTTAACGCCACCCCACGATCAACGTCAACCCGATGCGTGGCGAGTGCAGCGAGCCCGCGAGGGGCGGCGGTACGCGTCCTACGACCTTTTCATACCCCCACTATCCACGTCAGCG